>NC_044303.2:15147083-15783369 GCF_007474595.2 Lynx canadensis
CCTTGGAAGGAGGCCGTTACTCAGTTCAGAGTCAAAGGGACCTAATTTGATTATTAACCCCTCATCTCATTGCACTGATGCATTAATGAGATAATGCACATAAAATCAAACCTTCCACAAATGGAAACTGTTATAATTATAATCATTTTTTTTATTTTTATTTTTTATATATATGAAATTTATTGACAAATTGGTTTCCATACAACACCCAGTGCTCATCCCAAAAGGTGCCCTCCTCAATACCCATCACCCACCCTCCCCTCCCTCCCACCCCCCATCAACCCTCAGTTTGTTCTCAGTTTTTAACAGTCTCTTATGCTTTGGCTCTCTCCCACTCTAACCTCTTTTTTTTTTTTTTTCCTTCCCCTCCCCCATGGGTTCCTGTTAAGTTTCTTAGGATCCACATAAGAGTGAAACCATATGGTATCTGTCTTTCTCTGTATGGCTTATTTCACTTAGCATTACACTCTCCAGTTCCATCCACGTTGCTACAAAAGACCATATTTCATTTTTTCTCATTGCCACATAGTATTCCATTGTGTATATATACCACAATTTCTTTATCCATTCATCAGTTGATGGACATTTAGGCTCTTTCCATAATTTGGCTATTGTTGAGAGTGCTGCTATGAACATTGGGGTACAAGTGCCCCTATGCATCAGCCCTCCTGTATCCCTTGGATAAATTCCTAGCAGTGCTATTGCTGGGTCATAGGGTAGGTCTATTTTTAATTTTCTGAGGAACCTCCACACTGCTTTCCAGAGCGGCTGCACCAATTTGCATTCCCACCAGCAGTGCAAGAGGGTTCCCGTTTCTCCACATCCTCTCCAGCATCTATAGTCTCCTGATTTGTTCATTTTGGCCACTCTGGCGTGAGGTGATACCTGAGTGTGGTTTTGATTTGTATTTCCCTGATAAGGAGTGACGCTGAACATCTTTTCATGTGCCTGTTGGCCATCTGGATGTCTTCTTTAGAGAAGTGTCTATTCATGTTTTCTGCCCATTTCTTCACTGGGTTATTTGTTTTTCGGGTGTGGAGTTTGGTGAGCTCTTTATAGATTTTAGATACTAGCCCTTTGTCCGATATGTCATTTGCAAATATCTTTTCCCATTCCGTTGGTTGCCTTTTAGTTTTGTTGGTTGTTTCCTTTGCTGTGCAGAAGCTTTTTATCTTCATAAGGTCCCAGTAATTCACTTTTGCTTTTAATTCCCTTGCCTTTGGGGATGTGTCGAGTAAGAGATTGCTACGGCTGAGGTCAGAGAGGTCTTTTCCTGCTTTCTCCTCTAGGGTTTTGATGGTTTCCTGTCTCACATTTAGGTCCTTTATCCATTTTGAGTTTATTTTTGTAAATGGTGTGAGAAAGTGGTCTAGTTTCAACCTTCTGCATGTTGCTGTCCAGTTCTCCCAGCACCATTTGTTAAAGAGGCTGTCTTTTTTCCATTGGATGTTCTTTCCTGCTTTGTCAAAGATGAGTTGGCCATACGTTTGTGGGTCTAGTTCTGGGGTTTCTATTCTATTCCATTGGTCTGTGTGTCTGTTTTTGTGCCATATAATCATTTTTTTTTTAATGTGGCAACTGATTATTGATGGAAAGTGATTTGAGTTTTACTCAAACAGCAAAAGTTGAAACAAGCAAAACTCTCTAGCCAACTTGCTTGTAAGCATCTATACTATTCTAGGGAACTCTTGGGGTCCCAGGCTCAGAAGTCCAGGAAGATGGCAGGCTTTATATCCACACACAAGACAGGGTGATGACAGAAGAATCATAATTGCCAGTGTTACTATGTATCTATGGGTGAATGTCTAAGCACTTTATGAGAACTATCTCACTTCATCTTCAGATTGAAGAGTCCCTTGGAGGACAGGAGAACTTCTGAGCTGCCAGAGAAAAAAAGCCCATGAATCCTATGTACCTATTAGGAGAAGGAGAGAACTCTACATCATGGATGAGGGCCAGAGAGAAAAGTGACAGGTTTAATTAAGAGCTTCCTTCACATAATCTAGATATGCCCGCATGTGTGTTTGCTTGTACCATACATAAAGACCATGTAATCACAGACAGAGAAGAGATCTGGGGGCGGGGGGGGGGGAAGGGGCATGTGGGGTGGTTTCTAATATCATTGTAAATAATCACTCACATTTGTATACCACTTTACAGTCTATAATACACTTCCATATACATAATCTCACCAGATACTCCAGCAAGAAGTGTTCCCACTTATAGGTCCTTTCTCTGTGTGGCACCAGTAGAAAGCAATTAGCATGTGCATGAAACTAACAGTTTATACTTCATTCTTCAAAGCTAATCATCTCCCAGTAGTTTTGTTTGTTCATTCGTTTTTATGTGAATTTTCTGTTCATTGTGAATAGAACTGGGGACAACAGGGGTTACGGCATATAAAAATGTCCTCAATACCTTTATTATTATTTTTTTTTAATTTTTTTTTTTAACGTTTATTTATTTTTGGGACAGAGAGAGACAGAGCATGAACGGGGGAGGGGCAGAGAGAGAGGGAGACACAGAATCGGAAACAGGCTCCAGGCTCTGAGCCATCAGCCCAGAGCCCGACGCGGGGCTCGAACTCACGGACCGCGAGATCGTGACCTGGCTGAAGTCAGACGCTTAACCGACTGCGCCACCCAGGCGCCCCCTCAATACCTTTAAAATGCTAATACTTGTCCCTTGCGTAGGCTCTGCCCGAGACAGCACTCACATGTGCCAAAGCTTGTAAGCGAGTCACAAGACCTTACTTTAACATGACACTCACTTCGATAAAGGAAGCCCAAATAGACCCCAATTAAGAGTTTTCTTGTTGTTCTTCCAAGCTGTTTACAAATTCTAACAGGTTTTGGTCATGGATGATACTGGGTGGCTGTAACATATGCTGTTTTGCAAAGAGTGTGTACACGTGTGAAACCACCAGCTTTCCACACACGGGTTACCCAGATGGCGAGGATCATGCTTTCACTTCCATCTGCTGGATCACCCTGATGTCAAGGATGTGCGGCTCTCCCAGCACTGCTCCTCTACCCCAAGCCAGTGGGAAGATTCTCTGGTTCTCAGCTACCCACTAAAATGCTTCCTTCCTTAGAAATTGTCTACTGATATCCTCCCACCCCCCGCCCATATCAGATTAATGACACGGCAATAAAAGATGTGAAGCAGTGATTATTTCACTGAGATTCAAAGGGAACAGCATACCCACAGAGCACCACTTCCTTTAAATTGGCAGATTTCCGCTTGGGGCTTCATTTGCCGAACACTGGTGTGGACAGAGGTGGCTGCCAGTATGAGCCAAGTTCCCATCATAGCCGACTGGTGGCAGTGGCACATCCCAGAGGCGACTCCAGCTGTGGCCGACTGTATGCTACCTACTGGGAAAGACCATGGCCTTTCAGAGAGCAGGCAGAGCTTTGTGGGACCCAATGCAATGCCACCTTTCCCTCTTTCCATATTCCCCCACAAGTGCAATGCAGCGTTAGGGGTTCTCCCACTCCCATGCACAGTTGTCCTGATTGATGTTTAAAAACAATATATGCAAATGTCTGTCTATCTAGCTATATGAATAGATGCATAAATACATGTATGAATCACAAAAATAATCCTGTCAAAAGTGAGACCATGAGCCATAATTAAAATCTCATGTTAAAAATTGTTGGTGCTGTTATTCTATTTTGGTTCCTAGCAAATGAAATATTTGCTCTTCTTACTTCTGCCCATTTTCACTGGAGCAAACGTACACCTCTTCCCAGGGGACAAGAAGGATAGCCTCTTAGATTCATACCTGCAGGTGTAGGTGGTGAGGTTTTCTCAGAGGGGAAGTAGAGGCACTGCATGGCATTGGCCAGGGACTTGGAGGGAAGAATTTTAAAGCCAAATGGTTCGTTCAGCTAGTTTCAATGTATTGGGAGGGGACATATAACCATCAGATCTAAAAGCTGATTTCCATGTGTTTATTCATTTGTTCACTCAATGCATATTTACTAAGAGGTTCTATATTCCCTCTGAGGACACAGACAAATCAGTGTGAGACATTTCCTCCCAAGTAACATACGATATCCGTGCAGGAAAGGATTCCTCTACCACCACCTTTAATTACCCACTTCGATGTGTTTCAGAGCATTTTCACATCACTCGTCCCCTTTGATCCCACTGAAACAGGCAAGGCTGGCATTATTCTCCTCACTGACAGGTGAGAAGACCAACGCCTATTTAGGCTGTGCTACAGATGCTGGTGGAGCTCCGGCACCAGAGCCACTCGCTAATTTTGTGACCCAGGGCAAGGTGTCTGACGGCTCTGAGCCTCGGTTTTCTTCTCTGTAAAAAGGGCATGGACAGGACCTGCCAATTTAATAAAATAATGTTTGTAAGGTGCTTGGCACCATGCCCAATACATAACAGGTGCTCAATAAACAGGGGCTGTTCTAAGATAGGTTCTTAGTTATTGCCACTGCTATAAGGATACTGTTATGAAGATGATGTGCCACATGGGACTGGCTCTCCTGATATTTTCTGAAGCAATATCTAGCTCACTTTCAGCCTTTGGAGTCACCAATGGGTCTTGGTTGAGAGATGGTAAAGCAGGTTTAGTGGCAGGATCCTCACCCTTTTTTTTTTTTTTTCAATCTACCCACCAACATACATGCATATGTGTGGATGTGTGCATGCGCACTCATACTCAGGCCCATCTCTAGCCTCAGTATCACCTCCACCCTTTTAGGCTATGGTAGAAACGGGGTCAGGTAACTTCGGAGAAGGTGCTGCGCTGTAGGAGGGCTGCCGAGAGCTGAGCGGTTGCTAGGTTACCATCCCCAGAGGCTGGTCTGCTTCAGCTCTCCAGGAGACTCCTGAGATTCAAGCTGATTCACAGTAATCCCTGCTGGTCAGCCCCTGGTCCTGAGGTCTTTGCTTTAAGGTCTCCCAGGAACAAGTATCCACACGAAAGCAGATTTGCTGTAAATGTGGGAGGCCTTACTAAACCTGATCCCTGTGGCCAGGCTGACTCCAGGTGGGAGAAGGAAGCCAGTGGGGCACAGAGAACAAAGGCAGGAGTCTCTGCATCTGCCTTTGTTTCCCGGCTCCCAGAAAAAGGCTGGAGATTAGTGGGCTATGCTTTGTAGGAGAAACAATTTCAGGGTTTTTAAAGTGAAAAGATATGAATGTGGATTGACAGGGGAAGGGGAAGGCCACTGGGAGTTGCTTTTCAGTCACTTCTGTGAAAATAATGGTGATGAATGAGGTTGTGCTCATCGCCAGGGAGCCTTAGAGATGGCGGGAGAGAATTCCTGATGCAGTCTCCGTCAAGTGCTCAACTCTGAACCTAGCGACTGTATTTCACTCATTTGCTCAGAATTTGGCAAAGAAGCCATTTTCAGTCTCACTCGATAAATATTTACAGAGCACTTACTCTATGCCAGCTGTGGTGCTAGTTATAAGGATATAGTAGTGAGGGATACACCCAGGGACCTGTCCTCATGGAGATCACAGTCTAGTGGAAGATGGAAACTGAACCCTAATCAAAGTGTGATAAGCGTTATAAAAGGCAAGTATGCGGAAACACACCTGGCAGCAGCTGGAGAGACAGTATAGCTTTATTCATAGAGTGTAAGCTCTAGAGCCAGCATGTCACCATGGGAACCCAGCTCTGCCACTTACGAATTATTTTTTTTTAATTTTCAAAGATTTATTTATTTATTTATTAAGAACTGGGGAGGGGAAGAGAGAGAGTGGGAGAGAGAATCCCAAGCAGGCTCCATGCTGTCGGCACAGAGCCAGATGCGGGGCTCGATCCCACGAACCGTGAGATCATGACCTGAGCTAAAATCAGGAGTCTGATGCTTACCGACTGAGCCACCCAGCCACCCCTGTGAGTGAAAGGGGGAGACTTATTAACTTATTAACTTAGCCTTGCTTAGCCTCATCTGTAAAATGGAACGTTAATAGTAACATTTACTTCATAGCTTTTTTGCTGGGAGAGCTCAGTGGGCTAGTATGTCTATGAAACAATTCTATGAGTGTGTGACATATAGTAAATACCTAATTGGTACGAGTTATTATATGAATTCTTTCTTGGTCTTGTGGGTCATTCTTTAAAAACCATATCCGATTAACTCTTTGCAGGGTGTTGACTTTAGGGGAGAAGGATAAGCTACTGTCTGCCTTGGCT
The DNA here is from genome assembly GCF_007474595.2 of Lynx canadensis. Taxonomy (NCBI): domain Eukaryota; kingdom Metazoa; phylum Chordata; class Mammalia; order Carnivora; family Felidae; genus Lynx; species Lynx canadensis. Next base: position 15,153,253 of record NC_044303.2, read on the forward strand.
ATAGCTAATTTTATCCCTGATAGTCTTCTTGAGGAATGGATTTGGGTTGATGTTGAGACAAAATCTCCAATTTCTATCTTTATGCACAAAGGAAGCAAAGCAGGTCCAGTTTTCTGAGGGTCAAGGAGGAAGTAGGTCTGTGAGTGCTGTCACTAGCTGGTGACACTAGCTAGTTGGAAGTACAAACAGATTACAGGAGAGCAGAGGTATGAAGTCATTAGAATGAGCAAGTGTTATGAGTGAGATTCCAGAGACTGGCCTCAAGGGTAGCACTGATTAAGTTCTCATCCTAAGTGTGACTGAAGGCCTTTTTCAGGGAGAATAAAGGTCAATTAATAAAGACTGGCAGAGTTTTAGGGCACTCACTGGGGGAGAACAAAGTGGTATTGACTCAGACTTAAACCCAGATGAAGATGGGGTACCAGAAGCCATCCAACACTTTCCTGTCATTTCCCTATCAATGGAGAGAACAGAAATCTGCCCACATTTTATTCAAAAATCTTGTAAGACTTTAAAAGGCACATCAGAAATGTTTTCTGACAATGCAGCACCTTAGAACAAGGAGTTCAAGTGTTTCCTTTCACTCACAGAACCTCGCACCAACCAGAAGAACCATCATTAAGATTAGAGCCCAAGCGTCAGGGCACCTGGGTGGCCCAGTCGGTTCAGGGTCCGGCTCTTGATTTTGTCTCAGGTCATGCAAGATTTCACAGTTTGAGTTTGAGCCCCGCATTGGGCTCTGCACTGACAGCGTGGAGCCTGCTTGGGATCCTCTTTCTACCTCTCCCTCTGGCCTCCCCTGCTCTCTCTCTCTCTCTCTTAAAAAATAAATAAACTAAAAAAAAAAAAAAAGGATTAGAGCTCAATCTCAACTTTTGAATTCAAAGACCTTTCTTCTCTTTTTGTTTCCATGAATTAAAAATTCTGATGTTACCTTAGTTCAGACTGCTGTAACAACGTGCTATAGACTGGGTGCTTACACGACAAACATGTATTTCTTAAAGATCTGGAGGCTGGGAAGTCCAAGATCAAGACACCAGCAGATGTGGTATCTGGTGAGGTTCCACTTCTGGTTTCACAGATGTTGTTTTCTGCTTCTATCCCCACTTGCTGAAGAGAAGAGAGCAGCAAGCTCCCTTACTACTGTTAATAGGGCATTGATCCCATTAATGAGGGCTCCACCCTATGTCCTTATCTAAACATAATTACCTCCCAAAGGCCCATTTCCTAGGTGGCTTTTTTTTCTTTTAAGTTTTTGAATTCTACCTTGTCGAATTGTACCTTGAATTGTACCTTGTCCTATATTTGACATTTTTCAAAATAAAAAGCTAACAACAAAGTTAATGGTAAATGACTCATAGGATTTTTGAAGATATTCAACAAATATTTTAAGGTATGAGAAATTAATGTAGATATTATATCTGCCCATTGATAGATGAGTAGATCAGTAAACTGTGGTCCATCCAGACAATGCAAGAGTACTCAGCATTGACAAGGAAGGAGATTCTGACACCTGTTGCAACATGGATGAGCCTTGAGGACATTATGCAGAATGAAAGAAAGCAACCACAAAAAAGACAAATACCGTATGATTCCACATGAATTTCGAGGAGACACAAACATTTAGACCATAACAGATATATTCATTCAGAGGTCATTCAGAGTCTGAGTTTGGAAGGACCTTGGGAATGCCATTAATCCAAACCTTTTGTTTTACAGATGAGGCGAGTAGAGGTCCAGAGAAGGGGTGGCTTATCCAAAGCTCCACCTGGTAAATGTCAAGGCAAAGACTAGAACCCAGAGGCCATTCATTGTCTGCATCTGATTCTCATGTCTTGGGTGTTGTTTGCCATCCACAGGCTGGTTCTCTGGCCATTGCCAGGCTCCATGTTGCTTATCAGCAACTGGAAGGCAAGGATGATACCATGGGCTGATGTTTGCCATCAACAGATGGTTTCAGACTCACAGAGTTAGCACTCTTTGGGTGCTTTATTATTTTTTGGCTGCTAGATGGCTAATGGTGGACAATGTCTATGGCTGCATGGTTTTAGTAATTGGGCTTTCCTTTGATAGAGCTTTCCCCCTTCTTACATGCAGTTTCCTCACCCTGTAGCACTTCTCCCCAGCAAGCAGAGAAGCACTTCTCCTTCAGGTCCATGCAAATGCAGAGCCTGCCTTGGTTTTGCATCCAGGAAGACCCAATGTTCCTTCTTTTGTGTTTCATCTGCTGCTTAGATCTGTCCCTTGGGAGGTATGAATCTTATTATTCTGTTCTGTTTGTTTGTTTGTTTGTTTGTTTACTTCCATGTTTCCCCATTAGATCATATACTGCATGGGATCAGGGGCCACAACTTTTAATTTTGTTTCCCTGAAGCATGGTCTGTTGGCTGAAGGAAAGTTCATCCACCAGAGCAGGAGAGACAAAGGGTCTGGGCACTGGTTCAGAAAAGCAGATGAAATGGTAGAAGCATGTGGATGTTCTCTTCTGGTTTCCTCTGTTTGCTCTGTGGAATAGAAAGCAGGATCTCCACCTAAGTGAAGATGGGGTAGGGGGAGGTCTGGAGGTCAGGGGAGAGAATAGAAGGTATGACACAGGGCAGGGATTAGACCAGGGAAATATAACAGTATCTCTAAGCAGCACCAGGGTCCACTTGAGGTTAACAGTCATAAGTTTCCAGTGAGACCATAGACAAGGCTGAATGTGTCCTCCAGATGTACTCATTAGTGCAGATGAAGATTCAGAGTTGATAGAGGGGTGTAGTTAACAAGGGTCAGAGTTTTGCCATGCGAGGGCCATAGTGGAGAGAGAGGCAAGGACACAGTGGAGTAATGCCAATGAGTCATTATAATGATGGATCACTCAGTCTCAGCTGGGAATCAAGGTAGGTAAGAAATGAGGATGGAAACAGTAGTCAGTCCACACGAGGGTCCAGCAGTTATTGAGATCAGCCTGCCACTGGGGAGACAGAGCAGATACCTGCAAGGAAACTCGAGAATGGCTGAAGGATTCACCCCGTGGAGGCTGCAGAGGAAACAAATGCTCCTCTTTAAATGCTGTCACTGAAGGCAATTCAAATGGTCTGGGGTCATATTTCAGGAAGGAGAGGAACTCCTGTAGGCACTTGCCTGAAGAGTATGAGGCTCTCCTTCTCTCCACATGCTTTGTTCACTCCTTTGTTCATTCCACAAATACCTACTGAAACCTAGTAGGCTAAAGTCCTGAGATGTGTTAGGGTAGATGAGTCACAGCAGGCAGGAGTGCCACCCTGGGGAAGAGGATGAGGAAGCTCACAAGAAGCCAGGCATCAGGCCAGGTGCTTTCTTGCATTAATTCCTTCGCTTTCCTCCAGGGTATTAGTCACCCTATTTTACAGATGAGGAAACTGAGGTCCAAGGAAGCTGTGTTACATGCCAAAGTTCACACAGCATGTATATGTGTGGGGTGCTTGGCCTCATACCCAGTTCTGTTAAACTCTTTGCACAAGAGAGATCTGGGCTACTGCATGGATAGCCCTATTCCACTGGAAATGGTCCCTGCCTTTATCCCATACATTCCTCCAAGTTTCAATATATATATATATATTTTGTAATCTTCCAAGATTCTGAAAGAGTGGCAGATCTAAATGGTTTAGAGAGATATACATCAGTGGTTTCCAAGAGCTGGGTTGTAGCATTGGTTTGTGACAACACTCAGAAAATAAAGAGAATGTAACATTCATGTATATAGGACAGAATGACTGCCTCTTGTGATGAGCTTTTCCTTTGACTTAGTAACACTTTGGTATTAAGATATCCTTTAGCTTAAGTCCTTTTTGGTATTAAAACATCCTCCTTATTATGATATGAGGGCAAACAGTAGATAGGTGTTTGTCAGTTTGCTTTGAGCAAGAGAAAGCAGAGAGGTAGGGTGAGAGAGAATCCCAGGCAGGCCCACACTGCCAGCGCAGAGCCCAATGCAGGGTTTGAACCCACGAATGGTGAGATCATGACCTGAGCCTAAATCAAGAGGCAGAGGCTCAACCGACTGAGCCACCCAGGTGCCTCTGTCAATTTGCTTGTTTTAATGTCCATACTAGGCAGAAGAAATAGTTGGTACTTTATTAGCCCTAAAATGTTTTCAGCCATTTTGCCAGTCCGTGAAAACAGAAGTCTGGGAACCACATGTTTAGCGCAAACAGAGCTTGCGAGCCTTCCCTGAAGGGACCCAGCACTAGGGCCTGCAGGGGGAGGAGGTCTTTGCTTTGTGGCTTCTCTATCTTCCTTGAGTTGACAGAAGTCATGGAAAGACTCATACATAGGCTTGAGGACCATTCAGTTTTCCTTTGTGTGTACACAAATCCCGAGTTAGTTTTCTGTATCATTTACCTCACAAGCAGATTTGAAGTTAGCACACTCTCTCTATAGTCCCTGAGTCCTCTGAGGATGAAGTGTCCGCACAGCCTGACATCAGGGCAAAATCTCTCAGGCTGGGGCTTCCAGGAAGCTTCAAGGGAGGAGTGTGGAAATCAGAGCTCCCAGCAGCTGCTGCCTTCTGGGGACAATGAACACAGGCCCTCCCTTCCTATCAGTGCTTCGTTTCCTGATGGTGCCACACTGGATATGCCGCAAATGTTTCCTCAGTCCTGTGGTAACCATGAAGCAGACCCACAGCAACTAACTTGGACAGTGAGTGGCTCAAGGTCAAGGAAACAATGTTTTCTTGGATCGGCTATGGCACATTACCTTAGTTTTGCCTGTTTGGAGAGCTCTCCATCATATCCTAATGAGTAAAGATGAAAAGATCAGAGGACGATGAATGGCTTCTGCTCAGATACAGCCACTGAGTAATGGCTGTCATGATGGTTTCCTTAAACCAAGTTGCAAAGGACACATAGATTGCTAAGCTTGAAAGAAAAGGGTTTGTCGTGTTTCAGTTTCGTCCTTTGTTTCTCTTCCATTCTCTCCATTAAAATCAGTGTCATCTTCTTCTCCCCCTTCCTTGTTTAATTTATAGACCTCTTTCCACTTAGGCTGGTCATCATACACAGTATAGTGTGGTGGTTCTGAGTATAGACAGGATCTGGATTTCTGGGATTCTCATACTGTCACCAGCACATACCCATGTTTTGATGTCGGGCATATGATTTAATCTCTCAGGGCACATTTTCTCATCTATAAAAGGGGATGATATTAGCATTCATTTCTCTGGTGTTGATGTGGGTATTAAATAAGAAAATGCCTGCAAAGCCTACCACAGAATAAACATGAGATAAATGTTAGGCATTATGATTATCTCTAAAAGTACAGAACACATGAGGAATGGGTTGCACTGACTCATGTCAGTAAGCGTTGATTGAACATACACAATTGTCTTGGTATTTGGGGGAGAACTGCAGAACTGCAGATGACGTCCTTACTCTCTTGTGTCATGTCACCTATTCCACTGGCTTTGGTTGTTGTTGAAGGTGTGAGTTAATGCCTTCCGAGAGTCCTTCCTTGTGTTCTCGGTTGTGGGGACAACCTCTAGAATATTATCCCATCTTGATTTACTGTCCTGAATGTTCAGCCAGGCAGGTTTCCTGTTTTAGCGCCAAATTAGAGCTTTTGGGAAACCACTTTATATATCCAAGTAAAAAAAAACGTATCCAAGGGACCTGAAAAGAAACCAATTAGCTTTCAAAACTCTCTACTTTGTTCTATTGACAAAAACAGAAAATCTAACTGAATAAGTTTTGTTTTTTTTTTTTCTACAATGCATGATCCTATCTTACAGAATAATTTGGTTCTCAGCTTGGACTCAGCAGCACTTGTTTCCCTTGGGACAGAAATGGTTGTCCTTAGAAGGGATGTTGTATTTGCTGAAAAGTAAACGTTGCTCTAACTCCGGTAGCACAGGAAGCCTAAGACACAAGAAAACATGTATCATACTGGTGCTGTGAGGTGTTCAAGGGCTGAAATGAAATATATTTGGAAAGTTTTAGTGTAACAGGTGACCCTGAGCAGGAATGGCACTCCTAATGGGCATCCTCATTAACAGAATGGCTTACTAATTTGGAAACACTTCATTGCTTCAGTTTCATCTACAAATTTTACCAGGAGAGTTCATGTCATATTAAAGAAGTAGTTTTTCTTTTCATTAATTTAAAAACATAACATTTGTTCATGAATGCAAAAGGAGTCCGAATTTTAATTTGTCCTCAAATACTCAGTAGTGTGTCCATCTTTCAATAAATTGATTTTTAACTTTGTTTTAAAGCAAGATGATTTTCCTCTCATAAAATCATTGGGCACCCGGTGCTCTGATCGATAAGCTTCTACCATGAAGAAACACTTTCATTCCAAGGAAAGTGCAACAGCTTCACTTCAGTGAAGCCCCAATAAAACGATCCTTTCAACTGATACAAACTTTAGACTTGTTCTCTGATTTAAAAAACCTTTACAAGAAAAGAAAACCAGTGAAAAGATCAAGTAAACAAAATTTCAAACATTTTACCTTGAATTCTACATGGGTAAGGAGAGGATTCTGTTTGTGATCCACAGGGAAGAATATAAGGCTTTTCTGACCAACCATGAAAATGAAATTCAACAAACCATGTGTTCTATCAGGGTTTAAACAAACACTAGGAACTCTGTAAAAAGTGCTAGTGTTTTAATTATGGTATACAGAAAGTCCCAAAGTTTTGTGAATTCTGTACCATGTATTTTTATTTGTAATTATATAAACATTAATGTGACCTAAATATTATAACTCGTTTTTCTTAATTTTTACTGTTTTGACAAGGATCAGCTTTCCTCATCCTTCAAAAACACCCTAGCCTTTATAAACAAAGATCTTTTTTTAAACTTATTTTTTAAGTTTCATATAGCAAAATTTACTCTTTCTAGTGTATAGTTTTATGGGTGTTTGATAATATAGAGTCATGTATCCAACATGATAGAGATCAGTTTCATCACCTCCAAAAATTCCCTTTGCTGTCCCTTGGGAGTCAACTCCCCATGGCAACAACTGATCTATTTTCTGTCTGTATAGTTTTGCCTTTTCCAGAATGTCACTAAGTCATATAGTATGTAGTCTTTTGGGTCTGGCCTCTTTCACTTAGCAAAATGCTTCTGAGATTCATCCATGTTGTTCCATGTATGAATATTTCATATCTTGCCTTGCTAAGTAGTATTCCATTACATGTACATACCACAATTTGATTTTCCCTTCACCTGTTGATGGAAATTTGGGTGGTTTTTAGTTGTAGCCGGTTATGAATAAAGCTAATTATAAACATTCACATATGAGTTTTTATGTGAACATAAGTTTTTGTTTCCTTTAGGTAAATGCCCAGAAATAAGGATTACTGGTTCACTTGGTAACGGCATGTTTAACATGGTAATAAGATACTGCCAAACCATCTCCCAAGATAGCTGTACAATTTTGTATTCCCTCTAACTATATATGAGAATTCTGTTTGCTCTGCATCCTTGTCAGTGCTTGGCATTGTCAGTTTCTTTATACTTTAGGCTTTCTGATTGGAGTATGGTGGTATCTCATTGTAGTTTTAAGTTGTATTTCCCTGTGGCTAATGACACTGAGCATTTTTCCGTGTGTTTATTTGCCTTCTGTATATCTTCTTTGATGAAATATCTGTTCAGATTTTTTGTCTATTTTTAATGGGATTTTTGTTTTCTTATTGTTGAGTTTTGAGGGTTCTTTATATATTCTGGATACAAGTCTTTTGTCAGATATGTGATGAGCAAATATTTTCCTCCCAGTCTGTAGCTTGTTTTTTCATTTTATTGAAGTATTCTTTATAGAGAAGAAAGTTTTAATTTTGGTAAAGCAACTTTTGTTGCTTTTTTTCCCCTCTTTTATGTATGGATTATGCTTTTGGTGTTGCATAAAAACATTTTCCAACTCAAGGCAAGAATTTCTTTTTAATGTCAAAAAATTTTGCAATCCTCCAGAGAATTGCAATTGAATCTTTAGTATCCACTAATTTAAAAAATACACGGCAATTGTATTAATCACTACAGGTTCTCTATGCTTTTGAAAAAATGATTATTTCTCTACTCTCATAGATTTGAATCTTCAGTTTCTTTTTTAAAATGTTTTTATTTATTTACTTTGGTGGGGGGAGGGACAGGGAGAGAGGGAGAGAGAGAATTCCAAGCAGGCTCCTTATTGTCAGTGCAGAGCCCACTGCGGGGCTGGAACCCACAAACCATGAGATCATGGCCCAAGCCAAAACCAGGACTCAAAAGCTCAACTGACTGAGCCACCCAGGCGCCCCTGAACCTTCAGTTTCATATGCAAATCCAGAACATTCATCATTCTAATTGTGAATGCCCCACTGGACCTCCTCCTGTCTCCTTGTGTCAGAATTTTTTGGTGGCAACACAGAATCAGGTTCTAGTCTAGCTTAAGTTTATCAGGAGTTCATAGCATCAGTGAGAAGGACAGAGAACAATACTTGAAAACAGGCAGTAATTAAGGTGGTTCTAGCAGTTTCAGGAACCTATAACTAAGGCTAATAAAATAGGATATTAGTCTTGCTCTGCCACTGGTATGCTCAGGTCACTGTGATTTTCATTAATTAACTCGTATTGTTTTCAGAGTTTTTGCTCATTGACTCAATGTTCAAATTCCAGACTAGAATGTGACAAATTACCTGGGTGGCTGTCCCTTTATTAGAATGTGGCAGTCAACTATAGAGGCGCAGGTATTAGTCTTATGTTGTAAAGTGGGGTCCTCGTATTAGACACCATGAGACCAGAAACGTCTTTTGTTCATTGAACCAGGAAGCCAGAAATTCTTATCAATGTTCAACACTGATCAAGAGCCTATCATTATCTGAGCAAGGATAATACAAGTACAATGCACTTGGTACACACCACGAAAATGCTCAAAATGTTGTGGTGCTTGGGGCACTCTGACTCTTCCCAGGAAAGTCAGGGTGGGGTTCATAGATGATGTGATATTTGGAAGGATAAGTAGGGGTTGCCAGAGGCAGAAGGGAAAGGAAAGGTATTTTAAGAAGAGAAGGATGAATAGGTTGTTGTAGCATGGGAAGAAGGGTAGAAGGACTGGATGGTTGGGGAGAAGGTTGGAATAACAAGACAGAGCCAACTGTAAGGTGCCTATCACCTATCAGCAAAATGGAGCAAAACCCCAATCTGTCCTCTTGGGGGTAGCACAGGGAGTGAAGCAATCACAGAAATTGCTACAGCACTAAGGGAGCTTAAATTTTCTTATGTGTTGTCCTTGAGATATAAAGAATGCTATTGTTTTGGTAATGTCTTCCTGTCAAAGTTCAGGATGGAATATCACAGAACAACAGAATAGATGTGACTTTAGATATTGTCCAGAGGTATCTAACTTCTTTATGTCTCAAAAAGAGGAACTAAACCCCAGAGAGGTGCACCCAAAGTCATCTACAGTAATGATGCAAGGTCTGCTCTGTGGCCATGGCTCAGTGTGGCCTGTATCATTCCCAAAGGCAGAGCTGAGTGCATATGAGAGTGCCTTACTTGAAGCTCCTGGCTCCCACTTTCCAAGAAATCCCAAAACAGGCTAAGGAGGACATTATGTCTAGGAGATATCTGCAAGGGAAGGGTTCTGAGGTCACATAAGTTGAGAAATGATGCATGCCCACTCTCTAGAGTACACTAACATATTAGAGATTCTAAGGAGGCCCACAATAAAGATACTTCCCGGTTTAGCTGTTTGACCCAGATTTCCCTGTTTATTTGCCTATAGGATCACAGTTTGCCTAACACCTATTAACATAAACAATGACTTGCTAATGGTCTGAGTCATGGTCCAGAATTGGGAGACAATGAATTTACAAACTAGAAGCAGAAGGCCTAGGTGGTTACCACTCCTGGAGAAAGAATGAAGCTCTCGAAAGTTTACATTTACTAGGCTCTAAAAGCGAGCAAAACTTCTCAGAATCCAAGCATAACTGATTAGTTTTCTTTTCCTTTTATGAAACAGATGGGAGATAAGTTACTAACAGAGTTCATATTGAATATACATGTATGAATTAATCAGGGCATAGCTGTGTAATTATACAAGATATTATTTGAGGCCATCTTCCATATGTACTTATGGCACACAGACTTTGCTCCTGTCACTTCATGTTGGAGGTGACTATGAGTAAGATACGGTGCCCCCAATAAGGAGCTCAGAGCCTGACATGCTCAGGTTCAACTGGAGAGAGGGTCATCATTTTACTGGTTCTAATGCCCATCTAAAACCCTGAAGAACCTAGGTTTCTGGAGAACCCAGGGCTCTTCTCCTGGCAAACATACTAGTCACAAGGCATGAAAGAAACATCTAATATCAAGCAAAAAGCAATGAATGATAGAGTCTGAGGCCTTTCTTTCAAGGTTTCCAACGTCCTCCCAGTTTTGGCTCAAGCTCTCCTGCTTTCATCTGTGGGTCTCTCCTGTGGGTTTTGCTGCCCATTCTGCTGACAGGAGCTTCTCTCAGGTGAGTCTCTGGATGTAGCTTCCTGCCAGCACACCTCCTGGCTTGCTGCCTTCTTCATGCTGAGCATCCGTCTGGAGCTCTTCCTGGACTTTACCAAAAGAGTCTTGAAAGTCTCTCACTTCTAATGGAGCCACTGCCAAGCTTGTTCATAGGAACAAATGGCTAGATCAATGGCCTTCTCTTCCTATATCTGTTTGACTGAGTATCTGCCAGGCACTATGTTAGGTGGTGGATACAAAGCTGGATAAAACACTACTCCTACCATTAAGGAATTCACGGTCTATGGGGAAGTAAGTCATATTCACATATCACTTAAGTTATCTGGCATGTTGGCATGTACTAACGTAGAGCTATAAACAGTATTATGGACACTGGACCTAATCTCAGAGCTACAGAGGGATGCCTTCTGCCTCCCATGCATTTTTCTCTGCTGGGACATGGATGTGAACCCGGCATACAGATGGTCACTGAAAGGCAAGACTTGTTTCCTTAAAGAGAAATAATGTCAGATTTAGATTTTCTTTATCCCTGATTTCACTGTCACAGACCCCATCCCCATTAAGGAGATTTCCTCCAGAGGCCTGGTGTTCTTTCAAACCCTAGAACAAGGTGGAATTCTGGCTTCAAAGGATCACATCTAGCTGTGTCTGAGGGTTGGCTTAGCTCTCTGGGTGCTTGCTTGTTCCTTCTCTTGAGGCACTAGGACAAAAACACTAATACTCTCAAATCCACCATTGTTTATATTGCAAAAAAGATTAAATAACATTCAGTGTAATTGCAGTATAAAATTCAGTTTTACAATGTGCTCTAAGTCTATAAAACAGTCATCAGAATACAGTGCTCAAGATACTATTAAAGTAATGAGTTTTTAAAAACAAACATCAGGGGCGCCTGGGTGGCGCAGTCGGTTAAGCGTCCGACTTCAGCCAGGTCACGATCTCGCGGTCCGTGAGTTTGAGCCCCGCGTCAGGCTCTGGGCTGATGGCTCGGAGCCTGGAGCCTGTTTCCGATTCTGTGTCTCCCTCTCTCTCTGCCCCTCCCCCGTTCATGCTCTGTCTCTCTCTGTCCCAAAAATAAATAAACGTTGAAAAAAAAAAATTAAAAAAAAAAAAACAAAACAAACATCAGAAGCTACATATGCAAATGATTGTCATTCCCTTTTAAGATAGTTATGCTGGGCAGTATAATCATTACAATTATGCTATCATAGTTTTATATTAATTTCACAGAAAAATCAATTTTACTTTTATAAATTTTTTTCCTATTTTTTGATGCAGTGTTATTTACTATGATTATCCAACTTATTCCTCTGACTTTAAGTGACTTTTATTTTTTTTTCTAAAAATAAAGACTAATCTTAACAGATATAGTGCTTAAACTTCATCTGAAGCTGGTTTTTCCACTGTTCTTCAGATAAAGATCAAAATCCTTTGTGTTATTAAGTAGATTGCATTATTATTATTATTATTATTATTATTATTATTATTATTTTAAAGGGAGTAAGTCTTTTTTTATTTTAAAGTTTATTTATTTTGAGAGAGAGAGCATGAGCAGGGGAGGGGCACAGAGAGAGGGAGAGAGAAAATTCCAAGCAGCTCCATGCTTAGCACAGAACCCAATACAGGGCTCAATCTCACGACCACGAGATCACGACTTGAGCCAGCATCAAGAGTCCGAGGCTTAACTGACTGAGCCACCCAGACGCCCCTAAGTAGATTGTATTATTGTTACCAAATATTTGCTGTTCCTCCCATCCCACTGACATTTAGCTTAGCCGTGAAACTTGCTATGTCCGATGCAATGTGAGTAGAAGTGAATATGCCAGTTCCAGACAGATGATTTCAAAGCTCTATGGTAGCTCACCAAGGTTCTTTCCCTTTCCCTTTTAAGGCTGGTATGTCCCAGTTAGGAGTTGTTCCTTTGATCCCAAATGAAGATGTGGTGCAGGGTCTCAATCACCTTCCTATGGATATGTGACATGAGCAGGAAATAACCTTTTATTGTTCTGAGTCATTAAAATTTGGGGGATATTTGTTATCACAGCATAATGTAGCCCACTGCTGACTGAGATACAAGCATAGAAGGACTTGTATCATCTGCTGCCTTCATTCTTCCCAAGCACATCTTTCTTTACTCTTCCTCTCTTCACAATTCTGATCCAATCCATGCATTCTGACCTTCTCTATATTCCTTGAAAATTCCAAATTCCTTCCTGTTTGAGGGCCTTTACACATGCCATTTATTCTGCTTGGAATCTGATTTTTTTTTCCTGAATTCTACTGCTTTTCTTCTTCCTTCACATAGCAAATGTCTACTTATGCTTTAGGTCTCAGGGAAGCTTTCTTTACTTTCTCCAGAAAAAAGTGTAAAAATAGTTATTATGTTTTCCATACATTCAAAAACTGAGAGACATATAGAAAAAAGGTCCCACATAGAATTTCTAGAAATGTAAGCTACAATGCGTGAAGTGAATATATACCAAATAGCATCAACAATGGATTATCTATTGCAGAGTAAGAGGTTACTGAACAAGACAGAAAATCAGCAAGGGTATAAAAGAATTAAGCAATACTATCAACCAACTTGACTTAATTCATAGAACACAGTACCCAATAACAGCAGAATATACATTTTTTTCAAATACAAACAGAACATTTACCAAGATAGACCATATTCTAGGCCATACGACAGGTTAACCAATTTATAATAATTCAAGTCATATAAAATGTGTACTCTAACACAGGAATTAAATTAAAAATCAAAATAGAAAAATTCTAGAAAATCCCCAAATATGTTGAAACTAAATAACATATTTCTAAATAACCCATAGGTCAAAGAATAAATCAAAAAAGAAATAAGAAACTATTCTGAACTGAATGAACATGAAAACACAACATATCAGATTTTGTGGAGTATTACTAAAGCAATACCCAGGGGGAAGTTTTAGTACCAAATACTTACATTGGAAAAGAAGAAATGCCTCAGATCAATGACTTCAGCATCCACTTTAAGAAATAAGGAAAAGAGGAGCAAATGAAAATCAAACTAAGCAAAAGGAAATAGTAAAGATCGGGGCGGCGGGGGTGGGGGGGGAATCAATGAAATAAGAAATAGAAAAACCATAGAGAAAATCAATAGAATCAAATATTGATTTTTTTGAGGTGACTAAAATTGGTATAAACCTCTAGCCAGAGTGATTAGGAAAAAGAGAGAGAAGACACAGGTCACAAATGTCAGGAATGAAGGAGGTAACATCACTACAATTTCTACAGACATTAAAAGCATAATAAAGGAATATAATGAACAACCTTATGCCAGTAAACTTGAAAAGTTAGAGGAAACAAACAAATTCTGGAAGGATAAAAATCAGAAAAGCTCTCTCAAGAAGAAATATATAACCTAACTAGCTCTATTGTATATTGAATACAGGGAGGTTTTAATTAATCTACTCACAAAGAAGGGTGCAGGTCCATGTGAGAACACTGATGAGTTCTACCAAATATTTACAGAAGAAAAAAAATATCAATTTTATATGACATCTTCAGAAAACTGAAGAGAAAGGAATAACTACCAATTCATTCTATGAGGTCAGCATTACTCTGATACCAAAACTACATATATACATCACAAGAAAAAACTATAGGCCAATATCCCTCATGAACATAGATATAAAAATTATTTAAAATTTTTAACAAATCAAATCCAACAGAATATAAAAACTATGACCATGGGGTTTATGCTAGGCACCTAAGGTTGACTTATACAAAAGCAAGTGATGTAATTCACCACATTAACTAGGAAACAAATTAACTAAGAAACAAAACAAAATTATATGATGATTTAAATAGACATAGAAAAAGCATTTGACAAAATCCAACATTCATTCCTCCCAGCAAATGTGGAATAAAAGTGAACTTCCTGACCCTAATAAAGGACATCTATGAAAAACATAAAAGTAATATCATACTTAATGGTGAAAGACAGAATATTTTCCCAGTAAGATCAGGAATAAGAAAAAGATGGCCACTCTCATCATTTCTATTCAACATTGTACTGGAGGTTCTTGCCAGTACAATTAGGCAGGGGGAAAAAAAGGCATCCCTATGGGAAAGGAAGTAAAGCTTTTTGCAGCCAAAATGACCATATATATAAAACTCCAATGGAATTGACTAAAAAAGCTGCTAAAACTAGTAAGTGGGTTTAGCAATGTTAATGGATATGAGATCAATATACAGAAATCAATTATATTTCTATATAGTAGAGATAAAATATTGGAAATTAAAATTTCAAATATTTATAATAGCATCAATCAATATGAAATACTTAAGGATAAATCTGAAAAACAATGTGAATAATTTATACACTGAAAAATACAAAACATTGCAGAGAGAAATTAAAGATCTAAATAAATAGTTATGTTCTTGTTCAGAGGTCAGAAAAGTTAACTTTATAAAAATGTCAATTCTTCCCAAAGAATTCCCAAAGATTCCCAAAGAATCTATCTATAGATTCAATGCAATCTTCACCAAAATACCAGCAGATTTTTTTGGGTAAAAATTGACAAGCCGATTCTAAAATTTGTATGCAGTGTGAAAAACCAAGAATAGCCAAAGAAATCTTGAAAAAAAAAATGTTGCAGGACTTGAAACTACCCGATTTCAAGACTTACTATAAAGCTACAGTAATTAAGGCACTGTGGTATTGACATAAGACTAACAAGTCAAACAAACATAACAGCATCCAGAAAGAGGCCCACACATATTTGAACAACTAATTTTCAATAGTGATGCCAAGACAATTCAGTGGAGAAAGTACTGCTTTTAACAAATGGTACTGGAACAACTGAATATCCATACGGAAAAAAAAATGAACTTCAATCCATAACTTGCACTATATACAAAAATTAACTCAACGTGGATCATAAACCTAAATGTAACACCCAAAACTCTAAAACTTTTAGACAAAAACATAGAAGAAAAATATTTGTCATCTCGGATTAAACAAGAGTTTCTAGATAGGACAATAAAAGCACAATACATAAAACTTTAAAAATCAACAAATCTGACATTATTAAAATTGAAGTATTTATTCATCAAAAGATATATTAAGAGAATAAATGAGCAAGTCACCTAGTGTGTAAGATATTTATAAAGCACATACCTGAGGCACCTGGGTGGCTCAGTCCGTTGAGCATACGACTTTGGGTCAGGTGATGATCTCATGGGTTTGAGTTCAAGCCCTGCATTAGGCTCGCTGCTGTCAGCACAGAGCCAGCTTCAGAGGCTCTGTCCTCCTCCTCTCTTTGTCCCTCCTCTGTTCATAAAATAACTCTGTCATAAAAATAAATAAAAACATTTTTAAAAAGCACATACTTGAAAATGATCTATATCCAGAATATATTTTTAAAAGCTCTAAAACTTCATCAAAAGAAAACAAACAACTCAATTGAAAAACTGGTAAAATTTCTGAACAGATTCTTCATCAAAGAGGATATACAGGTAGTAAATAAATAAGCACATGAAAAAATGCTTTGACATCCCACTAACCATTAGAAAATGCAAACAAAGCCCACAAGACACCATACACACTTATTGGAATGGCTAAAACTAAAACAACTGACCCTAACAATGACTGGCAAACATGCAGACCAAGTGGAATTCTCAAAAACTATTGGTGGAAATGCATAATAGCACAGCTACTTTGTAAACCAGCTTGGCAGTTTCTTATAAAATAAAAACACACTTAACAAATGACCCAACAATTCTACTCCTAGGTTTTTTCCAAAGGAAATGTAGACATACATTTATGCAAAGACCTATACACATTTTTATAGCAGCTTTATTTGCAATCATCAAAAAATGAAAATACCCAAATGTCCTTCAATGAATGAATTGTAAACAAATTGTGGTATATCCATAAAATAGACTACTACTCAGCAAGAAAAAGGAATTAACTATTGATATATGCAATAACAAGATAAGTCTCAAAATAATTACAATGGATTAAAGAAATTATGAGTTAAGCAAAAAAATGTATATACTGTATGATTCCATTTATATAAAACTTGAAAAAACACAAATTACTCTACAGTGACATTTAGCAAATCACTGGCTTCTTGGAGGGTTCAGTAAAGAAGTCAGTGGGAGGAAAGGAAATAGACAAACTAAGCTCTGTAAAGTAAAATTTCTATTTTTATTTTTTTATTTTTGTATTCCCAGTGCCTAGAATTGTGTTTAGCACAGAGTGTGTGTGTATAGATAGGTAGATATATAGATAGATATGTATTTTATTATAATATATAAATATTTAATATAAATATAAAAATATATATAATAAAATTTTTGAGAGAATAAATGTTCATGTACAGAAACATTCCTTGATTGGCATAATGACTAAGAGTATAAATTCTAAAATCAGATGCATGATTCTGGCCTGCAAGCTGTGCAAAACTGGGAGTGTAATTTAACCATAACATGCTTTTAAAAAAGCAATTATTAGGGAGGGAGAGGTGGGTGCGTGATGGGTATTGAGGAGGGCACCTGTTGGGATGAGCACTGGGTGTTGTATGGAAAGCAATTTGACAACAATTTTCATAATAAAAAAATAAATAAAATAAAAAAGCAATTATTAAAAAGGAAAAAATATTACCCACCTCTCACAGGTAATTATGAGGATTAAGTATGATAATTCATTTTTAAGTGCCTGGCCCAGGGTGGTTCAACATAAGAAAATCAATCAATATAATACATCACAGTAATAGAAAGAAGGAAAAAACTATATGATCCCAATTCTCACAGAAAAAAGCATTTGACAAAATTCAATTCCCTTTCATGATAAAAACACTCATAAAACTAGGAATAGAAGAGAACTTGCTCAACATGATAAAGGCCATACATGAAAAACTCGTAGCATGATATTCAATGGTAAAAGACTGAAATATTTTCCCCTAAGTGTAGAAACAAGAAAAGGATGCCCTGTTTTACCACTGCTATTCAACATGAAATTAGAAGTCCTAGCCAAAGCAGTAGTCCTAGCCAAAGCAGTTAGGAAGGAAAAAAAAAAAAAGACATCCAAATTGTAAAGAAAGAAGTAAAAATATTTCTATTGACAGATGACATAATCCTACATATAGAAAATACCAAAGAAGCCACAAAAAACTATGTGCACTAATAAATAGATTCAGCAAGGCTGCAGAGTACAAGATCAACATATAATCATTTGTCTTTCTATACGCTGGGAATGATTAATTTGAAAAGAAAATTAAGAGAACAATTCCATTTATAATAGTATCCAAAAGAATAAAATACCTAGGAATAACTTTAACAAAGAGGTGAAAGTCTTATACATTGAAAACTACAAAGCACCACTGAAAGATATTAAGGAAGACTTAAATAAAAAGAAAGACAGCTCATGTTCATGAATTGAAACACTTAATATTATTAATATAAAAATCTACCCAAATTGATCTACAGACTCAAAGCAATCTCTATCAAAATCCCAACAGATTTTTGGGAGAGAAATGAAACTAATCCTCAAACTCGTATGGATTTGAAGGGGGCTCTGAATAGCCAAAACAATCTTGAAATAGAAAAAAGTTAGAAAACTCCATGGTGATTATGGAGCCTGCTCAAGATTCTCTCTCTCTCTCTCTCTCTCTCTCTCTCTCTCTCTCCCTCTGCCCCTCTTCCCCACTCATGCTCTCTCCCTAAAAGTAATAATAATTAATAATAATAAAGCAAAACACAAAGCTATAGTCACTAAAACAAGGTGGTATTGCATATAGACAAACAATTCAATAGAATAGAATTAAGAGCCCAGAAATAAACCCATATATCCAGGTCAAATTAATTTTTGACAAGGATAGTGAGACCATGCGATGGAGAAACAACAGTTTCATCTACAAATGGTACTAGGACAACCAGCTATCCACATGCAAACAAATCCTTACCTCACACTACATACAAAAATTAACTCACAATGAATCATTAACAAAAATGCAAGAGCTAAAACTACAAAACTATTAGAAGAGAAGATAGGAGTATATCTTTATTATTTTGGGTTTGACAATGGATTCTCAGATACGACACCAAAATTGTAAGTGAGCAATAAAAGAAAAAATAGTAAGTTGGACTTTGTCTAAATTAAAAATTTTTATGCATCAAAGGACATAAAGAAAGTGAAAAGACAATATACAGAACTGAGAAAATATCTGCAAATCATACAGCTGATAAGATTTAGTATCCAGAATATATTAAAAAACCTCTTACAACTCAATAATAAAAAAAGATAAAAACCTAATTAAAATTGGCAAGGGATTTAAACAGACATTTCTCCAGAGAATATATACAAATGGCCAACAAGCACATTAAAAGATTTTCAGCATCATAAGTCATTAGGGAAATGCAAATCAATATGACAAGAAACCACTCATACCCACAAGGGTGGTGATAACAAAAAAAAGAGAGAGAGAGAGAGAGAGAGAGAAAGAAAGAAAGAAAATAACTAGTGTTATTAAGGATATAGAAAAATTGGAACACTAACACATCACTGATAGGGATGTAAAATGTTCCAGGTGCTGTGGAAAGCAGTTGGGAATTTCTGGGCACTTGTTGGGATGAGCACTGGGTGTTGTATGTAAGTGATGAATCACAGGAATCTACTCTTGAAACCAAGAGCACACAGTATACACTGTGTGTTAGCTAACTTGACAATAAAATATATTACAATAAAAATAAATAAATAAATAAATAAATAAGTAAAATAATGTACTTTATAATTTAAAAAAAAAGTTAAATGTAGAATTACCATATGATCCAATATGACCCAACAATTCTCTAAGGTATATACCCAAGAGAACTGAAAACAAGTACACAAACAAGCACAAATACATGCAAATTCATAATAGCACTATTTCCAATAGCCAAAAGCTGGGAAAAACACAAAAGTCCATTAGCAGATGAATGAAAAAACAAATCATGGCATACACATACAATGGAATACTATTTAGCCATAAAAAGGAATGAAGTGACTAATACATGCTACACCATGGATGAATCTCAAAACGTTATGCTAAGTGGAGGAAGCCAGATATGGAAGGCAGAATCCTACTGTGTGATTCCATTTATGTGACAAATTCAGAATTGGTAAGTCCATCAATAGGATGCAGACTTATCTGCCAGGAGCTGGGGCAGAAAAGAATTAGGAGTAACTGCTCAATGGTGCAGTTACCTTTTGAGGCAATGAAACAGTTTTGAACTATTTTAGAACTAGATAGAGATGGAGGATAAACACAACATTGTGAATACATTAAATGTCACTGAATTGTTTACTTTAAAACAGTTAATTTTATGTTACATGGATTTCACCTCACATTTTTAAAAAGTGTTTGACATAGTTCCTAACATGTTACAAGCACTAAAGAAAAACTAACCATTAGAATTTTTTATTAAAGCCTTATTTATAATAACTGAAAATTAGAAGCAATATAAATATGGAACAATAGGAAATTATATTTAAAAAATTAAGGTACATCCACATGTTGAAATACTTTGCAGTCACTCAAAAACATATAAAGGATATTTAGTGATAATGGAAAATACTCAGTATGTTAAGTTCAATATTTATAACCAGAAAACCTCAGTAAGTATTATGTTTAAAAGCTTGTTCACCATGCTTTCATTCATCTCAAGTTTGATTTTAACTTTCCAAAAAGCCGAAATAGTCAATTTGTCAAGCTGTAACACTCAAAATCCACAACAATTCAAGATTAAATATACTTTTGTATCTTAGATTTAATTCAAGTCCAGAAGCCAAGACTTGGCATCTAATTTCCAGTTTGTACTTGAACTTGCTCTCAAGCTTTATTTCCTAGAATCCCCACTTCCTTTTAAGTACCACTCTATGTTCTGCCCACTCTCAACTGCAACCATTTCCTCTTTTTCTTCCCTACCAGAAATACCCCTTACTTCTCACTCCTGACCCTCTTATTTTATCCACTATACAGTGCTATTACTTCCTGGTGGGACCTTCTTTAATCCCAGCTGCAGGCTTTCTCTATATGTCCACAGCTCTCTAGAGATCATGCAGACTTCTCATTTTGTCCAGTGTTGTGATTATTCCTGCACACGTTTTATTTCCCCTGACAGGCCGGGGGCTATAGCTCACTCATATTTATAATGACTAAGGCATCTGGCAGAGTGCTCCGCTCTGATCGTAGTAGGTATTCAACAAATGTTTATGAAATTGAATGGAATTTCTGGAACAGATGGGTAATGATTCAGATGTCAGGATATAATGCAAACTGTTTCCTGTAGCGCCTATGTTTAAACAGACAGTGCTCAGTTCTCTGCATTGTAAATGTTGCCACATGCCTATTCCATATAACATTCATCAACACTAAACTATAATGTCACAAAGACATGGAATGGGCCAACTGGGGATGATTTATACAATTTATAGACAGATCACCATTAGCATTTACCACTTTTCACTTCAAATCACCATCAAGATCCCCTTTCTTCTTTAGTGCACATACATACAGAGGGTTCTTTTCACTGTCACATAATCTGACCACCAGATTACTAGACACAATCAAGGTACCTTCCTTTGTATGGAATATAGAGGCTGCAATCCACAAATTCAGTATTAGTAACGCTCCTTGGTTTGCTTTATTGACTTTTCAGATTGACATTTGAATAATGAAAGGTCTCATTAGAGACTAGAAAGCTGTATTTTTTTTCTCGTATGTTAAATCTGTACAGAGCTAGATTAAGGGCAGACCAATGGGGCAGGTTTGCTGGGGTGCCAAAACAGTACTGTTAACAGTAGGTGCCTGTTAAGTCGTGTTTCAGGTGAGTCTCGCTTGTCTTATTCCCTCTGAACCAGATAGCACCCTGTAGGTGAATCAATAATAGAAATAATAATAAATAGAATAATAGTAGTAGAGGCAGTAATAATGCAGTAGAAGTTATAATACTCCTCCTCAGCTGACCTACTTCTGTGCAAGTTGCATGTGTACCTACAGGAGACACCACCAGCCCCGATGCCAGCATGTTGACAATAGTATCTCACTTAATGCTGTTTACTGGAGATGAGGTATCTATTTCAACATCTGAAGTGAAAAACGTTCTTTAACTTTATTTATTTTTGAGAGAGAGAGAGAAAGAGAGAGAGAGAGAAAGAGCACACCAGGGAGGGGCAGAAAGAGAGGAAAATGAACGTCCCAAGCAGGCTCGGAGCTGTCAGCACAGAACTAGTCAGAAGGTTTGATCCCACAGACCTGAGCTGAGATCATGACCTTAGCTGAAATCAAGAGTGGGACGCTTAACTGACTGAGCCACCCAGGCACCCCTAAAGTGAACAACTTTTAATATGCTTCCCAAGACATTCTTTGATTCCAAAGCTAGCAAAAGAAAACTGAAAAAAATTTTATTGGCAAGAGAACCAGAAAAAAATGTTTAAACATAATTTGAACTAGACTTTTTGCCTATAATCATGTGACTGCTACACTTAGTGAGCATGAGGGACTAATACTACAAAGAGGCAGGGGGTTCTAGGGAGCAAGTGTGTGGGCTCTCAAGGCAGACTGGTATAAATCAAATCCCATTTCTACCACTTGGTAAAAACTGTGTGTCTTTTGGCATTTTACAAAACCTGGATCTCAATTTCACCATTTGGAAATTGGGGATAATAATGGTACCTACCACACTGGACTGTTGTGAGCACGAAATGAGATAAATCATATAAGGAATCAGTACTCAGCAAATAATAAGAACTCAGAAAATATTAGCCTCTTATTATATTTGATTGTGAACTGAAAAATTACGAAAGATAGCTCCAAATAAATTAAAATGTTATGTTCTGTATATTTAGTATAGCTTTTTCTTTTATGATAGAAAAGCAGTTTCTTTCTGCTCCACTAAATAAGTGTTAACCAAATATTTAAAGGATTTAATTTTTCTTAATGTTTATTTATTTTTGAGAGACAGAGACAGAGCATGAGCAGCAGAGGGGGAGAGA
Source organism: Lynx canadensis (assembly GCF_007474595.2). Classification (NCBI taxonomy): domain Eukaryota; kingdom Metazoa; phylum Chordata; class Mammalia; order Carnivora; family Felidae; genus Lynx; species Lynx canadensis. The sequence continues at coordinate 15,175,730 of NC_044303.2, forward strand.
GAGAGAGAGGGAGACACAGAACTCACAGCAGGTTCCAGGCTCTGCACTGTCAGCACAGAGCCTGACACGGAGTTCGAACCCACGAACTGTGAGATCATGACCTGAGCCAAAGTAGGACGTTTCACCGACTGAGTCACCCAGGAACCCCAGGATTTAAAATTTTTTAAAGGCACCAAATTGTTACCTTTCCTGAGGTACACACAATGCCTTAGTCTAACCCTGAATGTATACAGTTCAGCTCCCTGAAAAATAAATAAATATTAAAGGAAATTAAAGAAAGTAACTTGCCAAACAAAACAGCAATTCTGAACAATTTTGTATATTAAGTCAACATGACCTCCAACTTACTAAATCTCCAGCAGGCCATGCCATTTCATCTGCTGGAAATGACTAACCCCTAACAAAACAGGCCCTGTTCCACATTGTAGATACATTATTTTTCACTTCAATTCTTACCTGTTTATGACAGTGACTCTTTTTAAACCAAGGATCCCAGGCCCAGGCCCAGGCAATCCAGAAATCCAGCTCTTTGCTTGTTGTAGATCTCTTAAAGTGCTTTCTAAGACAACTCTCATGAGACCTGCACAGAAGAGGATACAAATTAGACTGTATAATTTCATTCCTAAATGTGTGCCTATGTCATTGTGGAGATGATTCATGGGTGCCCAGGTTTGTTTTAAAAGCCTGGGGGAGCAGAGGGTAAGGTGAAAGGACACTTCCAACACTGCCTGACTATGTGATCTTGGACCAATAACAACTGCTCCGTTTTCTCACCTGTCAAACCTGGATAACAATTTTAACTTACATATTTAGCATGAGGTTTAACTAAAATAATGTATATGAAATGTTTTTGAAACTGTTAAACTCATGAGTGTTAGTTACTCCCGGGGAGAGCATAGCTTTCTGACCATTTTCTCTCTCACCCTCCAACAGCCACATCCACACATCCACACAAACTAGCTCCAAACTTTCTCTCAAGGCTATGAATCTTTTTTTTTTAAATTTTTTTTTCAACGTTTATTTATTTTTGGGACAGAGAGAGACAGAGCATGAACGGGGCAGGGGCAGAGAGAGAGGGAGACACAGAATCGGAAACAGGCTCCAGGCTCTGAGCCGTCAGCCCAGAGCCTGACGCGGGGCTCGAACTCACGGACCGCGAGATCGTGACCTGGCTGAAGTCGGACGCTTAACCGACTGCGCCACCCAGGTGCCCCAAGGCTATGAATCTTTTACCAGCACCCACATGACTTGACCTTCTGCCACCTTTAAAGGAGTTAGAATCCAAGACGGATGCATAAGAAGATGAGTTCATCCCCAGTTATCCTGGTCAAGATTTCTAGTATAAAAACAAATCTACCTCTTGGGTGTTTTGTTTGGATGATTTTAAAAAGGACTTATTGTAACTATCAACACTCTTCCTTTCCAGGGTACCAACCCAGAGAACAAATAATAAATGGGATCCAAAGTATTTATTTTATTTACCCCATAATCTCCTCAGGAGAACTCTGTGGAAAAGCAGGAGACATGGCTTCAGACCTGAAGTCATATTGGGGCTTCCTACTTCCTCGCCCACTGAATGAAAGACCCTTAGGCCCGTGGAGCAGGTGTAATTTGTCTTATGACTCAGGCAAAATGGCTGCCAGCCTATTGCATGAGGAACACACAGAGGTATTCTGTGTTTTCCACACAGGTTAAGACAACATAGGAGAACCCAATTTTCCCATGATGAAGGCACACACGCGTCTTTGTGTATTTTCCCAGAAAGGAATGGATATGGGTTATGGCTGGCTGCCATATCTTCATTCTCCTCCCTGACATTCTATGAGGTGGGGCCCTGGCAGGATAAATGCTGGGACCATGGTTATAATCTGTGGCCATGGGACAGAGAAGCCCAGTAGGTTATCAATGCTTTATCACATATAATCACAGGAAAACTAAGGCTTTGAGAGTCTGTCTTTAAACACTCTTGACTGAATATAAGTATTTGAAAACAAAATCTTTTCAGTTTTAAACCTAAATTTCAAATATTTCCACTTTGGGTGAAAGGTACTATATTAGTCAGGGTTCTCCAAAACAAAACAAAACAAAACAAAACAAAACAAAACAAAACAAAACAAAAGAAAACAAAACAAAAAAAACCTGGATCCAATTAGAGATTTTGGCAATTTCTAGCAATTCCCAAGATTGGCAGGGTGAGTTGGCAGGCTAGAGACCCAAGAGAGTCAGTGATTTAGTTCCAGTCTGAATCTGAAGGCCTGAAAACCAAGGGAGCCAGTGGTGTGGATCCAGTCCAAAGGCTAGTGTGCTCGAGAACTAGAACAAGCTGATGTCCCAGTTCAAAGACCACCAGGCATGAAGAATTTTCTCTCACTCCAGGGAGCGTCAGCCTTAGTGTTCTATTCAGACCTTCAACTGACTGATTGCTCAGTCTACCAATTCAAATGTTAATCTCATCCGGTAACACCCTCACAGACACATCCAGAATAACGTTTGACGAAATGTCAGTCAACCTAACATATAAAATTAACTATCATAGATAATAATTAATATTTACAACTTAAATTTCTTATATAAGAGCCTTAAGTATTATGGCTCTATGAGCCTTACAAGTTTCTTACTTTTCATAATTTCTTATCACAAAATTGAGGAGAAACCACATGACTACCTACTTCTTAAGTTATTAAATGATCAAAGTAACTTTTCTCTTATTTTAATTATAGAAGTTTTTACATGTGCACTGTCTTACTTTTCTACTCGGCTAACTCTCTTTCCTTCAAAGAATACCTCTCACAGGAGCTGATGACTATTTGAACTTTTTTTTAATACTTTCTGCTCTGGATAATATTTCAGTGGGAGACCTGCAGGTACAGCAAGTTATTGCCCAAAAGCCTCATCAAAATTCTGAATACAATAAACTATTTTCAATGGGCTCTCAAGAGGTGATAATTAGCTTTCATTAAACATAATAAATATTAATGCAAGCCAGAAACAAAGTTCAGACAGAAATGTACTATACATATTAATAATGCAAAGGTTCAGTCTTTGGACTATGTGGAACTCCCTGAGAATGATGCCTGGTCTAAAACAACACTGAAGATCTCTGATTTATACAAAGAAAATTCCCTTTTCATGTGCCAGCACTAAAGACTGACTTCTCCTGAGTTTTGAATTCAAAAGTAATGAAGGCATGTTCCATGTACATATTTTGTTAAGTTTTTCTTTAAGCTCTGTGTCATATTTAAAAAAGAAAAAAAATTACATCACAACATCAGGGATTTGTATTAAACAATATCAGTGTCTAGGGATTTTAATAGCAATGTACAAGAATGCATTGAGCTAAGAAGGGATGGACATCAGCATTGACGATCATTCTCAGCAAACCTCATGTTAAAGCTTAATTTAAAAACTATCTAACTCACAATTAGTTATCACTGTACCAGGATGGTACATCCTAAGTGTTGATGAGGATGTGGAGGGACTGAAACTCCCCCAAGAATGCACTGTTTTTTCATTTGTTTGGTTTTTTGGTTTGTTTTTAATATAATTTATTGTCAAATTGGCTAACATACAGTGTGTAAAGTGTGCTCTTGGTTTTTGGGGTAGATCCCCGTGGTCCATCACTTACATACAACACCCAGTGCTCATCCCAACAAGTGCCCTCCTCAATGCCCATCACCTATTTTCCCCTCTCCCCCACTTCCCATCCACCCTCAATTTCTTCTCTGTATTTAAGAGTCTCTTATGGTTTGCCTCCCTCCCTCTCTGTAACTAGTTCTTCCCCTTCCTTTCCCCCAGGGTCTTCTGTTAAGTTTCTCAAGACCCACATATGAGTGAAAACATGGTATCTGTCTTTCTCTGACTGACTTATTTCACTCAGCATAAGACCTTCCAGTTCCATCCATGTTGCTACAGATGGCAAGATTTCATTCTTTCTCACTGCCAAGTAGTATTCCATTGTATATATAAACCACATCTTCTTTATCCATTCATCAGTTGATGGGCATTTAGGCTCTTTCCATAATTTGGCTATTGTTGAAAGTGCTATTATAAACATTGGGATACACGTGCCCCTATGAATCAGCACTACTGTATCCTTTGGATAAATTCCTAGTAGTGCTATTGCTGGGTCACAGGGTAGTTCTATTTTTAATTTTTTGAGGAGCCTCCACACTGTTTTCCAGAGTGGCTGCACCAGTTTGCATTCCCACCAACAGTACAAGAGGGTTCCCATTTCTCTACATCCTTGCCAGCATCTGTAGCTTCCTGAGCTGTTCATTTTATCCACTCTGACTGGTGTGAGGTGGTATCTCGGGGTGGTTTTGATTTGTATTTCCCTGATGATGCGTGAGTTGAGCATCTTTTCATGTGTCTTTTGGCCATCTGAATGTCTTCTTTGGAAAGTGTCTACTCATGTCTTCTACTCATTTCTTCGCTGGATTATTTGTTTAAGGAAAGGCTGAACCCAGGAGCCTGGTTCTCTCCAGAATGGAAAGTCAGAGTGGAGGCTGGTCACCATTAGTTTGCCTTGAGTCAGACTGTTAGTAACTAATTGGAAAGTCCCTCACACCCCATCTATCTGAGGAGAGATAACTTAAGCTTTCAGGTTGTAAGCATGATTACTCAACAGAGGAGCATGACGTTTCTAATAATGTGCTCTGTTTACTTAAGTGCTATAATCTAAAAATGGATTCCACATTGAGAATTTATGTTGAAACTTTTTTTTTTTTTAAATCCAGTGGGAACTTTCAACAAATGATACTAGATATCTGTTTGGGAAAAAGTGAACCCTGATGCTTACTTCAAACAATCATGAAAATGAATTCAAGATGCATCGTACACCTAAATGTGATAAGTAAAACAACCAAACTTGCAGAAGAAAACATTGTAAAATACAATAATGACTCTGAGGTAGGCAAAGATTTTTTAAACAAGACATAAAAAGCAAAAATCAAAAGAAAAAAATAGATGAACTGCACTTCACCAAAATGAAAACTTACTGTTCATCAAAAGCCACCACTGAGAAAGTAAAAGGGCAAGCTTTAAACTGGAAGAAGAAGCTGTCTAATAGAGGAGGGGCACCTGGGTGGCTCAGTTGGTTGAGCGTCCAACTTTGGCCCAGGTCATGATCTTGCGGCTTGTGGGTGCGGGCCCTGTGTTGGGCTCTGTGCCGACAGCTCAGAGCCTGGAGCCTGTTTAGGGTTCTGTGTGTGTGTGTCTCTCTGTCTATGCCCCTCCCCTACTCACACTCTCTCTGTCCTTCAAAAGTAAATAAACATTAAAAAAATTTTAAAGAAATATGTCTAATAGAGGATTCACATTCAAAATGTATTTTAAAATAATACCACAAATCTATAAGGAAAAAGGCAAAAGACCTAACTTAAGATGGGTTAAATAAATTTAATTTTTTTTAATCTTTATTTGTTTTTGAGAGAGAGAGTGTGAGTGGGCGAGGAACAGAGAGAGAGGGAGACACAGAATGTGAAGCAGGCTCCAGGCTCCCAGCTGTCAGGACAGAGCCCAACACGGGGCCCAAACCCACAAACCACGAGATCATGATCCCAGATCGTGACCCCAGCCGAAGTTGGACGCTCAACCGGCTGAGCCACCCAGGGGCCCCTGGGCTAAATAAATTTAAATCACAATTAGTTACCGCTGTTCAATAGAATGGCTACAATTAAAATGACTGACTACACCAAATTTTGGCAAGGATGTGGAGTAACTGGAACTCTCATATACCGCCCATTGGACTGTTAAAATGTTACAACACTTTGGAAAACAGTTTGGAGTTTCTTATAAAATTAAATATACACTACCATGTGACATGGTTCCAGCAATTCCACTCAAGTATTTAGCCAAGGGAAATAAAAACATATGTGTATACCAAGACATATCTACACAAATGTTCATAATAGTTCTATTCAGTCATTATTTATAGTAGCCAAAAAAAAAATTGGAAATAACCTGAATGTCTACCGACAAATAAATTAATAACCAAATGGTGGAACATCCATACAAGAGACTACTGTTCAGCAATAAAAAGGAATTAACTATATAGACACACTTCAAAAATATGGTCAGTGAAAGAAGCCAGACACGAGAGTACATACTATATAATTCTATTTATATAAAATTCTACAGCAAGTAAAGGTAATCTATTCTGACAGAAAGCAGATCGGTGTTTGGCTACAACTGTGCATGTGGACATAGATGACGGAACTTTTTGAGATGAGGGAAATGTTCTGTCTCTCGGTTGTGGTGGCAGTTACATAAGTGCATATATTTGTTGAAACTCCTCAAACTGTACACTCAAAATGAATGAGTTTTATTATATGTAAATTATATCTCATTAAAGTTGATTTATTTTTTATAAACTTGTCATTTGTAAATTGGCTAATGGCTTGAACAGGCACTTAACAAAAGATATCCAAATGGCCAATAAGCATATGAAATTATCCTGAATATCATTTCTCATCAAGGAAGTGCAAATTAAAACCACAATGAGATGCCACTACATACCCACCAAAATGGGCAAAATTTAAGCTTTTGACAAATTTTGGCTAGAATGTGACATACCTGGGATGCTCATCCATTGCTAGTGGGAATATAAAATGGCACTTTGAAAAACTGTTTGGAAATTTCCACTAACACTAAACACTGCCTGCCCTAAGAACCAGCAATTCCACCAGTAGGTAGATACACGTGTAAGAGAAATACATGCCAACGTCCACCCCAAGACAGACACAAGAATGTTCATAGTAGCCTTATTCACAGTAACCCCAAATGGGAAACAATGCAAATGTAAGTCAACAGAATGAATAAATAAGTTGTGGTATATTCTTACAATGAAATATTATACAATAATACAAATAAGTGAGCTACTGGTTAGCCACATGGATGAATCTCACAGACATATGTTGAATAATAGAACCTGAAACTATAATTTCTGTATGGTTCCATTTAGTTCAAGAACAGGCCAAATTAAAATTCTTCTCAAAGATGAGAAGTGAAAAACTAATTAATAATGACAGAAATCAGAACAGGGGTTACCTCTGGAGGGGGTTAGCCTGGGAAAGGACACAAGGAGATCTTCTGAGGTACTGAAAAAGTCTCAACTCTTGCTCTGAGGTGCTGGAAAAGTCCTGTATCTTACTCTTGGTAGGGTTACAGGACTGTATGCATATTTAAAAATACCATATATTTATCATTAGTGCACTTCACCATATGCATATTCTACACCAATTTAGAAAATTCATTGGGACTTCCTAATACTTGGGTGTCTTCTGAAATAAAAGTAAAGATACCACTAGTGACAGCAGGAAAGGTCACACCCTTGATTTTTTATTTATTTTTTATTTTTTAATTTATTTTATTTTATTTTTTATTTTTTTTTAACATTTATTTATTTTTGAGACAGAGAGACAGAGCATGAACAGGGAGGGGCAGAGAGAGAGGGAGACACAGAATCTGAAACAGGCTCCAGGCTCTGAGCTGTCAGCACAGAGCCCGACACGGGGCTTGAACTCACGGACCATGAGATCATGACTTGAGCCGAAGTCGGACGCTCAACCGACCGAGCCACCCAGGCGCCCCACCCTTAATTTTTTAATATGAGACTCTTTTTTTACTAAAGTGGTGCACAGTACACAAGGATATACAATACAAATTTATTTTTTTAATGAAACAAACTTTTATGTCAAATTTAGGTAGAAAGATTCTAAAGCAAAATTTTGGACTCCAAAAGGTCCTTGCAGTGACTAAAATTTGTTAAATATTTTCTTATTAAAACCATCTTGTTCCACTTATGCTCCTGCAACACTCTTCCTTTTTTTTTTTTTTTTTTTTTTTTTACTTTTTTACCTTCATAGATTTGAAATATTTTCTTCAAGGTGACAGGCACCTTGCTCTGAAATAACTGGTTTCTCTCCAGGGAGGTGAAAGATCATTTTGTAAGCAAAGGCTGACAGATGTGAATAGCAATATTAACCTACAAAAAGATCATGGATATTTGGGAATTCAATCTCCAGTCTTGTTAAAACCTGACAGAGCCTGGGGAAGGAATGCAGATTGGAAGAGAACAGATTTCTGCCGATCAAGAAAACCAAAGGAAGAGCTCATGAATATTGATTCTGGACCTGCCTTCTCTCTACGGAGAGAAATGCAGACACAGTGCAATCCATATTACAGTGCCTAGATCCAGTCCAACAGCACGCTGCTGCTAGGTTATAAACAACTCATCAAACTGCAATCTACACGTATTTCTTCACTTTCATATAATGTTTCTGAGGATAGAAGCCATTTCACAAAATTGTTGATAGGCCCTATTCTGGGAACTTTAAATTAGAGCCCCAGCAAATTAGAGTCTGCTACATACAAAGTGCTCAAAAAATGCTTACTACAAAAACATGAACAGGGCAGAATCCCCAATCCAATCCATTTTGCAGGTGGAAGATGGTGGATGGAAATGATTCAGGAAGAGATAAATGGAAAGGGGACAGAGCAGAGTTGTTGACTGGTTATGAAACACATTTTTAAAAGCCTTTTAACTTTTTCATCATGTTATCAGAGTTCTTTTGCGGAAGAGGTAATCTGTCCCTAAAAAAAACGGCAGATCTCATAAATTAGAATTTTTGTCTTGTTCTTCCCAGGAAATGTACAATCTAATTGGTACTATATCCAGTTTACCAAGCACTGAGTTAGACATTTATCTTTAAAGATGCCTGCTGAATAGAAGCCAGTACTCAAACAGCACACATGGTGAGTGTTTCAAGGCATATTGTTGGTAATGAGTTATTAGCAACTTATTATGTTGAAAAAAACTCAATTGATTCACATCAAAAAGGAAGAAACCCTAGATGGAGATATTTACCATTATAAAAGAAAATACTCAAGTGGTCTCTCTGACTTCTGTGTTCAAAAACTGCCATTTGTTGTTCCCTATATTTAAGCAACCATCGTGTTTCAGAAGGTAAAGGGACAACAAGCCAATCTTGTGTTTTTTTAATTAAAAATTTTTTTAACGTTTATCTATTTTTGAGAGACAGAGACACAGAGCATGAGCTGGGGAGGGGCAGAGAGAGAGGGAGACACAGAATCCAAAGCAGGCTCCTGGCTCTAAGCTGTCAACAGAAAGTCTGATGTAGGGCTTGAACTCACAAACAGGGAGATCATGACCTGAGCCAAAGTTGGACACTCAACCAACTGAGCCACCCAGGCGTCCCAGTCTTGTCTTTTTTGTACATAACTGCCTCTCAAATATTTGAAGACAGCTAATATGTCTCCCATTAAAACTTCCATAAGCCAAACACCGGATTCCTTGAATTGTCTCTTGAAGAATATTTCCCTTCTTGTCCTGGAGACTTTCAGTTTGTCAGTGTCCATCTTAAATTGGGGTGTCCAAAATTGAAAGCAATATTCCACCTTTAACCAGACCAGTGAAAAACCTGGTAGGATTGTATTTTCTGTAATTTGGACACATCACCCGCCTGTTAATGCAATTTTTTTTCACATAAACTGCTGCCAAACCACATCTCCCCATCTTGTACTTAGGCAGTCAAATTTTTAAAGGTAAATACAGAAGATAACATTTAGATTTTGCCTATCACTTCAACCTGTCAAGACTATTTTGAATCTTTATTTTATGATCAATCATATTCACTCCCTTTTCCAGCTTTCTGTCATATTCTAACTTGATAAGCATGTCTTCTATGTCTCAGCAAGTCACTGATAAAAAAATATCTAACAGTACAGAGCTCTGTAGTTTGACTTTAGAGGTGTCCCTCCAAATTCATGAACTTATCCACCAAATATTTCTGTGCACCTACTATGTACCAGAAACCATGTTTAAAAAAAATCTAGGGGTCCTTGGGTGGCTCAGTTGGTTAAGTGTCCAACTCTTGGTTTTGGCTTAGGTCATAATCTCACAGTGTCATTCATGAGTTTGAGCCCCGAGTCAAGCTCTGTGCTGGCAATGTGAAGCCTGCTTGGGATTCTCTCTCCCTCTCTCTCCCTCTCTCTCTCTCTCTCTCTCTCTCTCTCTCTGCCCCTCCCAAACTTGTGCTATCTTGTCTCTTCTCAAAATAAATAAATAAGCTTAAAAAAAATAAAAAAAAATACATAAAATAAGTTCCCTGGGAAAAAAATGATTTCTGAGTTTAGGGAATTTTTTTCATTTAATAGATTATACACTACTATCAATGTTTTTAGGGTGAAAAATTTTAAGAAACAGTTATTCTGTGAAACTTTGATGTTTTTCCATTACATCACACACAAGAATATACTGAGAGACATGGTTGAGCAATTAACGACAACAGATATATTAGATATCTATACCTAGAATATTACCAAAAGTGAAAGTAAAATTATTTTGACCAACCTTATCTTAGTAAAACTGCACTGACCCTTAGTGATCCCCATATTGTTTGTAAAATGGGCAGCAAGTTTGATTCAGGATTAGAATTCTAGTTCCAGCACCTACCAGCTGTGTGACCTTGAACAAGGACTGATTTCTAGGCACCAAGTATCTTCATCTGCATTGTGGTAAGAGCAACAAATACATCACACAATTATTATGGAGATTTAATTACAAAAATACATAAATTTTCATTAAAAATGAGTTTTCTTTTTCCTAAAGGTCCATTCACCATTTGACAGTCTTTTTAATAATTTTTCCAGACCTCAACCTTGTTAAGTCTTTATTCTGAATTCAACCAATTCTAATTTCAACCATCTTTTGCAAGTAGGATGACATTTCTCCATCTCCAATGTTTTGGCCCTTCCCCATTCTCCATGATTGTGCTATTAGATCTGGCTGAGATCACACCTGTAGTTCCTTCTGGGCCCTGGGATATTCTTGTCTGGCTCTAGAAATGAGAATGCTTCTTCTAAGTCATCTTTCTACAACTCCTCAGTTATGGTGGGCTACAGTTTCTTTGTTGATTGTTTTTCTGCACTTTTCTATTTGAATTCCTCTCTCCTTTCCAAAGGAGAGTAAAATGAAAGTAAAAAAACCAGGAGCTAAGTAGTTCAACCTTCTTTCTGAGATCGACTAACTCAGAATAGTCATGCTAACTTTAAAAGCTTATGGATCTGTTAGCCTTTCTAACTCTAAAAGCTTATGGATCTGTTAGCCTTGCTAACTCCAAAAGCAAATGGATCTATACTTATGGATTTGATTTCCAGCTACTTGTCAGGGAGTAAAGTCTCACCATTGGTGCCACCCAATGCTTTTCAAAAGTTTGGTTGAGAGAGATAATATTTGTAATGTTTTGCCTGAATGGTTTGTAATCCACCCATTTCTCTAATACTCTACACTTCCATCTCCCTGCCCCTCTCTGAGATTTTGTTTGCATGTTCTCAATTAACATTGTTCAGGTTTATCCTATTTACATTCTATTCAGAGTATATAAGTTCCATAGTGATCAGTAATCATTTAACAACTAAACAAATTCATTGCTCATTATGAGCCCCCTCCTCCTACCCCTGTATTCCTGAGTTCTTCATTTAGAATCTTTTTCTTGTCTGGATTTCTTGTCAAGTTGTTTTTCCAAGACAAACCCATGTACTAAACTCTGAGATTCTTCTCTCCTGAGAAGACCTATATGTTTCCTTTATATTTAAATGATATCTTCATTTTGTATGATATTCTTTGTTCATACCAGCTTTCACATGTTCCACTGCTTTCACTATGGAAAAGTCTAAGGCCAGCCTTACTTATTTCTCCTATAGGGTAATTTCTTTCCTCCCTCCTGTTCCCTTTCTTTCTTCCTTCCTTCCTTCCTTCCTTCCTTCCTTCCTCTTTCTCCCTTTTCCTCCTTCTCCCTCTCTACCCCTTAATGGATGTGTTAAGAATTCTTTCTTTACCCTTAAAGTTTAGTTTAGCCATGATATGTATCACTGCTGAACATACTGCATCAACATTTCCAGAATCTAGTAATATTCTGATCTATAAATTTTTCATTTGGGAAAATTATCTTGTATTTTATCTCTGAATATTTCTTTTGTTCCTTTTTTTTTTTTTGGCTTTTCTACTTCAAGGTTATCACTTATTTTTATGTAGGACACTCTGTATACTATATCTATCAGCTTCTTACTTGGTTTACTCTGTATTTTTTCATCTTAATTTATTGTGTATCTCAAGCCTCTCCTCTAATTGTCAGAATTTATTTTCCCAGCAATAGCACTACTAGGAATTTATCCAAAGGATATAGGAGTGCTGATTTATAGGGACACATGTACCCCAATGTTTATAGCAGCACTTTTAACAATAGCCAAACTATGGAAAGAGCCTAAATGTACATCAACTGATGAATGGATAAAGATATGGTTTATATATATAATGGCATACTACTTGGCAATGAGAAAGAATGAAATCCTGACATTTGCAGCAACGCGGATGGAACTGGAGGGTATTGCTAAGTGAAATAAGTCAGTCAGAGAAAGACATATGTTTTCACTCATATGTGGAACCTGAGAAACTTAATAGAAGACCATGGGGAAAGGAAGGAGAAGAAATGGTTACAAATAGAGAGGGAGGGAGGCAAACCATAAGAGACTCTTAAATACAGAGAACAAACTGATGGTTGATGGGGGGTGGGAGGAAAAGGGAAAATGGGCGATGGGCATTGACGAGGGCACACGTTGGGACGAGTACTGGGTGTTATATGTAAGCCATGAATCATGGGACTCTAATCCCAAAACCAAGAGCACACTGTATATATACACTGTATGTTAGCCAACTTGACAATAAATTATATTAAGAAAAAAAGAGAATTTAATTTCAATGGAGTCTATTCTCTCTCTTGGTGTTTTAATTTCATTTATTTGTCATTTTAATACTCTTATTTCCTTAGTTTTAAAATCTTTTCTTGATCTCATTCAGCTGTTTCAATATCCTTGTCTTTCAGCTTTTAGTGTTCTCATTAAGTTATTCTATAGTATGAAGCAATTATATTACATTTCCTCCTGTTCCTTAACTTGCATTTTTCCTAGGTCTAGTGCTATCTTTATATATTTATTATATATAATGTAATATATAATTTATTATATATATTGTAATATATAATTTGTTATATATAATATAATATATAATTTTATATAATATATATATATATATAATTTAGCCGTTGATGTTGCCATTTTGCATATTTGCTTTGCTGTTCCCTTCCATCCAGCTCATTTTAGAGTGATTCTGTCTAGTCATTCTATTGCTCTTGTCTCTTTTCCCATTCAATCCAACTAGAAATATTATCTACTTCCAACCTTGTTGAGGGTTTAATGAATCATATTCTAACTACTTTTCTATAGTCTGAGGAAACGGTGAGAAGAAGAGAAACCATGGTTTGTATTCTTCTTTGATATTCTGTTAGAAGTTCTACACCTGAGTTTGTTGCACTTAATCTGAGAATGTATCTGATTTCCAAGTCGAATATCCTCAAAGTTTTCACTCTGGAGCTACAGTGCCTTTCTTTCCCTTAGAGAGAGTCTGCCCTCTATAATTTCATCTGTTTTTCTCTAGCTATTATTTCCATTATTCCTCATTCAAAAAAATAAAAAGATATAACATATATATGCTCATTCAACTTCTTTCCAGATTTGGGGGTATATGTGTTTAATCTCAGCATTCTCTCAACATGTCAATGTGCCATCTGGAAAAGGAGGCAAGTTAGGAACCTAGCTGTATTGCCCTTCTACATTGTGCTCCAAAATTTATATCTTTCCTTAGCTTCCAGGTTTTAAAGCTTATTTCATTAAGTTTCCCCACTCCTTGTTAGGATGCTGTTGGGGAATTTTAGTGTTGATAGTTTTTACTATATTTTGCTATATTTTGTTAGATATTGGGGAAGGAAAAATCTGGGGTGCCATTTCAACCCTGCATTGAATTGAAAGCCCAAAATGCTGTCTTTTTGAAAATGCACAACACAGATTTCTCTCCAGCCTCAGGAAAGGGATAGCTGCACTTCCAAGCAAAGGGTTTGTCTTTATTTCCTGGATTTGGAAAACTGAGTAAGGAGTTATACTTGTCACTTAGAAACTAACTTGAGACCCATTTTTAGCAAAGTGAATAGGATTATAGCATATGTATTTTGGTACTTTCTGTATACCTGCCTTCAACTTATTTCCTTATCCTTATTTCCCTTTATTTTCTCACTTCTTAAAAGATCTTGCTGTACTCTAAGTGTCTTTGTAAATAACCTCAGAACCTTTATGGAAGAATGTGAAGTATAAGTTTATAAATAAACAGTTGGCACCAACATTCTCTCCAAGGTGATAGATCCATTTCCTTGTTCTCTTTCTTTTTTTTTATTTTTTTTATTTTTTAAAAAAATTTTTTTTCAACGTTTTTTATTTATTTTTGGGACAGAGAGAGACAGAGCATGAACGGGGGAGGGGCAGAGAGAGAGGGAGACACAGAATCGGAAACAGGCTCCAGGCTCTGAGCCATCAGCCCAGAGCCCGACGCGGGGCTCGAACTCACGGACCGCGAGATCGTGACCTGGCTGATGTCGGACGCTTAACCGACTGCGCCACCCAGGCGCCCCTGTTCTCTTATCTTTGACAAAATTTTAAAAAAATGCTTTGTTGTTACCATCAGTATCCATTGGGAACTAAGGTTATGTTAGCTCTCCTGACATTAGTTTTAAGGCTGATGCCAAAATTATGTTTGTTCTTGATTGTGGGCCCTTCCTTCCATCTGCACTGAAATACAATTTGCTTCTGCTTCTCTTAAAATATCTGGTTCTCTTTGCATCCTAAAACAGCTTAAAGATCCATAAGCAGCTTAGGTACAGGGTGGATACGATACCTGGATATTAATAAATTATCCAAAAATATTTGTAGCACAAAATTTTGAGACTTGAAATTACTGGTCTTTAAGAAGAAAAGCTAATATAAGTGTTTGATATGCCATTTGAAACCTTGGTAATAAATAGAACTAGAAAAATTTTTTAAAGTTTATTTATTTATTTTGAGAGAGAGAGAGAGCAAGAGCAAGTGAGCGCATAAGTAGGGGAGGGGCAGAGAGAGAGGGAGAGAGAGGGAATCCCAAGCAGGCTCTGCACTGCCAGCACAGAGCCCGATGTGGGGCTCAAACCCATGAACTGCAAGATCATGACCCACACCAAAATCAGGAGCTGGACACTTAACTGACTGAGCCACCCAGGCACCCCCAGAAAAAAATATTTAAAAATCCAACATTTGCTTTATCTTTTAAAAATAAAATAAAACATTGCAGAAAAAGTTGCAATCCCTCTGACCCTACCTACTCTTACCCCAGTCCCATCCTTGCTTCAAACTCTCATTATCATGACTTTGGTGAATTTATTTGTGTCAGTGTTTAACCATTTTGTATACATAAACATGTCCCTAAATTTTACAAACCCACACACTAGGGTTTTCTTTCTGTTACTATGGCTAGATTATTGTGCTCCAACCTAGGGTCAATCCACACCCTGAGCACTGGATCCACCATTCTTGCTTCATCAAGCATATCACTCCACCATGGGGCACCTGGGTGGCTCAATTGGTTAAGCAGCCAACTTTGGCTCAGGTTATGATCTTACAGTTTGTGAGTTTGAGCCCTGCATCAGCCTCTGTGTTGACAGCTTGGAGCCTGGAGCCTGCTTCAGAGTCTATGTCTCCTTCACTTTCTTCCCCTCCCCTGCTCTCTCTCTCTCTCTCTCTCTCAAGAATAAATAAACACTTAAAAATTTTTAAAAAAAGAATATCACTCCACCAATTATTCCTTTGTCTTCAATGTCATCAGATTTTCCCTCTCCATTAAATCATTCATTTCCAATGGCATACAAATGTGCTTAAACACTTCTATCTCAAAACAAGCCTCCTCTAACCTACATCCCTCCTCCAGCTCCCATCAAGTCCCTCTGTTCTCATATACTGCTCCTCAAGCTATATAAACACGTGTCTCCAATTCCTCTTCTTTCTCTCGTGCTCACTGTAGGTTTTCCTAGTCACCCCTCCACCAAAACAGCTCTTCTCAGTGGCAGCTCCCTGTTGCCAGATCTAGCCACCAATTATCAGTTCTTATTTTACTTAATCGAACTGAGTAATTTTACAGAGTTAGTTTTTGCTTTCTAAATATCTTCTTCACTTGGCTTTCAAAACTCCACTCACTCTTAACTCTCTTCTTGTTTTACTGGCCTCACATTCTGTGTTTCCCCCAATCTGTAAACAATGGAACTCACAGGGCTCATTTTCTTCTCTTCTTTCTCAATACTTAATCCCTAAGTGACCCTGCACAATTTCCTGGCATCATTACCATTGACACACCAATAACTCCCCAAATTTGTGCTTAACTATCCATTCCCATTTTTGTTTTCTGCCAGAAGTGAGAATCTCCTCTCAAAGCATTCCAGCACCAGATATCTAATAAGTTTCTTCTCCTGGGAGATATTCCTCTTGTTCTGGTCTTTTTGTTCCGGCTGTATTTCTCTGAAATCTGCTGTGTATTTTCACCCCAAGATCTCCTTTCATCTCTCTTCTGTCTTGGATTTCTTGTTTCATAGGCTACAAAGATTACATATTCTTGTTTTATGTTTCCATTTTTTTTTTTTTAAATATATATTTATATATATATATATATATATTTTTTTTTTTTTTTTTTTTTTTTTTTTTTTTGAGACAGAGAGAGACAGAGCATGAACAGGGGAGGGGCAGAGAGAGAGGGAGACACAGAATCGGAAACAGGCTCCAGGCTCCGAGCCATCAGCCCAGAGCCTGACGCGGGGCTCGAACTCACGGACGGCGAGATCGTGACCTGGCTGAAGTCGGACGCTTAACCGACTGCACCACCCAGGCGCCCCATGTTTCCACTTTCATAGAGAACAGTCCCCAACTGCATTTGTAGGGAGGTAAAATGTTTGTGATCTTTCATGTTTGAATATACCTCCATTCTGACCTCACTTAGTTTGAATACTTGACCTAGCATAGATTTTAGTTAAGAAAGTGTGTTCATCAGAATGTTTTAAAAATTGCTTATTTTTTGGGGCGCCTGGGTGGCTCAGTCGGTTAAGTGGCCGACTTCGGCTCAGGTCACGATCTCACACTCCGTGAGTTCGAGCCCCGCGTCGGGCTCTGTGCTGACCACTCAGAGCCTGGAGCCTGTTTCAGATTCTGTGTCTCCCTCTCTCTCTGACCCTCCTCCGTTCATGCTCTGTCTCTCTCTGTCTCAAAAATAAATAAAACGTTAAAAAAAAATTAAAAAAAAATTGCTTATTTTTTAAGCTTCCAGTGTTGCTATTTTCCTTTGCGTATGACCTTTTTGGGGGGTAGTTTTTTAATCACTTTTTTTCCCTCTTTAGAAGCCTTATAATTTCTCCTTGAGCCCAGTTCTAAAATTTTATAATGCTATGTGTTGGTGTGGATCTTTATTCTGCCATTATGCTGGGCACTAGATGGGCTCTGTCAGTCTGGGGACATGTGTCTTCTTGTTCTGGAGAATGCTCTTTAATTATAATAATTAATTTCCTTTTCTTTCATTTTCTTTCCTTCTAGTTCTGGTACTATTATTCAGATGTTGGACCTTCCAGATTGGCCTCTAATTTTCTATATTTTTCATCTTTTTTATGTATTTTCTACTTTCTTAGAGATTCTCTTCTCTTATTTTTCAAACCTTGTATTTGACTTTTCATTTGTGTTATATTTTTAATTTCCAAGTGTTCTTTTTTGGTCTTCCAGTATTGTTTTTAAAGGAATTTTCACTCTGCTTCATGATTGCAATATTTTATCTAGTTTGTGTGTGTGTGTGTGCGTTAACATTTCTTCTCCAATCTTCTCCAATCTCCAATGCCTCTATTGTTTTAAATTTCCTTTTCTAGTTTTTGTTAGTTATTACTTGGGGGAGGGGAGGGAAGAATGTCCGCTTTTCGTGTTGGAAACTTTCCTCTGCTGGTGGTCAGTGGCTCTATGATCACACTCAAGAGTGGTGCAGTCAAAAGCTGATTGGAGCCTTTGAATAAATCAGTGAGTCTGCAGGTGATTTGACCAGACTGTTTTACTCTGGGACACACCAGTGTCAGTATCTTTAGATCTTTTCTTTCAGCAAGTCAGAACCCCTAGGGAACAATCTTCCAATTTCTGCTTTGAAGATGTAAACCTGGCTTCTGCAAGCTAGGGAGAGAAGGGGCCACTCTTATTTCAGAATGTGAATTTCACTTCTTCCCATTTCCAGTGTTGTACCTTTTCTTCAACTAGGCCTTGTGGCCCCCTAGTCCAGCATTCTTCTCGTTTACCTTCTCCAGAGTGTCAAACCTCTAGCCTTCCTCCAGGGTGAGGAAAGAGCCTTCTTCCAGTTACTAATATGGAATGGATTATGAAGATATATGAGCTCACTTAGACTTTCAACCACTCTTACATTTTGGGCCCCCAAGTTTCCCTCTTCTTTCAGTAACTCACCATACCAATTAATTCCCAAGCCTTTCTGTGGTACCAAAATATTGTTGCTGTGTTCTTCTCTCCTTATTTCTTTGTCCTTGTGAGGTTTCTACATTTTTATCCTTAAATGTTTATTTATTTATTTTTGAGAGAGAGACAGCATGCACACGAGCAAGGGAGGGGCAGAGAAAGAGGGAGACAGAGGGTCCCAAGTAGGCTCCACACTGTCAGCTCACAGCTTGATGTGGGGCTTGAACTCACAAACCATGAGATCATGACGGAGCTGAAATCAAGAGTAGGATGCTTAACCAAGTGAGCCACCAAGGTGCCCCCCCCCCTTTTTTTAATGTTTATTATTTTTATCCTTTAAGTGTTATTTAGTGATATTTAGAGAGGCAGAGGAGGTAAACATGTGCTGTCATTCTGTTGTCTTATTGTTTATTAATTTTTTAATTATCTCCCATATAGATCTTTGTAATTTTGGTATAGAAAAAGGTTTTAATATTTTCTTTTATGAGTTTATGTATTTTTAAAGAAATATTACCTATCTCAGGCTTATAAAGATTTTTGTTTGTTTTCTTTTAATAGTTAAAATATTTTTACAGGTAGATTTTCTAATTCTCTGGAATTACTTTTTAAATATGGTGTGAGCATTTAAACTTTTTTTTTCCATATGAGAATATAGTTGTCCCAATAACATCAGTAGAATGATTCCCCTTTCTTTCACTGATTTTTAATACTACCTGTGTTATATTAAAATTTTTCACATATGATTGGCTCTGTTTCTGACCTTTCTGAGCTCTGATTTTGATCTGTTTGTTTCTATATCACTATCACACTGTTTAATTTACTATAGTTATGCAATGAGTGTGATCTCTGGCAGGGCAAAACCCTCCTCCCTGCTTATTCTTTTTCTCAATTTCTCTTGGTTATTCTTAGATATTTACTATTCCACATGGATTTTAAAATCAGATATCAAAAAAGTGCCATATGATTTTCTGGAGTGAAGGTGATTTGAAATAGTACATCAATTTGTGGAAAACTGGTATCTTTATGATAATCAAGTTTTTGTATCTATAGAGAATACCTGCCCCCCCTCATTTATTTAGGTTTCCTTATTTTCATCAATATTAAGCTAAACCATACGAAGTTGCCGTACTTGATAATTTTTGACCTACAAAAAGGGAATTTCATTCAGTTCAATCTAACACTTTAAAAATCTCCCAGAAAGGGGGCCCCTGGGTGGCTCGGTAGGTTAAGCGCCCAACTTTGACTCTGGTCATGATCTTGCAGTTTTTGCCTCATATCAGGGCTGTCAGCTCAGAGCTGGCTTCAGATCCTTTGTCCCCCTCTCTCTTCTGCCCCTCCCACACTCATGCTGTCTCTCTCTCTGTCTCTTAAAACAAACAAACAAAATTCCATAGTTCTCTTATACTACTTCAGGTAGACTCTTTTGTGTTACTTTTCTTTTTTTCCTTGTTGTTGGGAATAGGGTTTTTCTTATTATGCATTCTAATTGTTTACTAGGAGAGCTACTGATCTTTTTTATTTTTTTAATTGATCTTATAGCCAGCAACCTTCTAAACTATCTTGTTAGTTTTGATAACTGGTTCAGAGGTGGAGAGCTTTCTTACTTTATTCTTTATTTTCTGGAAGAGTTTTATAAAAAAGAAATAATCATTGCAGACTTAATAAAATTCACCCATAAAATCATCTGATAGTGTAATTTTATTAAGGAGATTTTAATAATCAAAGGTTTTATTTATTCAATAGGTTTTCTATTTACTGAATGAATTTTTAATAATTCATATTTTTCTAAATGTTTTACATTTTATTAAAGTTTACAAAATCATGACATTAATTTGTTTATAATAGTCACAAATTTAAATCTACTCTATCTGTAGTTCTGTTACTTTATTGTTCTAAATTGTTTAACTTTTCTCTACTTTTCTAATTTTTTTAATTAAAAATTTTTTAATGTTTATTTATTTTTTTATTTTTGAGAGAGAGAGAGAGAGACAGAGCACGAGCAGGGGAGGGGCAGAGAGAGAGGCAGACACAGAATCCGAAGCAGGCTCCAGGCTCTGAGCTGTCAGCACAGAGCCCAACAAGGGGCTGGAACCCACGAACTGTGAGATCATGACCTGAGCCAAAGTTGGACGCTTAACCAACAGAGCCACCCAGGCGTCCCCTTTTTTAATTTGTTTAATGTTTATTTATATTTGAGAGAGAGTGAGAGAGCACTCAAGCGGCAGAGGGCAGAGAGAAAGGGAGACAGAATCTGAAGCAGGCTCCAGGCTCCAAGCTGCTCCAGAACCCCAAGTGGAGTTTGAACTCATGAGCGGTGAGATCATGACCTGAGCCGAAGTCGGACACTTAACTGACTGAGCCATCCAGGCGCCCCAACTTTTCTCTACTTTTGTTCATCAGACTTGACAATATTCTTCTTTTTTTTTTTTTAATATTCATTTGAGAGAGAATGCACACAAGCACAAGTGGGGAAAGAGTGGAGAAAGAGGGAGAGAGAATCCCAAGCAAGCTCTGAGCTATCCACACAGGCACAGGGTCTGATCACAAACCGTGAGAGCATGAACTGAGCTGGTATCAAGAGTCAGAGGCTTAACCGACTGAGCCACCTAGGTGCCCCAACAAAAGTCTATCCTATATGTCTTTTTAAAGAACTGGATTTTATTACGTTGTACCTAATTTGCTTATTTTTAAAAAATTAAATGCATTTTTTTGCTTTTAGTTTTCTAATTATTTTAATTTATTTAGGTTTAATTCTCAATTCTTAATTTCCACTTCCTTGAGTTGAACACAGATTATTTTTCAAGCTTTCTCTTTTTAAAATTAATACATGTACATATGAAAAGTTTCATTTAAATACTGCTTTATCTGCATTCCATGAACCATTAATACGCATTTTTGTTGTTCACCTCTAAAGATTTATATTTAATCCATGAATTGATTACTGGAATTCTGAACATTCTCTTTAAAGTTGGTATCTAATTTTATTGTACTGTTTATCAGGGAATGTGGTCTGAATGATATCAAATGTTTGCAGTGTGTTGAATCATCCTCTGGGACACAGCTATAAACAATTTTTATAACTGTTTCAGGTGTCCTTGAGAAGAATGTATATCTCTATTTCTTGGGCAGAGTTCTATGTATCTATTACATCAAGACTGTTTATAGTACCATTCAAATCTAATATACTCATACCATATATATATATATATATATATATATATATATATTTTTTTTTTTTTTTTTTGTTTTTTGCTTAGCCTTTTATGTTCCAAGAAAGGTGTGTTAAAATATTCTACAATTATCATTGATTTATTCATTTCTCTTTGTGATTTTCTCAGTGTTTGCTTCACATATTTTGTGGCTCAGTTATTAAGGATTAGAATGGTTTCTTGATGGATTAGTCTTTTTATTAACATGAAATGTCTTCCTTTGTCCATATTAATGCAATTTGCTGGAAGTTCTACTTGGACAAGTATTAATTTCTCTACACCAGTTTTCTTGGGTTAGTATTTCCCTGCTATTATCTTTATCATATTTTTATTTTCAACCCATTCTTTGGTGCCATTGTGTTTCATAAAACTGATTTTGTTCTTTCATCAATTTGAGAGTCTTTTAATTTTTATAAGTGAGCTTAATTCATTTGTATTAGTTTTGGTTACTGAAATGTTTAGACTCATTTTATCATTTTTACCTTCACTTTCATAGTGACCATGAGTTCTCTTTGCTTTTTACTTATTTCCTCTGGTGAGTGAATTGTTACAATCTAACAACTTAGATCATTGTTTTCAACTATGGATAATTTTCAGCCTTTATCCCTTCAAGTGCTTCCTTTCTGCCATATTCATTTTTACCTATTTCTAGGTTTCCTACTAATTATACTAGAACTTTTGATCTATCTACCATCTGTCTTATTTTATCTTCCATATTTTCTATCACTTAACTTCTCTGTATTGTGCTCTTTGGTTTTGTCCTGTTAGGTAGATTTTTCTCAACTGTATTAAATCCACTCCTCATCATGTATATTCCCTTTTTAAAAATTTTATTGAAATTTTCAAGATTTCCAATGGTGGTTTTTGTTTATATCTGCATGTTTGTGCTGCATAGCCTTTGTTTTTCATTGGAAGGATGCTACCAGCTTTTTAAAATATCTTTAGGTGCAGTTTCAGCACACACATTTTATAATCTTTTTTGAACTTCATTATTTCTGTTTCCATGGGAATTAATTCTCCCATTTGTTACATCAGTTGACTACCTCTCTTAATGATGCATTTCCTCATGCATTTATCACTTTTGTCGAGATCTCTTACAGAAGAGCTTTCCTTCTCATGCAAACTCCTCATTTCATGTGTTTTTGTTTTTCTGTTTTTCAGTTGCCTCGGGAAGGCCCTCCAGGTTGAATGGACACAAACTAATCTTTAGCTGGAGGCTTGTAGGCTTTATCTACATGAGGAAAACTATTTTGGATGTCATGTCCACATACCATCTTGACTAAGGTGTTCTCATGATTGCTTCTCTTTTCTTTCAAGGTCACAGGAAAGTGGCATATTGTTGTCATGTCCTGGAGTTCCAAATAAAATTACTTCAGGTCATTTCACTGTTAGTAGAGTTATCTGGCACCCACCTTCATTCTGGTCTTTGGCCATAAAAGGGTTATGGCCATTAACAATTTCTGTGAACCTTGTAACATTCAAATCCATTTTCTGCATCTATGTACTCTTTTCTGTGAGTCCCATTTCTAATCCCCACTATGCCCTCTTTTGTGTTCCTGGGACATGGAAATTCTTCTATTATCCCTTGTAAACAGAAATATTTAAATATATTTAACATATTTCACATTTAATTTGTACATTAATTAATAAAGTATTAGGTATATTTTAATATTTAAAAAATATATTTCAGGGGCGCCTAGGTGGCTAAGTCAGTTGGGCATCTGACTTTGGCTCAGGCCATGATCTTGCGGTTCATGGGTTCAAGCCCCAAATCGGGCTCTGTTCTGACATCTCAGAGCCTGGAGCCTGCTTTAGATTCTGTGTCTCTGTCTCTCTCTGCCCCTCCCCTGCCTGCACTCTGTCTCTCTCTCTCTCAAAAATAAATAAACATTAAAAATAATAATAATAATTAAAAAATAAAAATATATATTTCATTCAAATTTCTGTTCTTTCAGAGCAAAAGATGGATGATTTTGTAGTGGCTCACTCAGCTGTATTAATTGATGTCCAAATCCACTTACCAAATCTTTCCATTAAGAGTATTATATTTACCAAATTGTTCCTGTTTACAATGATAAGAAGAAGCCACTTTTGAATAAGAACAAAGCTCCAACAAAGCAAAAGTAAAAACAAACAAAAAGAAAGACCTGAAGAATCACCATTGTATTTTTGTTCTTTGTAATTTTGAAATATCATAAGAATAAGACCATATGATATGAAATAGGATAAGAATAAGAATAGTAATTTCTTTTTTTCCCATACTGGACACTATTAAATACAGTTTTTTTTTCATGAATATTTTCAAATAGCCTTCTTTATGGCATACTTTCAAAGTAATTAAAGCAATGGATATAATCCTAGTACTTTGAAAGTATTCTTCACTTGCTAATAACTGGATATAGATCTATAGTTATTTGATTGGTTTTTGTCAAGAATATTTTCTCCTTACTCTAAAACTTCATATATATGTACTCAGGGAAGTTTTGCTTGGAACATCACAACTCCTTCCTGCAATAAAAGTTTTGCTACAGAATGTGTTTAGTGTACACACATACCACAATTCTCCTGTGAACTTTTTCTGAACTTTACAGTGGATGATAGTGCATAAGGTAGCTCTGATCTTAATAAAAAATAGGTTGAAAATTCTTAATTTTCTTGCCTCATGACTTGCTTACATAAAAAATTTTTTTAAAAATCTCATCCTTAAAATTTAGATATTTTGGTTTAAATACATTTATAATTGAGTTTCATGGTTTAAATTTTAAGCACAGAGCAGAATAAAAATCTATGACTCAACAAAGGATCTATAGAGTAATCCTTATTTGTTTTACTGAATATTACTGATTTATGTCTATTTATGAGTTCCCAGAGATAAAGTGAGATTCTAAAAATGGTGTGAGGCCTTTCATTTATTATCTTTTTAAAGTCTGCAGACTCTGAAGTAATAACCTATCTTTCATTTCTAGTATTGATGATTAGTGTTCTTTCTCTTTATTGGTTCAGCTAAGCATTTGTTGAAATTAATCTTTTCAATAAACTATAATTTGACTTTGTTAATTTTCTCTTTTGCTTATTTCTACTTATTTTTTTTTTAAGTTTTGTCCCTATCTTTATTATTTCCTCTGTTTGGTTTACTTTTGGTTTAATTTTTTCTTCTCTAACTTCTTAAGGTGTTGGCAACCTTAGATGACTTATTTTATATTTTTCTTTTTTTTTAAGTTTTTATTTATTTTGAGAGAGACAGAAACAGCATAAGTGGGGGAGGGGCAGAGAGAGAAGGAGAGAAAGACTCTCAAGCAGGCTCTGCACTGTCATCTCAGAGCCTGATGTGGGGCTCAAACTCACGAAACCATGAGATCATGACCTAAGCTGAAACCAAGAGTTGGATGCTTAACTGACTAAGCCACCAGGCACCCCATGTTTTTTTAAATATAGGCACTTAAAACTATTTTCCCTTTAACTCATTTCTTTAGCTGCATTCTACATATTTTGATAGGTTACATTATCATTATCTTTCAATGCAAAATATTTTCTAATTTCTCTTATATTTCTTCTTTGATCCATGAATAATTTAGAAAGGTTCTTTTTAATTCCCAAATATTTATAATTTCCTCTGAAATAAGATTATTCTTGCTGACTTATTTCTGATTTATTGATTTGTTTCAGACAATCTACTTTATAGGATTTTAAATTTTTTTAACTTATTGAAATTTGTTTAATGCCACAACGTATAGTCGGTATGAAGAATGTACTTTGAAAAGAAGTGTATTTTGAAGTTCTATAAATGATGTTCTGTAAATCTCAATTAGATTATGGGAATTGATAGTGTTAAAATCTTCTATGTCTACTGAATCTTCTTAAAGTCCAGATGTTGTATTAATTGATAAGAAAGGAGTCTTGAATATAATACTATGTGGAATCATCTCTTTTTCCCTTTATTCTGTCTATTTTTGCTTTAAGTATTGGGAAGCTATGTTAATAGGCCCAGGCACATTATAATGTCTACTAATGATCTATCCCTTTTCTCATAATGAAATATCCCTCTTCATCTCTGCTGATATTCTTTGCCTGGAAGTTTATTTTATCTGATATGAATATAGCTACTCCAGCTTTCTTATGCTTACTTTGTGCATAGTATGTATTTTTCCATCCAATTATTTTCAACCTAGCTGTGTCTTTCTATTTAAAGTACTTCTTTTATGAGCGGCATGTATCATAGTCTTGCTTCTGTCCATGCTGACAGTCTCTGTCTTTTAATTATAGTGTTTTATATCACTAACACTTAATGTAATTATTGATATGGCTTGGATTTAGGTCTACCACTTTATTATTTGGGTTTTTTTGTTTGTCCCTTCTGTTTTCCTTCCTTTTCTTTTAGATTATTTGAATATTTTAAAATATTCCTGCAATGAACTAAATGTGTTCTTCCAAAATTCATACGTTGAAGCCTTGATCCCCCTGTGACGATAATATTTGGAGATAAGACCTTTGGGGGCAATTAGGTCATGAGAGTGGAGTCTTTATGATGGGATAAGTGCCCTTATAAGAGGCACTAGAGAGATGATCTCTCTCTTGGCTGAGACAGCTGTTTATAAATGAGGAAAAGTGCTCTCACAAGACACCAAATTTGCCGGCAAAATTGATCTTGGACTTCCCAGTCTCCAGAGCTATAATAAATAAATGTTTCCTGCTTAAGCCACCCAGTCTATGTTATGTTTGTTTGTGACCTGAACTAAGATGATATTATACCTTACCTATCAGATCTTTATACTTCTTTGACTCTTCTATTATTGTTTCTTTTAGTGTTTGTCTAGGGATTATAATACACATGCCAAACCTTTCATAGTCTACTAAGAACATGGTTCCAGTTCCTGTAATATGTAGAAATACTGCAACTACATAGGGCCCTTTAACCTCCCCAGCCTCAGATGTCTTTTATGAGTCTATTGTCATATGCATCATATCTACAAACACTAAAAACTTCATAAGACAATGTTATAATTTTTGTTTTAAACAGTCATATGTATTTTTAGAGAATTCAAGAAAAAAAGTTACTTATATTTACTCATATTAAATATTATAAATATTTATTATATTTGCAATTTCTGATGTTCTTCATTTCTAAAGATCCAGATTTACTTCTGGTACCATTTCCCTTCAGCCTGAAGAATTCCTTTAGCATTTCTTTTAGGCTAGGTTTGCTGTTCTTCATCATAAGATTCTAATGGGTGATTACATTGGAAAGCAAAAATCTATGCTAGAGATTTTTTTTCTTGTAAAATGTACTAAGTGTAAGCAAAATGCTAAATATAGTGCTATAGTTATTTTCATTTTTTAATACTATTTACTTTTATTTTTATTTATTTCTGAGAGACACAGCATGAGCGGGGGAGGGGCAGAGAGAGAGGAAGCCACAGAATCCGAAGTAGGCTCCAGGCTCTGAGCTGTCAGCAGAGCCTGACGTGGGGCTCATACTCACAGCCATGAGATCATGACCTGAGCTGAAGTCCAACGTTTAACAGACTGAACAACCCAGGTGCCCCAGTTATTTTAAATCTTTAAAATATTTATTTATTTTTGAGAGCGAGTGTGAGCAAGGGAGGGGCAGAGAGAGAGGAGAGAGAGAATCCCAAGTAGGCTTTGTCAGTGCAAAGCCCTACATGGGGCTCAAACCCATGAACCATGAGATCATGACCTGAGCCAAAGTCAGACACTCAACCAACTGAGCTACCCAGCTGCCCCAGTGCTATAGCTATTTTAATGTTACATAATTGGTTGTCTTTAGGAGATGCTACATGATGAAGACGCAGATGCAACCACCTGAAACAGGAAAATCTGAAGCTTGGCCCATGCACAGGTAGCATTTAGCAATCACCCATAACACTGACAGATGCCTATGATACATTTTCTGATGCTACTCTGAGGCAAAAGTACACTGACTTCTAGGTGGTATTTTATCAGTATATTAAAATGTAAAGGAGTCAAGAAAGTTGGGGAAACAACAGGTTATAGGTTATAGTTGGGGTTATACCAGGTCACACCAAAAGACAAAGTGCTAAAATAAGGCAGAATGGAGATAGAAACATCTTTATTCATACCATAAGGTGGCATAAAAGCCAAAATTATGGGCCCTGAAAATTAATGTATGACAAAGCTTAATATATCATTCAATGATGCTATCAATATCCCCTGTATATGCCCTACTTTCTCAGCTAGGCTGAGAGTGAAGAAAAAAATAAGCATATGTCCACACAAAGACTTGTATATAAATGTTTAGAGCAGCTTTACTTGTAATAGCCAGAAACTGGAGGGGACCCAGTCATATACACTGTACCTAATATATATCAACAGGTGAATGGATAACAAATTGTTGGTACATATATGAAATATTAACATATAATATATATTATAAGGGATATTATTAAGAATGCTTTTTTAGTGAACAACTTTTATTTAGTCTTAGCATTTAGTTTAGTTTTCATAGGAAAAAAAGCTTTTGGGGTGCCTGGGTGGCTCAGTCGGTTAAGCGTCCAACTTCAGCTTAGGTCATGATCTTGCAGTCTGCGAGTTTGAACCCCATGTCAGGCTCTGTGCTGACAACTCAGGGCCTGGAGCCTGCTTCAGATTCTGTGTCTCCCTCTGTCAGCTCTCCCTCACTCACGCTCTGTCTCTGTCTCTCTAAAAAATAAATAAACATTAAAAAAAAGAAAAGAAAAAAAGCTTTTTATTCACTCTCATATTAAATACAGGCTTATATATTATTTAATTAAATCATGAATAACATGACCAGTAACATCACTATGAGTAGATTTTGGAGGAAACATAACTGACTTATGTTGAGCATAGAATTCAACAAGTGGAAGTGAGAATGTACAAGCCTCCTAGGTGCTCTGCAGGAAGTAGGCATCAGTCAGTAAGTTTTACAGAAGAAAGAGACTCGGCTAACCTGGCAAGCTGGCTAAATGGCGGTCAGTTGAGAGAGCCTTTGCTGTACTGCTAAATTGCCCTTGAGAAAGTAGTACAGGTTTATACTTTCACAATGAGATTAAGAAAGTCCTTATTTCTTACAACCACTAACTGTTTTTTAAATCTTTGGCTATTTTTAAATAGTTGAAAATAATATCCCACTGTTATTTCAATTTGCATTACTTAGATTCCTAGTGGTCATTTTTAGTACTTGTCGGCCATTTCCTGTACATTTGGGACATGTTGCTTGTTCACAGCAAGACATCTTGCGGCTTCTGCACCTCCTGGTGGGGCCGTAGGCAATGGCAGCTATAAAAAAACAGGGGTGAAAAAAGGCCTGGAGTGTCTCTGTGACTTAGACATTGTAAAGCTCAGTAGTCAATCGTGCAAGTTTGTATAATTTTCTTTCACTTTATAATGTATTAACTCTAGGACAGCTGATAAAAAAATCATTATTTAAACTTGGACTCTGTACTAATTTTAAGTTCTAAACTAAAAAAAAAAAAAAAATGAGGTCTCTCGCATGTTCCAGTTTTCTTATCCTGAAGCCTGTCATTATTCTATTATTATGAGTGTTTGCGGAGGAGAGGAGGAAAAATAGGTTACAGTTATCTCACATTTACTCTTTATAAACGGTAATTAGAAAGGTTTCATGGTTATGCTTTCAGCGTACCTAATCCATTTCTTCCTCACAAAGCTTTTAAACTGCACAGTCAGGAGTGGCTTCTAACTGGTGCACAAATAAAATCAAAATAAAAATGCAGATTGAGCTATCAGCTACTTAATACCAATAATCCTAGCAGTGCAGAACAGCAGGTGAATAATGATAGAGCCCAAAACTGGCAGAAAAGGAAAAACAAGCTATATGTAATTCATCAAACTTTCCAGGATTCTTGACAACAAATCAATTCACTCTCTCAAATATTTTCTTGAGGGCTTATTTTCTTCAAGTCACTGAGGAATTAAAAAAAAAATCCTGTCCTTAAGTATATAATTTAATTTTTATACTGTATGTAAAGACTGATATATCATTTTCTAGTAGCATCTTGGAGGTACAACATGTTACCATTCAGTATATGGATATTTTTGGGTATTATAAAATACAGTGTATTAACAGAAAAATTGAGGTATAGTAAGGCTGAGAGATCAAGGAGATGCTTGCCATTGAAAAGACAGTTTGTTATTCACAGTTCTCAAGAGAAGGGGGCATGCTACACCATAGTGGGCCCCACAGGGAAGCACTGGGGTTGGTCAGAAAACAGAGAGAGGGAAGAACTGTGGGCAAGAGCCTTTACTGTGGTTTCCACGAGAAGGAACAGGTGACACAAGGAAAGCAGTTTAATACTGGCTAGTTTGAGTAATTTCAGCAGGCTCTGGGGTACAGAGGCTGTCAGTACTTGCCTGGTACCTAGCCTTGAGGTGACAAGACAAGGAAGATACTGGCCCAGTGTGAGAGCCAATAGAGGAGACGGTTGGGGTGCAGTCTCTTGATTCATTGGTTTCTATTTTAAAAGCATGCTTTAAGGCCAGTTGTTCACTATCTCTAGGAATCAGCTCACCCTGGGAGGCGTAGCCCCTCTGGGGTCAATGAAACCCCCTATGTATAAACATCAGAATACAGAAAATAAAAGACAGAGCTAATACAGTGGGTGTTCAATATTCATAATCCCACTCAGCTCTGTGTGACTTTGCAGTTCAGCCAGTTATTCCAAGCACAAGTTAGATTTCCACATTTCAGTGTGTGCACTATTTACTCAGCCCTCTGGGTCTTAGAGATGCAAACGAAAGCTTTCTGTTTACTTAAGAAGATGGATAAAAACAATAGCAGCTCTGGAACAAAAGTTAATTCTCTACATTTTCATGATACTACCCTTGCTCTAGAGAGTAGAAATTGCATAAAATAGAATATCATTGGCATGAATGCTTAAGATACATTCAGAAAACCACACTTAACGTGCAGCAGAAAAGAGATGGGAGAATCTTCACATTATCTATCATTTGCTTTTCACCACTAATTTCAAGTAAAATCATAAGCATTTCAAGAAACGCACAGGAATATTAATCTCAGGATTCACATGGTCCACAGTAGACGCATTAGACTACAGAGAATCTTAACACCCAAGAGAGAAGCTTGACAATTCCTCTTTCACCTCAGACCAAATACATGTCACTTGGGTCACAACCTATTTCCAGGAGTGTTGTCTGAAACTCTGCCTTGTGGGGTAGGTGGCTGGGGTGGGAATGGGGTGGGTGATCCAAGCGGGCATACTGCCTCATTTGTAGCCAGGCCCTCAGAATGGAGTCTCAACAAAGTAAGCTCTGTTTCAATAGCGAGGCTTCAGGAGTTTTGAAGTTACATCTTGCCATCTTGGTCATGCTTTTACGTGACAGAAGATAAAAGAGCTGGATTTTAGAAGAGGAGTGGCACTGGGATACCCTCCCCAGAGGCTCACAGAGCTGACACGTGACCAGTGGCTTTTTGAAATCCCTGACTTATGAATGCCAACCAGATCCAAATGTGGCTCTGGTAACTGTGGTTACAGGATTGGGAGAAATGAAAAAAAAAAAAAAGAAAGAAAATACTGTGACAAGACAAACTAGGTTGCCTTATTCAAGTGAGAAAAAGAATTATAAATTTCCTATAATTTGCAACATCACATGGTGGGCTGCCCTGTGCAATGGAAAGGGGGAATCTGACATATTAGGGAGGTTGGAAACATGGTTCCTCTCTTCTGAGTGATGTGGTACAGATTCCAAATAGGGGAAAACCTGTCTAGTAAATAAAAAACTGAGACCTAGATAATTTCCTCCCTATTTGTTAACTTCCAACAATAGGCAGAACGCTACCGCCTCCATGATGTGGAGGGAACAAAGGCTCATGGAGGTTAATGACAGACTCAAGGTCAAGTGCCCAACAAGAAAGGCAAACAGATCTCATTTCAGATCACAGAATCTTTTCACTACATCTTCATTGCCCTCCTGGCCATTAGTTAGCCTATTAGAAATACCATTCCACTAGGAAGCAGAGGGTAATGCCAACTGAGATATTTAACACCCAAAGCCATACTGAGAAAATATCCTAGAATTTATGAAATAATATCTATACTGATGAAAGGACAGGGCTTAAGAAAGCAACATTTAACAAGAAATATAGAGCTTGGGCAACTTCTGTTAGCAAAGGATTAAAAAAATATTTATGGAGGATTTAAAAATATACCAGATAGAATGAAAACTCCGCTATTGGAATAAAGGGTCTCTTTATATAATGATGCGACAGTAATTAGTTACCTTTCAATTCTCGTTCCAATACAGTTCTCAATCTTCCTCTTTATAGATTTTACAAAAAGCAAGAAAATTCACAGTAAAGTCAATTATTGGTCATGAAGTTAATAGGCTCGTTTCTTTATCTTTGGTCTTATAAAACAGTGAACAGAATGGTAAAATACATGGCTAAGGCTTGAAGTCTGAGTTTACAAATTCTTTTTACATTTTTTCTTTTTTTCTAATCTTTTTGTTTCAGCCACAAAGATATTCTTTTTGCAATACCCTCACTATCTCAAGAACCTATACATTCTTGTGGCTGAGAAAAATCCACACAGCCCATCATAATGGAAGAGGATGCACAACTGGTGGGTCAGAGATAAATTTTGAAATGCACACATATTTTGAAATGTACAGTCCTCCTCCTCCACTCACCCAGGCTCCTTCAGCCACATCACAGGCAAGCAACACTGCTGTCTTAGGTCACCATTTGAAATCCTAATATAAAAGGCAAAATACAACTTTAAAATGTTTTTTGGATTTTCTCTGCCTTTTTCCCCCCCACAATTTTTGAGGATTTAATTCTGACAGGGGAATATAATGGAAGAACTGACTACGGTTGAGCACATCTAGGAAATATATTTTGCAGAATCCAATCTTCGCAGAGATTACATGGCTCAATTCTTTTTCATCAATCATCTTATTCATTTAAAAATTTTTCTAAATTGGGGCACCTGGGTGGCTCAGTAGGTTGAGCGTCTGACTTCAGCTTGGGTCATGATCTCATGGTTCGTGGATTCGCGCCCTGTGTTGGGCTCTGTGCTGACAGCTCAGAGCCTGGAGCCTGCTTCAGATTCTGTGTGTCCCTCTCTCTCTGCCCCTCCCTTGCTCATGCTCTCTCTCTCTCTCTCTCTCTCTTTTTCAAAAATAAATAAACATTAATTTTTTTAAAATTTTCTAAATTGGCCTATTTATTTGTCTTCTTTTTACTCTAAACTACTCTAAAATTCTTAAGTTTTAAGTATTTATATTAGCATTTTTGTTCTCATATTCAAAATATGAAAGTCTTGAGATTTATTACAGAAAAAAAAACTGGTAAAAGCTAGACAGCACACAAAAATACTACCACAGAATGCAGACTCATACTCTGAGAAAATCTGTGAGGGCTCAAAGGTATATTATTTAAGCCTCCTATACTGGAAAAAAAAATTCTCTTGTTATTTGAAGACAGTCCTTAAAGGACTCAGAAATCAAGAAAGAAAATTGATAAATTAAGGCAGACAAAAAAGGGGTCCTAAAAAAGTATGATTAAAATTTTGGGGAGAAAGTATACATTCAGTGTCAAGGACGATGCCCTAGCTTCTTTAGATTATAATAGAATTACTTAACAGGATGGCTCGAGGCTTTTGTAGCTAGAATAGATTTCCAGACAGTATGTTGTAAGAAACCATGCTATTCTGGCACATACAAGGACCAGATGATCTGTTAAGTCTTCCCACCATTTAACTTCTCTAATACCATGATGTGCAGGTGTATAAAACCCTTATATAAACTTCTGGGCATTGCAAGGTATTCTGAAAGAAGGAGGAGAGAGAAGAGCTCCATTGATCTCAAGGAAACTCGTGTCTGCACATATTTCAACACCAAAGCAATTTCTAGCTTTATGCCAAAATGGATTAGGTTTTAGTCACATCTATAAATTCTCTGAAGAGGCTGAGGATTATAGTGGTTTAGAGTCCTTTAAAATTACTGAGAGCAGAAACAGATTGGAGGGGGAAAAAAAAAGAAAGAAAAGAAAAGGTAGATCATTCTGGGAAAAGGGTCTTTGGCCACCACAGCCCCTAGGGCTCTGACTCAGTCCCTCTGGCCAGGCAGGTGATGAAACTGGTGCTAGTGGGTTGGCTGCAAATTAATTCTACATTATTCCATACACAGATCTGATCTCGTATATATTTTTTCCTGCATTTGTGGAAAAAAGACATCATTTTCTGAAAACCTGTTTACAGCAAATCAAGAGTAATCCAAATACATTTTTAAATTACACAAATAATAATAATCAGATTCACCCTAATGCCCCAAATCATTTTGGGCTCTCTAAGAAGATGAAGGCCTTATCCATTTCAGGGCTGGACTTGACTTTGCTGTCTCGTCGTAAATCCTTTTGCAATGACCCATCCAGAAATCACTTTTGCGTCTGAAATCTCAGTACTTGGGCTTATTCTTCTAAGATCATCAGGCTATTGGTAAGCTCTTTAACTGTCTCAACATTTAGCTTTTGAAAATCACTTTTAAATCACCCATCACCACTGATTATGAAGGAACACAGAAAGGGGCCTGGCCTGACCTCAGGTCAGTGTCGAAGCTGTAAGGGGTCAGGTCAGGCCAATAGCCCTGCAGACTCTAATCTCAGAAGGTTATTTCTATAATTTTTTTATGTTTTTATTTTATTTTTGAGAGAGAGACGCACACAGCGAGAGCAGGGAAGGGGCAGAGAGAGATGGAGACAGAATCCGAAGCAGGCTCCAGGCTCTGAGCTGTCAGCGCAGAGCCCGACGTGGGGCTCAAACTCACAGACTGCAAGATCATGACCTGAGCCAAAGTTGGATGCCCAACCGACTGAGCCACCCAAGCACCCCAACGGAAGGTTATTTCTTTAAAGCCAATTCTACAGACGTCATTTTGGACAGATCTTGAGTTCCCTCATCTCTATTTTTTTTAATAGACTTGGGATGTAAAGGTAAAACAGGCTAAATGCTTGACTTATATTGGGATAATACCAATGGAGGTAGCTATATAGATGATTATTTCAAACTGAGGTCTTTTACCAAGTGCATAATTTAAAAATAATGACATGGGCATGTCCCATGTCTCTAAAGTAAGGGTAAATACATATATTTCAGGGAAGTCATGAACCCACTGAAATTGCACTTAAAATTTTACACATATTGACTATGTGCAATTTTCATCAAAAACTCAAAGAGCTCTCTAGCTCCAAACAGAGTTAAGAACCACTGCTCTGAGGGACCAGTAGCTTCCCAAACAAATAACGGTATCATTTAATTCCGTTCTGCAAATAATAACTGAGTCATCTCTTTGCTGGATACTTTGCTACCTAGTGAAGACACAAACGTGAATAGGAAGGGAAAGTAGTTTATTAAACTCCTCCTGCATGTCACACCCACGCCCATGGCATTTCTTATACTCATCTTCTTTAGTGCTCACACAAGTCTTAGGGATTAATTATAATTATATGGAATAATTTGTAGATATGGAAGTCACCTGCCTGAAGTCATAAAGTGTAAGAGGTGGAGCAAGGACTCAAAATTAACTTGATCTGAATCGTCCATGCTTGCTGGATCCACCCTGACTTTCTGATGATATAATACAAGGCAGAACAAACGCACTAAGTGCTGAATAAATGCAAGCAACCTGCCACTTCCAAAAAGATCTCTTTTTCCCACCCTTTTCTAGAGTGCCTTTACCACTCTAATCACAGTCATTATATGTTTCCTCTGGATGAAGGCAACAGTGCTGATTTTTTTAAATTATTAAAGCATATATATCTTTTTTTTAATTTACATCCAAATTAGTTAGCATATAGTGCAACAGTGATTTCAGTAGATTCCTTAGTGCCCCTTACCCATTTAGCCCACCCCCGCTCCCATACCCCTCCAGTAACCCTCTGTTTGTTTTCCATATTTATGAGTCTCTTCTGTTTTGTCCCCCTCCCTGTTTTTATATTATTTTTGTTTCCCTTCCCTTATGTTCATCTGTTTTGTCTCTTAAAGTCCTCATATGAGTGAAGTCATATGATATTTGTCTTTCTCTGACTGACTGATTTCACTTAGCATAATACCCTCCAGTTCCATCCACGTAGTTGCAAATGGCAAAATTTCATTCCGTTTGACTGCTGAGTAATACTCCATTGTGTGTATATACCACATCTTCTTTATCCATTCATCCATCGATGGACATTTGGGCTCTTTCCATACTTTGGCTATTGTTGATAGTGCTGCTATAAACATGGGGGTGCATGTGTCCCTTTGAAACAGCACATCTGTATCCCTTGGATACATGCCTAGTAGTGCAATTGCTGGATTGTGGGGTAGTTCTACTTTTAGTTTTTTGAGGAACCTTCATACTGTTTTCAGAGTGGCTGCACCAGCTTGCATTCATAACAGTGCCTTTTTTATGTGGTTTCTCTGTTTCCACCCTTGCTGGGTCTAGGGCTGTTCTCCACATAGAAGCCAAGGCGATCTTTCTAACATATCATGTCACATCCTGGCCTAAAACCTGCAGTGAGTTCCTACTGGGGATAGTAGGGATCATTTATTATTATTACCCTTAGACCAGGCAAGCAAGATCCTCAGAGTGCCCCTACAGTTTGGGGTGCCTTTCCCAAAAGTTTGTAAGAACCCCACAAATTCCCGAGACCAGTGGGGGCCAACAGACATCAGGGTGGGATGATCCTAGCCCAGAGACTTATGTGGGCACTGGTCCCATTTTCTCTCCCTTGGGAGTATTCTCCAACAGGCCTACATGATTGTCCTGAGCTGGCGCTGACCAGATTCCAGAAGCGGGGACCTGGGGTGACAGGATCCTCCCACTGGTCAATATGTTTTTTCTTCTAAGAGATCTTGCAAGACTGGATTGCCAGAATGGTGCTGGCATGCTGATTTGGGGGTGACACTCACATGGGACATAGGACAGGTCTAGGGCTGTGTGGCTTAAAACAACACAAATTTATTATCTTGTAGTTCTATAAGTCAGAAGTCTAAAAAGTTCACAGGGCTGCACTCCTTTGGAGGCTCTAAGAAAGAATCTGTTTTCTTGCTTTTTTCAGCTTGTAGAGTCTACCTATATTACTTGACATGAGGTCTTTTCCTCCATCTTCTAACCAGGAGTAGCATAGCGGCTTCTCTCCTATTGATCTCCTTCCCTCTTTAGGACCTGTGTGATTACATCAGGTCCACTTGGATAATCCAGGATCATCTCCATATTTCAAGATCCTTAACTTATTCACATCTGCAAAGTCCCGTTTGCAATATAAAGTAACACGGTCACAAATTATGAGTATTAGGATGTGGACATCTGTGGAAGGCTATTATTCAATTTACCACAACTCTGTACTACCTACAGTCCACTGCCCACCCCTGTGGTCAGGCTCATGTGAGGAGGTCAGCCCCTGCCTATTCGTGTTCACACCAAGGTACTGCTTCTGGTCCATAGCACCTGAGGACAGTGGGGTTGGTGACAGTTGTCCTTTGCTCTGTCAGTCACTCTAAAGATAATAGCTTAGTCATCAATCTCCAACCTACCTCTGTGCAAGAACTATGCGTGTAGCTCTGACACAGCTCTATGGTGGCATTCTCTTAGGCTGCTTCACTAAAGTGAATTGTTTCGAAACTTACCAGATTACCTCCTCGCCTCCCAAAATACTACTAATAATAATTCATAGTACTAAACACCTAATTTGAAAAGAAAAATCATAAAGCTTTTTAGAAGAGACTATAAGATGTATCTCTATGACTTTGAGATGGGGAGAAGTTGCTTATACAAGACACAAATATCACTCACTGTGGGGAATAGCTACTCAATTTGACATAAGAACATTTCCTCATTGAGAGGCCATAAAAGGATTGAAAAGATAAGCCATAGAGTAGGAGAAGATTCTTGCAACATGTATAATAGACAAAGGATTAGTTTGCAGAATATATAAAGATTTGTATAAAAGAGAAAGAACAGATGACCCAATTTTTTAAAATATCCAAAATTCTTGAACCGGTTCTTCACCTGAAAGGATTCTCAGTAATCATTTACATAAAAATGTACTCAACTTCATCAGTAATCAGGCAAACCCAAATTAATACCACAAGAGGACACTATAACATACTTACGAAATTAGCAAATATAAAAAAATATCTGAAAACATTTGATGTTTGTGTTTGTGTGAATGTAGACCATCAGATACTCTTATTTACTGCTGGTGGGAAGGTAAATGGGAACCACCACTTTGGAAAACAGAGTGGTGTTATCTAGTAAACTGCAAGACAGAAAGACAATATAACCCAGTTATTCCATGTTAGGTTTATTCTCTGGAGATACATGTGTTTATGTGCAGGACAATACATGCATATTGTATGCATATGTATGCTCATAGTAGCTTAGTTTGTAATTTCCCCAAATGAGAAACAACCCAAATGTCCATTAATAGAATGGACATATAATAATACACCCAGTGGGACACTATACAACAATAAAAATGCTCAGTCACTCATGCCATTCAACATCTATTGAACTTCTTTATTCTAGGCACTGAGGCAAGAAGTCAAAATAAATTAAAACAGGCCCTCTCCTAGAAAAAGCATCTGGGTGTGGGGTGGGGAGGGAAGCAAACAAAAACTTACAATTCACTGTGATATTAGTGAAGCACTACCCTCAAAAAGAATGCTTTGTAGATTTACCACACCATATCTTTTCCTCCCTCTTCTGGCTAGAAATAAATAAATAAATAAACAAACAAACAAATAAATAAATAAAATTGCCTTTCTGTTCATTTTTCTCTTTGAAATTAAAACCGAATCAAGCTGAGGAGATATACATATAGTATACTGGGGGAAAGAAAATGGTAAATTACAACAGCAAGAACAAATGCTAATGGCTTAAATCCCATGGACTTTCAGAGTAATTTCGATGTTGTCTAATGACCAGACATAACCATGCCTCTCTGGAGCAACTGCTTGGCATTTAATCTTATGGGTTCTGTAAACTGTGAAACTAATCAGGTCTCTTATGAAATGGATTCTAGATGATTAGAATTAAATTTGTGTCCACCCCACAAGCACAGATAATGCATTTTTATAAGTCGTATTCCTTGACCTCTGTTCTTCCCTCTTCCTTCTCATCTCCTTCTAATGTACCTCATTGCATTCTATTACTTACATTTTATGTGTAAAGGACGGAATAAATCCTTTCTGGAGAAGCTAGGGGATGGATGAATGAGGATAGGATAAGATAAAATAGGATAAGATAACTGTCTCATCTCTCTTAAAGAACCAGCAGGTGTTTTAAGGGAGGAGATTATGTATTATTCATCTCTATTTCCCAGCACAAAGCCAGACACAGAGTTGGTGTTTTAGTCAGCTTTCCCTAGATTATGCTGCAGGATAAATAAGCTCAAAATCTCAATAGTTTAAACAACAAATATTTATTTCTTATTTATGGTAAATGTGCTCTTCAGGTCAGCCGGGCCCTGCTAGGCTTGGCACCGTGTGTCTTCTCATTCTGGCATCTTGGCTAAAGAAGCCAAGACTAAGACATAGAACCAGCAGCCAGCTTCAGCCACGCCAAGCAACGGCATTTAAATCTTCTGTTCGATCACGGCAAAGGTCATGGTGACTGGTAACTCCCATTGGTCAAAGCATGCCAGTGGAGAGTAATTGTGAACTGCTGGTGTTCAATAAATGTTTGCTAAATGAGTGTTGCAATCATTACTGTGGTAGTTTCGCTACCTCACAATACATGGTGAGGTTCCTGAGCCATGAGCATCTGCTGTCGGGTAAACACCCTCTCCCCTGCCCCTGGAGTTGTCTTACAGAATATGAGGTCCAGAAGGATGATTCCAGACAGTTAGTTAGAGCAAAGTATTTTCTCTATTCCCTCATAGCTCAATGAGCAGAACCAATGAAAAGTGAGACAGAGGAGTTCACTGGCAAATTAATTCTTCATCTTTTAGAACAAACTTCAGTGTGCATAAGAATCACCTGGGGAGCTTGTTAAAAAATATAGATTTCCACTGATATTGAATCTGAGACCAGGAGCTTATACTTCTAGGCTCACCATGTAGTTCTGAAGCACAGCATGGTGTGGGAGCCCTGCTTAGAAGCCAGGAGCAACTTGGGCCTTGGATGCACAAAACATCTTCTCAGGCCCTGCCACACTTGAACCTTAGGAAGGAGCAGCTTTATCTTTCCCAGCCCTCACTGCCCTCTACTGCAAGGAGGCATGTGGAGAAGAGCCAGGCCCCAACTCCTCTGGGCCACCCTCGTACCCGAGCATTCTCCGTCACCCTGAAATTGCATGACCGTGTGGATCCAGGTCTGTGAGCAACCGCCTGAGTGCTGGGAACTTGTCTGGTTTGCCTGTACATCCCCAGTGCCAACCCCAAACTTAAACTGCGTAAATGCTTACTGGATAAACTAATCAATCTCATTAGTGATCCCTATCTATCACAGCAAGAGTCCTTGAACTCCAGCGCATGGAGAATGAGCTGGAGGACTTGTTCACAGGTCCTTGGCTTCACCCCCAGAGTTCCTGGTTTACCAGATCTGGGGAGGAGCCAAGAACTTACACTTCTAACAAGCTCCCAGGTGATGGCCACACGCTGCCACTGGTGGTGCAGGCTCATACCTGGAGAACCCCTGCATTAGAGTTCTTTACTTTAGCTTTTTCTGTCTGTAAAATTAGAAGAAAGGGACCTGCTCAAAAGGCTTGACAATAGCTTTTAGAATCATGTAACACTCTGCCATGGCTCTAAGTGTCCAATCGCATCAGTCCACAAACTTATATGTGACAAAATCTCTCTTTAGTACTCTATTACTGAATTCACTTTCATTCAAAAAGGTCCCTGAGGGGGGGTGTCTGCGTGGCTTAGTTGGTTAAGCATCCAGCTTCGGCTCAGGTCATGATCTGAGTTTGTAAGTTCGAGCCCCGTGTCGGGCTCTGTGCTGACAGATTCTGTGTCTCCCTCTCTCTCTCTGCCCCTCCCCTGCTCATGCTCTGTCTGTCTGTCTCTCTTTCAAAAACAAATAAACATTCAAAAAAAAATTTTTTAATTATAAAAAAAAAAAAGTCCCCGAGGGCAGGAAGCTTTGGCCCCTGTTGCATCCCAAGAACAGTCTTGACACATAGCTGGTTGCCTTATAAATGTTCTTTGAATAGATGAATGAGTGATGCCAGCAGTATCCACTGGTCTTCATGCCTCACTTGCTCTAGGGGTCATGCTACGCCTTGCTGCTCCTGTCACCAATGACCCTGGAGGGTGTGCTTTTTGATACATTCTTTTGGCAAGGGTGAAACCTCACTCTCGCTCTCCTCAGCCTGGCACACAGCCCTCAGTAGGAAAGACGCTGGTTCTCTGCTCTCAGAGATCATGGTGGAAAATCTCTAATTCTCCAGCTTTTTTTTCTTTGGAAAAAGAATAAATAAAAAATGAAGTACAACTATTATGAATCAAAAGGCTTTGGCTTTTAATTCATTGTTTTGGCTTTGAATTTCATGCACCTCATTTGGAACTCAAAGCAAAAAATTTGACCCTTTGTTAACAATAGGTATTTTTCTCTCCTTGTAGAGCAAGGGCCTCAGCCTTACTTTTATAATAAGCAAATGGTCTTACATCTGTTTGAGGGCTATAAGAAGTAAAAGGAATAAAAGAAGAATGCATCAATTAGTATTTCAAAATAGTATGCAGCTATGCTTTGTTTTGCTTATATTACAGAAGCACATAGTATACAGTATCATCATCATACTATATGATCATATTACCATCACTAAAACAAAACCAAATCCCATTAAAAAATTTTGTGTACATAACTTACACACCTTTTGAAGAAGATATATTAACGTCATCTAGCACCACGGGGTATCCACCCATTCTTTGCCAAGCTTTGCTGGTGAAGCCTGGGGCTCGGAAGGAAAGTTCACAAACCCATTAAACAAACTCATTCATTTCTACTCAAGGGAATATTCTGTCAAGAAGCCCCCAGTCACAGCCTGCCCTGCGGCAGCTCATCACAAGTAACCTTCTCAGAAACACAGGTTTGCTCTGATGTTAGGAAAAATAAAAACTGGTAACAATAGCACTTGCAAAGGAACATACCTCCTGTTACCATCTCAATCCTGCTGTTATTAGCTCAGACAAAAGAAATTCAGGGCACAGACCAAGAGAGCTTGTAAGAAACAGGATGAGAGAGGTACTTTGAAATATGGGCGCACTGGTGTGGCCGGCTTCTGCTCATCCCCCAGAATGCCTACATCATAGGTATCAGGAGCACTGGGCAGCTCTGTAAGGCACTGACATGAGATGATGGAGGAAGGGAGGCACGATTTAGTGTTTATCACATACCAGAATTATTTAAGCACTCTGCAGACATGATCTTATTTCTTTAAAAAATATATTTTTTTTAACGTTTACTTATAATTGAGAGACAGAGAGACACAGAGCGTGAGCAGGGGAGGGGTAGAGAGAGGGGAGACACAGAATCCGAGGTAGGCTCCAGGCTCTGAGCTGTCAGCACAGAGCCCAACATGGAGCTTGAACCCACCAACTGTGAGATCATGACCTGAGCCGAAGTCGATTGCTTAACCAACTGAGCCACCCAGGCGCCCCGACATGATCTTATTTCATCATCAAGGCAGCTCACATGCGAAACCAATGGTGCAGTGACATATTTTACAGATGAGAAACTGAAGTTTGTGGAGACTCTGTAAATTGTGCAAGCCTACAAGAAAGCAAAATTTGAATCCCTGTTTGTAACTTTAAGCCTGTGTTCTTTTCCATGACAACATGAGGTTTCTGCCTTCAGTGGTCATAGTTTGGTTCAGAGGAAAGAGCACAGAGCAGCCAAGACTGACAAGTGGCAATAGGAAACCTGGCCCTTGTCAAAGGCCACAGTTTGTACTGGGCTTCTTATGTGATGATGTGTCTGGTTTTTCTTCCCTGTGATGGAACTCAGTGCAGGAGGGGGGAGGGGGAGCCTGGGCTCAGTGAGAGAAAGGGCCAGGATTCTGTTCTGTGGTGACCTTCTCTGTCAGAGGTGTGAGGAAAGGGCAGAATGTTAAGGAGAGGAGGCCACACTGAGAGCAGAGAACCAGCAGAGAACTTTCCTTGGTATCTCTTTCAGAGAGTTTCTAAGATTGACTTCATAGCACTCCCACTACCCCCAACTCTGCTACTCCCCAAGCACGGAGGCCCTTAAATTGACCTCAAAATTGTTGATTCTCTGGGTATGGGAATGAGAGAAGGGCAGGATGTCCTTTTTATTTTTTATTTATTAAAAAAAATTTTTTTATGTTTATACATTTTTGAAAGACAGAAAGAGAAAGAGTGGGGGAGGGGCAGAGAGAGGGAGACACAGAATCCGAAGCAGGCTCCAGGCTCTGAGCTGTCAGCACAGAGCCCAATGTGGGGCTTGAATCCACAAACTGCAAGATCATGACCTGAGCCAAAGTCAGACGCTTAACCAACTGAGCCACCCAGGTGCCCCAGGATGTCCTTTTGATAGCCAAGCTGTAGAAGGGAGTTTCCTTTAGCGCTAAAACAAAACAAAACAAAACAAAACAAAACAAAACAAAACCCATTGGTTTATTTGGGAGATACTTGACCAAGTGAGCAGGGACAGTTTAAGGGTAAACATTCTTTAAATTTCATTTGAAAAAATATACTCCTTCAGTCTCTCCATACTGTGACCTCAGGTGACCTCCCTGACTTGGGTGGGTTTCACAAAGGACCCATTTGGGAAAGGCGACAGCCCTGAAAGCTTGTCCAAGCTCAGAGGCAGCCTGTCTGAGAGTTTCCCAAACTTCCTTCCTTGATCTGCACCACGCACTCCTGTGTCAACCTGTACAAGGACAGGTGAGCTCACTGGCTGACAGGTAGAGAAGCCACAAGTCTTCCAGCCAATGCTCCTGTAACATCCTTCCTAGAGGTGCTCACCCTCAGAGCTGTGCCCCTTCTGATGGCAACCTCTGCTCTCAGGTGTCTTTTCTTTTCCTATTGCTCTGTTTTACGTCAGCCTTGCTGGCACCTTTCCATATTTCCACTTCATCAGGTTAAGCTCTGTTTAATTTAGTCGTGAGAGATCTCTCTCTAGACAACTGCCTGCATTCCTCCAAAATTACCCGAAGATCATATTGCTTTTAGTTGTTCCTTTTCTTTCTTTGATGGAACATTCCTCTTTCTTACCAGATTTCTTAATAATAAACTCTGCTATTATTTGTTAACTATCTGTTTAGGAACTATCTGTTATTAGCTTCTCTTGTAGTTAAATATGATGAAATTAACATTCTCTTTCCCAAGTTTGGGTAATGCAATGTGGTAGAAACAGAATGGCTATCGAATCAAATATATTTATTAACCAGATGAGTTTGGGAAAATTCCATCATCTTCCTGAGACTTGATTTCCTCATCTTCAAAATGGGTGTATAAATAATTACTTTATATGGTTGCAGGAAAGATTGAATGAGATAAAGTGCCTATCACACTGCTAGGTTGCCAGGTATATAGATTAAACGTAAATGCTATGCCCTTTTCTCTTCCTCTTCAAAATATATATATTCCAGAAAATTTCATGGTTCCTTCCCTAAAATCTGCCTCCACAACCCAACAACTTATACCACACTGCTATGAGCGAGGTTTGCAAAGCTTGTCTTCCCAAAGAACGTTGTGCAGGCTCTATGTTCAGGAAGCATAAACGCTTCAATTTATCTCTTCCTGGGGTTGCATATCTGAAAGCAGCAAGAGAAAAATTTTCCATGGCCTGTCAGTAAAGCCTTTTCTAGTAAAAAAAGAAATCCTATTAAAATAACAGTTACAGGTTTTTCAAATGGGTTACATCAATGGGGTAAAACCACAAACTGCTTTCATATATGCACTCTCAAATTTCCTCTCTTCACCCACCCTTGATGAC
The DNA here is from genome assembly GCF_007474595.2 of Lynx canadensis. NCBI lineage: Eukaryota > Metazoa > Chordata > Mammalia > Carnivora > Felidae > Lynx > Lynx canadensis. The sequence continues at coordinate 15,220,269 of NC_044303.2, forward strand.
AGCGGATGTAGAGCCTACAGCCTTCCAATCACTTCCAGCTATTTTAAGGGGGTGGGGGGCAGGGATCTTATTCAGTGCCTGACTTTTGGATATTAACAGGTCTGATCCCATCTTACATCAAACTTGAACCTCATAGCCACTTCATAGTGTAACCCCCTCTATCCCCAGCAGCTCAGGGCTTACCCTTGCTGAGAACTTTACAATGGGGAAGAGCTGATATAAGAACTTTTTGTTCTTTCTTCATCAAATCTTCTGGCTCTTTCACATTAAGGAAAGGGAGGGGCGTTAGAGAAAAGCGGGCAAAAGGCTAATGTCACTGGTCCTCTCTCCTGGCTAGTTGTCAGTCATACTCTCTCACCTCAGGCACACAAATGCTGATTTTGTCATGGCATCATCTAGAGTTCTTTGGCGCCCTGCCCTTATCCCTATTCCATACCTCCAGTACATTCACATTCTCTGCCATAGACAAGAAACTCTTCAGCAGACCTTTAGAGACCTCTCTCTCCAGCCTCTGGCAGCCCACCCCAACCCTTCTCAGCGTTGCAGGTGCTCAGCTCAGCAGTCAGCCCTTTGAGCAAGGCCCATCAAGACAGCTTGAGCCTACTAACTGCCGGCAACTGCCATGTTCTTTTGTCCTTGAGGAGCTCTTGCATCTTTCCACAACAAATGGGGAAAGCCTAGCTCTCTCCTTGTCCTACATCCATGGGTTAAAGTGCTTCTCTAGCTGTCCTCCAACTGTCAGAGTTTTCCACTCAGAAATCAGTAGTCGTCATGTTTATGCCCCTAGTCCATGGGAAACCCATGTCACCTTCCTACTGCAATCCACTTCTTCCACTCCAGGGCACCTGGTGAGCTTGGGAGGGTCTGCAGCTTGGGAAGTGCAGGGCCAGGAGTGAGATGCCAAATGTCTCTCCTTGCAGTGCCCCATTCTTGGTGAGCATGTCTCTCAGACCCTATCACTTGGCTTGGGGGGTCAGAAATGCTTCACTAATCCCTCAAGGCCAAGAGCTCTCTTTCCTTGGTAGCCATCTTCTCTCACATAGGCTGATGGCAGCTTGAGGTGGAGGAGAGTTTCTATGGTTCCCAGACCAGATCTAATATCTTTGAGTAGTTTTGGCCTAAGTGTGTTCACCATTTCATTTAGAATAGGGATCTTTTGCCCAGTTTCTCTGCTTTAGGGCTTCAACTAAAATTCCAAGAAAACAGAAAGAACATTTCCACTGAACATCCTCTTATATATCCAAATAATAAATGACATGGGAATTACTACTTAGGTGCAATATACAAGCTATATTTTAATTATTTTAGGATACAGCTAAGGCAAGATTTTAAGACAACCCAACTATCTATTTTAATTCAATCTTTTAAAATCACTGCTTTATGAAAACTTGCCTTTAATTTCTACTTCAAAGAATTAAAGCCTCCCATTTATGGTGCCAGGAAGCACCATATAACATATGCCTGACAAATATGTCTAATTTTTTTAAAACAGTCTTGCAAAATGGGTGTTCTCCTTCCATTTATTCCATTTCACAGATGAGGAAGATGAGACTTAGAGTAAGCAAATGGATCAAGGTCACACAGCTAGTAAATACCCAGCATTGAAATTTTGCCTGTCTGACTCCAACAGGTATAGTCTTTCCAGATCCATGTTATAGCCCACACAGTGGTTACAGCTTTATCTGTAGAATAATAGCTTTTTAAGAGTTGTCCTAAACTGCAATGTACCAAACACTATTCAATAGGAGTAAAATGGGGTACTGGGGAGAGGGGAGGGTATTTCAGGGCTGCATAAGTTTGAGAAATGGTGGGTTAATAAAATTAAATAATTTTTAATTGTATAATTTCTTAGAGGATTTATTTTTAACAACTTTAGTGAAATATCTTGAGATATCTTTGACATATTAAAAATTGTATATGTTTAAGGTATACAATGTGATATTATAAAATATTTATTTGTTTTTTATTTATATATTTATTATTTGAGAGAGAGAGAGAGAGAGAGAGAGAGAGAGAGAGAGAGCAAGCAGGGGAGAAGAGCAGAAGCAGAGAGAAAAAGTCTTAAGCAGACTCCACCCTTAGTACGGAGCCAGACGCAGGGCTCAGTCTTGTAATCCTGGGATCATGACTTAGGCTGAAATCAAGAGTTGGATGCTCAACCAGCTGAGCCACTGAGGCACCTCTACAACTTGAGATTTTTATATACGAATACATTTTGAGAAGATCATCACAATCAAGCTAAATAATGTATCCATTACCCACCTCTACATAGTTATCATTGTGTGTGTGTGTGTTGAAAAAATTTAAGATCCATCCTCTTAGCAAATTTCAAGTATACAACACAGTATTATTAACTACAATCAACTCATTCATCCTATATAACTGAAACTTTGTACCCTTTAAGCAACATCTCATTTCCCTCTCCTCATCTCTTAGAAACTTTAACGTATAGGTGAATACTTTGGTTACAGGGGGGCAGAAGGGAAATAAGCAGCAAATTGCATTTTTAGGACAATTGTACTGACCTCTCCTGGAATAGAACTCTGTGGCTCAGTGACCACTGGATCTGTGTAGAGGTGGTCAGTAGGAGACAGACAGTTGAGTTGGGCAGGCTCTGCAATGTAGCTCCAATGACAACCCATGCTTTGTCATTTGCTTTTTGGTGAGGTCTCCCTCACCATCTCCTTCCCCTGAAACCTCATATTCTTTAAACTTCCTTCTTCAAGATCACTAACAAAAGACAGAGAAAGTGCACAGCTTCGGTTCCTTCCCAGCACACCCTTTCATGTTGTCTTCTGCTCCATACACGGTCGCTTGGGCACCTCAATTATCATCATGATGAAACCAGACCCTACTTATCCCTTCCCTGACACTCATTCTTCCAGACTTTTCAAAGTAAGAAATAAAGAATCTAATAATGCCACATCTCTAAAGAAAGATTCCTTTAAAGTGAATTTGACAATCTGGCTTTCATTCAGAGCTCCTTTAGAGGCCTTACTATTTTCTTTGCTCTTTGTGTATACTTGGAGACATATTTCTGACATGTAGAATAGAGTAGTTCTAACACATAATTACATAAGCATTTCTTTTCTCTGATCTTCCATATCATATTATTCTTTCCTGGCCACAGTGATCACCTGAAATCATCTCCTTCTGAGGATCTACACCACTCACTCCTAGGGTCCTAGCCTGCCCTCTTTAGGGGCCAGTAACTTGAACTGCATCAGTTCCGTTTACATTCATGAGGCTCAGATTTGTTTTTAAATAAACTTTTTATTTTAGAATAGTTTTAGATTTACAGAGAAGCTGTGAGGATAGTAGAGAGTTCTCATATACTCCACACCTACTAGTTTCCTCTATTGTTAGCTTACATTTGGATGGTATATTTGTCACAATTAATGAATCAATACTGATTCATTATTATTAAAAGATTTCCTTGGTTTTTACTTAATGTCATTTCTGTGTTCCAGGATCCCACATTACATTGAATCCTCATGTCTCCATAGGCTCCTCTTGGCTGTCACAGTTTCTTAGACTTTCCTTATGTTTGATGACCTTGACAGTTTTGAGGAGTACTGGTCAGTTATTTTACAAAGTGTCCCTTAATTGGGCTTTGAATGATGTTTTCCTCATGATTAGACTTATGAGTTTTTTGGAAGACCATGGAGAAAAAGTACTGTTTTCACCATATCATATCAGGGATATGAAAGCACAATAGTACTAAAAAAAATGACTCATTACTGTTGATGTTGACTTTGATCATCTGGCTGAGGTGGCATGTCAGCCTTCTCCAATGGAACATCTTTTTTCTCCCCTTTCCATACTATATTCTTTGGAAGGAAGTCATTATGTGCAGCCCACATTTAAGGAGCAAGAGTTATGCCCTACCTCCTTGAGGGGAAAGTATCTACACAACTTACTTGGAATTCTTCTATATGGAGATATGTCTCTTCTCTCCTATTTATTTATTCATCACTTATATCAATATGGACTTATTTTATATTTTAAACAATAATCTAATACTACTTCCATTTATTTGTTGCTCAAATTGTTCTATCTTTGCCCACTGGGAGCTCTTTCCATTGGCTCCTCTGTCTCTTTTACATACACCATCATTCTGTGTTTTTTCTTTTTTCCTTCCTTCCATCCACCTGCCTTCCTTCCTTCCTTCCAATGCTTCCTTACTTTCTGACACTACAAGTTGCTCCAAGCTCATTTTCTGCATTCTCTGACATCATGCTCTAATTTGCTCTTCACTTTCTCCAGATTCTGTGCCTCTGTCTCATAGTGCTTAAGTTAGAAACACAAATCCTGGAATAATTAATGTGTTTTGAATTAGTACAATGATTTGATATGACAGACTGCTCCAGTAATCTTTAATGTTAATGAAACTGCATTTAGAGAAGATAAGAATTAGATTCATTACGAGTTATTTACTTATACAGCCAATTATGAACTATATGCATGAATGGAGGGAAGAGAGATAATGGAAAAAAGAGATAAGCCAAAGAAATTTCTATTTCACTAGAAATAGTCAGACACCCACAAGTACATAGCTGCTTACTTCCTTCCTGAAAACTTCAACTAAGTGGTGGGTTCACTTACCTCTATCCTGAGATCTGGTTGAACAGAAACTGAGGAAGGCCTCAGTTTCTCCAAAGACTAAATAATAATAATAATAATAATAATAATAATAATAATATAATAGTTACATTATTATTAAATAACAATTTTAAATTATTATAAATAATTAAATATTATTATTATTTTAATGTTTATTTATTTTGAAAGAGAAAGACAGAGTGCAAGTTGGGGGGAGAGAAGAGAGAGAAAGGGAGAGAGAGAATTCCATGCAGGCTCCAGGCTCTGAACTGTCAGCACAGAGCCTGACTTGGGGATCGAACTCATGAGCTTTGAGATCACGACCCAAGCTAAAGTCGGATGCTTAACTAACTGAGCCACCCAGGTGCCCCTTATTATTTTTTTTAAGTTTTATTTTTATTTAAGTAATCTCTACACCCAACATGGGGGTGAACTCATGACCCCGAGACCAAGAGTTGCACATTCCTCCAACTGATCCAGGCAGGCACCCTTCCAAAGACTATATAAAATAAACATTCAAGAATTGCTAAGAAATGATACATCAGGGGGCGCCTGGGTGGCGCAGTCGGTTAAGCGTCCGACTTCAGCCAGGTCACGATCTCGCGGTCCGTGAGTTCGAGCCCCGCGTCGGGCTCTGGGCTGATGGCTCGGAGCCTGGAGCCTGTTTCCGATTCTGTGTCTCCCTCTCTCTCTGCCCCTCCCCTGTTCATGCTCTGTCTCTCTCTGTCCCAAAAATAAATAAACGCTGAAAAAAAAAAAAAAAAAAAAAAGAAATGATACATCAAAAAAAAAAAAAATAAGGCTATTGCAAAAAATACAGCATATTTTATCTGGTTTATTTAGAAACATCTGGCGTCAGGCCAGGGACCCTTTAATCTGATATATAACATTTACAATGGACCATTTCTTACTGTCTCTACCCCAATCTAAAACCTTCCCACTCAGACTCTAATTTTTTGTAAAAAATTAATGATGATGGTGGGCAAAGGAATTCTCAGTATCATGAAATCTGATGATCAATGATTGATTTTTCATTGGAAAAACTGGAGTTTCATTGGAAGACTGGAGTTGCTTTAGTGAATTATTATATATGACAAATTAAGGAAATGTTATGGCAAATTATATTGCAAGAAAAGAAATAAAAGATATTCCTAAATATTTTCATTTTGTAAGAACACAGAATTATATGTAATATTGTGCCCCTACTGGAGAGAAAGAGCCAATAAACTGACAATATGCAGTAGTCTCCAAAGAAGAAAGGTCAGCTAATGATGGTGCAAAAACAAATGAGTTTGTCTCAACTCTTACAAAATGATAGACATTATTATAAGCAGCATTGCTACCAGTGCCCAGTTAATACTTTTAGTTTCTTGGGAATAAATTTTATAACTTATTGATACTGTTTGAATCATCAGGAAGCTCCCTAGGCTTCAAACAAATATGTTTGGGTGGATAGAATCACAAAGCAACTTAATTCTGCTCACTGTTGCTTTAATTTTATTCACCAAAGACAGTTTTTTCCCCCTCTTTCCTTTTGAAATCTCCTGCAATCTCACAACTTTCTGGTTACTTTCCATATTACGAAGTCCTATAATCCCTCTAAGGGGCAAAACAAAATTTCAAATTGGCAATTAAAAAGTTCACACTCATGTATGGAGGTTCCTCAAAAAACGAAAAATAGAACTACCCTACGACCCAGCAATTGCACTACTAGGCATTTATCCAAGGGATACAGATGTGCTGTTTCAAAGGGACACATGCACCCCCATGTTTATAGCAGCACTATCAACAATAGCCAAAGTATGGAAAGAGCCCAAATGTCCATCGATGGATGAATGGATAAAGAAGATGTGGTATATACACACAATGGAGTGTTACTCGGCAATCAAAAAAAATGAAATCTTGCCATTTGCAACTATGTGGATGGAACTGGAGGGTATTATGTTAAGCGAAATTAGTCAGTTGGAGAAAGACAAATATCGTATGACTTCACTCATATGAGGACTTTAGGAGACAAAACAGATGAACATAAGGGAAAGGAAACAAAAATAATATAAAAACAGGGAGGGGGACAAAAAATAAGAGACTCATAAATATGGAGAACAAACAGAGGGTTACTGGAGGGGTTGTGGGAGCGGGGAGGGGCTAAATGGGTAAGGGGCACTAAGAAATCTACTCCTGAAATCATTGTTGCACTATATGCTAACTAATTTGGATGTAAATTTAAAAAAAATAAAAAATAAAACAAGTTAAAATTTAAAAAAAAAAAAAAAGAAAGTTCACACTCATGTATTAATCTAAACTTCCAACGTCATTCAAGTCACAACAGTTCCCCCTCTCTACACTGAATCATGTTCTGGGGGAGAAGGTGTTACCAGATTCCTCTCTCTTTCTAGCTACTATTTCCCTTCTCAAGTTGGAAGGAAGAAAGAAGATTAGGGGAGCACAAAACATCCTTCTTGACTGGTGCTCTAAATCGGCCTTAACATTTTGAGTTTGGCTGATGTTTGATGTTTGTATTTCTTCTGGATGCTTTTGTGGCTTCATGGAGTCCTAGTCCTTCATTCACTGCAGATTTTTCATCTGCACTTCATTTAATGCCAGTAATACATTCTTCTCCAGCTTATCCTGATTCCTCGGCCACTAACAGTCTGTCTCTAGTTATTTTCCACTGACGTCCCATCACTTCTCCAAGTGGCCCCAGTACACAGGACCTAAAATAAACCACAGTGGAGCATGAGAAATACGCATGCTTTCTTTCCTCTGACAAACCTGGAGTCCAAGCTCATCCTTTGGTAGCCACCACTTCCTCAGCTCTGTTGTCATCAGCTAACTAGCCCATCATTATCTTCAGGTTTCTCAGAAGGGAGTTAGTTACCATTATACCATGACCTTTCAGTTTTAGGCAACACATATCAAGCTCTGTAAGTGATCCCTCTGTAGGTCTAAGAGAGACATACTTTCCACTTCTTCTGATGGGGGAATAGGACCAATGCCACAACTCTTACCAGAGAAACTTATTAAAAATCACTCTTTATCTCCAACAGCTCAACTCTGTGATACCCTCAGTGCGAGTGAGGGTTTTAATAGTGCAAAATATTTTGATATAAATCTTTCTAGCAAGTTCTACCTGGTGGTCTAACTTTCAATTCACTTTGATTTTTAACATCTGACAACATACTGTCTTGGCCAAAGCTACTATTTCAACATTTCTACAACACACTTGCCTAAACACACATTCCATAAAACAGGGGTTTTAAGTTTATTTACTTATTTTGAGAGAGAAAGCACCAGTGGGGGAGAGGCAGAGAGAGGGAGAGAGAGAATCCCAAGATGGCTCTGCACTGTCAATGCAGAGCCCAACGTGGGGCTTGACCTCATGAATCGTGAGATCATGACCTGAGCCAAGATCGAACAGTCAACTGACTGAACCACCCAAGCACCCCTATTCCACAAAATACTTACTGCTAATTTTCTTTGGCCACTATGGCTTATTGGTGATTTATATTTCTACAAATATTCAAAATAAATAGAATGTTATCTGGGATGTAAACCCAAACTTCTGTTTGAGCAGATGTAGAAAGTGGGGGAAGTTTCAGGAGCTCACCAACATTTAAACTCTAGTTCTGTCCTTTAAATTCTTCTTATCTGTTGGTTGAACATGTTTCTCTTTAGGGACGGGCAGCTGTTCTCACATCATCATTATCTCCTACACTTGGTCTTGGTGTAAACTCTATCTCCAATCTCTTTCAAGGTCTCAGCTTCAATAAAATCTGTATCTTTCACAAATTTCAGCAAGGAAGACTTGCTATTTTGATTTATTGTTTTTGCTGTAGGATCATAAAAAATTACAATGTGAAATTCAAAGATAACCAATGGTTTTCTTACTCTGGCTGCGTTTGCTTCCTCTCTAAAGGTAGTGGACGTGGAAATATGGTTATGCACCCTAGATTTAGGGAAGAAGCATAGTGGTTACAAGGATGCCAAAGAGAAGAAACACTGTTAATATTTCAAATTAATTTAGGTGTTTCCTGTAAGTTGACATGAAACTTTAGAGGATATATATGATCCTCTAAATATATGCACTAATAAGTTAACAACAAAATAAATAATGTGCTATTTTAATTTCCTGGCATCAAATTGTAAGAAACTTCCTACTCAAGTTTGTCAGAATAAGGAAAAATTATCTCAAAATGTATTAACTCAATAATTAAATTAAAGACAGACTGAGATTTTCAATGAGAAGTCCTGGTATCCAATTCTGGTTTCACAATTTGCTGGCTATATACTCCTAAGCAAAGTACTTAATATCTCTGAGACTCAGCTATCTCCACTGTAAAACAGATATTATAAAAAAGTAGTCCAGGGGTGCTTGGGTGGCTCATTCAGTTAAACTCCAACTCTTGGTTTTGGCTCAGGTCATGATCTCATGGTTTGTGGATTCAAGCCCCATGTCAGGCTCTGTGCTGACAGTGTGGAGCCTGCTTGGGATTCTCTCTCTCCCTCTCTCTCTCTGCCCCTCCCCTGTTCTCTCTCTCTCTCTCTCTCAAAATAAATAAATAAACATTTAAAAATACAAAATAAATTGAAAAGCAGTCGATAGTGTTCCTTGAATATTAAAATGTTCTTCTTCAGCATTGTTATTATTCCTATAAAAATACCAAGATTTAAAGGAAATGAGGCTATCTTCCAAACTACACTTTTCACAGAAAGAGAGGCTGTGCAGGAGGCATGGGAAATGTGCTGGAGGCTGGAGGGTTATGTTAATGTATGTTAAATTATTCCTAATATAATAATAGTTAAATAACGTAAACCTCCAATAGGTATTTATAACAAAAGAAAGGGAGCACAAAGGGAGAGGTGAGTGGAGGTGTTCCAGGACTTGGCCTCTGTTCTGGTGGGTACGATATAAATGATGAAGCATGCGGGTCAAACAAGGCAACGACACCCTCCAGCTCTAGAAGCTAAGGGAGTAGAGGGTGTGGATAGACCACAGTTATATTCAGGTGGCTCACTAATTTCCCATGTCATTTGGAATGCTTTTGGCAGCAAGTAACAGAAAGTCTCCACTCAACTGGCTTAAACCATGTGGAATTTATCATCTTAGATGACAAAATGTGTGTGTGTGTGTGTGTGTGTGTGTGTGTGTGTGTAAAGGTAGATCATCTCCAGAGATGACTAATACAGCAATACAATGATTTAAAAAAAGCCGTGACCATTCCCAGTCTAAAAGCCTCATCCTGTGATGGCTTTCAGGTGCCACATCCTTATGACAACATCCAGAATTAGAAACAAGAACCTTATCTCCCTTGGGTCTCCTTTTAAGATCCAGAAGGAAAAGTTTCCCAAAAGCTACCTGTGCAACTGTCCCTCCTGTGTATCACATTCTCAAGCCTTGGTCAATCACTGGTAAGAACTATTACTGCTCTGGGGCAGTGATGGGACTCAACTCCCAGAAAAACGGCTGGCTACTCAGACAAAATATGAGTTTTGTAAGGAAGAGAAAGAGGGTTGTCAGGCAGGCAACCAGCGTGGTTGCTCTGGCCTTGCCTTCCCGTGATCGTGGAGATGGGGCTGAGGGTTCTGGAGCAGCCTTTCTGAGGCATCCCCACCCCAAAGTTGTCTTCAGATATCTAAGGTTTCTTTTGAGGTAAACTGAGTAGGCATCATCTTTCAGAGATGTCTGGAAGAGAGTCCCCCACACTCAGAAAATCTCCCAACAAGAAAAATCTTTCCTGGAGCACCTGGGTGGCCCAGTTGATTGGGTGTGTGACTTCAGCTCAGGTCATGATCTCACGGTTTTTGAGTTCAAGCCCAGCATCAGGCTCTGTGCTGACAGCTCGGAACCTGGAGCCTGCTTCAGATTCTGTGTCTCCCTCTCTCTCTGCCCCTTCCCTGCCCACGCTCTGTCTCTCCCTGTCTCAAAAATAAATAAACATTAAAAAAACTTTTTTTAAAAAAGAAAAATCTTTCCCATTGTCTCCAGACATATTATTTTTAAAAAGAGCAGAGCCTTTAATTTCTCATCAACATTCACTGATTCTATATGGATATCATCCCCTGTAGCACAACATGGAATTCAGTATTGATGGGGTTCCCTGGAGTTACCTGTTAAGAAAACCATCAAATACAAATCTTAGAGGATATATGTTGACTAGGGTAGTGCTCCAGGGTAAGTTTGAACAACATATATAAAAACATACTGGGTTTTCACTGTGGGAAGAAGGTAAAAGAACAACGGGTCACTGATAGGGTCACTGCCAGCTAGTGCCTTTGGGTGATTAGAGAAGGGCAACTCTTCTTCCTGGGGGGCCACCCCACCAGAATGTGTAGAGCCCAGCCTGCCCATGACCTGTGGCCCTGGTTATGGAATGCTCCTGAGGGAAGTAAGTTTCCACTGAAAGAAGGAAAAGGTACTTAAAGAAAGAGTAGAAATGGGGAAAGTATCTTGTTTAGAGTTAATTTTGTTTCCTTCCATTGTAGTGATACATTTGCATCATCTAGCTGCATTGAGGTCCGAGTTTTATGAAGACTGGGGCTTGTACATATCTTTTTCACCCACATGGCTCCTTTTAAGGCTACTTCCTAGACTTTCTTTTCCTCTTAACCAATATATTCTCCCTGGGTTAATTCACAAACTCCACCAGCTTCAATTCCTACATATCTACTAAGGACTTCTGGTTTGTAGATCCAGCCAACCCAGGGCTCTCTCCCAGACTCCAGACTCATCTATCAACCATCTGCTGGTGGCTCCACTTGGGGAATAGAAAGTGGCTTTAATGATTTCAGTGTATATTTCTGTATTTTCTAAATTTTCTAAAATGTATTTCTATGATAATCATAAAAATAATGTTATTAGAAAGGGTACAGCACAGGGAATATAGTCAACGGTACTGTAATAGCATTGCATGGTGATAGAAGGAAGTTACGTTTGTGGCGAGCACAGTATAGCATATAGACTTGGAAATCACCATGTTGTGCAGCGGAAACTGATGTAATGTGCGTGTCAACTATACTTGCATTAAAAAAAGAATATTCTTAAAAAATGAATGTGATTATACTGGGGATATAATGTAAAACATGAGTATAGTTAACATTCCTATCTGGTATATTTGAAAGTTATGACAGTAGATCCTAAGAGTTCTCATCACACAAAAAAAAATCCCCCCTTTTTTTTCTTTTGTAACTATCAGGTGACGAATGTTAACTTATTGTGGTAATCATTTCACAAAATATGTATGTCAAGTCTTTATGCTGTACACCTTAAACTTAGTTCTGCATATGTCAATTGTATCTTAATAAAGCTGGGATAAAAATTTAAAAATTAGAACAATGAACTGGGGCACCTAGGTGGCTCAGTCAGTTAGGCATCTGACTTCGGCTCTCGTCATGATCTCATGGTTTGTAGGTTTGAGCCCGACATTGGGCTCTGTGCTGACAGCACAGAACCTGGAGCCTGCTTTGGATTCTATGTCTCTCTCTCTCTCTCTGCCCCTCCCCTGCTTGCTCTTTGTCTCTGTCTCTCGAAAACAAATAAACATTAAAAATTTTTTTTAATTAAAAATTAAAACAACAAACTAAATGATTTTAGGTAATCTGATAAGAATTTCTGTCCCTCATACCAAAAACAAAAAAAAATGTTAAGTAAAAAATAAAATAGACAGGAGAGAATGTTAAGTTACTCTTTATCGTAGAGCTGCTCTATGATAACTATAGTGCTGAAGTATTGTACTTATTCTGACAATTTAATGCCCTTTACAACTGAAAAAAGTGGGAATTATTATCTTCATGTACCAGAAGAAGAAACGGAGGCTTGGAGAGGTCATGGACACAGCTAACAAATTGTAGAGCTTGAATTGGAACCTAACACCATCTGGCTTCAAAAGCTCTGTTCTTTCTAGTGCATGTCCTTTCCCAGAACCAGTGCAGATTCAGTGGGGAAGACAAAAACAAAGTAAAACAAAATTCAAATTATGCACATTTTCTAAAGTCTTTTATTTAGTAGAACCTCATATTTAGTATCCTTCCTTGCTCTTTATTCTCAAGTGTTAGCCTTCTAATGTCCTCCAAATATTTGACAGAATGAGCTGGAAGACCACATTATACCTCCTTGCTCTTTTTAAGCAACAGCCATAGACTAGCTTTACTGTTCAACCTGAAATTCTATGACTATTATTATTACTTTTTTAATGTTTATTTATTTTTGAGAGCAAGACAGAGTGTGAGTAGGGGAGGGGCAGAGAGAGAGGGAGACAGAGAATCCGAAACGGGCTGGAGGCTCTGAGGTGTCTGTCAGCACAGAGCCCATGTGGGGCTTGAACTCATAAACTGTGAGATCATGACCTGAACTAAAGTCAGATGCTGAACTGACTGGGCCACCCGGGCACCCCTATGACTATTATTTTTAACTTAAAAATAATCTATCCCATCATCCGAATGCATGGATGACTTTCATGAAACTGTACTACTATTGATATATTGGGATTGTGAGACCTTGACCTGTATTTCTAGGTGCCCTAAAACTATTCTAAACATTTACTGAAATTTCAAAAGGGGACTTTGACTGATTAAGCAACTATACAACTCCTTAACAGTTCAGAAATATTTACTGAGCATCCGCAATGTGTCAGGCACAGTGCATGGTGGGGGGGGGGGGTTATAAAGATGAAGAAGACAAAGTGCATATTCTTTGCCATGGGAGGGGGCACCGAAATGGATAATTGTGATATAACTCAGTAAGTGATTAAATTGAGGTCGTCCCTGAGGAAAAGGCACGTATATTCCTGATGTTCAGTGAAATGTTTATAGGAAATGACAGCCAAGCCAAGTCCTGAAAGATGAGCAAACTAAAAATGTACATTTGGGAGTCATCAGCAGACAGGCCACGAGGTGGCTACATGAACAGAGAAAAGGCTACATGAACAGAGAGGTCCAGCAGTTGAGAAAGGAACTTTGGGGAGATCAAGAAATTGGGCATGGCCAGAAAAACGGGAACTATGAAAGAGGGAGTAAACAAGAGAAGAGAATGTAGAAGGAGAATTGGCAAGAGGTACTTCCCAGAAACCATGAGCGTAGAAAATTCTAGAGAAGTAGGGAATAGCCTACAGAGACATTTAATAACAAGACAACTGAAAATTATTGTTCAGATTGGACATTATGATATTCATTGATGGTCTTCACCGAAGAAACTTCAGTCAGGAGGTACAGACAAGTGGCAGATTATAGACACTGTAATGCAGACATCAAGAAGTAGATATAGTCACTGTAGATTAGCGTTTCAAGAAGCTTGGTTAAAGGGAAGGAGAGATGGGGGCAGTAAACAGACAATGCAAGCTTGAGGGAGTTTTTTGGGTTTGATAAAATTTACTTAAATCCATTTTTTTAATGGATTATGGGGGGGGGCAGGCAATGATGAGAAAAAGGTTGAAAATATAAGCTCCAAAAAGGTAATTGATGGAACAATGGCATTTGGAGAAAAGCGGTGGGGGCTGGCCTTGTGCAGGAGTAAGGACAGATCCTTTGAAACCAGAATGCAAGGATTATACAGTAAGTAAATTTGTAGATGGGAACGGGGGCAGCAAGTAGGAAGTGGGATAATCCAGGGAGAATGAGAAGTCTGGAGGTCAGGGACTAGGTAGGGAGCTGGAGGGTTGTGGAAGTTTGCAACAGGTGCCAAGTGGGAAACAAGTGGGAGAGCAAGGCTGACTCTGGGGAAAACTTCAGATGTATGATGGCAACAATCTTCAAAGTTGTGATTTAAAAAAAAATTTTTTTTAGCAGTGTTCAGTTGCCCTAGGTAAGAGCAGAAGATTGTGGGAATGGTGTGGGGCTGGTATTGTACCTCAGAAAAAAAGGCTGGTCTGAGCAGGAACTTGAATGAGGCTAGATGGGGCTGATGACCAGCTTTCATGTGACTATTCACAGGGAATGTAATCAAGAACCAAGCACAATGCATCTGTAATACTCAAATCTTATCACAATGATCACTCTCCCTAAGTGTTAAAGCCACCAGAAATCCCCCAAGATCAATTTTAATCAACCCTAAGTACACATAAGAATTACACTGGGAGCTTCTAAAAAAGATAATACATAGATTCCAAAGACAACCATCTGGGATGAGAGCAGGGTAAAGGAATTTTTTAAAACATCCCGACATTTCTAATGTATACCCAGAGTTTGGAGCCAGTGGTTTGGACAGCCAGCCTTTGATTATCCTCGTCAAGGGCAAGCTGGGAGAACGTTGCAGGGTCTGGGAAGGACATAGATAACTGAATTCTATAGACAACCCCAAATCTCATTTTCACTGATGGCTTCAGCCTTTTTATTTTTTAACTAGGTGGTAATTAGCACCAAAATTGACTATTTTGATTTCCTTCCTTTATTTCTGTCATTCATGATAAGATAGAGGTGCTAATTAACAGTGAAATGGCCTGAAGGCAGACAAAAGGCAATAGAAAAAAGGGAAAGAGAAAGTGTGTGGTCCTATAAATTGGATCTTCTTCACTGTAATAGCAGGGTTAACGCGCATTTTGTACTTCTTATTCACCAGGCTCCATCCTTAGAATTCCACAAATAACTCGGTTCTTCTCAGAACAATTCTGTGAGGCAGCTAGATTTTTTTCGTGTGCCCATTTTACAGCTAGGGAAGCTGCAGCTCAAAGATGATACTACAGAGAGTCATAAAGCTAGCCAGTGGTGGGGGTGAAACTGCAGCCAGGTTCTCTGATTCCACAGTCCTCTCTTAACCCGTGAACATATGTGATCAAGAAGCCAGTAAACTCACTGAGAAAGGGAGGTGAATATATTTTTTAAAAAAATTTTTTTTTTCAACGTTTATTTATTTTTGGGACAGAGAGAGACAGAGCATGAATGGGGGAGGGGCAGAGAGAGAGGGAGACACAGAATCGGAAACAGGCTCCAGGCTCTGAGCCATCAGCCCAGAGCCCGACGCGGGGCTCGAACTCACGGACCGCGAGATCGTGACCTGGCTGAAGTCGGATGCTTAACCGACTGCGCCACCCAGGCGCCCCGGGAGGTGAATATATTAAAGAAAGAAAAAGTAGGAGAATGCTGTGGTTGTTCAGTAAGTCTAAGAAATATGTTTCTGAATGGATCATGAGTGCTAATTTTTTTCTGTCTATATTGCTGATTCACAACCTTTAAATTCACTCGAAAGATATTACTTTTTCTGATGCAAAGCTAGTTTTTCATTAAATATTTCAGTACCTGAAATAATACTTTTTGATGTTATTTGGTAATACAATCTACCTTAAAACTAAATCCCTGGGGGCCCCTGGGTGACTAAGTGGGTTAAGCATGCAACTCTTAGTTTTGGCTCAGGTCATCATCTCCGTTCCTGAGATCGAGCCCTGTGTTGGGCTCTGCACTGACAGTGCAGAGTCTGCTTGGGACTCTCTCCCTCTCTCTCTATGACCCTCCCCAGCTCTGTCTCTCAAAATAAATAAATAAACATTTAAAAACTAAAAACAAAAAACTAAATCCCTGGGTGAAGTGGTGGATAGATTATTGCTACTACACTAAACACACCTGCTTAAAAGAACAGATTAAAAGTAATCTTTCCACAGTCTCCATTTGCACAGTTTTTCTCAATAATAAAAATCCCATCTTGCCTACCTCATTTGTATTCATTGCACCTATCAGGTAACATAACCTCAATTCAATTAGGGTTTTATTAAACCCTCCTTATAGAGTTAGTTCTGTACCTCTCAAAATGTCAGGATCTACTGTCTCAGTGCGAACTGTCTACAGTCAGTTTATTGGTGACCCTAGGTGTTCATGGTGTGGTTCGCTTTCCTTCACGTCAATTAAATTACTTGCTGTATAAATCATTGCAAATTGTCCCAGATGATGGAGATCTGGCAAATGTCAGAATGCTCATTCATATTTTTTCAACACTTATAGGAAGTAAAACATTCTATTTTGTGCATGGTTCCCCTTCTCTCTCTCTCTCTCTCTCTCTTTAAATCTTTTTTAACGTTTATTCATTTTTGAGAGACAGAGACAGAGTGTGAGTGGGGGAGGGGCAGAGAGAGAGGGAGACACAGAATCTGAAGCAGGCTTCAGGCTCCATACTATCAGCACAGAGCCTGATGCAGGGCTTGAACTCATGATCTGTGAGATCATGACCTGAGCCAAAGTGGGATGCTCGACAGACTGAGGCACCCAGGTACCCCCTGTCTCTCTCTTTTTTTTTAAATTATTTATTTATTTTGAGAGAGAGAGACAGACAGACAGACAGAGAGAGAGAGAGAGTACATGTGTGTGTGTGAATCAGGGAGGAGCAGAGAGAGAGAGGAAGAGAGAGAATCCCAAGCAGGCTCTATGCTGCCAGTGTGGAGGCTGACTCGGGGCTCAATCTCACGAACTGTGAGATCATGACCTGAGCCAAAGTCAAACACTTAACTGACTGAGTCACCCAGGGGCACTTAATACATGTAAAGTTCTTAGGCCAGATTTTCGTGCATGGTCAGCATTTAATAAATAACACATTTTTTTTCCCAAGGCCCTAGGATTG
This sequence comes from Lynx canadensis, assembly GCF_007474595.2. Classification (NCBI taxonomy): domain Eukaryota; kingdom Metazoa; phylum Chordata; class Mammalia; order Carnivora; family Felidae; genus Lynx; species Lynx canadensis. The sequence goes on from NC_044303.2 coordinate 15,237,406, forward strand.
GAAGCCATCAAGTTCACCCAACAATTTAGTTGCTTAAAGCAGAACTCTAGGGTCACCTGTGTGGCTCAGTCAGTTAAGTGTCTGACTCTTGGTTTCAGCTCAGGTCACGATCCCTTGGTTCTTGGGTTTGAGCCCCACGTCAGGCTCCATGCTGACAGTGTAGAGCCTGCTTGGGATTCTCTCTCTCCTTCTCTCTCTGTTCCTCTCCTGTTTGCTCACTCTCTCACTCTCTCTCTCAAAAATAAATAAATAAGCTTTAAAAAAAAGAGCAGAGCTCTAAAAAAGGTGGCAGAACAGGCCCTGGTAGGCACAAGGGGCAAGAGATTCAAGGACCCCCAGCAGGAGACTTTGGCCTTCTTCTTACTAATATTTAGAGAGATCATATTTTTTCATTTCAAAGGAGCATCTTCTCCACCTACTGGTCCCATTCCCCTTCAGGAAGTTCATTTTCCTATTCCTCAGAACTGAAAGTTCCACATAAGCAGAGATAGTGTGTGTTTTATTCACCAATATGCACCCAGTAATTAGTCCAGTGTCTGGCACCCAAGAAGTAAGAAACAAAATATTGATTAATCTGGAAGTCCCAGGGCAGGTAACGTATTATCAGCTATTGACACGTTAGCTTAAATTAGACCATTCAGTTTAGTTCTGTCACCTGGTAGTTTTTAGTTGTGTACAGAGCGAAGAGATTGTGATGAGAGCAAGAGACAGTCAGGGGCAAGAATAAGACTGGGGGTTCCACGGTGTCCCATCTACAGGGCAGGCAGTTTTCTATAAAAACAAAAGATAGCACAGGGTTATGGGTCACCCAGGAGCAGCCAAAGGAATAGAGACTCAGTCGAGAGACTATAAATGCACAGAAGAGGAAAACTAAGACTGGAGAGTCTGGGGGAAGCACAGTAGCCACAAATAGGTGAGACCAGTGTGTCAGCTGTGGAGAAACTGAAAGAGATGAGAGCAGAAACCAGAAGAAAAATACGTCATCACTTAACCAGAAATGTCATTAAGTAGGTTTATTGGTCTGCTCAGGCTGCCAAAACAAAATATCACAGACTAGGTAGCTTAACAACAGAAATTTATTCTCTCACAGTTCTAGAAGCTGGAAGTCCAAGATCAAGGTGTTGGCAGACTTGGTTTATCATGACGTCCTTCTCCTTAGTTTGTAGATGGCCACCTTTTCCCATGGCCTTTTCTCTCTGTGAGCACATCCCTGGTGTCAGTCTCTCATGTTGTGACTAGGCCCCCAATCCACTAGGGCCTCATTTAACCTTAATTACCTCTTTAAACTCCCTATCTCCAAACATAGGCTTGCATGTATAGATTGGGGCGGGAACACAATTCAGCCCATAACACCGAGGTTTGCTGTGCCGTGCCTATGGGGGAACGAGGTCTACATCAGCAGGTCTTAAAGTGTGGTCTTCTGTCCAACAGCATCAGCATCACCTAGGGATTTTTTTGGAAAGGCACATCTAATGAACCAGAAACTCAGGATGGGGCCCAACAACCTGTTTCAACAAACCTTCCAGGTGATTCTGATACAGACTAATGCTTGGCTACTACTGATCTAGAGTAAAATACCTACTCAAAAGCACTGGAAAAATGAAATTGGTCCTACATCCTAGTGAATGTGATGTGGTGGGAAAGGTACTGAAAAACAAATCTTCACGACCGCCATAGAAGGTAGGCAGGGATGATATCATGAAATCTGTTCTATGTGGGATGAAAAGCAGCACAGTTCCATAGCTGAATTACCCAAGGACACACATTACTGTACCAGAATGGCAGCAGTGGGGCTCAGGTCTCCTGATTTAGTGCCAAGACACTCAACACTTCCTACCAATCTCCTCTGATACATCTAGTTCTACAAATGACAGCTTGTGGTCTCCCTAGGGCAGCTCTTTTGACAATCTGAATGTGACCAAGTCCTACATACACATCAATTATCAATCAAATGATTATGTTTTTCCTTTTTTTTAAAAAAAAAAAAAAAAGCTTATTTATTTATTTTGAGACAGAGAGCGAGTGTGAGTAGGGGAGGGACAGAGAGAGGAGAGAGAGAATCCCCAGCAGGCTCCGCACTGTCACCGCAGAACCCAATGCGGGGCTCAAACTCACGAACTATGAGATCATGACTAAGCCAAAGTCTGATGCTTAACCGATGGAGCCACCCAGCTGCCCTCAAATTATTATCTTTTTCAAATGAAAATTTCTATCTAGCCATGACTTCATGGTCAAAATAGTAAAGAATAAATAGAGCACAAGTCATTAAAATTAACTTAGGGCTTCACGTTTATAATTGAAAATTGGATGTAGAGAAATTCAAATACATCCTTAGAACACTGTGGAGGAAATCAATGGACACAAATTTAGCCTCCCAAAGGTAGTACCAGAGCTGTGGGGTGAGTTCTGAGGAAGAAGAGAGAGACAGTTGAAGACTGTTAGTCAGCACTTTAAGAAGATGCATTTAAATCTGGTCCCCCTCTATCGGGAACATCATTTGGCTTTTGTTTTCTTCTGGGAAAATCTCCGCCTCCATCAGCCTTCTCCAGGACATTTATGATATGCGAGAGCTGAATTTGAACCCTGGGAAAATAAACATTTGGAGAAGCCAAACATTGTCTTGAAAACTGGCAAGGGTAAGAAAATTTGGGGGCAGTGCGAAAAAGTAAAACTACTTCCTAACTGCTTCCAAGTCCTTCCCATACAACGCCTTTCTGGCATGCCAGGGGTTGTGCTGGCTACATTCATAAAGCAAAACAAACTGTAAAATATGCTTCTGTGCCCAGAACTTTTACTGAGATTGTACACTCATCCCCTAAATTTCTGCTACTGACTTACTTAAGGTAGAATAAGTGACCTATTTTTATATATGGAAGTTTTAATAAATATACTTTAAGGTGGTAGTTATCAAACTTTGCTACATATTTAAATCAAGTGAGGAGCTTTTAATAATCCACTGCCCAGGCTTCACCCCAGGCTAAGTAAATCTGAGTTTCCGGGGTGAGCTTCAGGGATTGGTATTTTGTAAACTTTCTAGGTGATTCCAGTGCACAGCCAAAATCTAGAGACACGGCTTAACAGTAATATTTACTTTTCTTCATCCCTCTCATGACAGTTAGAAAAAAGAAACAAGAAAGGAATTTAATCTAGAAAGAGAAAATTAGAAAAATTCACTCTACAGAGAAAGAAACTAAGTAGTAATTATATCATTTCAGCCTTTACCAGATTAATGACTGTGTCAAATCCAACTTCTTTAACTAGTATAGCCCTCAGTGTTTTATTCCCTGGGAACTGGCTAGAACATAATTTAAAAAGAACAAAAGAAAAATCACAGAAATGTTTCCGTGAGATGTATCTCCATGCTAGGAAGAGGGGCACTGATCAATCAGACCTTATGAAAAGTAAGCAGACCTCAATGTAGCCAAAAGGATTTCCTATAGACACAAACTCTCAATTGGGCTCAAAATCTTCACTCTAATCATCCATCAGTTTTGATCATTCCCGAGAATACTGTTTTTTTCTAGGCCAGCCAGTAAGAAAAAACCCCAATCCAACCAACCCGACTAGTTTTACAGTCTCATTTCTCCTCATTTTCCTGAAGAAAGACCAACATCGGGTTTCTAATCTATGAGACATTTTGCAGGGATAATTCTGAAGGAAGAGAGGACACTGGGAGATGTCACAGGAAGCAGGGAGAACTGAGGGAGATTTCATGAGTTCCTTCTGCCCCCATACTGGAAAAGAAAATCGGAGGAGGAAGAGTTGGCAAGTCCTTCCACTCCCTTGTAGCGACACTAGCAGGTGCCAGAACTTCCAATGGGGTAGATCGGGAATGCCGTGCAAGGTTTACAGGCTGCTATGGCCATAGAGGTGTGACTGAGGACCCAGTGCTTGGCCTTGGCCCAGAGGAGCAGAGCTGCCCACCCTCTTGAACCATGTGGGCTTGCACACAATACAGTAAGAAGTGAGAGAGGCTCTTTCCTAGATCCTGAAACCCCTGTCCACCTAGACATAAAAGAAGGGGTCTCCATTATAACTGAGATGGAATTTGCTGGTAACCTGGTGGGATGGGGGCTTGAAGAAGATTAGTCTTGACTTAGGGTTTTTAAAAAATGTGAAATTTTTACCTCCAAAATTATAGAGGAAAATTCACACTGCTTTCCTGGTATTTCAAAGACTGACCTAGTCTCAGGAGTCAAAAACTGTACCCATCAGAGCATATCTAAATTTCAGTTCCAAGATGAAATCACAGATGTAGAGGGAATGAACTTCTAAACAGCCAGAGCTGCCCACTTTTGGAGACACTGCCATACTTTTCAGGATAGGCCTGAGACACAAAGATTCACCCCCAAACTCAGAAATGTTTGCTCTTGGGGTAAATCTGTATGTTCTTGGCACACAGAGTTTCACCTTCACATCTGGCAGTGTCTTTGGAAACTACAATGCACAGCTAAGCAGGAATGTGGACACAACTTGAGGTTTCCTCTCTACAAGCAGTTCTCACTTATTCACCCAATAGACATTTACTGGGTATCTACTAAAGGTCAGGTGCTGGGGAATAAAACCAAGGGCTAAACTGGCTTAAGAAGTCGGATTTAACACAGGCTTTCATGTCTGTTACCTCTTTATTTCCCAGTAATGACAGCTAATGACACAAACCACAGGGCAAAGAGCATCAAAGCTGAGGAACAGTCATGAAGACGTGAAAGCTAAAAAGCAAATGGAGAAGTAACTGGTACTTGAGACCTTAGACAGCTGAAATCTATGCTAGCAAAAGGGAAACTAAGAAGCAATGTGATTTGTACCACAGAACCCCAGAACAAATCAGGAATTGGCAGTACAAGCTATCTCTAAAAAGAAGGGCAAAAGTGGGGCTGAAAATGGCAAAACCGATTAAAATAATATTTAAGCAGCAGCTTGGCCAAAGACTAGAGCTTTACTCTCTGGAAAGGGTGCTTTTCTGGACTGGGGACACAGGACAGTGGGTGGGGTTGTCACAGTGAGAATAGAAATTAGGTGAAAGTGAAAGTGTATTAAATGGCAAGATCCCCTCCCAGCTCATATCCTCGATAGGCCTCCTGGACCACCAGGACCCAGGCCCATGCCCCTCAGGTAGAAGAGTAGAAGATAGTTCTCCAGGAAGAATCTGACCAGTCCAAGGGACAAGGATGGAGGGTCCCCAGTGAAAGGGGACCAGCAAGATCACCCAAACCCTGGAGTCAAGCCTAACAGGACGCAAACCCTGACCTTGTACTTAGAACTTCCAATTGACAACTGGATAACCTCATTCTTAAATATGACCAGAGAGTCAAATTTTTGAGATGTGGATGTTTGAGATGTAAAGCAAATAAACAGGGGGAAGAAGGTACTCAGAAGATACAACACAAAGGGAAGGTAATTTAAAAAGAAAGTTTGTCATTAATATCTCAGAGACATTAAGAGATTGAATTGATGAAATAAGAACAGAAGGTAGTATTCAGAGAACTGAAAGCAAAATTTTAATAAAAAAATAAATGCAGAGAGAGAGCTCTTAAAAATTTTAGGGGTGCCTGGGTGGCTGAGTCAGTTGAGCGTCTGACTTCGGCTCAGGTCCTGATCTCACGGTTCATGAGTTCAAGCTCTGCGTTGGGCTCTGTGCTGACAGCTCAGAGCCTGGAGCTGCTTTGGATTCTGTGTGTGTCTCTCTCTCTGCTCCTCCCCACTCATATGCTGTCTTTCTCTCTCTCAAAAATAAATTTAAAAAAACATTTAAAAAAATTTTAAATGATAGTAGGAATGAAAAATTTGTCTAGAAGGAGTGAAAAATAAAATTCTGAAATTCTCCAAGAAATAGAACAAAATCAAGAGAAGGGAAATACGAAAGAAAGGATAACAACAACTAGAGCCCATGCAAACAATAAAAGTTCCAGAAAAGATTAACAGAATGAAGACAAATTCAAAAATTTTCCCACAGGAATATAAATTCGCATATCATTTGCTACTCACAATGAATTAATAGAGACCAAATCAAGACACAGCATTGTAAAACTTCCAAATATTGGGCTCCAAGAGAAAATTCTAATGCTTTCCAGAAAAAAAAAAAAAGAACAGGAAACATACAAAGCAGTGGGAATCATACTGATATCAGATTTTTCAATGGCAACACTGGAGGCTAGAAGACAGTGGTGCCTGCCTTTAAAAACTAGGGGGGGGGGGAATATTTCCTTCCAGAATTCTATCCCCCAAAAAACTTTAATCAACTGATGTATAAAATATTTTATTACCATGTGCCCTTACTCAGGAAACAACTGAAGGATATGGTCCTACAAAATGATAGAACGGACCCCCCTGCATGCCCCCCCAAAAAGGACAAGTGAGTAGAAACCAACATGGACTCCAGGAAATAAGGCATCCTACAAGGGCAAAGGGAATCTCCACAATGCTAGTGAAGTGGGGGCCAAGCCTAGTACAGCCTGAGCAAGTAACCAGTCCATGTTGGAATAAGACAATAGAAGCCATGTCTTCAGAAAGATGGAATCAAAAAATATGAGGTAGCTATTTTGCAAAGAAAGGAACAGAAGAAGTAGTCAGAGGGGAACTGGAAGAACTAAACCTTCATCTCCCAGAAAAGAGCGTCAATAGAGAAAAATCTAAGATGTAAAAATCAAGATATATAAGTGCAGGCATATTACTTAGAGATTTGGACGTAACTGCAAAAAAGAGAAAGCCAAAGCATGAAAGTGATTGCCAGCTCAGGTGGAAGGAGATGGCAAGGCGGGGAAGTGTGGAGACAGGACACCCCTCTCTTAGACAGTACAGTTAGACTGACAGATGTTTTGGAAAATTCCACCACTAGCTCAGATACCTCCGTCCCTCTGTCTTTTCAGTGGTGCATTCAGTGGTGCACACAATTATTCCTTGGCATTATCAGAGCAATCAGAAACAATCAATACATACTAAATATGGTGGATTACTGTCAGTGAGGCACAGATAAGGAATATGCTGTGCTTTAAAATTAGATGTACGTTACTTTTTGGGTGAGAAGCTAAAGCAGTAACCTCAAGAATAAGACTGAGAAACTCTGTGGTTCTAGACCTAATTTAACCAGCATGTGGTATAACCTGGGGCAAATCATTCTTCTTGCTTGGAAAACAGAGTTCTAAAATAAGGATTATAATAATATTGACCCTGTTCACAGGAAGGTTATTAGGATTAACTTACAAATAATTATAAAATGGCTTTGCAAATATTGCATTAGATCAGAATACCTAACCCCAGGCAACATATCTTTGCAGTTGAAATAAAGTTGAAATGTCTTTGATTGTTCATCATGGCCATAAAATAGAATGGAATACGAATGAATTACCAAATGTTAAGGTTGCCCCTAATGAGTTCATTGGTATTCATTGGTTACATTGCTCATGGCAGCCACACAAATCAACAAAATTTCAGTTGAACGTACTGGGTCACAGGTCAAATCCAGACAATTTTTTAAAAGATGGTTGATGGGTTTTGTCAAATAAATTAACATCAGTTTAGAAATTCAGGTAAATGAATAGTGTATCAGACAGAGTCCTGGGAGAAAAACACAGAATCCAACGCAGGTGGTTTAAGGAGCTTTCATTAAAATGTGGGCCAAGATAAGCAACAGACCTAAGGTATTGATGTCTCTAGAAACTAGCCACAGAGGCATGGTTACCACCCTTACATCTGAGGGTCAAGGGAAGGTAAGCCATGTGGGGAACCCAGAACTTAGTTGTGGGAAAGCCTGCACGAGGAAACACGGTCAAAGAATCCAGACTTTGCCAGGAGAGAGAAGGGAAGACATGGCCTAACTTCACTCTCCCACTACTTACCACATTTCATTCAGTATTTCTATTTGCTTTTAAAATCTTGACTGATTCAGACCACTATATCCTAGTTCTGCTGCTTTTGCAAGACAATCAGTAAATCACAGTCTTACAGAGTTGATGCACAATTAGGTAGGTTTCAGAACTAAATATACAGTTGGTTAAGTGTCCTACTTTGGCTCAGGTCATGATGTCATGGTTCATGAGTTCTAGCCCCACACCAGGCTCTGTGCTGCCAGCTCTGAGCCTACAGCCTGCTTCAGATTCTCTCTGTCTCTCTCTCTCTCTCTCTCTCTGTCTCTCTCTCTGCACCTCCTCCACATTCAAGTTAACAGCATAATTGGGCTAACTTTGAGAAGCAAATATTTTAGTATTAAACTTCAGTTAACTCTAGTCATTGGATTCAGAAACACAAAATAGTTATTCTAAAAAGGAAAATCTAGTTCTTGAGTTAGCTGGGGCGCCTGGGTGGCTCAGTCGGTTTAGCATCTGACTTCGGTTCAGGTCATGATCTCACAGCTTGTGAGTTCAGAGTCCCGCATCGGGCTCTACGCTGACAGCTCAGAGCCTGGAGCCTGCTTCGGATTCTGTGTCTCCCTCTCTCTCTGCCCCTCCAGTTTGCACTCTGTCTCTCTCTTTCTCTCTCAAAAATAAATAAACATTAAAGAAAAAAAAAAGATATTACCTGTTATTACCACCCAACCTCCACACTCCTACTGGTGCTTCCCACTGGTTGTTTCCAAACAGAAGCCAGAAGGTCAGGAGATGCAGTTCATAGGTCAGCCTCTTAGGACACAGAGGATGCCTGAGGGGATTGAGAATGTATCCAAGGGGTGGTAAATGGAGAATAACCAGCATAAATAAATTCAACCCCCAAAACGCTGAATACCAGCCTAGCTTTAAAAATAAGGTTGTGTCTTCCTCTCAACGTATTCATAAGCCATTGAAAAATTCTACTCTACATTTTTCTTGGCAGTTAGCAACAAATTCCATATGTGCTTGGGTTTTGACTAGGCGTGCACTTTGATTAGGGATGGTACGTGACTAAGTAACAGAAAATCCCATTCCAGTGACGAAGGTAAGTGGGATTCACCCATGAGAAGTTTGGAGGCAGTAGGCTGCTGGCACGGTCAGTACCCAAGGACATCAGAGCCAGACTCGGTGGTTCTCTGGGCTTTCACCTCAAAGCTGCAAGATAGCTGTTGCAGCTTCAGATATCAAGCCTTCAAGGAAGGAAAAGGGCAGAATGGAATAGACAGCGATGCTAGCTGCATCTGTCTATTTTTATCAGGAGAACAAATGTTTTCCTAGACAACTCAGTCAGATTCCACACTTGCTTCAGTCAAATTCCAACTTTGTTTCATTGACCATAACTGCAACACACTTCCAACTGCAAAAGAGGCTTTATAAGCATAGATTTAGGTGAATGTTCCTACCCCTAACAAAATCTGGGTTCTGGCGGCATGAAGGAAGGAGATGTTTTATAGGTAATTAAAAGTATCTGCCACAGTGAAATGTCATCTATATATTCTATAGTTTGTTACGTTAGATACTCAAAAGAAGCCCATTAATACTCATTAAACGTTAGATAAGAAAAAGCAATGTCCACTTACTCTTGCTTCTCTAATGAATGAACCAGAAGGGTAGTGAGTCTTATCGTCTGAAAACTGTTACCCTGTCCATTGCCAGCAACCCATTTCTTATAGCTGTTAGGAGAGAAGTGATTTAAAAGAAGTATCTCAGGACGCCTGGGTGGCTCAGTTTCGGCTCAGGTCACGATCTCATGGTTCGTGAATTCGAACCCCACGTTGGGCTCTGTGCTGACTGCTCAGAGACTGGAGACTGCTTCACATTCTGTGTCTCCTTCTCTCTCTGCCCCACCTCCACTCAAGCTCTGTCTCTCCCTCTCTCTCAAAAATAAAAACATTAAAAAAAATTTTTAAATGGGGCACCTGGGTGGCTCAGTTGGTTAAGTGTCCAACTGAGGCTCAGGTCATGATCTCATGTTTGTGAGTTTGAGCCCCGCATCAGGCTCTATGCTGACAGCTTAGAGCCTGGAGCCTGCTTCAGATTCTGTATCTCCCTCTCTCTCTGCCCCTACCCCTCTCACTCTCTCTCTTTCTCTTTCTCCAAAATAAATAAATATTAAGACTTTTTTTAAATTAAAAAAAAAGAAATAACTCAAGAACATGATTTTGCTGTTTTTAAGGTTATTTTGTGTTCCTGTATCCTAGTCATTGCTAGGGCTTATATTTAGTTCAAATAGTACTAATATATTTGCTTCTGAAAATTTGCCCAATTATGCTCTTAAAAAATCTTATCTAGTTTCCAAATACACCTAGTATTGCCTTGACCCTATAAGACATGGTCTCTGGATTGCCATGCAAAGGCAGCAGCACAAGGAATTACAAATCTGAATTGGCAGAGGTTTTATTATAATTAAAAGTATTGAGTAAGATGTCCCTAGATGTAGCGTGTTGATCAGTTACAAAGGATAATATGCCACAGACCAATTATTGGCTTATTTACAAGGGGTGATCCTACCTACCCCTTGTGTTAATGATTAGCTGCCAAGTAACAGTCATTGACAGAGAAGGAGAACACAGAAACCACACCTCAGACTTCTTTATGGCCATGATTCATCCTACTTATACAACCTCAGTGTGATGTGTGACCTTCAGGTGCTATCATTTCAGTGGTTTTTAAATTTTTTTTTACCACTGTTTTATTCTGCATTACATTGCATCTATTATTCATATGAATCTTGGAACAAAGCTAATATTCCTGCCACATCACTTTGTTTTCTGTCACACTCCCTTTCTGGCCACTTCTGCTCCAGAGTACTCTTGATGAAAGCATTTGTTATACAACCAGCCTACAGCGTAAACCTTGCCTTATGGGCTTAACTTCACATTGACTCACAAAGGGGAGGGAAAATCATATTTTGGAGTGTAGACTTTAAAATCTGAACAATTCTGGAGGGCTTGGGTTGCTCAGTCAGTTGAGCATCAGGCTCTTGATTTCAGCTCAGGTCATGATCTCACAGTTGTGGAATCAAGCCCCACATCGGGCTCTGTCTTGACAGCATGGAGCCTGCTTGGAATTCTCTCTCTCCCCCTCCCCTGCTCACGCTTCCTGTCTCAAAATAAATGAATAAACTTAAAAAAAATAAAATCTGAACAATCCTGGTATATCCATAATACTGAGACAATGTTTCAAAGGCAGCCTCATGCAAAACATGGAATGATATTCAATTCAGTAATACTGGTCTGTGCTTTAGTTAATCAGTACTGTTGAACTATAACAGAAAAAGATTTCATAATCACAGTAAGCCATAGTAGACTATAGGCTATAACTCCTGTAATGCTTGAAAATTGAAAATTTGAAATGGGGGATTGCTGAGTGGCTCAGTCACTTAAGCGCCCAACTCTTGATTTGGCTCAGGTCATGATCTCATGGTTTGTGAGTTCAAGCCCTGCATCAGGCTTGCGCTGAAAGATTCTCTTGCAAGTCTTTCTCTCTCTCTTTCTGTCGCTGCCCCTCCCCTGCTCACTCTCATGTACTCTCTCTCTCAAAAATAAATAAATAAAACATTTTTTAAAAATTCCACACCAGAAAAACAAATAATCCAGTGAAGAAATGGGCAGAAAACATAAATAGACACTTTTCTAAAGAAGACATCCAGATGGTCAACAGGCACATGAAAAGATGCTCAACGTTACTTCTCATCAGGGAAATACAAATCAAAATCACACTGAGATATCACCTCACACTAGTCAGAGTGGCTAAAATGAACAAATCAGGAGACCATAGATGCTGGAGAGGCTGTGGAGAAACGGGAACCCTCTTGCACTGTTGGTGGGAATGCAAACTGGTACAACCTCTCTGGAAAACAATGTGGAGGTTCCTCAAAACATTCAAAATAGATCTACCCTATGACCCAGCAATAGCACTGCTAGAAATTTACCCAAGGGATACAGGAGTGCTGATGCAAAGGGGCACTTGTACCTCAATGTTTACAGCAGCACTTTCAACAATAGCCAAATTATGGAAAGAGCCTAAATGTCCATTAACTGGTGAATGGATAAAGAAATTGTGGTTTATATACACAGTGGAATACTACTTGGCAATGAGAAAGAATGAAATATGGCCTTTTGTAGCAACGTGGATGGAACTGGAGAGAGTTATGCTAAGTGAAATAAGCCAGGCAGAGAAAGACAGATACCATATGTTTTCACTCTTATGTGGATCCTGAGAAACTTAACAGAAGACCATGGGGGAGGGGACGGAAAAAAAAGAAGTTCGAGAGGAGGGAGCCAAATCATAAGTGAGTCTTAAAATCTGAGAATAAACTGAGGGTTGATGGGGGCTGGGATGGAGGGGAAAGTGGGTGATGGGCATTGAGGAGGGCACCTGTTGCGCTGAGCACTGGGTGTTGCATGGAAACCAATTTGACAATAAATTTCATTAAAAAAAAAGCAGTGGGGAAAAAAAACTTGAAATGGGGTTGTATGATAATGAAAGTCAGTCCTACATTTATTATGGACAAAATTACCTCAGGCATCTCCTGAGACATTCCTTTAAAATACAGCTAATAGGACATGCCACTATTTTGCCCTTTTTTCTTTATTATTTCCTTTATCCTGCTGCTGAGAACATGGCTGGAGCTTTTGGTACCATCTTGGATCATGAGGCAAAAGGTCCCACCTTAGGAATGATGGGGTAATGAACTGGAAGGACTGGGTTCCTAAAGACTTTGAGGACCAGCTCTTGATTTTACACTTGGAGATTTCAATGTGAAAGAGAAATAAGCTTCTATTTTGTTTAAGCCATTCCTGTTGTGGGTCTTTAGTATTCGCAAACACATTGCTAACACATAAAAGCTCAAGTAACAACACTAATGATAGCTAACATTTATTGACTTCTTGCTTTAACATATACTATGCTAAGCACTTTATTTGCACTATCATCTTTAATCTGTGTAACACTCTTATGAGGCAGGTGCCATTATTTTACAAAGGAGAAAACCAGATTTCTGGCAATGGGATTGAAGCTCAGGCACCTGACTCCAGTACTCAGGTTTGAAACATTAACCATGGTGAGAAATATCTTTGTGAGTTTGACTCATGGCTCCTGTATATAGTTCACTTATATCATTTCAAGCATTATTTTGTCTCATTTTTTGAACCTTCCCTCCTTCCAAATGCCCTACCTATTAAACACTTTATTTTTTTAATTAATTTTTTAAATGTTTATTTATTTTTGAAAGATAGAGATGTGAAGGGGGAGGGACAGAGAGAGAGGGAGACACAGAATCTGAAGCAGGCTCCAGGCTCTGAGCTGTCAGCACAGAGCCTGACACAGGGCTCCAACACATGAACCATGAGATCATGACCTGAGCCAGTTGGACGCTTAACCAACTTAGCCACCCAGGTGCCCCTTAAACAAATACTTTAATAGGTTACAATGCTCTATGTTATCTAAGGTTAAGGAAGGGAGAGATGGCATTTATTCTGATAGAGCATATATATAATTGGCTTGTGCTTTGCAGAAAAAGACAATTTAATTTTCCTTACTGCTGTACAATGGGGAAAAATAAGTAGAAGATAGAGAAAATGTCTTCAAGAATGATTCAGAAAGGAGGGATGTAGTCAGAGAACAATCTGCGGCTAGTAATATCCCAATGCAACCCTCCACAACATAGTATTTAAAGTACTTTATAGGTCAGAAGCTAGGGAAAGAAAGAAAAAACAAGCTTAAAAAAATGCAGAAAGAGAAGAGTTTTGCCAAAGAAGTTAACCAGAACAAGCTTTGGTAGAGCAGACTACAACACCTTTGTTTCTCCATTATTCTAATGAATTCATTATAATGTCTAGCCTGGGATAAATTTCTTTCAGCCTCTTCCTGGATTTTTGACAAAAGTTTGCAAAATTATCTGGTTTCCATCAATGGTGTGTTTTTCCTTCATTCATTATTTTTAGTAAATATTTGTTGGGTCCCTATAAAGTGCCAGGCATTGTGTCAGCTCAAAGATGAGTATGAAAATAAAGAAGACATTGCCACTTCTCTACTGTGGCTGGGGAGACAGACAAGGAGAAGGTAGTGTAGACTGGGGGCCAAAAAAGAATAGATAGGCAGAAGTGAGGCAGGAGGGACCTACAGAGGGGCTGGAACACAATGGGCTATTCTCGCTGGCTGAGCAGTCTGGACACATCCAATGTCATGGAGAGACACCGAAGGATTTTAGGCAGAGGATTAACAAAGTGTTGTTTTAAAACTCTGATTCCACACAGGAGTATGAGATATGGATTATATGAGATTAGAACAGTGGCAGACTTTCTAGTGAGGAAGCTAAACTACAATAATCCAGAAGACAGATGATTAGGGCCCAAGCCAAGGCAGTGAAATAGGATGAAAAAGGGACTGAATGCAGAGAGATCTCATAGAGAAAATCAATAGGTTTAGTGTTTTAAGAGATGAGAGAGGGGAATAGGGAGGAAGAGGAAGTAATCTATGAAGATTTTCAGATTTATGGCTTGCTGGGCTGATTCTGATATTTTACAGGTAGTTGAGGTAGAAGATAGAGCACCTACAAATTGGCTGCTGGGAGTTTGTTGTTATTTTTTTTTCCTTGCCTCTATCTCTTAGCAGCAGTTTAAACCTCTGCTTACTCATCTGTAAAATGAGAGTAATTTTTTCCTTAGGATTTTAAAAGGAGAATTAAATAAGATAATATAAGAAAGGAACAAACAAAATAGGCCCTGCAACAAAATAGGATCTGTCAGTCAAGATTCAGTTCAGGAAAGAGAAACCACATAAGGTATATCAAGCATAAAGGTATCTAGTAAAGGAAACAAGATGCCTGCAAAATAATTACAAAGACTAGAGGAATGACTGACACAGACAGTAAGCTTTTAGGTGTACCACTGCAACTACCATTAGGAAGTAAGAAAGCTGCTGTTGCTGCTACCCAGAAGCCAGGTGGCTCCAACAGATGTCAACATCACAGATGCTGTGCAACCACCAAACTAGTAATGAAATGTAAAGCCCAGTCACTGAGCACATCCACCAAGGGCCACGTGTCAATCACCACTGTGTCTGGAGGGAGAAGGGCTCTCCCTCCCTTTCACCTCACAAACACATATAAGTGCATTCATTTGATAGAATATCAATTGCATCCAGAACTCTATGTGAAATTCTTAGGTTTCTGGCTCCTCAAATATGAGGCAAAGTATAGAAGATAGTGGAACTGAAAAGTAACCAATAAATAATACCTGGCTCAGTTTGAGAATGACTGGCACTACTTATTCTTGAAATATCTGATAAAATGCACTGTGGAAGCCATCTGCTCCTGGGCTTTTCTTTGTTGGGAGGTTTTTGATTACTGATTTAGCCTCTGTACTCGTTATCAGTCTGCTCAGATTTTCTATTTCTTCATGATTCGTATCATAAGTTAATAGGTTGTGCAAATGTAGGAATTTATCCATTCTTCTAGGTTGTCCAGTTTGTTGGCATGTAATTATTCTTAGTAGTCTCTCATGATGCTTTTGTATTTTGTAGTATCAGTTGTCTCCTCTTCCATTTCTAATTTTATTTATTTACCTCCTTTTTCCTTCTTGGTAAATCTAGCAGAGGTTTGCCAATTTTGCTTATCTTTTCAAAAAACCAACTAATTATTAATCTTTGTTATTGTTTCTCTTTTGTTTCATTTACTTCTCTGATCTCTATTATCTCCTTTCTATTAACTTTGGGCTAATTTGTTCTTTTTCTAGTTCCTTGAGGTATAAAATTGGGTTATTTATTTGAGATCCTTCTTGTTTTGTAAATATTGGCAATTATCATTATAAACTTCCCTCTTAGAACTGCTTTAGTTGCATATCGTAAGTTTTGGTATTTTGTGTTTCCATTTTGATTTGTTTTCAGATTTTTTTTTATTTCATTTTTCATTTCTCCTTTGGCCCACTGGTTGTTCAGGAGTGTGTGGCATAATTTCAACATATTTGTGAATTTTACAGGTTTTCTCCTGTTATTGATTTCTAGTTTCATACCATTGTGGTCATAAAAGATACTTGGTATGACTTCAATCTTTTTAAATTTGTTAAGATTTGTATTGTGACTTAATATGTGACCTATCCTGGAGAATGTTCCATATGCACTTGAGAAGAACGTGTATTCTGATGTTGTCAGATGGAATGTTCTGTGTATGTCTGTAAGGTCCATTTGTTCTAACATGTAGCTCATATCCAATGTTTCCCCATTGCTTTTCTATGTGGATGACCCATCTATTGTTGAAACTAGGGGATTAAAGTTATACTGTTGTATTGTTGTCTACTTCTTCCTTTAGACCTGTTAGTATTTGCTTAATATATCTAGGAGCTCCAATGCTGAGTTCATATACATTTACAATTGTATATGTATTCAATTCACCAAGAAGGAACACTTTATCATCATGTAACGAACTTTGTCTCTTGTTACAGTTTTTGACTAAAAGTCTCTACTGACTTTATATAAGTATATAAAGACAAAGTATACGAATTTAAATATATAAATATAGCCACCCCCACTTTCTTTTGGTTTTAATTTGCGTGGAATATCTCCTTCCGTCCCTTTACTTTGAGCCTATATGTGTCTTTAAAGATGAATTGAGCCTCTTATAGGCAGCATGTAGTTGGGTCTTGTTTTTTTTTTTAATCATTCAGCCACTCTGTGCCAGAGCAATTAGGCAAGAAAAAGAAGTAAAGGTATCCAAATCAGTAAGAAAGAAGTAAAATTATCTCTGTTTGTAGATATTATAGTATTACATTTAGAAAATCCTAAAGATTCCATCCAAAAAAACATGCGAATTAATACACACATTTAATAAAGTTGCAGGACATAAAATCAACATACAAAAATCAGTTGCATTTTTATACACTATCAATGAACCATCTGAAAAAGAATAAAGAAAACAATACCATTTACAACAGCAGCGAAAACAATAAAATACTTAGAAATAAATTTAACTAAGGAAATGGAAGATCTGTACACAGAAAACTATAAGACATTGATTAAGGAAATTGAAGAAGACACAAATAAATGGAAATGGAAAAATATCTTGTGTTCGTGAGTTAACATAAAAACAGGTATGTAGACCAATGGAACAGAAAAGCAAGAGTCCAGAAATAAATCCAGGTATTTATGGTCAACTAATATTTGATGAAGAAGACAAGAATACTCAATGGGGAAAAAATAGTTTCTTATATAAATGGTGCTGGGAAAACTGGATATCTATGCTCAAAAAATGAAATTGGATGGGAGAAATGGGTTAAAGTGGTAAAAAGGTACAAATGTCCAGTTATAAGATAAGTAAGTTCTGGGGATGTAATGCATAGCAATGTGACTATATAGATACCAATACCGTATTGCAATATGACCTGTATCAAATCATTATGTTATATACCTTAAACTAATACAATGTTACATGTCAGTTATATCTCAATAAAGCTGCAAAAAAAATGCTAATCAATGGTCAAACAAACAAATGAACTAGAGAGCTTTCATTAGCTTAATCAACATGGTTGTCATTGTTTTCCTTGGCAGGTTAAGTGTCAACGACAGAAGCAAAGTTAGGTTTCTACGTTGTGAGGAATGGGTCTTTGGTATGGACTCCTTCAAGAAGCACAGCCATGGAGGAAAGAGATGGGACAGGGAGAAAAAAAATGTGTTTTAAAAAAATAGCTCTGCATCATAAAATGAACTACTAAGATGTTAATATAAGTTCTTTTCACTTCCAGCTATCTTTGGTAGCTATGTGTCTGTGTAATATATTCTGAAAATACTTCGTTAGGTCTGGGATGATGATCACCCAACATTATAATGGCTCTTCTAAATGGTATTATTTTCTTTCACTTTTTTCATAGCTTGAATTCTTTATAATGAGCATAAATTGTTTAAACAAAAGGCAAGTGTCATTATCCCCCAAAGAAAATAAATTTTCTCCATACTTAGGGTGAATTGGTACTTAAGGTTATTTTATACAAATGACATTTTTATTGATAAAGTCTAGGACAAGGAAACCCAGTGTCTATGTAGGTATCAAACTTTTCCTGGACTCGGGGTTTTTAAAGGTAATTATGCTATCGGAACATCTAAAGAGAAATACAGGATGAAGGAGATTGGAAATTAACCCTAAAACTTATTCCACATGGCTAGAACCTTACATTGAATACTAGCTTCACAGTTTAAGATGCGGGATTTTAAGATGGAGGGAAATAAAGAGACCAGAACCCAGTGCCTTAAATTATAAATGGAAACTGAGGCCCAGGAAGGACCTGGCCAAGACCACACAACTGAAAGAATGGGAAGTCAGACCCTTGAATCTCGGACTGAGACTCCACCCACTAGGTCAAAGGGCTCATGAGTGACGTAGAGAATTTGGAGAACCTCAGAAAGGGCCAAGAATTAGAAAATAGGCATAGAACAAAAGGCTGGAGAATTTGGGATTATTTAAACTGGAAAAGAAAAGACTGAAGGGTTGCTTAATAATTTCCCACTACAAAAGGAACAATCTTTTTTATCTCTCCTAATGAAATAGATAAGTTTGGTCCACACTTTGCCCATGCTGTTTTTTCCATCTAAAATACTGCTTCTCTTTACTCTGCACCTACCCACATATAATTCCCCCTTCCCCAATGTCATTAGATGAGTCCCACTCTTTCTAAACCTTCCCTAGATGAACTTTATCCTCTTAGGTCTCCTCCTTTAGCACTGATGGCTGGGATGGGACCAAAAAGATTGACATTATGCCTGTTTCACAAGAATGTGTCTTACCCCTTCTGAGAGATCTATCCCAATCCTTCAATCTGTAACCCTACTGACTTTTGTCATGGCCTAATAAAGCGCTGCACTTACAGTAGATAATAAATATTTGTAGAATTTAATTAAACCATGGCATTGTAATTATAATTTATGTTAAATATAAAACATATTCTGTTAATTGCAAATATTATTATTAAGTAGGATACAAACACTCTACTACTTAAAAAAAAAAGGCATATTATCTATGTAGGAAATTTAAGAACCCAAAGCACAAGGTTGCACAGATGAACTTCAATCCTGAAGTTCAAGTCTGAGCCTTATGATTCTGTCATTATCTACACTGAATTACAAAGTATGTGTCTCTCAAATACACTTCTTCAAAAGAGGTTTCATCTCTCGGTAAAGTTGATTTAAACTACTACAAAATCGGGGCACCTAGGTGGCTCAGCTGGTTGAGCATCTGACTCTTGATTTCAGCTCAGGTCATGATCTCGTGGTTCCTGGGATCAAGCCCCACAATGGGCTCTGTGCTGAGAGTGTAGAGCCTGCTTGCGATTCTCTCTCTCCCTCTCTTTCTGCCCCTCTCCCACTTGGGTTCATGGGCTTGCAAGCATTTTCTTTCTCTCAAAATAAATAAACATCTTAAAAAAACCCCACAAAAACCCAAAAAACCACTGCAAAATCAAACTGATGAATCACTCAACTAATGAGATATTTGTAATGATTTTCTATAATATATAAATAAAATGAATAAATCAAATGAATGATTCAATAATCATATGATCAGAATATTCTAGTTCTATCCAAATAATGAGAACCACATGCAAAAGCCACCTTATCGCTCTGTTACAAAAGATGATTAACTATAGATGCACTCACTCTTTATGAATGACTAATCTATTATCTCTAATATTTATAAAATGTAACATTTTTCAAATGTTTAATGTTACAAAAGATAATTAACTATAGATGCACTCACTCTTTATGAATGACTAATCTATTATCTCTAATATTTATAAAATGTAACTTTTTTCAAATGTTTAATGTTACAAAAGATAATTAACTATAGATGCACTCACTCTTTATGAATGACTAATCTATTATCTCTAATATTTATAAAATGTAACTTTTTTCAAATGTTTAATGTTACAAAAGATAATTAACTATAGATGCACTCACTCTTTATGAATGACTAATCTATTATCTCTAATATTTATAAAATGTAACTTTTTGCAAATGTTTCTGTAGCCTCCCCCCCCCCCCATTTTCTTATTTTTACTCAAGTCAGTGATACAGTGAAGAAGACAGGATGTCACTAAGTGACCTCAGCAGATAGAAAAAGAAATCACTTATAAGATACTGCATTCCTGCATATTTTAGATGATTATCCTTAAGGATTTTTACTGTTGTTTTAACTAAAACCACTCTAATTTCATGCTTCCAAAGTTTTACTTTCACCATAAAACATATGCCTGGGACTTGCCCTTTTATTAGCATGTAAATCTATTAATATAAGAAACATGATCTTTGGGATAATGAATTACTTGCTCTCCAGTAGAGCTCACTAAAACGTTGCCTCTAAAATGGCCTTCCTGAGAGGCAGACCTCTTTAAAAAATTAATGGGGATCATGAATTAAGTTTGTGAAATTTGTAGCATTTCCGTTTAGTAATAGCTATTCTTTCCTATAGACAAAGATGGCATTTGGTGCCCTTTGGGATGTTTTCATGTCTAATAATATGAAATATAATACAATTTCAGAATAAGTAGAGCTTTTAAATGTCATTTAAAATATGACACAGCTTAATGAAAGGAAACAACCAAACTGTCTTTGTCACTTCAACATATTTCAGGCCTCTGCTTTGCATGACTTAAGGTCGCTTGAAAAACAGCCATGCTCTAGTGCAGGATTTGAGAGGCGGCCATGTCTGGAACAGAAAGTCCTCCTAACGTAGAGATGTACGTACTGTGAAGGTAATGAAGCTGACCGTTCAGGGACCTCCCTTGCACAGCGCTGTGAAGGCCACAGACGCTGGGCTATAGCGCCCTAGAAGGGAGCGCAAGCCAGCTTCCAACCAGGAAGCATTCCCATGTGCTCATTGTTGGTGAGCTGCCTAAAGAGATCTCTGAATCTTTGAGCCTTCCATAATTTGTTGTGATTTATTTTTCTCATTTTAACTTAGATCGCTTTTGTGACTTGGTGTATTTTTCCCTAGAGGGATCTCCAAATCATGTTTCAGGCCCCACAAAACAGCAAGAAGGATTTCTTTGCAAAGAAAATTTGTTTTAAAGAATCTTTTCAGTCGACATTTTCTGAGTTTCATTAGTTTCACCAATGCCCCCCCACTGTAATTTGTGTGAATGTAGGTAGACAAATGGTCTGCACAAATGGTCATTGGGATATCAGTGGTTAAACCCCAAATGCCAAAGGCAACTAAGCTGCAGAGGCAAATGAAAGCCCTAATTTAGAAGTAGCAGCACAGATCCTTAGAACAACAGGGGGATCAGTGCAACAGAATGACCCAGCAGATGTTAATTCCAACCTCACTACTAGGCAGGGTACTTCTGTAGGGTCTGCCTGAGGTTCTGATGCATCAAACAAAAGTCAGGGGAAAAATCATGATCTACCCTGAAATCTGTCAGCACAAAGTGAATTCAGGGACACAGAAAATTCAGCAGCCAGTGCACACCATGACGAACAATGTGACATGGAGATTTAAACCAATATGAGAAAAAAGACGTCAAAAAATTAGAGGGGCCTCTGAGTACCATCTATCCTACTAATTCTATTCTGCTGAGCTAAAGCATCACAACTTGAACATGGATCCACTTCTGATGAACTGATACTCATCAATTATCCCGTAAGAGGTGGGCTAATAACACATAAATAGCACTCACTAAGGGAAAAAAAATCTCTTACTTTTAATTTCTTTTTTTTAAAACTTTTTTAAATGTTTTTATTTATTTTTGAGAGAGAGAGAGAGAGAGACAGAATATGAGTGGGGGAGGGGCAGAGAAGAGGGAGGCACAGAATCTGAAGCAGGCTCCAGGCTCTGAGCCATCAGCACAGAGCCTGACGCGGAGTTTGAACTCATGAACCGTGAAATCATGACCTGAGCTGAAGTTGGAAGTTCAACCGACTGAGCCACCCAGACGCCCCATAATTTCATGACTTACTAGCATGTCTTGTACTATAGAAAATTTGCCAACTATAACAAGGATATGGCAGTCCTGCATTGTAGTTAAGTTGGAGTATGTTATTTTTAAAAATAAATTCTTATATTTTATTATTTTTATTTCTGAGAGAGAGTGCACATGCAAGTGCAAGTGGGGAGGGGCAGAGGGGGAGAGAGAGAGAGAAAGAGAGAGAGAGAGAGAGAGAGAGAGAGAGAGAGAGAGAGACTCTTAAGCAGACTCCACGCACAGCAGGGAGCCCCACTCGCAGCTGGATCCCACAAATATAATGACACAAATATAATGACCTGTGCTGAAATCAAGAGTCAGACACTTAACTGTCTGACTCACCCAGGTGCCCCCAGCATAAATTATTTTAAAGTAATTTCTATCATCTGCATGAAACAAACTTTCAATATTTAAAATAAATCTGTTTTCTAAACATTTCCACAAAACCAAAAAGTCAGAACACCATCTTTTGAAAGAAAAAAATTACAACTGCTGACTCTAATGGTTAAAAGGCATTAGTAGTGAGAGATGTTGGGAGTGTGGATGGGGAAGCGAGAATGGGAAGGGGAGGGGAGGGTATGGAGATGGGGGGTAAAGATCAAGGTTAAATCTAGTGAGAGGACTTTTTCAGGAGAAATTACCTTCTAGCCAATGCCTTAGGACAGTGGTACTCCCCATAAAGGCCAAGGAAAGCTAAGGGTCTCTGAGACACTTTGAGGGTATTCAAAAACTCAAACTGTTTTTATAATAATACTAAGAAATTATTCCTTTTCCTTGTGTTATTTTGCATCAATGGTGCAAAAGCAATAGTGAATAGAACTCTTGGTGGCTTAGCACAATGCAAAGCAGTGGCTCAAACTGTAACTAGTAAAATTTACCAGTTTTAATGTTATGTTATTGTACTAGTATAATACACATTGTACGTCACTGTCATTCACTGGCAGGGGAGAAAAAGCCAGAAAAGAGTTTCACTTTAAATGTCTGTTACAAGGCAATACAGATTATTAATTTTATTAAATATCATCCCTTTAATATACATCTTTTTAATATTCTGTTTGATTAAAGGGGTAGTATGCAAAAAGCACTTTTATTGCATACTGAACTATAAATGTCTCAAGGAAAAGCACTTGTAAGGCTGAGTTGTGAGCTTAATTAGCCACTTTTTTGAGAGAATATCATTTTACTTGAATCAGTGAAGAATCATGTTTCTCCAGACTTGGGTATTTGGCAGACATTTTCTTAACAATGCACCAAGTAAGATTATCACTTCAAGGAAAATAACTGACAGTTTTGCTCCCATGATAAAATTCAAGCTTCAAAGCAAAAATTAGAATTTTAGACAAATTGTATCTACAAGTGTAAGCTTGACAGCTTTCCAATGCTCAAAGACTTTTCTGATGAGATAGTAGTGATATTAATGCATATAATATTTTATGGTGAAATATGCCAGCATTTGAAAGATCTGTACAACTCAGTGAATCAATATTATAAATGACCAACACATCATGTTATGAAATCATAAATGGGTAAAAGATATAAGATATCTTATAAGGTATAAGATAAAACAATAAATTTTAATAGCTTCATGATTCAACTACCTCTCAATACAGCATCAGGCTTCTCATGGGTCATGGGTCATGTATTACATCAGAAGTTGTCTGAATCTGCCCCATGGCCTACTTTTGAAAATGGAGTTTTATTGGAACACAGCCAGGCCTATGTGTTATACACTGTCTGTGGCTGCTTTAGACCCAGACAGCACAGTTGAAGAGTTGTCACAGAAACTTTTATGGCATATAACCCCCCAAAAACTTAAAAGAGGTACTGTTTGGCCACTTACAGAATCAGTTTGCTTACCCCTGTCTTAAATTAATGTTCTGCAATTTACCCTGTTTCTACCTTTCTTATAAGGACACCAGACATGCTGGATTAAGGGCGCCCCCTACTCTAGTATGACCTCATCTTAAATCTTAATCATATCTGCAACAAACCTATTTCCAAATGAGGTCACATTCTCAGGTACTATGGGTTAGGGCTTCAACATATCTTTTTGAAAGATGCACTTGAACCCATACATTCATACATAAGAAAATTAGCTTTGAAAAGGAAAACTGAAATGGAAGAATTATGAACAAAGAAATTGTTAAACTATGTGAGTAAAACTAGAAAAAAATTGACTACTCTCTCTCTCTCAAAATAAATAAATAAACTCTGAAAAAGAAAGGGGGGGGGGCTGGGTAGCTCAGTCAATTGAGCATCTAACTCTTGATCTCTCTCCCCACCCCCCTCTGTCCTGCTTGCACTTTCTCTCTCTCTCTCAAAATAAATAAATAAACTTTAAAAAACTTCTTTTTGAAAGAGTATAAGCACACGAGTTTGAAGGCCATGCAACAGTCTAGTCTTTCCTTCCAAACACCTTTAAGTCCTCCGTCCTCTCCTGTCATTGCACTCATCAGGCTTAAGTCTAACCCTGGTTCAACCCAACTAATTACCAATTCCACACCTGTACTCAAGCAGCTCACTGTCGCTGAAGAGAAGCCTGAGACCATGTTGACTGGTTTCACATTCAATCCACGATTACAACGCTCTAGAGGATACACCACACTGCCTAGCGGTCCTACTAGTCTGGCATGTTCAACTACTTCACACCTTCTTTTCTTTCCTCAACATTCCTATCTCACTGCCTCCACATCTCAACTAGCAGCTTATAACTTTACCTCATAGCTCCTTGAGAAAATGGTTGGAATAAAATCAGACCTTTCTCATCTTCTCTCCAGCAACCTTCATTTGTACCCATGCTTTGCCTCCCCACTTATCACTATGGTGACGTCGCTCCCGCAGAAGTCTGCATTCCTCTTATGCTCTGGGCCCTGTCCTCTCTCAGCTCCTTGGAAGACACTGTCCCTAAAGTTACCTCCTCTTACGTGTATCATCACCAATACCTCTTTATATCACATCACACCCATCAACTTAACAACGTGCTTTCATATATCCTGTCTTAAAAAACCCTCCCATCTCTCCACTTTCCTTCAGAGATGAACTTCTGAAAAGAGTCTTCTATGTTGCCATTTTACTTCCTTAGCTTACATTTTCCACCCAGTCCATTCCAAACAGACTTCCTTCACATCATTCCATGAAGATATTTCATTAAGGACAATGATAGTTTCCATGTTGCCAAATCCAATGGCTACTTCTCTCTTCTTATCTAATGGATCCATTGATCACTTCTTCCTACTTGATCTCTAATTTTGGAGTTCTCCCTGGTTTAGTGTTAGTTCCTCTCTCCAGTCAACAGACACCTTTAGGTACTTTACCTTGTGGTTAAAATACCATTGTTATGCTAATGATTTTCTAATCTACATGTCAAACTTGATTTCTTTCCAGAAGGGCCTACTTGCCATCTTCATTTTTATATCCAATAGATATCTTCAATCTAACTTGGTGAACATAAAACTTTGGATTCCTTTTTTTTTTATATTTATTTATTTATTTAGAGAAAGAGAGATGGAGTGAGGGAGGGGCAGAGACAGACAGAGACAGAGCGGGGGGGGGGGGGGGGGGGGGAGAGAGAAAGAGAGAATCCCAAGCAGGCTCGACACTGTAAGCACACAGCCGATGCAGGGCTCGATCCCATGAACCGTGAGATCATGACCTGAGCCAAAATTAAGAGTCAGACACTTAATTGACTGAGCCACTCAAGTGCCCCAAGGATTTCTAATATCTCTATAACAGACTCTCAACCCCATACCTGTATTCTGCCTTATATTCAGTCTCAGTTAATGGCATGATCATTCACTTAGTTCTTAAACCAAATTAAACCAAAATTGAGCAGTTACCCTTGATACCTCTATTTTTCTTATTACTTATATCTAATCTCTCCCCCCAAAAAAATCTGTCTTCTAAATCTTCAAAATATATCCATACTGATTGCTTTGAGAGTTGCTTTGTGGCCTATTAATTGGCTAGTTACTAAAAATGGTTAATAGGTATTTAAGAAGAATGTGTATTCTCACTGGAGGGATGTTCATAAGATCAAGCTTGTTAACTGTATTTTTTAAGTAAAATCTTCTATATTTTTACTAATTTTTTGTCTTGATCAGTTTTTGAGATGAGTTTTAAACTACTCTATTGTTGGATTGTCTTCAGATAAATCCGGTAATTTTGACCTTTGTATATTTGAGACCTAATTGTTAAGTACACATAATTTAGAATTGGCTATCACTCAGTGAATTTTAACTGTTTATCATTTTATAGTGTCTCTTCTTATCCATAAATAATAATTTTTCCTCAAAGTATTTTTTCTAATACTAATGTATCTGCATCAAGACTGGTTTAATAAACTTTCTTCTATCCTTTTACTTTGGATGTTACTATATCCTTTTGATGTGGGGAACAAAGGGAAAAGGAAATGTAGATAAAATTAAATTTTCTTATAACCTACAGCCCATTGAAAAATACTTGAGGCAGGTAGAGTATAACATTCTTCCAGGAACTCCCAACTGTTTTAATGTTAATGTTTGATAGAGGGGCAAACAACCTTAGCTTGACAACAGCTAGGCCTCCAGGATCCTTGAGTCTTCTTTAGCTTATGAAAATCCTTTCAGAAACTTCCCTTGTCTTTACCTTCCCCAATTCCCAAGTATATAATCAACTGCTCATCACAATCCCAGTGTAGCTCTTTCTGCCCATGGGTCCTGTCCCCGTACTTTAATAAAACTGCCTTTTTGCACCCAAGACATCTCAAGAATTATTTCTTGGCTGTTGGCTCCAAACCCCAACACTTCAAACTACATCACTTATATTTTAGATAATTCTCTTCTAACACCTCTTATCTGGTTGACAATCCTGGCCTTCCAACTGGAGAGTTTAGTGCACTTACATTTAATATTATTACTGGTATATTTGGAATTATTGTTATCCCCTAATCATTCATGTGCGTGCGTGTGTGTGTGTGTGTGTGTGTGTGTGTGTGTGTGTAGTTAATGTTACTTGTTTTACTTGTTTTTTCTCCTTGACTTCTTTTGGAATGAATTTTTTTTTTTAATGACATTTTTTCTCAGTCACTGTTTGGAAGATGTACTCTCAATTTCTATTCTCTGAGAGATTACTCTTAAAATCTTAAGCTAGATATTTAAGTGAAAGTCTAAAACTATTCAATATCCCTATTATTCTCCTAAATATCTTAGATAACTTGTGTTTTGATAGCTACCCTATCTTATATTTATTGTTATTTTCCTACTTTAGTTTTATGTTTAACACTCAGTTAATATATTTCTTCATGGTTCTATGTAGTCAATTTTTTTATTTTATATATACATATTTTTCAAAGTTTATTCTTTTATTTTGAGAGAGGGAGCATGAGCAGGGGAGGGACAGAAAGAGAGGAGGAGAGAGAATCCCAAGCAGGCTCTGCATTGTCAGCACAGAGCCTGACAAGAGGCTCAATCCCATGAACCATGAGATCATGACCTGAGCTGAAATCAAGAGTTGGGCGTTTAACTGACTGAGCCACCTAGGCACCTCCTCCTTAAGAAGAATTTTGAAAACCTATGTAACCTTCACATATTTTTTAAGGTAACATCTAAATTTCAAATTTATGCTGAAATATGATACACAGTACTTTTTGACACATAATACATTTTGATATATCACTTTTTAGAAAATGTAACTGCCAGAGACCATTGGTAATGTTATAACAGAATACTACAGACCAGGCGGCTTATAAACAACAGTATTTATTTCCCACAGTTATGGCAGCCAGAAAGTCCAAGATCAAGGCATTGGCAGATTTGGTGTTTGGTGGGAGCCCACTTCCTGGTTCAGAGATGGCCATTTACTTGCTGTGTCCTCACATAAGGGAAGGACAAGGGAACTCTCTGGGGTCTCTTTTATAAAGACACTGATCCCACTCATTAAGTTCCACCCTCATGACCTAATCACTTCTCAAAGTGATTAGGCCCCACCTTCTAATGTCATTACACTGAGAAATAAATTTCAGCTTATGAATTTTAAGAGAATGAAAACATTCAGTTTATAGCTGTAAGCAATGAATTTTAATACTATATAAATTTGGTATCTACCATCATTAAAAATACATTTAAAAGCGCTTCTTAAATTGAAATTTTATCATTTTCCTTCTACGTGAACTTATACTTCCAGTATACTTACTCTCCCTGACAACTGAATTTTATAACATATTTTTGTATTCACAAGTTTTTTATTTATCACCTTCACACATTTCTCTGCAACAAACATGTATATAAACTGAAGTTTAATGTAATTTTTGTATTTTCTTTGAGCATAAGGCTCTGAGTGTTGAAATTTGTCTTCTAGATTAGTTGCCATAATAATTATTATTAATATACAATGAACTAAAACAATTTTAATATATTAAAAACTTATAACCAAAACATAAATATATTTTAAAATTTGTTAAGTAACTATTAAACATAAAAACTAACATTTTATTGAAAGTTCTTCTCTTTAAGGCAAATGACACTTTTTGCCAATTAATTATTTCACTCATAGGTAAATGTTACTTATTTATAGATTAAGTTACAGGAATATACGCAATTAATTACATTTTTATTTTTCATTGTTATACATATGTACTGAGAAACTTTGTTCTCATAACTAAGTAGATAGCAAGGGAAGAATTTTAAAGCAATGCCACTCAACTCCTTGAAATCCTTCTGAGTTGAAAAGCAAAAAATGTCATATAAAGACCTATCATAAGAAACATAATTACCATCTAACAACTCAATTTATTGGAAGGAAAGAATTAGAAATCTCCTAACTTGCAAAGGGATTTTTTATCTGGTTATTAGAATCATTTCCCCCACCTCAATTTCTGGGAAGTACACCAAAAAAGCTTTGCCAAGACTTATCTGAATATAAATTACATGTGCTATTCTTTCACTTAGAGGAATTTTGTTTCATCCAAAATATTCAGGAAGAAATTTAGAAAAGTGAATATTATTAATTTAATTACAACTCTGTCAATACAATATGTTTGATAAAATGCTATGTAATCATGCTTTTTTCACTAAACTTCTTATACTTTGAGGTAACTCAAAGTGGATACAACATGCAGTTGTAAAAAATAATACAAGTTCTCCTCTGCCCTTTATTTGGTTTCCCCCTCTAATCACATGTTTTTAATATGCTTTCATCAGTACCTCCAAGCTGTAGATTTAGCTCATTCAGTATATGGATTGAGTATATCACACAATCCAACTGACAAAGCCAGTACTCAATGTCCAATCAAGCAGCAATATCAGAATTCGTTCCTTTCAGAAAGAAGTTGACTTCATTTTAAAATAATGCAATGTATGCATTTTTAGGAGATTATTAAAATATGAGAAAAAATTGCAGCATGTTTTGTCAGCTAGGTTACTTGCTTCTGCAGATAAGATTTAAATGATGTACAATTAATAGAATCATTTCATAATCATCTCCTAATCAGCTATAATAAAAACAAGACAGTAACAACATTGTTTCTCAATATTTATTTTGTGATGATGCAGTGTAATGAACAGCTGAAATGGTAAGTTTTTTATGACATGAGAAATGTGATAAAAACACACTTCCCCTACTTTGGTAAGTGAACTGTGCACATGAGGTAAGCTTTGTTTTTGATCCTTTTGGAATGTTTAATGGAAAGTTAATATAAAATCAGAAATAATCCTATTAATTTTGTTAGATACAGTTATCTTAAATATAAATTCAGACCTTTCCTCTGAATTTGTTAAAGTAAAAAAGATACATATTACTAAAATTCCACCAGTCCAGCAGCCAAAATATAGTATTATTTTTTGTTAATAGGAGGTAGAAATTATTGAACATTTTATAAGATGAATATTGATAGTAACTGGAACACATATTTCATTATTTGGTAAAAAACTTATTTTTAACTATCTTATTAGAAAATGCACATGAGCTTTTTTCACCTTAGTTTTTCACCACAGTTTTTTTTTTTTCACTATAGTTTTTTCACCTTAAATATCTTGAAGACTCAGTAATCTTAAAAAGCATTCCACTGATATTTATAAGAATCAACATCATGAACCTATTCTACTTGGGCAGTTCAAAGTTTCTTTTTGTTTTAGAAAATAAAAAAGTCCCAGAAGTGTGGGGAAAGAGTAGCTTTACAAGGGAGAGACCTGACAAACACTACCTGAGCCAGATGATCAAGGTCAACATCAACGGTGGGAAGTCATGTTGATTGTACGTACCCTGGATATGATGTGATGAGAATGGCACTTTATCTCTACAGCCTTCCTCCCCAATCCCTATAATTCCAGTCTAATTATGAGAAAAACATCAGACAAAATAGCTGACCAGTCTCCTCAAAACTGTCAAGACATCCAAACCAAGAAAGCTGAAGAAACTGTCATAGCCAAGAGAAGACTAAGGAGACATGATGCTTAAAGGTAATATGGGATCCAGGAACAGAAAAAGAATATTAGATAAAACTAAGAAAATCTGAATAAAATGTGTGTTTTAGTTAATAATACTGCATCAATATTGGTTCATTAGTTGTAAAAATATACCATAATAATGTAAGATGTTAATAACAGGGGAAACTGGGTATGGGTATATATAAGAACTCTGTACTATCTTTGTAATTTTTCTGTAAATCTAAAATTGTTCAAAAATATAAAAACTTTACTTCTTAAAAAAGTACTAGGGATAAGGATCTTGAATACCTAAGGTAAAAAAAAAATTAAGCATATAAAAAGTATAAGTGTATGTGTTTAATTTTCAGCATTTTTTCCCTTGCTTTGCTCTCATATAATTCTCCCTCCAAACTGATAACAGACCAGAGGTAAAAGTGGCAGAATCATTAAACAAAAATTTTTAATACCACCACCCCATTTCTACCCAATATCTGAATTCAGGACATCCCAACATGGCATATTATTTATACTTAATGCTGCTTATAAGACCATGTTTCCCCTTAACCAAAATACACAGAAGACAGAAATCAGGATAATATTAAGTGTTTTAATTATTTTTTAACTTCCTCAAAATTAATATTTTGATTTATTATTTTATTTTGTACCCTGAGGTTTTATAGTCCAGTTGAACACACCCTATAGTAAGATTTGGGATCAGTGAGGTATATGCCTTTCTCATGTGTAGCAGGAGGAGTATTATAAATGCCTGTGAGCTCTCAGGTAGATCAATTTAAGAAAAATAATCGATACAAAGGTTGATGGTTTCCTTAAAACTATCTCTGCAGAAGTCTTTCCTTTGGAAAATCTTCCTGTACATTATGGCCACCTAGTTTGAAGACCACTGGAATGGTGAACTGTGGAATCCCAGATGGATAGAAATGAGGACAAGAGGGTGATTATCACTGGAGAAAAGCAGTAGGGCCACTGGTTTAGAAACCTTGTTGGAGTCAAAGTTGAATTCCTGGCAAGGTCAAAAAAGGAAAACAAACAGAACAAGAACAAGATGATGACAAACAAAATTTGTTTTAAAAAAAAAGAAAGAGGGGTGCTTGGGTGGCTCAGTCAGGTAAGCCTCTGACTCTTGATCTCAGCTCAGGTCATGATGTCACAGTTCATGAGTGTGACCCTGCATTGGGCTCCATGCTGACACTGTGGAGCCTGCTTGGGATTCTCTCTCTCTTCCTCTCTCTCTGCCCCTCCCCCGCTAATGCACTCACTCTCTCTCTCTCTCTCTCTCTCTCTCTCTCTCTCAAAATAAATAAATAAATGTTAAAAAGAGACAGAGAAAAAAAGAAAGAGAGGGAAAACAAGAGAAAACTCAAGCCAAGAGTTTCAGCATGCTATTTGGATGGGAGAAAGTACCAGGACCACCAGCATGTTCTGGAAGGTCTGTTTTCGCAGACATCCTCATGATGACCAAGTCCATTCCTGCTCAAGTCTATCTTATTCATGACTGTGTACAAGTTCCCAGCACATGGGAAATACTCAGTAATTATTTGACGACTAATTGAATGGATTTAGGAAGTTTACACTGCAAGGTACTATTCAGGGAAAATTTTCTCTACCTATCTTCCTTGTCTATCAGTGCTAGAAGTGAAAATAAGATGACCATATTTATAGTTTAACAGCACCATTTTCCAAAACGTATTAATTACATGTACTTTGTATAGAAATATCTCCTTGAGCTTTTCTAAAAGACATTTTTAACACGTGGAAAAAATAGTTCACTCTGCAACAGTAACCCTATTGGGTCCACTGCTCTTCCCTCCCCTTTTCCTGAGGGGCTAATGGAAGTCTCACGCTTTATAATTCTGCACATGAAATACTCTGCTCATATTTACTGTTCTGAAAACAATCAAGGTCCAATTCTGTTTTCTTCTTTTCTTGACTTTACAGCACATTTGCTCAAGAAGCATATTTTCTCTGGCTACTGATTACTGATTCATTTTCACCTGGACGTTGGGGGAGGAGGTGCCTGCACACCAGCTCTCCACCTGACAGTCAATGCCATTCACCCACAACACTCTTGATAAGAATTCCTCTGAGTAAAGCCACAAAAATAAGGCAAAGGATATAGCAGATGCGTTTAGCTCAGAAACATTTCAGTAACAATCTTCTTCTATTTTCTTACAGATGATCAACTCTAGAATTGTCAAGCTAGACTGTTGTTTGTTTCTTTTTTTAAGTAGGCTCTCCAGGAAAGGTGGGGCTTGAACTCACCCCAAGATCAAGAGTTGCATGCTCCACCAACCGAACCAGCCAGGTACCCCTATACTGCTGGGTTTTTAACTGTTTTGCCACAAGAGCAAATATATTTTAGTCATGCTGAATGTTCCTGCCTAAGTAGATGGTGTTTGAGGGTTACACTGAGAAACGGATAGCAAAACTCTCTTGCCAGGCACTGGGAATTCCCAGTGCCAGGTATTATGGGGTAGAATTCAGCCTAAATATTTCACACACCTTTAACTCTTCCCCAACTCAACGCCCCCCCCCCCAACTTCTTGCTAATTCCTTCAAAGT
Source organism: Lynx canadensis (assembly GCF_007474595.2). Lineage (NCBI taxonomy): Eukaryota > Metazoa > Chordata > Mammalia > Carnivora > Felidae > Lynx > Lynx canadensis. The sequence continues at coordinate 15,270,193 of NC_044303.2, forward strand.
TAGCTTTTCTATCTTAATACCTCCAGTTGCCATTTTGCTGTTATGAAATTCTAATCCGTGTCAAGGAAAACCCATCTTTGAGAAGTACCTAAGTGCCACATTATGAACTGCAAAGCTCCCATAGAGCAATTTAAAATGATGAATATCCTTTTCAAACATCCTTTTCAAAATTGCACATGGACTTCAGCCAGTCACAAGACAGAGATGTGGAGGATGCATTAAACTCCCCATCTGTTCTTCACATTGCTCATCATTGATTTATAACCCACAGTAAGTCATTTGGCCACACAAACAGAGCTGACAGGCAAGTGCAACACCCAGCAGCTGAGGTGCAAACCCTACGAAAAGATGCATCTGTGGCATTAATATTTTTTTCCTCCCTGCACCCTGATGTGACGCACTGCCATTCCAAATACAATTCTACCCACTATTCTCAGAAACACAAACAAACCAACCAACCCTGGGGTACATTTTAGACTTTGAGAAAATAAAGCTCCTCAGGGATAACTTCAGACTTCTGCTTTCATTAAAGCAGCTTCAACACATTTTCGCTCCCTTCAAACACGGCAGCAAGTGTAAATTTCTTCCTTCCTGTGTCATGTCCTATTAACAGAATCACTGTTTTTGCTTTCTAGACTGTGTACCATTCACTGATTAGGTGAGACATAAAGATATTTCCTTTTTCACAAGCCATGAGAGGGCACCGTGTGTTGCAGGAGATAAAACAAAGGCCACAGATTCATGCAAGTAACTCCAAGGCATAATTAACATTGGTGTGATTTCGGAGCATTATCTCAAAGTAGGCATATGGGATAGCCACCTTCCTCTGACACTTCAAACCGGCCCCATCTTCTATAAGAGCTGAAGGGTAACAAAAATTATGCAAGGTTATACTGTGGAACTGACAGAAGGCCGAATGTGAAGTGGGAATGTTTGGTGTTAGTGTTCACCTTGTTGCACAGCTGCCATTTTGGCCCCACTGACCCTTCACGTTGGCAGCCACCAGGATTTTTCCCTTTTGGGAATATTCCATAGGACAGTTCTTCAGAATGTTCCAGGGACCTCTCACTGACATTTTCTATTATCTTCTCTCCACCCTTCCCTTCCTGTGCCCAACCTTTCTGTTCTATACCTAGCTTCACCCATAAATATCAGACCCCTAACAGTTCCAATTTAAGAACAAACTCATGTAATATGCTCAGATGCTCATGGCTAACACAGAAATACCTCTGGCTTTTCACTCCCACAAGAAACTACAGTACATTTTAAACAGGGGCTTCTAATAAACTATTAATTTTAAGCCTAGAGAAAGGTTCTCCTGCTGGAAATTTCAAGTAAAATAGGAATAAAGAAAGTACGTTTTTGGAGAGGAAGGTCAGTGACTTCTAAGATATACTATTTGACTATTGTTTCCTGGGTCCTAGCCATTTCATGCCTGTAATCATTGGAACACTTTGATCCTAGAGAATAGAATCTTATCCTTGTTACTTCAAGTAAGAAGGGAGTTACTATAAGGATACATATCGCAATAAGAGCAACTGGAATTTTAAAGGACCCCAGAAATAGCCAGGGTTAATCAGCTTCACAGAAATAGAAATGTAGTTTGGAAACTGGAAAATAGTTCAGGATCCAAGACAAATCCAAGGACTGGGTTAACTTGGGGTCCTCTTGAGAGCAGGGATTCATCTATTCCCTCACCATCATGGGGACTCAGTTCCTCTTGGCTTCTGTTTCCTTGCTGCTCTGAGCCAACCACCTCTCCTCTGCATGTATGTAGATTTCTGCTAACTCATTACTTTTGCTTATTCATAACTTCTGCTTACTCATAATTTCAGCCTACACACGGTCCTTGCCATCTCATAGTCCAGGGGTTGTGTCGTTAGCTTCTGTTCTGGATTCCAATTGACCACCTCTAATATTTCCAGTTTGAATGTCCTAGCAGGAGAAGTTACCTGAACCAGTTAATTAGCATTCTTCTTATTGAGGTGGAGCCTTGATACCCAGCTTCAGCCAAAGTATTCTTAGCTAAGAATCAAGTTGGCTGGTTTAAGCAAAAAAGGAATTTAATGAAAGGATATTGGATCAGAGAAATGCTCAGAGAATGAACACATGAACAGAAACAGAGAAGCTGAGCACCCAGAATCCCAACCAATCATACCTCCAAATCAGACAAGTGGGAACACTATTGCCATCACTGAACAGTAGGAGCCACAACTCATAACTGACACCTGGGCACTGAAGACCCGATGTCACTGCTTGTCCCCCTTCCCCTGCTGGCCCTAGGAACTGGATGTTGTTGCATTCACTGCTGCAAAGAGCTCTTCTTATCTCAGCTCCCTCGTACGACCAATTTCCAATTCTATCTCTAAGGAAGGTACATTTGATGGGCCAAGTCTAGGTCACATGCTCTTGCTCTAGCTGCATTGGGGGTTGGGGTGGAGATGGGAAAAATGAGAATGTGCACGTGGCCTTTTTGGCTTCACCAATTAAGCCCATCTCATCTGCTCAGGAACAGAACATGGCTCCTCACTCAGCAGAGGACTGTGGGTAGGGTGGGCATTTTGATTGGCTGGTCCAAGACAACCTCATAACTGAAAAAGTAAAGGAAATTCTTTCACATGCTCTATTGGCTTGACGCCCCACACAGCACGCTCAGATTCAATGTAGGTATTTATATGTTTGTCTGCCTGATTGGATCAAAAGCATTTTAGGGCAGAGACTGTCTTCTTTATTTTTATCTCCCCAGTGCCTGGGGCACTGCTTGGCATATAGCAGATGCTCCAAAAATGTCTGTTGAATTTAATAGCACTTAAGGTCCAGGAATTTGTCCATAGTGTTAGATAACATAAATTTCTCCATGTTTTGGGGAAGACTGTGATTTAAACAAACACACAAACAAAAAAAAAAACCAAAGGACTTATTGACACAACATGAAAATGCAAAAGAAGTAAAAATTTTTATGACCTACCCTCTTCTCAGTTACCTCAGTTCCTCTACAGGGCAAAGAGCTCTGAGATTGTGGAACGTGAGAACTGCTTGAAAGAAGAGAGATTAAGGCATGAGAGAGAGGATAGAGTTTGGGGAGGGAATATCAAAAGGGGGCAGAGATGACGGGATCAAGCAAAGGGGGGCAGAGAATTAGTCTAGGGAGTATTGGAAACAGAACACAAGCCTTCCTGGAAGGAAATTCGAGAATGGACAAAGTAATTCTGAATGTTGCCTTGATGACAGCACCAAGAAGAAAAGACAGAGGCAGCATTTTTATGCACTCATTATATGCAAGACAATAGCTAGGAACTGTGTGTGTGTGTGTGCATGTGTGTGTGTTTAAGTTTCACAACAACCTATGAGAGTGGGTCTGTTATTTCTGTTTTTTACGTAAGGAAAATAAGACTCAGAGAGGGTGATTGGCTTAATCACACAGATAATAAGTGACAGCATCAGAATTTAATGATTCTCCATCTGATTCCAAATTCCACTCTTAAAAACAACAGCAACAATGACAAAACCAATCCATCCATCCCTGAGTAAAACAGAAAAGGATCAGAGGGACAGTTTGAATGATCATGAATGATCATCCTAAAAGCTAGGATTATGTCTTCAAACTGCCTGCAAACTCCCAGTAACTTGAATGGTGCCTGACCTACTTTTGAAAACTTTCTATGTAAGTAAATCTGACAATTAACATTTTTGAGATCTTTTATATATGAAATTAAAAAATAACAAAGACAAAAGAAGCTTTACCTCTCATACTGGTTGTTTTTTTGTTTTTGTTTTTGTTTTTTCACAGTTTGTGATCATTTGCTTCAGTAGCCATAGGCAATTAAGTTCAGGAAATGTCAAGAAAAGCCTTACAGATTACATATTTATTCCTTACTTCTTTTGTATTGAAACACAATCAGTATATAAAAACCAAAAATTTCTTGGATATTACTATTTATGATGAGGTTACGTAAAAAATCTAAGGTAGAACACTGAAGGATATAGATGGATGTGACAAAACTCTTGGGAGTGGCATGTGAATGGGTCAAATTTAGAATGCAAACAGAAGTGTGTTGGGAGAGAATCTGAATCTCTGAATTCAGAGAATCTCTGAATCTGCCCTCTTTTCCATACAGCTCATTGCACTGCCCTGCATTTTACACGATACAAAAGATTTACAGAGAAAAGATGAACACAAACTCACAATTCCCCTGGAGAAGGAAGAGGGAGCAATAGAGCCTCTGCCCACTTACCAAGGGGGCCTCAGAATCTGTCCCTACCTAGAGAACCAGTGCACATGGGCACAGCCAACATAATCCCAGGAGAAGGGCACTGGTAAGTAGGAGTAGTTGTGCACGTGTAACTGGTCACTAAGACGTGTGCATCATCCTTCTATACTGATTTGCATGACTCATTTTCCTAGCCATAGTTGGACCCCGCTCAGGGTGAGTGCAGCAGGACAGGAGGGAGCAGGGACTGGAGGAAAAGGAGCCATACCTTCACAGGGGCTCAGCCCTTCACCAGGCAAATAAGTCAGAGCCAACTGGGTTGTTGAATTGTCAGAGCAGAAGAGACCACAGACATCTTAAATGATCAGTTGAAGTAAGTTTTACAGTAAAAACAAAAAACAAACAAAAAACAGGCATCCAGAGTCTTTAAGTGAAGATCACGAGGCTGCTTGGTAACCGAAGTTCGTCTTGTCATTGAAAGGCTCCCTCCCTTCCCACAGTTCTTTTAAGGTCTATGACCCTCTCTAAGCCAGTTACCCCGTAGGGACTTTTACGGTTGCCGGTTTCCCTGGCAGTGTTGGAGACTGCGATCCCGTTCATTTCATCTGATGGTTTGGCAGAGGATTCAGAGGGGAAAGAAGAGAAAAGCACGGAAGGAGAGACGCGTGAGGCGAAGCCCGACACAGGATGGGGCAAAGTCCACATGCTGCTCAGAGCTGGGCTTGCTGCGATCGACCGACCGGGGCTCGTGGCTTGGAGTGGGGGCTGCGCGGGACTCATAATAGATGTTAGAGTAAGAAACTTGGCAGGAAGCAGATGCTTTCACCTGCTGAGAAGTTCCTGAGCCCCCCAAAGAAACTGCACCCCCATAACTCCCCCCCCCACACACACAAAGTTAAGGGCACCACACCTGCCTTCCCCAGATGGGGCTCCCTGTGCGAACGCCTCCTCGTCCTCCAGGATTTTCCAGCGCGGGCTCAAGCTCCTCCCTCGCCGGAGCGGGGCTGCTGTCCTCCAGCCAAGCGCCAGCCAGAGCAGCGGCTGGGGGGCGGCGGGGAGTGGGCCCCGCTCGCAGCCATTGGCTGTGCGGGCCGCAGGGGCGGAGGGAGACCCGCGGTCCCGCCGACTCGGCGGCCCCGGCTTCACTCCAGCTGCGCCCGCCGCCCGCCCGTGCGCCCGGCAGCTCACCGCACGCTGTGCCTGACTTCCCCGCGGACGGCTTCGCGGGCGCGGATCGCAGAGACCCGGGGGCCTGCGAGGAGCTTGGCGCCGCCCTAGTCCCACCCGGGGTGCCGGAGCGCGGCCGGGGAGGTCGGAGCGTCCCGACCCGCAGGTCAGTGACAGGCTCCCGACGCCGCCCGCGCGCGGAGGCAGAGGAGTGGGGAGCCGGGGACGCGCGGGGTGCCGAGCGCCGGAGGAGGGCTCGCCCTCGGCGGGGAGCGCCCCGACTCCTCGCGTGGGGCGGCCTCGAGTTGCGGAGCTTCCACTCCCTCCGGAGCCGCCTTCCAGACTCTCCCCGGCTCCCGGAGGTTTGGCTCCTTCCCTGGACACCCGAATCCATCCCATTTGTGGCTAGCCATGTCCTTTGCGGCCCCCAGCAACCTCCGCAGGTCGGAGGTTCCAGATTCTCGGGATGACCTCCCTGGGCGACGTAATGCCCGTGGCCCCGGGAGCACCCGCTTTTGTCCCGGACCCAGAGAGCCGGGAGGACCTGCCCCCGCGTCCGCTGCTGCACAGATTGACTCCTCTGTGCAAGTGTAGACAGTTCTACACTTTGCAGAACGTGTTTCTAGGTGCATTGTTTGCTTTTGCCTTTGTGGTTCGTGCGGTCACCTCTCCGGATTTCCAGGGTCATCCGGCCATTCCTCTACTCGCCACGCGCACACTGCCCGCTTTGCATCTTCCTGTGTTTGCGGGAGTCTTTTCACCCATCTTGGGTGGCTTCAAATCCGGGGAAGTTTTACCTGGTGCTGAACACTTGCGTTCCCCAGCGGTGGCTTCCGAGTTCCCGAAAAAGCCAGCCGCGCCAGCTACTTTCCCCTTTTCCCGGGTCTGAGGAGATGCTGGAATCCCGTGTTTCCCTGTCGAGGTGCGTGGATTACGGACAAATGACATCCTAGATGATTTAGGAGAGAGGTGTGTGATGTGCCCCACTCCGGGTAGCAGAAGGATGCGTTCATTCACAGAAACATCTTGTTGAGGACCAGGTTTGTGGCTGTACCTGCGCGCTTTCTGCCGCTGCATGCCTGCGGCCCGCCAGGCTTGGGTTGGTGTCAGACTCCGGGGGCAGGGTCTGTTTCCTAACCTCCTTCAGGTCCTCTGCCTGTTAAATTTGCTTCGTTATTTATTTACTTATTTATTTATTTTACTGAAGTGTGTAAGTACTTAGGTGGTTCTTTGTGGTGGATAATAGGGTCCTATGGTTCTGGACATTCTCAAAGCCTTTTGGTCCAGTCCACGCTGTAGGTGCAAAGGGCGAAACCCGCAACGATTACGCCCTGGGGCCAACCCCAGGGACCACTCCTCAAGATGTTTCTCGTCTGGAGCTTTTTTTGCTTTACATTTTCTAGATTCGTTGTCAGACAACAGCCGATCAACAGAAAAAAAGCAAGATAAGTGATAGCGTTTTCTTAAACGGTTTACCTCCTAATGCAGTCTTGATGCCCAGTGCATCCCCCTTAAAAAAAAAGGTATTTAATTAGCTTAAAGTATGCAACTAGTCTGACTGTTTTAGTTATTTGTACTCTAGCTCCTACAGATTCTTAAATCTATTTCGTGACTAAAATGCTTCATTTCGCTAAGTACAGAGGCGTCTTGTCCCCCTACCCCCACCATCCCACATGTACACAGCAACGCGCCTAGTTATAATCAGCACCTAGTCGATCCCTTGATGCACATCGCTCTCTGAAGTGTGTATTAGTGGGTCCAGCTCGTAACCAAGTTGCACTGCCACCACTCCCACAGGGCACGTCCTTCGAATGCTGGGCACTGTGGGGATGGAGAGCCATCTGCCAGCCTCCGAACATTCTGGGAATATGGAGCTCCAGAAAATGGGTGGGGTATTCCATTTCTGTGTTTTGATTTTGAGGCTTATTACTTCTTTGGGTTATGTATTTATTATTTTTGATTCTTCTACATAAGGCAGACTGCTCTGAAGAGCTCCACACTTGCTCATGGTTCTCATTAAAGAAGATTCATGTAAGGTAAGATACATTCCATTTTCCCTGCTGTTAGTGCAATTCAACAGATTTCATTTGATGTCTATGATGTGCAAAAGCTTGTCAGGGGTTAAGAGATAAATAATGGTGTGATGACATATGGCATTGAATCCATAAGAGGGTTTATTTGCAGGTTTCCTATGACTTTTTTTTTTTTAATGAGGGCAGATGAAGGATAGCAGTTGATTGGTAAGAATGATTAACCATACTAATCATTAAGTAATGTGGAGTCATACATTTATTCTTTTTTTTTTAAGTTTATTTATTTATTTTGAGAGAGAGAGAGAGAGCACACACATGCACACAAATGGGTAGGTGCAGAGAGAGAATCCCAAGCAGTCTCCGCACTCAGTGCCGAGCCCGACATGGGGCTCAAACTCATGAACCATGAGATCATGACTGGAGCCAAAATCAAGAGTTGAATGCTTAACTGACTGAGCCACCCAGAAGCCCCCATTTTTTCTAAGAATGAAAGATTAACCCATCACAAGCAAAACTCTCTGATTTGGCCTCTATGTAGATCTATGTCAGCCCATTTGATAATATCCCTTCTTCTCTAGGCTTGCTCTTCTCCTTGCACTTGTATTTTAATATCTTTTTCTTTTTAAGTTGTAGACTTGAAGCATTTTTATATTTAATTTGTTATTAGGGAGAAGCAAAACTTAAAATTATAATTGAGTTTTTTTATTCTGCTCCTTTGAGTTTTTAAAATAGTAATTTAAGAACCTGGAAAACTATATTCCTAAAAGTCCCTTGACATCAGGTACTGTGTAGGTCCCACTTGCCTGGCTCTTAGCACTGATGAGCCATTCAGTAAACGTCTGCTAAATGAAACCAGAACCCAAGAAAGTAGTGTTGCAGAAGAATGCCATTTTCTTCAAGTAGACATGTGTGGAGCATATTATATTATTATATTACTATGTCAATATAAAGCATCACGGGCTTAACTTTTATTATTGTTATTATTCCTAGTGACAGCTAAAAAAATACTAAAGCCTTTAACTTAATTAATGGAATAGGGAACATAACAAAGAAGCAGCTCAAACTAAGTGCATGAGTTGGCAAGATTCCTTTTAGCTAATGGATGTACCTAGAGAAATCAAGCCAGAGACATGGGTGCAGAAGTCCGTGATATGTACACATGTGGACCAGCCTTTGATTTAGAACTCAGGAAGTCTATCTATGCATTCACTGACCATGTCAGATCTAGGACAGCAGGCTGATGAGCCACGTTCTGGGAGCCCTTCAGTTCTGATTGTGTTTTGTGGCAGGTGTGCCTATGGTATATAGTGTTCTGAGTTAGTCTCAAGACACAGTATGCCTCCTTCAGGAGTTCCTATGTATAGGATCCATGCTCATGTTCACATTTGGAACCAGAAAGTAATCACTGTTTAGTCTAATAAGTTTTTTGGCAACAACAAAAACCATAAAAAAAAGTGGAGATTCTGAATAGTCAAGTAGCCATATACAATGTAATAGTATCTCTAAGCATGAAATGGCACAATCCAACCAAAACAGTGCCAATATTTCAAAGCTCTGAATTTATATCAGGAACAGGATAGACTGCCATTAGTATTTCCTGAATTCCTAATTTTTAAATTCTCACCTATTAAGTTATATTAAGATGGGAAATCAGTGGGCCCAGATTTATAATTTACATTATGGGCTTGATTGTTGACGCTGTTGATGTTGTTGATATTTTTGACTGTTTGATAGTGTTATAGACAGTAGTGAATGGGTATGGAAATTATAAGCCTGTAATACTTGCTAAACAGGGTAACTTAAAGTAAAATACCCGTGTATAATTTTTTTTTTTAATTTTTTTTTTTCAACGTTTATTTATTTTTGGGACAGAGAGAGACAGAGCATGAACGGGGGAGGGGCAGAGAGAGAGGGAGACAGAGTCGGAAACAGGCTCCAGGCTCTGAGCCATCAGCCCAGAGCCCGACGCGGGGCTCGAACTCACGGACCGCGAGATCGTGACCTGGCTGAAGTCGGACGCTTAACCGACTGCGCCACCCAGGCGCCCCCCGTGTATAATTTTTGATGTGAAACAAAAGGATAGGTGGCTGTTAGATCCTGTGTCAAATTCAGAAAGACACGAAGATGACTTATTCCAAGGTTAAAACACCAAGACAATTCATTCAACATATAAATTTGCTCCTCAGGGAAAGCCAAAATAGCAGCTTTCCTGATTAATTTGCCACAGTGGTCTGATACTGATTAGAAGTGCCTGGTAATTTATTAACTATTGCCCATTAAACCAGTTTGGTTCTTAATCACTTTCAATTTCCCCTGTGACCAGGATTCTAGCAGAGGGATCTACTCTTCTCTTTTCTTAAATAAAACATTCACGGTATCCCATAAAATGCAACTGTAATACAAAGAGCAGTTAAGCCCTAATGGGCAGATTGACTTATTTGTCTCAGCCTGAGAGTCTTAAACTTTGAAAGGAAAGGTACAAGTGAACCATTTCAAAGGTTTGTGTTAAGTATATGCAGTACAAAAAGGAATAGGAGGGGGAGGAGTGGGGTGGGGGAGGGAAAAAGGAGGGGGAGGAGAAAGAGTTCGGGGCTTAAAAGCCAGTTGCCTTTTCACTGCATATGCTATCATTAAGTTTTATTTCTATTTTTCTAATGAAAACACCTTTATTGGTTTTTTCCTGATTATAAAACAATATATTTCTGTGTACCAAAATTCACATACATGCACAAAATAGGATGTAACCAAACATACCCATATTACCTGCTAACAAGAAATGTTAATAACTTGGTGCATAATCTCTTGTTTAGTTTAGTTTACTTTTGCATGCCTCTAATATTGTGTAGCAATGCTAGTAGTTCTTATTTTGTGAAAATGGAATCACACTATGCACTATTCTGAAGCTTACTTTTTGACTTAGGCATACGTGTCCAGCATCTTTCCAGGTTAGAAAATGTAGTCCTTTTTATTATATCAGAGTCCTCCATTGCATGATTCTAACATCATTTATTTAACCAATCCTTGACTCACGGACATCATGGTAGCTCCAGTGTTTAGCTACGGAATGCATCTTTGTGCATGCACCTTTTAAATTTGTCTAACTTTATCCCATGGGGTAAATTCTCAGAATGTATTATTTATATTGTTAGCCTACAATGCTGTACATTTTTGGATGAAATGGGAAGCACTCAAATAATTCATCTGATAAGCCTGGCACATTTTCTGCCCTTAAAAAAAAAAACATTCTGGGGCATCTGGGTGGTTCAGGCAGTTAAGCATCCGACTTCGGCTCAGGTCATGATCTCACGGTTCATGGGTTCGAGCCCCACTTCAGGCTCTGTGCTGACAGCTTAGAGCCTGGAGTCTGTTTCCAATTCTGTGTCTCCCTCTCTCTCTGCCCTTCCCCCATCTCTCTCTCTCTCTCTCTCTCTCTCTCTCTCTCCGCTAAACAAACATTAACAAAAATTTATAAAAAACACAAGAACATTTTTATTGATTTTTATTGATGTTTGACATTCATATAAAGAAGCACTCAATGTGAGTATTCATGTGCTCAACACACCCATGTAAATAGAACCCAGGTTAAAAAATATATATTTACTAATACTCTCCTTGATGACCTTCATATACCTTGGTAACCTGTCATTCTAACAATTCCTCATGAGAAAGTCCTTAGTGAGCTTGTTGACCTCGATTTCCATGAGTCAAGTGCAAGGTTAAGGGCACACTTTTATTTTTATTTATTTCTTTTTTTTTAACGTTTATTTATTTTTGGGACAGAGAGAGACAGAGCATGAACAGGGGAGGGGCAGAGAGAGAGGGAGACACAGAATCGGAAACAGGCTCCAGGCTCTGAGCCATCAGCCCAGAGCCTGACACGGGGCTCGAACTCACAGACCGCGAGATCGTGACCTGGCCGAAGTTGGACGCCTAACCGACTGCGCCACCCAGGCGCCCCAAGGGGCACACTTTTAGAGTGACAGTGGAATATTGACAGATTCTCAGACCTTCAAAAGGACTACTTGGCAACAAAGTTGGTCTGATTCACTGAAATGAGTTTCCAAGATCTTTCCTTCTGTCTCCTGTCTAGTATCCTTATCATTTTTGGTCTCAGATTTGGACCTTCATGGCATGTATTTTGATTCAAATGATGAATTAACCTCTGAATGACAAAAGAAACCGAGTAACATGTTTTTCACCTAATTTCTTCTTGTTGGCCGCCCAACTCAGCTCTGAGTATAGAGTGGATTTGGAACCAGGAAAGGATCCTAGGCTCCTAATTTGTGGTTTCAGCCACTAGCTATCTCCTTCCACCATCCTTTTCCAGAAGGTATATGAACAATGACCTTCAAATTTTAATTTACTTAACTTTGGAGACCTTGGCTTCCTGATTTATAAGTACTTCTAGTTACCCAATTCTATGAATAATGTTTTCCTTTTGTGGTTGCTTATTTACTTTTTGTTTTGGTATTGTTTGATTTTCTGAATAGAGGAAAATTAATATTAAGAGAGATCACAGGGAAAGAAAGAATAACTTAATATATGATAAATGACTTAAGTCAGTTCCAGAATGAATGAAAAGAAAAAAAAATTGCTTCTTTTCTGCTCATGTGTTTTCATTCTTTTTGTTATTTTTCCAAGAAGCTGAGGTCTGGATTAGGGTGTTAGCACAATACCGCTTAGGATATCACTGCTCACATCACCATGACTATGATCCAGATGGAATGGTATTCAGAGTATGGTCCATGCATCAGTGCCAGCCCTTGAATCGTTACTCACTCACCATGAGATATGGGACTTGAGCCAGAATATAAGGCACTAGTATACTTTTTAGTTTAGCTTTCTCCCTCCCTCCCTTCCAACCTTCCTCCCTCCCTCCTTCCCTCCCTCCTTCCTTCCTTCCTTCCTTCCTTCCTTCCTCCTTCCTTCCTTCCTTCCTTCCTTCCTTCCTTCCTCCCTCCCTCCTTCCTTCTTTCCCTCCCTCCCTCCTCCCTCCCTCCCTCCATCCTTCCTTCCTTCCCTCCCTCCCTCCTTCCTTCCCTCCCTCCTTCCTTCCTTCCTTCCTTCCTTCCTTCCTTCCTTCCTTCCTTCCTTCTTTCCCTCCCTCCCTCCTCCCTCCCTCCTTCCCTCCCTCCCTCCTTCCTTCCTTCCTTCCTTCCTTCCCTCCCTCCCTCCCTCCTTCCCTCCCTCCTTCCTTTCTTCCTTCCTTCCTTCCTTCCTTCCTTCCTTCCTTCCTTCCTTCCTTCCCTCCTTCCTTCCTTCCTTCCTTCCTTCCTTCCTTCCCTCCTCCTTCCTTCCTTCCCTCCCTCCCTCCCTCCCTCCTTCCCTCCTTCCTTCCTTCCTTCCTTCCCTCCCTCCCTCCTTCCCTCCTTCCTTCTTTCCTTCCTTCCTTCCTTCCTTCCTTCCTTCCTTCCTCCCTCCCTCCCTCCCTCCCTCTGTCTGTCTGTCTTCTTTCTGTAGTAAGACATTTTGGATGCTGGAAGCAGTGCTTTACAAGTTCCTCATTTCACAAGGACTCGTAACCCACATATTCCTGACAGAGGCAAGTGGCTACTTTAAGTAGCAATGATCTCCAGTGTGGGGCTTTGTAGTTAAATTGAGAAATTTATAAAACTGTAAACATTTTCCATTTCTGTGCTGATTTTCTGTTGAGTTTTGTTTTGCTCTGTTTTGGCTTTTAGGTTCTTTTGGTGAGGGGAGAGGTGAGCTAATTCTTGAGGTAGAGTGACTAACAGAGTACCACGGCATATGATGTTCCTGAATGAAGTAAATTAAAATTGTCTTCCTCTGTGATGATTGGAAAGTGGGTATTGTCCTTGATCCTGTTTGTCTCCACAGATGAATACAGTGCCAAGCGTTGTGATTGTAAGGGACTTAGTAATTTTCAAAGGATGGGATTATCATGAAGTTTAACTGAAAGAACATTTTAAATTAAAAACAATGTGTTCTATTTTATATCCAGTCAGGTCTTCACTGACTCACTATGGTAAACTCTCATGATTTTCATTGTGCTCTTCAAAATACATTTGTTACAATCCCTGATCTATGTTCACAGTATTGAATTTCAATATTTACAGCAGATTCCTACATCCTTTCCTTGGTTATCCTGGTGGATACTTGATTAAATAAAATTTTTGTTGACACAATTGCTTGATAAAAAGTATGCTCAGAGTTTGCTCTAGAACTTGAAACTATAAATTTTATTGCCATAACTAAAATAGTTATAAAATTTAGGGTGTGTTCCACATTATTCTTTACTATTGAGTACTTATCCTTTGAGTAATTGATATGATTTTATACAAAATCATTCATTCATTCAATAAATATTATTGCACATCCAAAAAATAGAACAAATATGGAATACCTCTTCAAGAAGCTTCCAGTTTCTTCATTCCCTTACTCTTTTAGTCATGCAACCATCCTACAAATGCTTATTGAACATCTTTATACAAGACACTGCGCTGGTTCATGGCTATAAAGATTAGTGAAATGGTATCCTCTATTTATGAGTTCATAGTCTATCAAAGTTTTAGAGAAACAGGTAAACAAATATAATAAGTATAATAAAATGTGAGAAATGCTAGTGTGAAAAGGTATAGAAATTATCATGAGAATGCAGAGAAAGGAGCCAGAAATTTGTGTAGAGAAAGTAGGTGGCGATTTATATTATGAGTGAATAACTAGATGAGACAGGAGGGAAGGCTTGAATAGAGTCTTGAAGAATGAACAAATTGGATTTTGGGTGGAGTTAGGGAGAAGACATATATAAATATAAGGATTAAACATATATGCTTTTAAAAAAATGTGGGAAATCAAGAACAGTTTGATATGCTTGAACCACCAATCTTAGGAACAATGGGAAAAATGAGGCTGGAAAAGTAGCAGGTAGTCTGTTAAAAAGGAACATATAATATAGCACAGGTAATATAGGAAAGGTCTTTTAGATTTGTTACTCAAGATGGTCACTATAAAAATTGTATATGCAATAGACTCATGCATATAATAGTAATATTTTATCACCTTCCTGTACATAGTTAACAAGTATTTGTTGAATGAATAAATGAATGCACCAGAAAATATAGTTTTTCTTAACCAAAGGCAATACCACTGTCCCACTACTTGTATAATGAATTGTTTTTTTCCCATTAGAAGTAATGAGTTAGTCTTAATATCTTTACTATCTCTTACATGTTCCCACTTGAAACCCTTTGTGCATACTGAAGTTATAGCTGGTCAGGACTATCCTTACACGGTAGCACCTGATCATGTTCCAGATTATTAGGGAATATGTTTTTGGCCACACCAGTAGCTAATTCTCATCCCTTTAAGCCTCACTCTTGCATGAAATTAAAGTTCACCAAAACATCCTCTACAATCTTCTTGCTCACCACTGCCACGAGGGGGTTTTAACATATTATATAGACAATTCATGCAACTCTAAGTTATACTCAGAATTTGGCTTCTTTCATTTCTTGAATACCAAGCATAACCTCTGCTGTCTGTTACATCAGTCAGTAGAAGGTAGATAATGGCTTACAACAACAAGTGCCAAGGGACACTTGGGTGGCTCAGGAGGTTAAGCATCCGACTCCTGGTTTCGGCTCAGCTCATGATCTCATTGTTCCGTTGAGTTTGAGCCCCACCTTGGGCTCTGTGCTGGCAGGGCAGGGCAGAGCCTGCTTGGGATTCTCTCTCTCTCTCTCTCTCTCTCTCTCTCTCTCTCTGCCCCTCCCAACTTGTACTGTCTCTGTCTCTCTCAAAATAAATAAATAAACTTAAAAAAATTTAACGGAAACACACACAAAAAAACAAGTGCATTCGTCATTAACACTAAGTATTGATAAGGCCAGCAAGGGTGGTGGTCCTCACCCAGCTCACCCCGGTACAGAAGCTGTCCTGTACTTAAACAGTTACTGCAGCAAAGGGAAGGGATGTGGCAAATCTCACATGGGCCTTACATTTTCTACCTAGAAGTGACATGTCACTTTTTCCAGATTCTGTTGGCCAAAACAAGTCATCTGGCCACCCTAAAGTCAGAGGGGATGGGAACATGCAATCCTACAACATGCCTGGAAGGAGAAAGGAACAGCAGAAACACGTGAACAGCATGAATGACCACAAGTCTTGAAATTATCCCTCTTTTACCCTCAGGCTCCCTGGAGAGAAGGAAGGTAGTGAATATAGGGCATTTGGAGACACAGGGATACAGATTTGAATTCCAGCCCTGCCTCTAAGTGGCTGGGTGATCTTGGGCAAGCTTTTAAATTCTCTGATACTTAATTTTCTCATCCATTAAAGAAAAGTGAGGAGCAATAATGACTACCTTAAAGAGCTGTGAAGATGAGAGAAAATACACATGCACAATGCCTGTGTACACATGAACACACATACAAAATTAGTATATGCTTTTATTTAATAAATCCTGGCTGCTATCATTGATATTCTTACTACTGTTTTCCTAAACTGGCGTGCTGGACATTCTTTCCCCTACGTAACATCCTGGGTATACCTTCTTCTGCCTATCATATCCTGGAGCCATATATATTCCCATTCTACAATTACTAGGGTATGCTCCCCCCACTCTCTTTCTCTCCCCTCTACCTCCTCTACTCTTCTGACACGATTTGCCCCCTACATTCCAGCGCACACCCTTGAGATAAAAGAGAACTAAGACTAGATATAAGACTAGTGAGGGGCGTCTGGGTGGCTCAGCCAGTTAAGTGTCCGACTCTTTTAGCTCACGTCATGATCTCATAAAGCCCCATGTCAGGCTCTGGGCTCACAGCGAGGAGCCTGCTTGGGATTCTTACTTTCCGCCCCCCCCCCCACCTCTGTCTGCCCCTCTGCTACTTGCTTGCATAGTCTCTCTCTCTCTCAAAATAAATAAATAAACATGAAAAAAAAATAGTAGTGAGTGAAGTGTGGACATGTGCTTCTGACCAAAGCTATTCCTACAACTGAATAAAATACATAGAGCCCACAACCTTAAAAGTAGATAGCCCCGCCCTGATAAAGGAAAAAGTCCGTTAAATCTCATATAAGAGATACTCGTGGTTCCGTTAAATAAAACAATATTTCTTTATATTTTTAGAAGAATATATAACTATTGTGGTGGTCTTTTTTCTCCAAGTAATTCCTAATTATTTTTCAATTTCACCTCCTTATATTTTTAAGTTAAAACGCAAAATAAATTCCTAATTATTTTTCAATTTCACCTCCTTTTATGTTTTTAAGTTAAAAACACATTCTGGGAGAATTTGAGCCTACACTTGTTTATTGCTTCCCTATTGTCTTTGACAGATTCTTGAGTCGTTATCTAAAATGACAACAGGCTGCTAAGGACTTGATTTCCTCCTACACTTGATAGCCTGCCATATCATTTTGTTCCATGTTACAAGGAACATGTAGACATTCTCTTTGTTAGCCAGACTTTTGAGTTCACTGTACTGCCTGAGATAGAGACAGACAGACAGACAGACAGAAAACGAGGGAGATAGAGAGCATTAAGGCAAGCACTGCTGTTTGGTCCACACCAAGGATTAGGAGGACCACAGGAAATCCCACGTGGGAACACGCTTTCCTCATGAGGACACAATGTCCTCTTTGCTGTCCCCTGCCCTCCCTGGTGTACCTGAAAATCCTGGTAGATGAGTAATTTCAGAGCCATAAGAGAGCACTTTGTCTCCTTATAGTGGTGTTTTATGTAACCCCTGTCTAAAATCTGACTCATCTGGTACTCATCATTTTAGGGTACTTACCTATATTCACAGTCATATGATTGCTGATGACTGGCAAAAAGCACTATTAATATCAGTGCCCTCTATTTTTTCATTTGTAGCTGCATTTTGCAGTGACGGTTGATGATTTAATCAATCATGCCTATGTAATGAAGCCTCCATGAAAACCCAGAAAGACAGGGTTCAGAGAGCATCCGGGCCGGCCATGCTGGGACGTGCTGGGAGAGGGGATCACTCGGCATGGAAGCTCTGTGCCCTTTCCCCATACCTTGCTCTATGCATCACCTGCTGCTGTCTGGTTGTTTCTGAGTTATATCCTTTTACAATAAACTGGTAACCTAATAAGTAAAATGTTTCTCTGAGTTCAGTGAGCTGCTCTAGAAAATTAATTGAAGCTGAGGAGGGGGGCTTGGGAACCTCTGATTTATCACCATTCAGAAACACATGTAACAACCTGGGGCTTAGGACTGGTGTCAGAAATGTCTATATTGCAGAGGAGGGTGTCGTAGGACTGAACCCTCAACCCGTGAAATCTGATACTATCTCCCGATAGTGTCGTCGGAATTGGGTTGAATTATAGGACACTCCGCCAGTATTCCTAGAATTGCTTGTTGGTGTGGAGAACAGCTCCCCAGTTCTGCCTCACACACTGGAATTGGTACCAGATCCTATTTAACCTGAAACTAATATAATGTTATATGTCAATTACATCTCAATCAAAAAAAAACCCAAAACACCAACTATTCTTTCTTGACTCAAGATGCCTCCAGAGTCCCTAATATCTTTGGGTATTTAAATTGTAGGAGAGATGTCTGGCTGCTTCTGAAGATGACTGATGATGTAAGACAAACAATTGGATTTCATGATTCTGGAGGTCCAGATTGAGATTCAGACCAGTGGGTGATGGCAGGAGTGAAGTTAGGAATAAGGCTGGCTGGCAAGTCACCATTCCTAGTGTTTAGGCAGCATCTCCCACCACCATGAATCCAGTTTCTCCGGCATATTAAACTTCCTCTAACGCTTCACCTCCAGTTACCATGGATTAGTGGGCATAATGAGCTGATGGTAGCAGCAAATATGTGAGGTTTTTCCAATGCCATTTGAAAGATTCCTTTGAAGAATCAGGCTTCTATCATTGTATATTTTTAAAAGCTCCTAACATTTTAGCTGACTTACAAATATCATACCAAGCCTATTTTCATTAATAGCTTTGGGGACAAGTCATTTTTCCCCGCAACTTGTATGTTGAGAAATTCCAAATCTACTGAAAAGTTGCAAGGATAATAACCATGCACACCTATAGATTGTTTAACTACAGAATTTAACTAGACTAAACCAATTGTGAACATTTTGACATATATGCTTTATCATATTTCTTTCTGTATGTGTGTATAAATGTGTGTGCTTGTTTTTTGGGTTGTTTTTGTTTTTGTTTTTGGCTAAAACATTTGAGTGTTATTTGCTGATATTAGGATACTTTTTGGCTACAAACTTTAACATGCATTTCCTAATAACAGAACATTCTCCTATATCACTTAGGAAATTTAATATTTATATAATACAATTATCTAGTGTGCTATCTATGTTTAAATTTCCCTGGTTGTCCTCATAATGTCCTTTATAAGAAAGCCATTTTTTCTTCTAATTGGCCAAAGGATCTTGCATTGCATCCGGGAATGGATCTTGAAATCTGCTCCCTATTTCTTTTTCTGAATATTCATCTGACTCCTAAATAATGTAATATGGCCAAAACTGGCTGTATCCAAAACAGCCTGCCTGAGCTGCCAATTACTAATCATTCTTCCTAAATACCCATTTTACTGTGGAAAGCATCATCATTGACTGTCAGCCTTAGAGGACGGGGGGGGGGGGGGGGGGGGGGGGGGGGGGGATGGAGAACTTATTTAGCAAAATTCATATGTATATATTATGCTAAATACTGGGCTAATATCCAGAAGGGATGGGCAATTTACATACTATGTAATCAACTAAGGTTCTATTTGTAGTTATATTATGAGGGACAATGGCTCATTAATTCAAGTAAATGCTGTGCCTTGATTAAAAATGCCATCACGTAGAAACTCTGTGAGCTTGAGACTTAAAATGTAAGACCTAAAACATTTATATACATTTGTAATATTCAAATCTATTTTTAAGGAGTAGACTATAAAGCATCTTAGTTTAAACAAATACATGACTGTAGTTGTCATGAATAGTGACTTGCTTAATTATTTGATAATACTCAACTTCTTTTCAGACAACCTGTGTCATCACTTTTTTTTTTTAATTGTACCTGTACATGTGATTTTATGGATAGAGGATAGCTATTAGTCTTTGGAATACTCTTATTTGCAAAACCAGAGAACTGGATATATTATATAATTTATATTCCTCTCTTCCCTCTGCTTCAATTATCAAGATATTTTAAGTAGAGGTGAAGTTTGGGGGTTAATTTATGGAGTGAATGAAATATTTACTACATATCCATTGTTATAAATTGAAAGTTTATGAGATGATGAAAATTTATAAGAAAATACATATAAAACAATAGGCATTTACAGAAAGAGGCAAACCTAAAGGTCCTCTTTAAAATTTTTTTTTTTTCAACGTTTATTTATTTTTGGGACAGAGAGAGACAGAGCATGAACGGGGGAGGGGCAGAGAGAGAAGGAGACACAGAATCGGAAACAGGCTCCAGGCTCTGAGCCATCAGCCCAGAGCCTGACGCGGGGCTTGAACTCACAGACCGCGAGATCGTAACCTGGCTGAAGTCGGACGCTTAACCGACTGCGCCACCCAGGCGCCCCCCTAAAGGTCCTCTTTAAACACATTAGTTTGGATGCCTATGGGAGATGGAAGGAAATGGAATGAGAAATCAAGATAAAGAGGAATCAATGAAGACAATAAGCTACAAACTGAGGAATGTACCTACTTAAAGAATTAGGCAGCAGTAGACCCAAACAAAAGTACTGGTTGGGAGGAATACAGTATCACATTTTCCCCAATTATAGTGAGTGGTCCATGGCTGCCCACTTGTGAGGAATCTGCTTAGACTTAGAGGGGTCTTCATTAAATGGCTGTTGAAAAACAAACGTCCAGGCTTTTCCCTATTCCCTTACAGCAGTTTTAGAGGAACCCACAGTTCCCTGGAGCCTGAGAGAGGAGATTGGGGATACGTAGTGGTCTACATGTAAAGATTTAAAGAAAACTGTAACAATCACAAAATTAGGTTCACAAGGACAAATTTTCCCAGTGTCATACTCTATAAGGGGACTGTTACGAGAAATTCCTGATTAAACAAAAAATATATTAGAGCTAAGTTATTTTAGAGGCAGAATGACAGACCATGGAAGAGGAGAAAACACCATTCCATTCTACCAGAGCATGATTTAATGAAAATTTTTTTATATGTGTCCAATCTTATTAAAAATAAGTAAGGTTTTTAAGTATACTAATGGTATGATTTAACCAATTTTAGCTGCTCCAGTTCTGGTATATGTGCTGCGGGAGAGTACACTAGCTGTTTTTCTTAATACACTTCTAAAATACTGGAAAAGATCAGATCCTAGTGGAGGGCGAGAACTGACCTGAAAGCCCTTACTAAAAATACTATAACATCTTGAAAGGCCAGTCTTGCTTCCTGCCTTCTTTCTTCCCACTGACTCATTTGGACATTGCCTATGATCCTCAAGTCATCATTTCTCTGGCTGTTCGCTTTTCCTTTAAATCAAGTGTTTAAGCACAGTGACCTTTCCTCCCTCTCCGTAGAAGATTTTCATTGTTCTGCTGCTTCTTACTCGGCTCGGCTCATGCTTCCTTCAGCCTTCAGGGTGCTACTTTTCTCATTCTGATTTGGATTAATTGTGTTAGCCTAGATGGGTCCAATATCCCCAGAGGGTAGGACCCGAGCCCTTCCTGGTCTTTTCTACACATCATAAAAGAATCATGACAATGCTATGCCTAGACCTGTCTTTGTATTTGACCTGTTTTTTAACCAGAAAATTATGCATTTAAACTACCTTATTCTAAAAGAGTGACATTCTTTTATTCTTACGAAGCAGTGTTTTGGTCGTGAAATCTTCACATGGAATATAAATACAACAAAAATTCATTAAGAATAATACTTTGAGGGCCGCCTGTGTGGCTCCGACTTCGGTTCAGGTCATGATCTCACGTTCGTGAGATGGAGCCCCGTGTCGGGCTCTGTGCTGACAGCTCAAAGCCTGGAGCCTGCTTCGGATTCTGTGTCTCCCTCTCTCTCTGCCCCTCCCCTAATCACATTCTGTCTCTCTCTCTCTCTTTCAAAAATAAATAAAGATTAAAAAAAATTAAAAAAAGACTTTGATTTCTCCAGAAAAACAGTGTTATATAAATGCAAGGGAGGTCATACTATAATTACATTTGAGGTTGTACAAGATGGATGGTCAGTCACGTGTATATTCCCTTTTGAAATACTTGCTTGTATACATGTTTTTTTTAACTTCAATCTACACCACTTTGTATATCAAGAAAGGTATATTCTGAATATTTTGTGAATTATAATTTATGTAGATAATGATTTTTTAAAGAATTAGTACAAACAGTTCATCTAGCATAAAAGCATTCTGAGTATATTTATTTTGTTAGGGAAATATTTTACTGGGCCTGAGAGTAATCCAGATTACCCTTACCACCAAGTCCTCACCAAGATAGAGAGAATTAGGAGACTGGTCTGGATCTAAAACAACTTAAAGACCTACCATAGAAATTGATTTTTTTAATGTTAAAAAAAATTTTTTTAGCTGATACTAAATTATTACTTTGTCATTTTAAAAATTTTCACCAAAGTACTATGAAAAAGCTCTGACTATATTCTGATCATTCATTTGAACAGTAGATAAAGAGAACTGTTAATTTTAATTTTTTGTCTAACATTATCAGTCCAGATCCATGAATTCCAGTGTATTATTCAGAATCTTCATATTCTATATTTCTTCTCACAAGATGGTCTTCAAATTCAACATTTGATAATACATAGACTCAGTTTATTTCATCACTTGGTTTTATTTTTTTATTTTTATTTTTTTTTTTTTAATGTTTATTTATTTTTGGGACAGAGAGAGACAGAGCATGAACGGGGGAGGGGCAGAGAGAGAGGGAGACACAGAATCGGAAACAGGCTCCAGGCTCCGAGCCATCAGCCCAGAGCCTGACGCGGGGCTCGAACTCACGGACCGCGAGATCGTGACCTGGCTGAAGTCGGACGCCCAACCGACTGCGCCACCCAGGCGCCCCACTTGGTTTTATTTTTTATTGGGCTATGACAGGGAATCATAAACAGAATTCACATATAATTCTACCCTGCTAAGTATTATACTGACAAGAGCAGTTCTCAGACAAATATATGGATGGCTGAATCATCTTTGAATAATTATAGCACATAAGACAATAAACTTTATTTTCATTATTCCAAGACTAGGGGTAAGTATTTGCAACTGCAAGTGACAACTGACATTTAGAGAAGTGTGGGTGGGGCATATGTATGTCAGCACCAACCTTCTCTCATCTAGCATGACCTAAAAGGCCATCAGCCAAAGAGAAAGCGTTCAGAGAGAAGATAATCATGCAAATAGTAAAGGAATGGCTCGAGGTCTCATAGAAAGCATATTGTTTTTTAAGTAGAACTAAAACCAGCTTTGCTTACGTGTGATAAGGTCCCTACTAGATTTTGGAAATGATAGTTTCTATGTGTTCTACAGAGAAAGAGATCCAATATATCATTATGTTAATCAAATTCGACATTTGTAGACGGAAATAAGGATTTTACCATGTCATGTTAATAACTTATCAACTCTATCAAATCATTACTGATGGTTTGAGAGGACAGCCTTTTGGAGAATGACATAGCAGGACTTGCTAATGATGAAAAGATGATTCCGACATCCTAACAGCCAGGGTACTCTTTATGTCTGCAAGGCAACAAAGCAGCTTATCCCAGTTTTCCACAATAAAAACCTTTCAAATAGTTGTTCTTCACATAGAAATGTATTGAATAAAGGTCAGAAACAAAGCAATTGCCGTGCCAGATTTGAGGCTGACTGTGGGCTGAGCTGTGGACACCATTACGTTGTAGAAGTCAAGGCATGGCGTTGGCTCCACCCATATGCAGGCCACCAGAGGTCTTGCAGTGCTTGTGTGTGCAGACTCAGAGGTGGGGGCCTGTCGGCTCTTTTTCCTTTTACCAGGCATGAAGTACGCGTCAGAGGGTATGCTTTTGTTCTTCTGAAACTTTACAGTTCTCATAATGACCCCATGGGAAGGAAAGCTTCCATTCTTCCAGAGGACTCACAGAGGCATGGTGCTGAGTGTCCTGGAGCCAGAGACCCCCCAGTCTGCCCTGTCTCTACTGTCTCTCCATCTCCCTGCCCCACTGGGCTCATGGTGACGTTTCACATCCGCTCTTCCTCACTTAAGTAGGTGACTGCCTTTTGTAGATTCCTCCCCGGCACAGGTTTTTATTCCAAGAGACAAAGGGAAAGCTGGCTGACCATGAACCAAAATATTTACACAAATCTTCATTTATAATGTTTTGATCTAGCTGTCTCATTTCCCTTTCTCAAATATCACTTTTTGAGGATGGCTCAGAAAAAAAAAAAAAGAACATCATAGTGCCCACGTGGCTTTAGGTGCCACCTGAAATGAGAGGACATCGATGCTGCCCTGAGACAGGTCAAGGCTATGCATTTAAGATGAAGTCTCTCTCTTCTTTTCTTTAAACCTAATCCGTTTGGGAGAAATGGCCCAAGGTGCCTCATCCTGAAACGTTTGTTTGATTTCATTTTCACAGTGCTACCTTTGGCCTCATTCACACAGTCACAAGGCCTGAACATGTACAACCTGCTTCATCCTGAACATTTATACACAGATTGTCAAAACATTCACCAGAGAGAAGGAAGATTCACCAAATTTTTAAAACTTGAATAAGAAAATGAGAATCAGTGCCATCAAAACTAAAACAGTCTCTGACAGTGCAAATATTCGGTGGTTTCAGAGTAGGACAGTGAAACAAAATTTGCATATCTGTCACTTAAAATTAAGAAGTATTCTGGAAATGATATTAAGTCTGAAATACTGGGAGGAAAATATTTAAAGGAGAAGGTATTTAATTGTGAAGTGTCGGACAATAACACAAACTTTCATTTGTTCATTTCTACCATTCTTCCAAGACCTCTTAGAAGATCAGATGCTCTCCCCAAAACTTCTTAGCCTCCTTTCCTGTAAACCCATTTCACAGACAGTTGAGGCCCACAGGGGCCCTTTTGTCTGAAAGTGAAGATCTTCTTGATGTGAAAAGTTTCCTTGGAATATTTACAACTTAAAGAGATGCCTTTGTTTTTTTTTTTTCTTTTTTTTCAACTTTTTTATTTTTTTTATTTTTTTTTATTTTTGGGACAGAGAGAGACAGAGCATGAGCGGGGGAGGGGCAGAGAGAGAGGGAGACACAGAATCGGAAACAGGCTCCAGGCTCTGAGCCATCAGCCCAGAGCCTGATGCGGGGCTCGAACTCATGGACCGCGAGATCGTGACCTGGCTGAAGTCGGACGCTTAACCGACTGCGCCACCCAGGCGCCCCGAGATGCCTTTGTTTTAAAAAAGTGGTCTGGCAGCCAGCTGTGAGCTTCTCCACTGAACTGCTGACACCCTAGTGACACTGTCTGTGCCTCCAGCTCACCCCCAGAAAATGACAGTGTTGGGTAGCAAAGGTGGCTTTAGAAAAATCATCCAATTCCAGCTGAATCTATGACCAGCATGTGTCAGAACTGTAGGACCAGCCGAGACTTTGAAAGCTCTTCTAGGCTTTCTAAGCATTCAGAAGGAACTATATGTCTACTGGGACTTTACGTGGGATGGCCTTTTATAATTTTCTAAGTATGTTTATGGAAATTTTATCACATCTTAGCTCAGGACCTCTTGGTGAGGTAGGAAAGGTGAGTTTTATTGCACCAACAGGAAAACTGAAATGCCAAGAGTGAACAGTGAGCTTGCCCAGAGTAAGTGGCAGGTAGGAGCTAATGACGCAACTCTTCATCATTTTTCTCTTCCCATCACAGTTGAGAAAACTAAGAACACAGTTCAGGCATGGGGTCTAGTCCCTAGTCTGTCACTGTCTAGCTGTGTATCCTGAGTAAATCATGTCTTTGTGGCTCAGTTTCCTCATCTACAAAATGAGAATAATAATTCCTGCTCTACCGAGTAGCTGTGAGGAACACGTAAACTGCTTAGTCCCCTCGTCACCCATGCTAGGAAAATAGGATGTAAAATCCTTACTACTCAAATGTCAGGAAAATTGAGACCAGATGGTATAAGGAGTGAGGATGGGCAGAAACCCCACGTCCTAGCTTATCTTTTAATGAGAGGTTTCTTTTGTCAGATCAGTTAGCTTCTTTCTCCTCAGTTTCCTCAGCTAGATTAGGAGGTCTTTCCAGAATACTAAGAATATTTCTTCTTATTCATTCAGCCCATAAGGTTTCCATCCTAGTTTTCTTTCCTAATGATCTTGCTGCCTCTGAGACTATTTTCCCTAAAGATGAATGGCTAGGACATTTACATAAAAAGGCAAGGGACTGCCAAATCAGTGTGACACATTTTAGTCCCCCTGTGACTCTCTCTCTCTCTTTTTTTAAGGATCATTAGGAGCCTGTAGCAACTTAATGGAATTAAAATCACCAAGCAAAGTATAATGAGGAGTAGGAGTCAAATTACTTTAGGAACTACTAAGACACTGCATGTGGCCTACTCAGAGGAACTCACTAAGATCATTAGCCTGCATGACACCCAGCAGGGACAATCTTCTCACAAGTGTCCCCTGCTTCCCAGGGATCATTAATGCTGCTCAGCTCTGGCCACAGTGGCCAATGTCAGACCCTCAAAGAATCAGCCACTTAATTAGATCTGGAGTACAGAAGGGAAAAGCAAGTTTTCAAGATAAAATGCAGGGCAGAGTTTAGGAAGAGGGAAAGCCAGGGGCAGAGTGGATTTTTCACATTAGCATTTCATTCTGTCTGACAGGAGGAGGTTTAGAAATTTACAACAAAGGTATCTAATGCCACAGAGAGCTAGGAAGAGCCTCTTTTCTCGACTTGAAGAGTCTTCTGCCCAGAGGGATCGATGCATTCCGCGCCTCCACGTGGACTTAGCGGGCTGGAGGCCGAGGCAGAAACCGACTGTGACTTTGCCAGTCATGGAGGAGAGGGTGTCTGAGACATGCTACACCCACACTCGGAGCCTGGGGAATCATGCCGTCTCCTGCTTGCTACCTGCCTGTCAGTCTGCTTTGCCTGTGTGTTCCTCACAAGGACCACGTTAGGAGCGAGAACATGGTCAAGGGCATACTCTGCCTCCCGGCTGCCAGAAAATCATGCCTTCTCCACACCCAATAAACACACATACACACACTATCAACTCATTTTGGCCCAACCTCTACAATTCACAAAGTGCTTCCATGGCTGTTTTCTTGATAACACAGGTGGGACAGGTGCTATACATTTTACAGATGGGAAAGTGAAGCTCAGAAAATGTAGGCAATTTGCCCAACTTCCCAAAGGTAAAAGGGAATTTGGACCTCAAACCTAAGTCTCTTGACAGCAAATCTTGTACTTTCCATCACTCAGAGGGAATCCAACCTTTTTTCTTCTAAATTAATCTGAAGTTTTTATTCAGTGCTAAAGTATGCACTAGAACGTACACAGGTAGATAGAAAAGAAATATGAAGAAATGGCCCCTCATTTCAAGGAGATGAATTTTTCTAAACAAATCAGAAAATTATAAATGTTCAACAAGAAAGCAAACTTACCTGCACGGCGTGATTCTTCAAAGTATAGTAGAGATAAATCCTGGCTGGGAAGGTGCTAGTGGGCTAGAGGTGCGCAGAGTTAATTTTCTGGAGAAGAGAGGTTTGGCACTGACTTTCTGGGTCCTATTCTCAGATCATCCACTTGGAGCATCTGTTGAAATCACAGCAGATGGAACACATCAGAAATGTATTTTCCTTTTTACTTATTTTAGTTCCTTGGAGAATCCTGGTACCTGGGGTACTGCAGCGGTAAAATGAATAAAAGTTATTTTATATCATCATTTGTAATATCATAAGCATTACCTGTTCCTGGAGAAGTAATTTCATTCCTTTCCTTCTTGAAGTGAAACTGGAAATAAGACTGAAGTGTGATATTTTGTGAATAACGCATTCAGTTGTTCTTTTTTGTTGTCTGTTTGTTTTTGCAGGGCCAATGGACACCTGATCCCCTGCTGCCTTTGTTTGAAATCCAAGAAGTTTCCTTGTGCCTGATTTAACTGCCTGCAATCTTTTCTATCATAAAAAACAAAACAAAACAAAACAAAACAATGCTGATTTCTGTCCATTTTAACCCCTGTGTGAAACTGACTTTTAACATACTTGTTGCGTTCTTTGAACCTCCATGAAAGATGTCTGAACCTGGCTCTTCATCTGTATTTTCGGGGTAACGTGGAGAATGGAACTTTCCTTGAGCTCTTTCCTACATCCCTGTCCACATCGGTAGACCCTTCCTCAGGCCACCTGTCAAATGTCTACATCTATGTGTCCATATTCCTTAGCCTTTAGCGTTTCTGCTTCTGCTTTTAATCATTGCCCTCCAGAGGCTCAAAAATATCATCTCTTCCAGTTCCTCCTACCCAGAGTACCCGAGTGATGCTGGTAGTTCTTTCACCAATTTGGAAGTCTGTAGTATTTCCTCTCAAGGTCCACTTTCTCAAACCTTTCCTCATGAAGAAACAGAAGAATTCTTGAATGCTGCAGCAGCCTCGGTTTTCCCTTGCGGGAAGTGTCACATGAAGTAGTTGCTTCATGAAAGAAATAACCCCCCTTTCTTTTCCAACCAATGAGACCTGTGTCTCCTCCTTCACCCCTAATCTCTCCTTCCAGTCATGATGCTTTCCATTTGTGAATGTAGGAGTTGATGCTGACTCAGAGAAATGTGTGCAAACCTTAAGGGGCAGAATTTCACACAAACCACCTGACCGATCCGGAGCGGACTTCTTGAGGGTGGATCAGTTCATTTCACTCTGCTGGACACCCGAGGCGGAAATCACGCGAGGCGGCCTCACAGTGGGTGCTGGATACAGACTCTTGCCCTTCATTTCCCTTACAAAACCGTGAAACCAACTGAGCTGGCAGGAACTGGCAAAATTAAGTCTGAGCTACTTAGAAGACATTTTCCATATTTAAAAGATAAAGTGGAAACATCAAATTAAAAAAAAAAAAAAGAATCAATGTAGATTTAATGTATAACATTCCTATAACCGGAGGCAAAATATGCTAAATGTTTTCACTTTAATAAATGAAAATCACATTTATTGATGAGTAAGTCACTATGGAAAAGTTTTGGAAGAGTAACTTTTAATAGCAAGACAAATATGTGTTATGATGCAGTCTGTAATGTATTTTTGCCTCTTGGTTTTTTTTTTCTACTTATGTTATAGTCATAATACTCCTACTGTTGTAGAATTCTTTGTGATAATTGCTGTTACTAAGAGAAACACCCTAAGAGACACTAAGAAGTTTTTATTTTATAGCTATACTTTCTATTAGTGGAAATTAAGCATATGGAAAAATATTCATTTAGTTCTGTTTTCTGCAGTAATAACTCCTAGCAGTCATGTAAGCATGTTCCTTTATTCAGTTTCATAGTCTTTATAATTTTAGTGCAGAATTCTGTTAAGGCTCCCAGATGTCAGATGTTTGTTCACCCACATTAGATTGCAAAACTTAAGGGACTAAATTGCTATTTTACATATTATTATATACTCCATGAATGTGACAGTCTCTGGTAATTAGTTGTTCTATGTTAACATACACTTTGAATTAGAACCCCGGGATGTGGGTTTTTATTAGAAATTATAGACATTCAAGTTGTGTAGCTGCTGAGAACTTAGTGATCCTGGGAGCCCCACACTATGTTCACCCAAACACTGAACTTGGGGGCTTTGTCCATGCCGTGAGGCATACCTGTGAGCACAGACTTAGAAGACGGAAGAAATCAAGCTCCCCCTAAAAACAAAGCAAATAAACTACAGCTTCTTTAGAGTGAGAACTTTATTTACTTTAAAAATAATAAATGGCCCACAGCATAACAATGAGTTCATCAGCCTACGGAACCCACTGCATCAACATGCCCCATCTTCCCACGGCAAGTGGATCATTTCTTGTCCAAAACATTTTCTAACCTTCAGCAGTGGAGTTCAGTACATCCTTTGGATTGATTGTGCAGGCGACACTGTCTAGTAACTCGAATGGGTAAAGAATCCGCCATTTTTACAAGGTGTATTTTTGTCATTCCAAAATGCTGAGACAGATGAGGACTGGTAATGAGGATCTGAAGGTTGTTTGTTTGTTGTTGTTTTTCTTAAATCCATAAGCTTCACTTTAAATCAGACCACACTGAACTATTTATATGAAAAATGTTCCCAGACACCATAAGACCTGCACAGAGTTGCTGTCCTAAAATGCGTAATTAGTGAAAACGTGGTTTCTGCTGCCATTTCAAGCATGGCAATGTGTTGCAGTGTTATCATGTAGTGTAAATGCTGGACTAGAAGAACTCCATTACTTTAGATCATTATCAGCTGTCTCTGAGTGTGTGTGTGTGTGTGTGTGTGTGTGTACTAATGTATATATATTTTTTCACACGCTCCCAATTAAAAATTCTGTAAAAACTACAGGATAACAGAGGCATCTGTGTTATCACCTTTGCTTTTTTTGGTTAATTTTGTGCTATTTTGGTTATTGAGGAAGAAAGGATATGGATCAAGTGATTTAAAAAAAAATAAAGTAACAAGTTTGCCACACAATAGGATAATCTGAGTACCATCTGTTCTAAGGGTAACTTTATATTCTTTCCTTCTGAAAGAGATACAAGGGCTTCTGAAAGTAAAACTGCCTTTAAAAAAAAATCTGCAGGTAGATCCCCCTCCCTGCTGCTGCAGTGGTTCTTGCTCTCCAGATTAAGTGGAGTATTTAAAAGCAAACATTCGCAAATGTTGTATCAGGACTTGTCAAGCTTGCCAAGATAACGGATTGCACAATTTGAGATGAACTTGTCTAGGAAGTTCAGAAAGCTTGGAGGACTGGTTTATAAATGAAGAAGTAGAGCCCACTGAAAGACTGGTTCTTCTCTTATTGTTTTCACTGAGGTGGTCTCCCTCTTAGGGAGGCTTTTCCATCACTCTGTCTGCACATCCTCTCTGAAGCAGGGTCCCTAATGAGTGAGTGACCCTGATCTCAGCCTCTCCCCACCCCGCAAGAGTCCCCCACCCTTGGGGCAGTGAGTCGCACACTTCCCTGGTCAGAAGATTCACCCAGACACTTGGAAAATACCCTGGTTTCCAGACCACAGCCCAGACCTCAGGAGCGGAGCCAGAAAACTGGTATTTGTAAGAAGGGCCCTGGGTGATGCTTGTGATCAGTGGGGCACATGGTGGCAAAGGGAGGGTCACATATATTGCTCTAGTGTATTTGCGGAGGTCAAGAGCTCTCACCTCTCATTTACTGCCTGAAACAACTGCTGTATCTCCAAGCTAAGTTGCCCTCCTATGCACAGCTTAAAGCACCCCCACCCCAAACCTTCTCACTCTCCTGCAAGGGTCTGAACTCCAGGCCACCCTCCTCAGTGGAAAGCTATGGCCATCGTACTGGGCTCAGTGCAAGAGGGACGTGAGGAAGGTCACATCCCTTCTTCCCCACAACACCATTTTCATAAGACCATGTGCATATAACAGACGATGGCAGACGACTGATGGCTAACTGACAGGATTTATAAAATGAGAGAAAACATTTTACATTGTATTCTCACAATCCAAAGGAAAACAATGACACAACTGAAAAATGAAACATTCTCAAGGAGAAATGCCAGTTTCTAGAGTTGGCTCTGCCTCAGGTCTGCCTTTCCTGGAGAGGCTGCCACTTCAAGCCATTGCCAGGTCCCGCTCTGGTTTGCAAAGTCCTCTAGGACCCATCCCCACTGGGGCAGCACACAGACCCAAGCCCCCAGTACCACATTGCCCAGAGCCTGAGTTACTCAGGATAGGATGCCAAGGCTGTGTGTGGAGGGGTATGGTGGGTGTTGGAGGGAAGGGAGGCTGTGGGGGAAGAGTAGAAGGGAGGCTCAGAGCCTCCCAGGACCAGCTCTCCTCAGAATTTCTCCATCTGTGAGAGAACAACTGCTTCTCTTTCCTTCTAGTTATCCAGTGGGCAGCTCTTAGAATCCCACACGTGTCTGTGTGTGTGCACAGACTCATACACACAGAGAATCCCACGCATATGTTCTCTTCCACACACAGCCCTCCTATGAACAAACAACATATCTCAATGCACACCTCCGTTCTCAAAGTCCATCAACCTCAATTTAACCCTGCCTTCAATGTCAAGCAGAGTACAGTAGTGCCCCATGCTCATCCTTCTCTTCAATCTGTGTCTACACATCCACCCTTTTAAAAGAGAGAATTGCTAGTAATGCTCCTTTTTATTGCAACGGAGTTCACTGGTCCCTGTAGTCACATTTGACTATATGAAGACCTTATCAAACCATTGCAAGTACTGACTGCTTTTCTATATATGCAGGTAAGAGCCCTTCTGAAGTAGGGTCTTTGCCATCACGAACACTGTAAGGAGACAGAAGGCCCTTGTCACTAGACATAGCAAATAGATACGGCTCCTGCCCTCGTGAAGCTTACAATCTACTGAGAAAGACACAAAACAAAAGAACAAAAAATATGCATATTTACAACTGCAATTAGCACTATGAAGAGAATAAATGGTGGAATGACACACAACAAGGTGAAGTCACTTAAATATGGTGGTCAGGGAGAGCCTTTTTGATGAGATCATATGTAAGTACTGAAGTGTGTTGGGAAGAATATTCTCTCAAAAGGAGTAGCATGGGGGTGCCTGGGTGGCTCAGTCGTTTGAGCGTCTGACTTCGGCTCAGGTCATGATCTCACCATCTGTGGGTTCAAGCCCCACATTGGGCTCTGTGCTGACAGCTCAGAGCCTGGAGCCTGCTTCGGATTCTGTGTCTTCCTCTCTCTCTGCCCCTCCCCTGCTCATGCTCTGTCTCTCTCTGTCTCAAAAATAAATAAAACATTAAAAAAATAATAAAAAAAAAAGGAGTAGCATGTACAAAGGCCCTGTGGCAGGAAAGTTCTCCGCTTATTGGCGTAGAGAAGTCAGAGTGTTGTGGTTCAGAGCAGTGAATTGAAGGTGGGTAAGGGCAGATTATGTAGGGCCTGGTAGGTTATAGTAAGAGTTTAGGTTTTATTCTGAGTGCAGTGGGAATCCACAGAAGGATTTTAAGCAGAGCTGTTAAATAACTAACTTTACATTTAAGAAATATTACACTAGCTGTTTTGTGGAAAATAGACTAGAGATGGACAAAAAGCCTTATTCAGATCCAACCTGGGTGGGGTATACGAGTGGGTGGAGAGTTGTTCTCCCAGCTACAAATATCATATCTGTTCATCTTCTAGCCATGGAAACGGTCTTAGCTTAGAATTAGTGTCAGCACACAACTCCCTTCCCCCTCCTCCTCCACCACATACTCATCTCCCTCACTCCTCCCATCTCTCTGTCTCTTTTACACTCACACGCATACGCACTCCTACCGTTTCCCTCCTCTCCTCACTTGTCCGCATTTGGCCCTCGCTGACGTTCTTTCGATCATTTTCAGTCCATGGTATCTCTATTCCAGTATCTTCAACATGATGTGTGACTAATGTTCCAATAAAACAATTAATATTCTAATACTGGAGTAAAGTTGAAGCATTAAAGCATTTAAAGTTTTTGCTCCTTTCAAAATTCCATTCCCGAAAAAGCTGTCATTCTTTATGCACTCTATGGCTTAACCCTTATGATTCTAGCCTCTCATGAATAGTTGGCATTTTTGAAAAGTTTCTCCTCAGTTACCTGCCTGCCCTGTTTAACTAAGTCTATGTGCCATAGAACTCAGGGTGTGTATTCAGAGTTTTGTTCAAATCCCCGAGTCCTAAAGACTACCTCCATGACCACAGGCAATCTTCCTGAGTCTCCAAACCTTGGTAACCTAAAGAGAAGAGTCATTTCCTTATGGGTTGTGAGGATAAGGAGAAACTGTATGTAAACTGTCTAACGCTACATTGCTTTCTACGTGGTAATATTACAGATGCAAATACCAAGCAAACATCCCTTAGAACTTTTGGTCCCTGAAGGTTCAACTTTTCCCACTTTTTTCTGCTTACCATCTACTCTCCTTGCCTTCATGAATTCAATCCCTCTTCCAGTCTTATCTTTAAGCAGTGTTTAAGACTTTAAGCAGTCCACTGTACTGCTTTCACCTACCCCCTATCTAAATCTCCCTGTGACCTCAGTGAAGATCCATGAACGGAAGAAGTTGCACAGCAGTTTCTCTCAACAATGTACTTACTTATTCAGCCTTTCCCCTTCCCAAGGACTGTGCATGTTAGGGACAGAGTAATGTGTCATAATGTAAGCATAATGGTGAGAGACAGATCAAGAACCAAGACTGCTGGTAAGCACCATCTGATTTATGAAGCATAGTAAAGATGCTGGAGGGATTTGGGGTTGCAATCAGATGGATGATTTAGGAAAATCAGATTGGGAAGAGTCAAGCAACACTAAGGCCTCTGCACATTTGCCCAATCATCCAGTGTAGGCCCAGTTAAGCAGCACCCTCTGGACTCCCGGTATGAGCTGCTCAGCCGCACAGCATATTGTTGGTTCCCAAACTGTCTTGTTTCCTTACTGTTAGGGTAGTCTTTGTGCCACTTATCCCTTGCATTCAAGAATGTAAACTTACTGAAGAATTTTTGCACGTTGCTACTTCTGGATTACTACATTTCATAAAAGCAGTTCTAGTTTCTTTTATAATACAATCCACTTCAGGGGTGCTTGGTAGCTCAGTCGGTTGGCCATCTGACTTCACCTTAGGTCATGATCTCAAGGTTAATGAGTTCAAGCCCAGTGTTGGGCTCTGTGCTGACAGATCAGAGCCTGGAGCCTGCTTCGGATTCTGTGTCTCCCTTTCTCTCTGTCCCTCCCCTGCTCACGCTCTGTCTCTCTCTCTCCTCAAAAATAAAACAAACATTAAAATCCACTTGACCCCAGAGCTGTAGTTACCCTGAGAATTCAGAAGATAAGTCAAGATTTCCCAGTGACCCAGACATATCATTATAAACATCATTCTTATACCCAGTCCAGAGGGAACTCTGGTTAATAAATGCCAGATTCATTTACTATTATATCAGTTGTGATAAAATTAAAAGTATCTAGACATGCCTACCACTAGTAATAAAAGTAAACTTAGCTCAAGACCATTATTCAAGCAGGAATACTACTGATAATAATATTAATTGCCAACATTTATTAGTCATTGTAAGACAATCTTTTAAGTGCTTTATGTGTTCACTCACAACACTCCATAATATAGGTACAATTACCATTCCCATTTTACAGATGTGGAAACTCAGGAAGGTCACAAAGCTAGTGAGTGGCAAGAATCAGGGCTTCCACTAAAAAAGAAATCAGGCTTTAAGTTCTACAACTTCATCATTATGCTTTACTCCTCTCTTCCTTTCATTCAGAAAGAGTCATTTTTAATAGAAATATTTGGGAAACTGTTTACTCACAAAGGCAGGTTGAGGAGGAATAAATAAATAAATAAATAAATAACCAAATGTTAAACTTTATGATATGTCCCAGACCAGTATAAACATGTACTTGCTAAAAATGGAGAAAAGATCATAGGCTATTGCTCTCTTACCTAACTATGGCACCAGGTCCCACACAGTCCCTTTTGTCATTGACATGCCTGAGGCTGACCCTGTAGATACGGAGCAAGGGCCCTGCTTCTGGAGTCTGGACAGAAAGACATCTCAGTTCCATGGTCAGCATGGCAGCATGGGAACATACATGCAAGATGCACAGGGAAACCCTCCTTGCAGTAGATTCATTTCAGATGAAAGGAAGAGGTGTTAATTCATTTAGCAATATTTATTGATCATCTATTATATATGCCAGGCATTGTTTCTTGGTCTTGGGATTCAAGAGCAAACAAAACAGACAAAAACCCTTCAAGAAGTTGACATTCTAGTGGAGGACAGACAGTAACAAAATAAATAAGTCAAATACATAACAGGTTTGATAATTTAAGTGAACAGGAGAAAAAACAAAGTGGGAAAATGGGATAGAAAGAATTAAATGTGACTGAAAGTTTAGAGAGGGGTAGAAAAGGTGATTTTCTGAGAAGATGCTATTTGAGTTGCAAAGAGGAACTTTTTGTGCCCTCCCCCCCCCCAAATTAAATTATAACACAAAAGACAATCATCTGAAGATTACAGAGTAAAATGTTGAACCCCGTGATTTCAATCACTCAGAGTCAGCCAACATAAAACCATAAACCAAACAAAGCTTTCACAGATTTATGTGGGGGGAAAAAAAGGAACAGAAAAAAATAGATTTCCTCACACATTGAATTGACTTCTTGCTCTGTCTTCCATCTGCTGATGTGGTCTAACATGCTCTCCTTACTTGCACAGAGGATATATGCATGAAAACAACTGGTTGGAGAGTTGAAAATGATATTAACCACTTGCTTTCGCTATCCAATTCCAAATATTGTGGTGATTATTTTCACTTAATAGAAATGAATGCACACGGGTTGTCATGCCAACCCAGCCTCAGCTACTTGGCTAGAAGTGGGAACAGACTGCTATTAGAACTTACTAACTATAAAATTAGCTCTAATGGAAGTAAATATAAGGTACAGCAGACACACGAAGAAGGAAGTCTGTTCCCAAGTGGAGGATGCTTGAGCCAGCTGTTTGCTATATGGAATGCTGAAGGAAGCATTCTAGCAGCAACACCAAGTCCAAAGGCATGGAGGTCTGAGAGGGCTTAGCATGTCTGAGGAACCACATGGTAGCCCATGTGTTAGCACATAACACACAGGAAGGAAGGCACACCACCACAGGACCACCTTTCAAAATGTCTCCGCCCTCCACTTCCCGGCACAACATCTTAATTCCTGGTGTCCTGGTGTCTGAATAGCACTTCACAGCCTGTAGCTAGATACCCACTGGGGCACTTTTGCAGGGCTGAGAGAGAGAACCTGCAATCCAAGATCAAGGACAAAGGGCTTGCATGAGAAGGTCACTCGTCCTTTCCATCTTACCCCATACACCTCTATCTCTGAGGGTCTGAGGCTGAGCCTCACTGATGACCCTGGGATGACAAAATTGCTAGTTATGGCTCTTCCAGAGACTGGCAGAAGACAGCGCTGGACAGCCAGGGCTTAACCTAATGCCACATTAGGTTCAGGCATTATTCTACAGCAGGGGATTGCTGCTGGGCGCTCCTAACCAGGGGAAAGACATGATCATATGCTTCACACGTTTATTTTAAAGTTGGAATAATAATACATTTGAAAGTGCTTTGCAAACCTTAAAGTCTTATTTTCCCCCCAGTTCTTGGCACATAGGATGACCTTAGTAACATTTGTAGAATGAATGAGGAGTGAAAGACAGACCAACCGCGCAGAAACAAATTCCCTCTGCTCCCAGAAAGACACCTTTAGAGCCCTTAAGCCTGTGAGGAGAACTGATCCCCAGTGATTTCACAGGCACCATCTAAAACTCGATGGAAAACTACTTGAATTGGAAGGGCTTTCCAATGTTCTATTTCATCATAGAAGCTATAACAATATTCACTTGCTTAGAAAAGTGAGCGGAAAGAAGTCAGACTGGAAGATATGTAACCACAGCTTGGATCACTGAGTTTTTGAATTGAGAACTTTTGATAAGCAGGGCATACCATATGCCATGAACATGTTCATGAGGACACGAGGAAAGTAGGATTAAGCCAAAGAATCGAATAAATGGCTGAACAGGAAAAAGGATCCTATTCGGTTCAGTAAACCCACATTTATGAGACTTTAAACTTTTCTGTCTGTCCTACTGCAGCTCTCAATCAGCCGTTCCATATAAATAGCAAAATATTTCCAGCTTATTTGTACTCTTTGCTTCAGTGACCATACAGGCAATTTATCTTACACTGTTTCCAAGGCTGAATGAAATCCACAGTTCTGCCTGAATTCCTTTCTCCCTTTAGAGATTTTGCTGCCTCCTAGTTTGGGTCCTCTCCAACTTGCGAGAATAATGTGTTTTCTCCCCCTTCCTCTCTCCCCCTTCCTTCTGATGTTATCCTTCATTAACTCCAAAGTTTCCTCTTCTCCAGAGATTCCACTGGCTTCTTCACCTTTCCCCAGGAACGAACAGCTCTCTCATTTAGGGACTTGTCTACCTTGTGCTCAGAATTAGCAACATCTGCTAGTTTGTTTTTCTGCACCCTGGGCTGCTTTAAACTGTCCTGACTTGTAATCCCAGCAAAACTAAGGTCCAGGGGACATTTATGCTCCAATCTACAAAAAGCTTCTCCATAAGATCTGATTTACAATTACACTGCCATGATGAGAAAGCACTGAAGGAAACTGATTTATGAAATCAGTACTCATGTTCCAATCATTTGTGACACAGCTCACCATCTCATCATAAATAATAATAATAATAATAATTAATAATAACAACAAACATTTAGAATGATCATATTTGCTTTGGTGACAAAATGGCTTTTTCTTACTTTTAGTACTACTTCTGTTCTAAAGTATAACTAAAATATGTAAGAATATTTCACTCTAATTTTAATAGCACTCTTTTCTTCCTACATTAATGCCACATTCAGTATCTCAAATTCAACATAATAATTTAGTCAAAGAATGTCCTCATATATGAAGAGTAGCATTTTTAAAAGTCCTAATTTCCTTATAATACACCCTGTTGTTCTCTGGATGGGCCTCCCTTGTCCTAACTTGACTTGGGAGGGAGAGGGCAAGTAAGAAAAATGACAAGACCTTAGGAGCATAGCTCAGGAAGTCAGGGGAGGTGAAGGCTGCCAGGAACAGGCAAAGCAATTGTGGAGAGAAAGTAGCCAGTTGATAAAGGCTGGTCCTTAGGAGGGCACTTGAGTGAGTGAATGCAAATGTCCAAGGCAGCATTGGGATCTTGGCTCTTACTCTCTTCCTCTTGTGATCTAGACTTTATTGAAAGGGTTTCCTCCACTTACTTCCTCAGCTTCATTCACTTCTCTACCTACTGCAGCCTGCTTTCTGCGCACACACACACACACACACACACACACACACACACACCTTTGACTGAAATCATTGTGCTCTTTGACAGTCACCAGCTTTTTTTGTCATTAAATCCAGTGGACACATCTCAGTTGCTCCCTTGTCTGAATTGCCTGCAACACTGACACACTGTTGAGCATCCCTACCTCAAAACTCTCTCTTCCCCATGCTTTATTACCCCATGTTCCCCAGGCATTCCTCTGGCCACTGCTTTCCAATACCTTTCTCTGCATCTGTTGTCTTGACTCGTCTTTTAAACGTTAGTGTCCACCAGGTATTTGCCATTGGTATTTTCTTCTTTTCATTCTACACAATCACATCCATTCTCATGGAATTCATTTCCGTTTTCCTCCTGACAACTCTCAGCCAACCCATAATCCAACTGCCTCCTGACCCAAACTCAGCGTATCTAAAACTAAATTTCTCAGTTTCCTGCCAGTGCCCCCTCTCACCCCCAACCTGCCCTCTCTCTTGTATCTGCCATGCTGACTCCTCCTAAGGCCTCACTGGCACTCTAACACTCACAGAATCCTGACCATCAGACCCACTAAGATCTTGAATTCAGCCACATCTCCCTTTATCCACTGTTGTCTTTCAGGCCACTTTTCTCCAATCCTTCACTGGTCTTCCAGCTTTCTCTCTCACTCTCCTCCAATCTATCCTACAATCTGCAGCCAAAGTCATCCTAAGAAAATGAGAATATGATCCATCATTTACCATCCTTCAGTGACTCTCCACTAAATGCAGAATAAAGATAAATTTTCTCTATTGGTTAGAAGGCCGTCAGGCATGGCCCTTCAGTTCCTTATTTCTTACTATCCCAGCCTTCTCTCTGGGTCCTCCCACTCAGTCCTGCCCACATGCTCCACCCACATCAATATGGAAAGAAAGACTTATAGTCTCAATCAATCTCTGTCTCTCTCTTTCTCTTGGTCTCTTCTCCAGATCTTTGCACAGATGTCTGGCCAAAATATATACATAAATATATACTTATACATATATACCTTTCACTTAGATGTCTGGTCCTCCAGGGGACTTCTGTGACCCTCCCAGGAGGGGTCAGTCATCCCCTATGGGTTTCATACTGCCCTGTTCCTGTGTTGGTGGAATACACAGCACCCATCACTGTGCTGTTTCATGTGTCTCCCCTCACACACGATACACAGAGCTCCTTGCAGGCAAAGCTGCAAGTTATCCTCACAGCCCTGGGCCTGGCACATAAGATACCTTCAATAAAGGGTCCACAAATAAATGAGTGATAATCTAAGAAAACAGAATTACATTTCCTCACACACATTAATATTTCCATACAGAATTCACTGAGAGTAACAAACCAAATAAAATTCCCTTTTAAATGTTTTTAGGGGTGCCTGGGTGGCTCATTCAGTGAAGTGTCAGATTCCTGATTTCAGCTCAGGTCATGATCTCATGGTTGTGAGATTGAGCCCCATATCAGGCTCTGAGCTAAACATGGAGCCTGCTTAAGATTCTCTTATGCTCTCTCTACTTCTGCCCCTCTTCCCTGCTCACACACTCTCTCTCTCAAAAAAAAAAAAAAAAAAAAAAAATATATTATATATATATATATATATATATATATATATAAGCTATATAATACCTCATAAAACCAGTGAAACAAGAGAAAAAAAATTTAGTTTAAATGGATTTTCCAAGTCATTTAACTGCATAAAGCTCAGGGCTTTCAGTGTTTGCACTTTCCTGACCTGTGAGCTGCCCAAGGCAGGACCTATTCCTTTTAGCTTCTTTTGAGACTAGAGAACTATTATACACTCCTCTCCATGCCCTTGCTGTAGACTGTGTGTGCCCCCAACTGTCACTAATTCTCTTGGACCTACTTGCTCTTTATCAAAGGAATCTCTATGACTCACCAGCTTTCAACCTGCCTTCTTAAACAAGTGGACCTTTTTGCTCAAAGCAATTGAACACAATGAGGCACTACATACCACACAACAATTGAGTTAGGAGAAACACTGAATAGACAGATCTCTACATAATCAGAAAATATCTGCTTATAAGCTGCAGGTATCTAGAATCATTTTTTTTTTCAGCACAAAGTCACAATTCAGCCACACTTTTCCACATTGTCATACTGAATGCTAAAATACAATAAATAATTCCTTGTGAGGGAAATATGTTCTTAGTGCTCAGTGCTATGATTTTTCCCCACAGGAAAATGATATTTACCAAAAATAATTTATACCTTGGCATCCGAAGTAATGCAAATTGATGAAAATATGAGACTGTTAAAATTAAGGATATGAAATCCCTTGGCTCACACAATATGTAGATTTGAGAACTTTGGTGAATGTTAGAAATGTGGGCTGCACATTGTGTTCTGGGTGCATTTATATAGGTTGTACAGGTCTGTTCCCAATCCATGTGAAAACATACCCTAAGTAAAACCGTTAAGGAATGTTTACTGCAATGACCATACAGAGTTTATTCTAATTTGAACTTCTTTGTACTTCCAACAGCAGGAATACAGAAGGTGAAAGGCTGGCAGCCTCAAAGATTTTTAAACACAGAATTAGAGGGTCCATTTTTTAGGTCCTTGTTATATAGGTTCTGTGATTCACTAATCAATTACTCCTCATCAGAAATAAGGAAGGTACAGACCCTATCCTCAGGTTGCTCATGGTCTGATGAGGAGAAGAGAAGGAGAGGAAAAAAGAAAAGAAAGAACAAATATATGTTGGGTGTCTGCTATAGGTCAGGTAGTATATAAAATGTTATGTACCATTTCATTTAATCTTCATGATAACTCCATGCGGTTGGGATTATTAGCTCTGTCTGTCACAGAAAGAGATGTTCAGAGAGATCTTCTTTCCAAGATTATCCTGCTGGGAACTTGCTGCAAGCAATGTGGTAAGAGCAAGAGAAGGAGGCAGGCCCATGTAACTGAGTGGATAATATTATAACTGACATAAGAAATAAGAGTATGGGAAGGAGATTTGCATGGTTAGACATAAGGAATTTGGAGATCCCCATTTTGATGTCTCTGCTCCTGAGATGACAGCTAGAAATATGGGTCTTGAGTTCAGGGGAATTCAGGGCTAAAGCCATGAATGAGATCCTTAGGGATTAGGTACAAATCCAGTAGAGAAAAGTCTGGGGGCTGAAATTTGGGCTTAAAAACAAAACAAAACAAAACAAAACAAAACAAAACAACAACAAAACACTGCCTACGAAGAAGAATTCACCAAAAGGCAATGATGGAATTGTATGAAGTGCAAAAACAGGAACAGGAGAAACACTGTGTTATGAAATAAGGACTACAAAGTAGAAGCAGATGTTAAAAGAGGGCTGCATCGATATTTACATCTCATATGGGGGGGAGGGGGGACTGGTTGAGTTATGGGCTGAGGAGGAGCCTGCTGAGGTGGAGACAGGGAAGATGGACCAGAAAGGAGGTAATCTGTTGATCTGCAAACTGGCCCCCATACAGGAAGGACAAGAAAGACCAAAGAAAGAGGCAGACCATTCCAGATTGGTAGGTAGCTGTTTTCATAAGCAATAAGAAGCAAGTAAGGGAACTTACGAAGCTTGTTGTAGAGGCTACAGATGAGTAGATCTCCACACCTGCCTGCCAGAATCTTAAAAGTTTATACAGAAGCCTTAGCTGGGTTCAGTCACATATACCATCCAGATGGTCTCAACAACACCTTATTATCTCAAGGCTGTGTCCTTTAGGCAGCTTCTAGTACAGGGAAGGCAAGTGGAATGCACACTCCATGGACAGACAAAGAAGTTAGGGTCCTCTGATTACTTGGGTCCAACTCTCAGGTCAACCAAAGGTCATACCCTCCTCATGATGACCTCCTCCAACACAGGTTTCTCCCACTGGGTGGCACACTCCAGACCTAGCAGAGGGCTGTGTACAAAGTCTCAGAAATGTTTCTTAATGACTGAAGTATTTAATTAATTAATACTTGAAGGACCCCAGAGAAGATGGGGCAAAATGAGATCCAGAGTGCAGATGGTTGAGATCAGCCCCTGGACATGAGAGACATCACATCTTCCTTTCAAACTGCCATCACCAATGATAAGCATGGTGCTTGAATAGAGGAGACACTCAAATGTTTGTGGGCAAAAGGAAGGAAGTTATATTAAGGGTGCTATCAAAATAGAGTTCATCAGTGTTCCTTAATTTCAGTTAGAAAATTCTATTTAAAAAAAAGTCTATTGATCAAGTCGAATTTTGGTAATCTACAGCAATTTTGTAGTAGGCATGCTAAAATGGCCTTCTCTTGATTTTTCACCAAGAGTGACATAAGCCTTTCACTGTTGATAGTTTAATACTATGCTTGAAAAAGGAAATAGGTTATTGAGCATTGTAGAAATTAAGTTATTTTTAAATATGAATATTCTCATGTTCTATACTATAGGGTATGTTCATGGATAAAAAGAAAAAAAAAGTTGGGATGCATAAAAACAAGAATGAAATGTGGACATCTGCTCTTCTAAGTTGGTGTTTATCCAGTGAGTAAGGACAGAGGCCATAGGAAGAAAAGGTGTAAGAAACTCTAAAAAGTATAACCATACAGGCCTGCAATCCTATGGCTATGTCAGTAGAAATGTAAATGTATAGAGAATTTAGATACTGCTTAGCAGGGTTTATCTTTTCTATTCATATCCTTCAAACACCATCTGAGACAGCACTCGGACCATGGCCCCCAGTAAGAGCAGATTTCTGTGACCCGTGGCTTTCTGTCACAAAAATGCCAGCCACCTCCTTTCCCTTTGGATTTGAATTTTGTTCTCTACCTTGGAAAGTCTGCATTTCCACTCATATTGACTTCTATGCTCCCTGCCTAGGTTTCCACTGACAGGAATGCAAGCCAACCATTTTCGAACGATGCAGGTTATAGAACACTGGAGAATCGTGTTATCTTCCCAAACTGTTCAGTGGATAAACTTGTTTAGTTATTCTCCAAGATTCCTAAT
The DNA here is from genome assembly GCF_007474595.2 of Lynx canadensis. NCBI lineage: Eukaryota > Metazoa > Chordata > Mammalia > Carnivora > Felidae > Lynx > Lynx canadensis. The sequence goes on from NC_044303.2 coordinate 15,313,554, forward strand.
GAGACACCAATTTTCTCCAATGCCCCCCCAACCACTACTAATGTTTGCAAGAAGTAATATCTGGATAATGAAAGGTCGTAAACTAATCTCCTTTCCTCCCCATTCCCATTGTTACCATGTGGTCAACTGGAATTGAATAACTGCAATAACTTCAAAACCAACTACAGTCTGCAGACTGCTTTCTCCCAGGTGTTGTTTATTCTCTACTATGCTGCCAAATCAATCTTCCAGACACAAGCATAATTTGCCATGTTGAGGCCCTGTTGAAGAACCTGCAATGGCTCCTATTGTCTGCCATGTTAAGTCTTAATTCCTTTGTGCAGTTTTTAAGATCTTCAGAATGTGGCTCCACTCCTACTTATACTACTTATACTCCTGCACTCCAAGGCACCCTCCTCTTGAACAGAACCATCTTCTTCCCATTCAGCGCCATTCTCATCTCTGACCCATGCCTACCCTGTCCTGTCCCCATTTCCCTACCAGTTGGAATGCTTTCCTTCCCCCTCCATCCCCCTCCCAACTCCTTCTCCCATCCCTCCAAGACCAGGGTAAGCTCTACACCTTCCAGAAAGTTCTCCAGCTCTTCCAGTTGGACACTCTTCCTGCCAGTGGCAGACAAAGTCAAACTAGGTAATATTTGGAAAGGAGATGACACACTTAACTGTTCTTTGCTGGGGCCTCTTTGGAAATATATCTTACACTTCTTTCTGTATTCCCTACATAATCTAGGAAAGGGCAAAGCAAGTAGTAGACCTAAATACTTACTAGGCCTTGACTGTAGAGTGTGTACCTGTCCTTTAGCTCTGAGGCCACAATGGTTTATCTCTGGTTAAATGTCAGCAGCTGGAGGACTAGTTACTAACATTCTTACTACAAACCCAGTTCTCACATTACATCTTTAGTAAATGCAAGTCTATAGCTGGATGAGTCAGAGAGAAGCTTCTATAACTTCATTCAATGTTAACCAAAATGAATGTTTGCCTCTGGCTGGCTTTTACCACTTTCTCAGAGAGATGCAGTTGGTTTGGAATCTGAGCTCTATGTTAAGTGCGATAAGAAGCTAAAGAAAAATAATGTGGGAGCTCATGGCTGTGGAACCACTGAGCTTTGGTCATCCCTAACTCCTTTATGTCATCTGCTAGCCTGGGCTCAGTTCATGTGGCCATGTTGCCTACAAACCATTTCCATGACTTTGAATGGCACCATTTCAGGGCTACTGATGTTTAGTGCCTGTTTAATACTTTTGACTCACTTAGGAAAGATGGCTGATGTGGAATGAAATGAAACTTGGGACTCTTGGTTGAACTCTTAAAGTCCTGTTCATCAGATCCTTAAAGAAGACAGAGGCCTTCCTAGACTCTCCTCAATCTGTTTCCTCAATCATTTCAAATATTAGAATAGTTTCCCCCTGGATTGTTATTTTAAATGTTAATTATATATTAACAGAAGAACCAGAATAAATAGCGTTTATATTTTTGGTTTTCTGTGATTATTTATGTCTCTGCCTTCAGAATGAATCATTTCCTTCCTGACTAATCAGAAGGCTGAATTTAGGTAACAGAGTATAGCTGTGGACCTAAGCTAGATTTCTAAAAAGAAAAATAATTTCATAGCTGACTATGCATGTCTTAGTTGAATGCCATCCTACACTCACTGGCAACTACATATGCATTCCTTCAGGACCCAGTTCAAAATGTCTTTCACTCTGTGAAGCCTTCTCTAGCTTCCCCAAGCAGAGTCTGGCATCTCTCCTTCATATTCCAACGGCACTTTTTTTTTTATTCCTTGAAGTCACAAATATTTACTGAGCACCTACTTTCTATTACTCAGTCTCTTATACCTTGCCATGATGTACTTTATGGAGTTTATCAGTTCGCCCATCTGTCTCCCCCTCCCACTCAACTTCCAGAGGGTGAGTACTATGTTTTACTCATTTTCCTACCCTCTGCACAATGCTTGCACACAGTATATGCTCAATGGGTGATTTACATCATAAACTACAGGAGGGAGTGGTTCCTGAGCAGCCCATGAGTAACATTAAAGACAGGCAGACCAAGTCATCAGATCTGAGGTTGTGAAGTAGAAGCCAGTGTCTGGGCTTCTAGCCTTAGGCACCAGAGGGAAAGGATGGGAAGATGGAGTTTAGGCATGAAAGTTTGACCTGTCAACAGAAATCATCTAAATAGCTCCTGAATTTGCCTCCTACTACCTTTCTATTACCACAGCCTCTGACTTTTTCAGGCATTCCTAGCTTCCTGCCTGAATTTACTGATGACCTCTCAATTGGTCCCTCTAACTCCACAGTATTCTTTTCCTCCCTCATCTCTTCGAATCCATCTTTAACATAACCCTTAGCCTGATCTTTCAAAAAACAAGTACTTGTTTTTCATCACGGTTACTCCTCCACACCACACCCTTTTTCTCCAATTACACTAAACTACTGGAAGCTCTCTGAAAGTTCTAAACCATCTTGCTTTTATGTCTTGGCATATGACGCTTCTTTTTCCTGGATTGAAATCTTCCATATCCTTATCTTACTCAATTCACTCTTTCAGGTTATATCTAAGGTGGTACCTTACCTGAGATGCTTTCCTTAACCTTCCCCCCACATCCCAACTGGATTAGGTGCCCAATGCACGAACTCTCATACCACCTGCGCATTCCCCTAACACAGAATATCTCACAGTGCTACAACACTTGTCTGACTTGTCCAGGACACTGAGCTTCTTAAAGATTTAGCACACTTTCTTATTTGCATCTGTCACTGTCTCAGTGGGTTCTTCCCTGATCAGCCCACTTAACGTAACACACACACACACACAACACACACACACACACACACACACACAGAGTTTCCTATTTGCATTCCCTGCTCTTCACACTTCTAACAAACTATACAATGCACTAACTTATTTTGTTTATTATCTATTTATGCACTAGAGATTAATTGCATGAGAGCAAGAATTTGAAAATCTGTATTTTTCAAAACCATCTTGAATTTCCCTGGTCTCATGATGGTTTTTCCCTTCTACCTGGCTCTAAGTTATAGTTACATTACTAAGAAATAACCACTTGCACTTTTCTGAGGGAAACTGCTGGAGTCCTTTTCTTCTTGCACATGCCTACCTATATCACCAATATCTTATTTTGCTAACATGTGAATGCCAGGATGCTTGAAACTTCGCTCTGGTTTATTGTCAAAATTTCGGTTACCTGTTCATAGACTGACACCTTCTTACAACACTATAAAATTTTGTCCCTACTTAATCACTTCAAAGCAGCTACTTTAGAAGGTGTCTCCTCTGCTGCCAGCCAAGTTCATAAAGAGAAACCTTTAACCTTTGATTCCTCCATTTTGCTCGTGTGTTTGTTTTTTGCTTGTCTCAAAAGATTTTGTCAGTTTCTTTCATTGCTAGATTCTGAGTCTAGAACAGTGCCTAACATAAGAGCAGGTGTCCATGAAATATTTGTTAAAGAAATGAATTTGTATCTAGTAAGACACCTGGACATAATAGACCCTTAATATATGTTAACTGAATAAACTAATGGCAGATTAGAAGGAACAGGGATGCAGAATCACATCAAAGACAGAGGATAAAAATGCCATGCTAAATTTCTCCTTCTTTCCCATGTTCTGTATCAAATCAATTGCCACACTGTGATTCACTTCTTAAAAGCCTTCCTAATACTTTCTGTCACCTTCATTAATTCATTCATGTCCCTCCACCTCCATTTTGACTATGAAAATATTCTGCTAGTTAGTTTCCATGTCTTCAGTCTTGTTCTCCTCTAGTCGATCCTATTCTAAGTGCCGTTTCTAAAATGTGTCCAGGAGCATCACTCCCCTGACTGATGAACTCCATTATCTGAGGGATCAAGTGTAGATTCTTTTGCAAGAATGAGGCCCTTCATGACTTGGCTCCTTCCCATCCTCACCTTCTATCCAGCTCTACCCTTCCCCACGTGTGTTCTGCACTCCTGCCTTTCCCAACTATTGCAATTCTTTACACATTTTTTTTTCACATTGCTGTGCCTCTGTTCTCTTTGCTTGGAGCAGCCCTCATCTATTTTGCACACCTGATGAACTTTATCTTCCAAAATTTAACTTAATGTGGCTTCCTCTTTGAAGTCCCCTTTAACCCCCAAAACTGTTGCTCCTTCCTATGCCTCCCAAAGCACCCATCACCCTGTAAACTGTCATCATTTTATCATGTGTCTGTCTTCCTCTCAGGATTATTTCTCATACACCTTCGTATACCCAGAGCTTCACTCCATGGATGGCATCCAGTAACTGGACTATATCTATATTTGTATATTTTTTTAAACTAGAAAGACTCACACACTAAGCTAAACATCAAAGTCCTTTGTACTTTGTGGAAATTAGTCAATTCTTGAGTCTTTATGAAACCTATCTGGAAACCCATGACATCAGTGCTCTGACAATTCTCCTGGGCTCACTGTTACACTGAAGGGCAGGGTGAGGATTTGAGCATGGGCGTTTTCTAAATTATAGGAAGGCAGGCTTAGCAATTTTTAAAAGCCTCTCAGCCTTTCCTCACAAACTAATCCATCCCAGTCTTAGTTTATGACTTAAGTTATACTTTTGGCAGTCTCTGAAATGGTTATTAACTCTTCTTCCTGCTTAAAAAGCAAAATGAAAAATACAATTGGCATTTATGATAATTTACCAAAAGGAATTGATAATATTAAGCAAACAAGGCAATGTTAGATTGGTATTAATCTGTATTTATAGATTATAACTATAGAGTCAAGGAAAAAGACAAATGATATTCAGGAGGGAAACAGAGATGGAAGGCAGAATACACAGCATGAAGCATTAGGGCAAAAAGGTAAGACAAGGGCACTGATGGGTAATGAGGATGGTGGCTTAGAGCACCAAGAAAACAAAGCACAGAGTAGAGTAGGAGGAGGACTTGGCTCTTCAGGAAATTCAGCCGTAATGTTTCACGTTCCAGGTTCCTGTCTAAGTACATTCCTTCAAAGGCACCATACCAGATTTCTCACTGTCTGTGTACTCAGGGTAGCATGCTAGTCAGGGAAAGGCTAGGGTTTCGGTAGGTTTCCTTGGTAGAACTTTGTGGAAAGTTTGTGGGTGTGCTACAGGTGGGACACACGCTTGCACTTCAGGCCACAGCACAGGGGGGCAGACCCCTGTACGGCTGGGCTTCCAGGCCCCCAGGGAGCTCCACCTCCTGACTACTGCTCAGGTCTAGAGAACCTATGGTCCAGGGAGGGTTTCAGGTGTTCCAGGCTTAGCAAGGAGAAACAAAATGCCACATAGATAGAGTTTTACAGATGAGGGAAACAGGAAACAGCAGCCCTGTGATGAGCCTGTGAATCCATTCTCCGGTTTTTCAGCAGGCCCCAATGGCATAAGTTGGAGAGTGGAAGACCTTCAGGCTCTGTACCAGTCCTTATGTGCCAGGAGTTACCCTTGTATGTACCTGTCCTACGGGCATCATCTTGATGATAATAAGGGTGAGACTCCTTAAAGGCATTACACCAATCTAACACACAGAAGGGAGGATCTCAAATGACCCATGTACCTGAAATGTATTGTACCAATACAACAACAATTCCTCAAAGGCAGCTTCACTTGTAGGAGACCTCAAGGCTGAGATGTCTAGCAGAATGTCCCCATTAAGAGTGCCAAGTCTGAGGCCCTTGACTTCCAAATCTTCAGCCAAGCTCACCGTGGTCACCTGCAAAATTATACTTCTCAGGGAATATATTCTAATGAAGCTTTAAACCACTTAAGTTCCATATGTGCAAATTTCCCATGCCCAACCTTCATTAGAATTCTTCCTCCTTGAGCCCTCTACTATAACCTTCTTCCCACTTCTAACTCCTTTAACTTGGTTCTTATGAGATTTTTTTCCTTTTTTAATTTTTCTAAGTTTATTTACTTATTTTGAGAGAGAAGGAGAAAAAACAGGGAGAGGCATGGTGAGAGGGAGAGAATTCCAAGCAGGTTCCCCACTGTCAGCATGGAGTCCGATGTGGGGATCAATCTCACAGAAGTATGAGATCATGACCTGAGCTGAAATCAAGAGTGGGATGCTTAACCAACTGAGCCACCCAGATACCCCAAGACTATTTTTTCTATTATCCTGAGATGAAGGGCAGTAGAAGAAGGAAAGTGTGTATCTAACTAAGAGTAGAAAAGTTTAGCACTATAAAAATGGCTGAGGTCAATAAATACTTAAAAGCCAAAAAGTAATGAAGCAAGACTTTTGAAATCTCATTTCCAGTCCAAAGCAGGAAAATCATAATCCCAGGTTAAAATTCCCTTGTATCATCTTTTTTGGTATGGCCAGTCATTGAGAGAGGATCCTGGAGGACAGCCAGTAAAGCTAAGCATGTATTGGTTCTTTGCCTCCCCAGGGGAAAGAACTCGAGGATTCCTTGGTCTTGGGATTCACTTCAGTAGAGGCAGATTAAAGCTGAAGTCATTTCTGAACTACCAAAGGGAGTTTCCTAGTCACACTCCAATCACAGATGGGTGGACTGGTGAATAGGACTGTCTCAGATCAAAATGTGAATCTGGAGAAGTTTATGATTCCTTTTGAGAATGTGAATCCTTACCAAACTTTCCCTGGGCAGGTTTGTCATGCCACCCAGGCCCAGTCCTTCTTCTACCCCCTCTCACAGATCTTATCTGCCCTGCAGGTACAATACTTGTCCTGGACACGCTGGGCTTTCCAAGGAGAAGAGTTAGCTAACTCAGTAAATTAACTTGCCCTCTGCTAATAGACAAATGGAGGAAGCTAAAGAACCCCTGTAAGACCAGGCCTCTCTGGAAATCATTTTGCTTTGTTAACAATGACCTCCTAGAGGCAATGACTTAGAAGAGAAGCAATTCTGATGGCAAAGTACTTCTAGTTGTGTAGAAAGGGACACCGGAGCCATAAAGGATAATGGGACCGGGGCGCCTGGGTGGCTCAGTCAGTTGGGTGTCCAACTTCAGCTCAGGTCATGATCTCACGACTGGTGAGTTCAAGCCCCACGTCGGGCTCTGTGCTGACAGCTTGGAGCCTGGAGCCTGCTTTGGATTTTGTGTCTCCCTCCCACTCTGACCCTCCCCTGCTTGTGCTCACTCTCTCTCCGTCTCTCTCTCAAAAATAAATACACATTAAAAGAAAGTTTTTAATAAAATAAAAAGATAATGGGCCAGATACTTTGGGGCAGGCAGGTCCTTGTAGAGCTCCTCAGAAGTAAGCTCTGCATCTGCTGTCCTGACTATGTGTGGAAACCTGACAGAGGAATTCTGAGCTGTTCATTTATTTACTCACACAGTCATTTAACAATAGTAATGAAAGGCCTACTATGTGAGGTCCTGTGCCACAGAAATATAAAAGTAAACAAAAGAGATATGTCTTTACCCACAGGGAGCTTACAGTCTAATGGGAAGACAAACCAAAAATAAATGTAAGCAGACCAAAATCTGTAAATCGGTTGGCGTTGTATTTTAAACAGAGAATGTCCAGGAAGTCTTCTTTAAGGAGGAGACATTTAGGCAGTCTCAAAAATGAAAGGAGCCAGCCAGGCAGAGAGAAGGGGACCAGTGCTCCAGGCAAAGGAAACAATGTGTGGTGAATACTGAAAGAGCTTAGCATACTCAAAAAACAGAAGAAAGACCAAAGAGGTTGGAGATTGCTGGCAAGGCGAGGGGAGTGACACAAATGAGGTTAGACACCGAGGTAGGCAGCTACAGAAAGTTGACAGTAAGTTTTATCAGAACTTATAGGCTTGGGGTTTATTCAAAGTGAAATGAAAAACACATCAAAGGTATTAACTAAGGGATTATGCTTTGGTATGCATTTAGAAAACTCTTGCTACTCTGGAAAATAGATTGTAGGTAGACAAGAGAGGCCAGGGAGAAACAAGCTGAGCATCTGTTATATTTGCCCAGGAGGGAGATGATGGTGGTCTGGACTTATCTGAAAGCAGTTGATAGATGTGAAATGTATTCTGGGGTGCCTGGGTGACTCAGTCAGTTGAGGGTCCAACTTGGGCTCAGGTCATGATCTCAGGGTCCGTGAGTCAGAGTAGCCTCACATGGGGTTCCACACTGTCAGTGGGATTCTCTCTCTCTGTCCCTGCCCCTCCCTAACTCATGCTCTCTCATTCTCAAAATAAATAAGTAAACTTAAGAAAAAAAGATGTGAAATATATTTTAGAGAAAAATCAATAGGATCTGCTGATAAAAGGTATATATGAGCTGAGGGAGGGGAAAGAATCAAAGATGACTTCAACACGTCAAAGGGAACAAGGGAATGTCACAGCCCATTCATTTTCACCCTTGGCTGTGACTCCTGAAGCCTTCTTGAGTTTCTCAGAACTTACAGGTCTTGAGAAAAAGCTCTTGTTTGTATCCATCAAAGGCTTCCTTCTCCATGAGCAAAACCATCTAAGAGATCCATCCATGTAAAGTTTTCAACATGAATTAGGAATTCTGAGAAGGCACAAAGAAATAAAAACAATAAATTCTTACCTGTGTGAATCTTATTGAAATTGGCAAAATAAAATGATGCCTTGCTTTGAGATTGTGAAAGATTCTTATTTAATTGCTCGGAATAGTTATCAAAGGGTTTAAGAAACATGTCAAGAAGTTCAGTGGAATCTGGGAGACTGAGTGAGAACTCTGATTCTAAAAGTAGGCGTAATTTCTTTTCCTGATAAGCCACAAAATATAAAAGTATTTAAGTAATCTCTTCAAAGAATATAATGGAATAAATAAATTGTAAGAGCAGTAAGCATATAGTAGTATTTGGCACTTTGTGTGTGTGTGTGTGTGTGTGTGTGTGTGTGTGTGTGTGTTTAGTTGAACATGATCTCTTCCTATAGATGGCCTAAGAAAATATTCACAAATAAATATGGACTCTCTTTTCTAGCATAATCACTATTAGTGGGACATATGGTGCATCTCTAAAAGTAATCCCAGTATTTTTCCCCACTTCCTTTTAAAACAATGCTGTTGCTAAAGTTTGGTGAATAAAGAAAATATATCCTATTTGGTAACCACTTGCAAATAGTGTGCTTTCTTCCTTCAAAACTATTGTATGAACTCTATTTATATCCAATAATTAGTCTTTCACACAACCAAGTGATTACTTTGGGCTTGGATCCTCAAGAAAATTCCACTGCTGTGCTGAATAGTGGCTGGTCAAGAAATAAAGGGGTAGGTTTTAAAAACTGTCATATCTCCTTATTTCTACCATTAAAAAAATGACAATAGAAAATCATATCCTGATTCCCAGATCCAGGAATGCAAGTGTAATCAATATCACTACGTACTAGCAAGTAAGATACCCACCAAGAGCAGAGAAGGGCAAGGTGGTGGGATGCAAAGAGACTTAAGGGATGGGTAATGCCCTCAGGGAGTTTACAATTTCTTCCTATCACTGCAGTCAGCCTAGCTCCTTCCTGCCTCTGGACCCTTGTCCTGGCCATTGCTTTTACATTCAATAGCTTCCCCAGACCTCTGACTTGGCAAACTCCAACAGTGTCATTGATTCTCAGCTTAAACACCACTTTATCAGAGTAGGGGTTTGGGGTTATTTCCTGTATCTCTAAGACAAGATCCTTTGTTTCTAGTATCCTGTGCATTCCTTCATTGCATCTGTCATGGTTGTTATCATACAGATATTTGTGAGGTTTTTTTTGACTCATGTCATTTAATGATTATCTCCCCAGATAGACTGCAAAGGTCCATGGAGACAAATGACCTTGTGCACCACTCTACCCTCAGCCTTAACACACTGCATGGCACATAGTGGGGTCTCAGTATTTGTGGGGTGAATAGATTTATTAATGACATGAATACAAATTGTCAAAAAGCACTTCATGGTAGGATAACTACCATAATAGCTACCTTGTGAGATTAAAGGAGGGAATATCCACCTGAAGCTGAAATGGTCACTATCAAAAGAAGAGCCTAGAGGGAGATGGATCTAGAAGAAAGAATAGGATTTATTCCAGAGAAGATATGGAAAAGTGTCTGTGACTGGTAGGAACAGAATAGTGTGTATGGCAAATGGGAGGGGACATGAGAACACTTGTATGGTTAAATAGGAGGGTCTATAAGAAAGTGGTGGGAGTAAGAAGTCAGTTACATTTAGGCAAATCTAGGCAATGATAGTCCCATTAAACGTTTTGAGCAAAGTGATTACTATACAAACCTAATATTTTGACATCTAAACTACAAAGCAGTTAAAATAAAGGGTTTAATTTCCACTATAAAGATCTCTTGGCTTTACTAAAAGATGATGGAAGGATTATTTTAGACAACATCACTTTGGAAAGATTAAAATATTTGTTTACAACTAAAACAGAGCTAGAGTTGTGAGAGATTAATAATTAATGAGCCGAGTGGCTAAGTTAATTAAAGACCATTTAAAAAGTAGGGTAACACTTCAATTCTAATCATGAAAACTGACATTTGTGATTGATTTACAAAATTTTAATTTATGTAAAACTTTTCAAAATCACATCTACCACATTTGGCAAAGTATCTTTCAGATTCTAAAATACACTTGCTGAAGAATATTCCAGAATATTTTCAAAAACACAATTAATTACTCTGCTAATTGTAGAAAAATAGAACTGCAGCTCAGATGCCAGCTGAGGTACCTTGCCTTCAAATAAAATTGACATGGGGCGCCTGGGTGGCGCAGTCGGTTAAGCGTCCGACTTCAGCCAGGTCACGATCTCGCGGTCCGGGAGTTCGAGCCCCGCGTCAGGCTCTGGGCTGATGGCTCAGAGCCTGGAGCCTGTTTCCGATTCTGTGTCTCCCTCTCTCTCTGCCTGTCCCCCTGTTCATGCTCTGTCTCTCTCCTGTCCCAAAATAAATAAACGTTGAAAAAAAATTCAAATAAAATTGACAGTAAATACCTGGCTTCCTCTCAGTTTCCCTGAGGATGACAGGAGATGGCTTCTGCCTAGTGACTTCTCTCTTGAGTGTCTCTCAAGAGTGTTATTGTCTGACAATAAGCTGTCTATTTTTAAAAATACTACATTTCCCCAAATGCAGAACATGTGGCCAACTCTCTTAGGGACTTATCAATATAAAATAAGTGAAACTATGCAAAGGAAATGATCAACATCCACCCAAACTCTTGATTCTTAGATTAATGCCCCCTAAAGTGCAGTTCCCCTTCTTCTTTTTTTTTTTTTAATATTTATTTTTAAGAGAGTGCAAGCAGGGGAGGGCAGAGAGAGGCAGACAGAAGATCTGAAGTAGGCTCTACACTGACAGACTGATAGAAACAAGCCTGTATGGGGCTTGAACTCAGGTGCCGTTCCCCCTTCTAAACTACACAGAACATGTCACCACTCACCACTGGAGAAGAATCATTTCATATGGCTCAACTTAATATCATCTTTCCTTGATAATTCCAATGTGTCTGAAAAATGCCTACATGTGGTCAGTAGTTCCAATAGAGAAATTCAGAGATACTTACATGTCATGTTCTTATTCTCAACTAATGATAAGACTTCAGTGATCCCACAGCAAATCCAAAGCATCTGACATTGAAATATACTCTATGAAATACACCACTGAAATATAGTCACCTCTTCAAAAGGAATTTCACAGCATGACTGAAAAACTTACAAAGTACAACTATTCTGTCATGGAACCTAAAAAACTTGGCTGTGGAGAGAGAAAATGAAAATTATTGTCAAGCTGGTATGTTTACAAAGGTAATGTATCATGGATTAAGGACTACTTGAGCAGAAATGAATATAATTGACTAAAATAAGTTTCAGTGTTGTCTGAATGCAAATTGTAAATTTAGACTGAGCATTTCCATGAATTTAGTACTCAACCACATCCGATATGGAAATCTCTAGGGTTGGTAGGCTTTCTCATCCCAGGCACTGCCTTCCTACGTATGAGCACTAGAGGCCGCCATATGGGAAAAAGCTGAATTGGAAGACAGTGACTCTGATCTACATATATGGCAATTTGCCTGGAGATTTCTATTCAAAATGGTCTCCCAGAGTCTCTCCTAGGAAAAAGGAAAAGCAGCTAATTAATTCACCACTCCTAGAGTTGACTGGAATAGCAGATCGATGTGTATGCTATGAATTTAACTTCAAGGAAGAAAAGCCTAATTTTGGAAACGCGAATATTTTAGGAGCATCATAACAGATATCTAAGGATGTTTCTTTGCCTGGTGAAACATGCGACTTTCTATTACAGTATCCCAGACCTGGGCCTTCCATTATCTCACAAAAGGGCATGTGGCCTTTCGAGAGGTTGTGCTACTCTTATGACAGAAGAATTTGTAGCACAAAGAGCCCAGTACACTCTAAGAACACATACAGGGCAATCCGGATCTCTTCCATTCAAAATACTCTAAAATAGTGCTGTGCAGTAGAGCAATTTTATATATATATATATATATAAAATCTCAGTAACTTTTTACATTGATCACATGTTAATATGACAATATCCTATCATATGATAATATTTTAGGTTAAATACGTTACTATAGTTTTACCTTTTAAAAAATGTTGCTACTAGGAAATCTAAAATTATGTATGTATCATGCATTATATTTCTAGTAGACAGTGGTCCTTGAAAACTGGGAAAACCCATCCTCTTCTTTTTTTAAAATTTTTTTTTTCAACGTTTATTTATTTTTGGGACAGAGAGAGACAGAGCATGAACGGGCGAGGGGCAGAGAGAGAGGGAGACACAGAATCGGAAGCAGGCTCCAGGCTCTGAGCCATCAGCCCAGAGCCTGACGCGGGGCTCGAACTCCCGGACCGCGAGATCGTGACCTGGCTGAAGTCGGACGCTTAACCAACTGCGCCACCCAGGCGCCCCAACCCATCCTCTTCTTAACTACTAGGGTTGGATGGAGCCCAGCAGGCATGCCAGCTTTGAAAACCCGAGTTGTAACTTGTGATGCTAGATGCTGAAATGAAGGCTTATACAACAGTGCAGAAGAATTTATCCTAGTAAGCAACGTGATGGGCAATAGATCACAAGGGCCAGGTTTCTATGACTGTTTCAGAAGGGAAGCTGTGGTTCTCAAATTGTGGTCCTTACACTAGCAGCATCAGTATCACCTTGGAACCTGACAGATAGCAATTCCTCAGACCCATCCTCGACCAACTGAATCAAACTCTGGAAGTGGGTTCTAGTAATCTCTGTTTTTAACAAGCCCTCCCAGGTGATTCTGATGCACTCTCAAATTTAGAATCACTGTTATATCTCATTTAATATCCCACCTACTCTGAGGGGTTGGAAATAGTTACCATCCCATTTACCAAGTGAGGAAACTGTGTGAAAAGAATTTGAGAAATATACCCCAGTTACGTAACTATTAAGTGGCAAAAAAAATCAGCCTTTCGTGTTTCTAATCCTAGAGTGGATGTTTTTTTGTCAAATCAGTGAGGAGAAGGAGAAGGAAAGTACGAGGAAAAGAGGAAGAAGAGGGGGAGGGGGAGGAGAAGGGAGGAGAAGAAGAAGAGGAGGAGGAGAAACAAGGAAGCTAGATCATTTGTGGTTAAACTTTTTGGAGTAATCAGCCTAAGAAACTGGTGAAATTCTGGTCTGTCTTCAACAAAAATGCACTTTTGCACAACACTGATATAAATTTCAGGAGGCTACTTGACCCTTGAGTGCTCGGCCTGCATCTAATTTTATAACCCCTCATCTAGAGCCCCAAATAGGATGATGAGTCATTATTCATAGTAAACTAGTCTCCCTTTATAGGAAGAGGGTTTTATATATATAATGTTTCCTACTAGATACATTGAAGAGAAAATTTGGTCTTAGATGTTGGATGAATAAGGACTGTGTGTTTCTTTTAACATAGGCAGTAATCACTTGGACATCAGCCTTAACAACAAATATACAGATCTGTCTCCTCAGGCAAAAGAAACAAAAGCAAAAATAACTACTGGGGCTACACCGAAATAAAAAACTTTTGCAGAGCAAATGGAACTATCAGTAAAATGAAAGGCAACCTAGTGAATGAAAGAAGGTATGTGCAAATGATATATCTGATAAAGGATTAATAACCAAAATATATAAAGAACTTATACAACTCAATACCAAAAAACAAACATTCCAATTTAAAAAAATGGGAAGGTGAACCGAATAGACATTTTTCCAAAGAAGACATACAGATGGCCAACAGACACATGAAAAGATACTCAACGTGACTCATTATCAGGGAAATACAAATCAAACCATAACGAGGTATCACCTCACACCCATCAGAATGAATGGCTAAAACCAAAAACACAAGAAACAAAAAGTATGGGTGAGAATGTAGAGAAAAGGACACTCGTGCACTGTTGGTGGGAGTACAAATGGGTGCAACCCCTGTAGAAAACAGCATGGAGGTTCTCAAAAATTAAAAGACAGAAATACCATATGATCCAATAATTCCACTACTGGGTATTTACCGAAAGGAAACAAAAACACTCATTTGAAAAGTTACAAGTATCCTATGTTTATTGTGGCATTATGTACAATAGCCAAAATATGGAAGCAACTCAAGCGTCCATCAATAGACGAATGGATAAAAAAGAGGTGATACACACAGACCACACACACACACACATGCACACACACACACACACACACACATACAGTGGACTATTTCTCAGCCATGAATAATAAAATCTTACCATCTGTGACAACATGGATGAACCTAGAGGGTATTATGTTAAGTGAAATAAGAACAGAGAAAAACAAATACCATATGATTTCACTTATATGTGGAATTAAAAAAAAAATGAACAGACTTAAATACAGAGAATGAAAAGTACAGTATAGAGAATGTAGTCAATAATATTGTAATTACTTTGTATGGTGACAGATTGTGACCTGTATTTCCTCCATTGGCTTAACTAGGAACAAAATGTTCATTTGTGGTTTATAATCCCAACTGCCTTTTAGCAGAGGGAGTAGCAAGCATTGAACTGATCCTGAAATCTGAAAACGGCAGGGTCTTAAGGGAGAAGGAGGGCCAGTGGCTTGGTTGCATTTGGCTGTAATGTCAAAGCACTGCTACAAAACAAGTAAAAAAAAAAAAAAAAACTTACTAATAACGTCTGTGTTTCCACTTGAAGATAACGTTAATGACAGGAATTTCTACTTGTGTGGCTTTGGGAGCAAATTAGCCTGAAAAAATGGATGTACAATGAACATGTCTTTGTTGTTTGGGGTGCAGAAGGTATTTGCAGAGTCTGAGGCTCTTTGATAAGCACAATACAGCTCGTTTTTAACCTGACATGGAACTTTTATAATTATTTCCAGACAATGGTGATCAAGTACTTGGAAATGGTTGAAGGAGGGGAGGCTGGTTTTTTATTAACCTGCAAAATAAAGCGAAAAATTTATTCTTTCATAAAAGGGAAAGTAGGCTATCTTGACTGTTATATTGATAAATCCTTATTGTTTCTTTAATACGTAATTCTACATTTCAGAAGATAGGAAAATCTTAAGGGTGAATATATACCTCTGTTCATTTGGCATTTATTTAATGCCTTGAAATAACAGGCAATCACTGATATAAATGGATTGAGTTCTGAAAGTTTGTACTGTGGAAAATTTTCCATAAAAATTATAAATGCCATTATAATAATATATATCCTATTATAATTATATATTATTGTAATTATATACATAATTACACTAATAATGGATTATATTTGTTTTTCTAACTACATCAAAATTAGCTAAAATACATGTTTTTGGAATCAACCTGCAAATAATCTAACCATCATTTATGGCACTATTTCCATGAGAAAGACAATTAATGTTAGAAACCTATTTAAACCTACGATTGGAAAAAGTAGAGACTTTTAATACCTTCTACGACTCTGGAAAAAAAACAGATCAGGAATTTTTCTTTTGACTGGCTCTGGTGGAAGAACTTTCTCTCCTTTGGCAGCTAGTTTTACAAAAGGAAGGGAATTCGCCCCCTGGTGGTGATCACATACATGCATGAAATATTCATAAACCAGTGTTTATATATTACAAACTGTTTATGTATTCCTTTTCTCCCCCACCATGGGATTTTTAAATACACCTTTATATCTCCCAAAACTTGTAGGGCATTATCTTGCATATGGCAGACAATCTGAAAGTTTGCTGAATTAATTATTAAAGATACTGATTTTCCACTAAACATCAGACAAGAGTGAATGACTTATTTTTACAAGCTCTTAGCACAGAATCATAAGCAAAATTATTTTTCTTACAATATGAGGACACTACCATAGGCATTGTTTTAAAGTAGTTCATAGTAGTATCAATAAATTTCTAACAAACTAGTTGCTAAGTTGAAACTTCTGTGCCCAGCTTTTTTAAGTGCCACCCCACCACCAAACACAAACACACACCCTACCTGTCAAATTAATGTTTTAGTTAAACTGGTTCTCCTGTAATTCCCCAGATGCAATTTTCACTGACCAACCCCCTCCCCCCCCCCCCCCCCCCCCCCAACTGCCTTTAACTTGTAGTTATCCTTTGGCCTTACCACCTAGAAAGGGATTCTTTTTTTCTTTCCATATTGTTAAATCTCACGGTCTAACACTCTTACCCTCTGGCAATATGAATAGCCATTCTGTCTTTTCTGAATACTGAAAACCTAGAACATGTAATGCTGGGGGCTGTTATCTCTCTTGTATTCAAAAACAAAAACAAAAACAAAAAAACAAAAACAAAAAAACACCCTTCTGTATGAATTACCCTACCCAGACTATATAATAGCACCTTCTTATACATCACCTTATCTTCAATTTTTTACCCATACAATTCAAAACTTTATTATACAATGTTGTGTTCAGATGTTTCTAAATTAAATTATAAGCTATTGTGTAGAAAAGTTTTCTTACACTTCTACATTTATTCATTCACTTCAGGAATTATGCCATTCGTTCATTCATCACATAATTCACTCATTTGAATAATAAATATCTATGAAACATGAATGAGACACTATTGATGATGTCACTGGGTTCACTGCATCTAGTACGGGGCTATTATACATCATCTATGACATGGAAAGCTTGTTGCTATAAAACAGCAACAACAACAACAAAAAAGTAACTGCAAAAAGATGTTTCCCAGTGTTCTGATATGATGATCAAAGTTTTTCTGCCTCAGTTTAACATAATCTTATGTCTAGTTGAGATCTTACTTTGTGTGTGAACCAAATGGTATAGTGGGGGAAAACATGGACCCTGAGAAGGAAGTCCCTGAAAAACTGCAACTTCTCACTGTAACACATGAGGCAATGTCACCTGCTAAGAAAGGAGGTCAGTATTTACGAAAAAGTGAATAAGCCCATGAAGAAAGTGAGAGACTGCCTCCTAGAATCACTTTGAGCATCTCGCTCAGATTTGGGGACCAAAACTATGCAGTAACAACCTGTGATTTCCTCCAGCAATATTCAGTACCTAGGTGTAGGGCAGAAAAGGTCCATTTTGCCTTTTAGACAAGGTCAGGACTTGGGAGGCTGATGCCATTGGAGGAAAATAAGGCCCAGGCAAGAGAATAGTTGGAGAGATGTTTCTAGCCAAGGAAGAGGGGGAAGCAATGAAGGAACACAAGCTTGAGGAACCAGGGAACTCAACAGGGCATGGTAGGTGAAAGTTGGATGACTAAGAAGCTGCAGTCAGAGACAGAGTTTAAATTTTTTTTTTTTAATGCTTATTTATTTTTGAAAGAGATAGAGAGCGAGCAGGGAAGGGGCAGAGAGAGAGAGAGGGAGACACAGAATCTGAAGCAGGCTCAGAGCTGTCAGCACAGAACCTGACACAAGGCTAGGACTCAGAAACCGTGAGATTATGACCTGAGCTGAAGCCAGATGCTTAACTGACTGAGCCACCCAGGCACCCCTAGCGACAATGTTTATATTGGAGTTTCCAACTTCAGGAATGATTAGTGAGGATGAGTTTGTGGATGGGTTGCTGACGTAGAATGGAAGTTAAGCTTTGTTCAGTTAAGGAGGTCAAGTTGAACCTTGAGAGACTGCTCACCAGAATGTTAATGTTATCTGTGATTATGGCAGGGGTTCTAGAAGTCATGACTCCTGTGAGTTGGTGCCAAAATCTTCAATAAATGAAGGCTTATGGGATGGGAAGAGTGGTTGAACTACATGGTACAAAACTCAAAGAAGAGTCATCAGAAAAATGCAAAAGGGAATTCTGCCTGCTAGTGAACTCTCATTGGTTTATAGTTTTTTTCATTCTATGAAGCTGCTTTCCTTACTTAACAAATCAGAAAACACAAGTGTGGTTGATATGTATTTGAAAAGTGTACAAATTCAGGTGCAAATACTTGGAAAGGACCTACAGTTTTATTCTGTAATTTTTTTTTTAATTGAGAGACAATTTACCAGTCATGATGCATTTCCTATCTCATTTAAAAATCACAAAAAACTAGGGGCGCCTGGGTGGCTTAGTCGGTTGAGGGTCCAACTCTTGATTTCAGCTCAGGTCATGATCCCAGGGTCATGGGATCAAGTCCTGCACCGTGCTTTACACTGAGCTTGGAGCTGCTTGGGATTCTCTCTCTCCCTCTGTCCCTCTCCCCAACTCATGCTCTCTCGCTAAAATAAATAATAATAATAATAATAATAATAATAATAATAAATAATCACACAAACTTTTTATTAATGCATTATACCTGATCAAAATCATATTCTGTTTTATCTATGATACAGGTAGCATTTAAGTATTCTACTGGGAAACCTGTTTACAATGATTAAGCCCAAAATTAAATTTTTAAATGATTAGACATGAGGATGTTCTCTTTCTGTACACTTCTCACCCAACTTAGGATATAAAGTACAAACCTTATTGCCACATAGCAAAGCTCCTTGAGAATCAGTCTTATTTCAAATCTGAGAAAATATCATACTAAGTTTTTTAAACTTAAATTAAAATGATAGTATGGGAACTCAAAGTGATAATATTAAATGCTAGGCATAAATCTTTATCTCTTCATCAAATAAATGAGGAAGTACAATCTATTGGTTAGAGCCTCATTGTAAGTAATCTCTATTTTGTAAGAGAGACCATGGAGAGGGTTATCACCCCCATCATTCATGCTCTTTTAAGTTCTCAAGAATATTGCTTGACTTGTCTAAATAATAATCAGGTTACTATTGAGAACTGTTTGTTCTCACCTAAACAATGACCAGGAACGATCAAGGCATATAGCTACAATTCCAAGTGCATAAGACAGAAGAGGGAGGCAGTGAACCTCTTGATATGTTCACTTGATATGAAGTCAGGCATTTTGGTTGGGGATGAGCAGGTTTAGAAAGGAATGGGAGCAGGCAGGAGAAAGTGTTGCAAGTTGGCAGAGTTGGAATGGTGACCTGGTTCCAGTTAGTTCTCAAAATTTCTATAAGCCTATCCTGATGGGAACTTGAGCTTGTTAGGCCCTTAACTATACAAGAACACTTAGAAGAAACCTGGCCAGCCAAATCTTCCCAAGTAATAACCTTGTACTCCTATGCCTCAGCCATATCCTAACCTCCATATTTGTTCCTCTAGAGAAACTCCACCTCATCCATCACATACCAACGAAATCATTGTAACTCATGAATTATGTCCTATGCATACAAGATTAAAAATCTCTATTAGGCCTTACCCTCACCAACATGAAATGGGGTGATGTTGGTGAAGCGTCCCCTGGTATCTTTACTGTTTTTGAGAAGGCTAAGGTTCACCTGAAGGTGAAGCCACAAAAGCCCTCATCTTTGTACCTTGTGTTGATCCCTCATGTGTGCAATGGGAATTTTCATGCGCAAGGAGAAACATGAGAACTCTCTCAAGATTGTAAGCAATGCCATCTGAACCCTAATTGTATGGCTCTCCTGGCCAACATCATCCATAAAAATTTCAAATCATGGAGAAACTCATAATCACAGTCTATGCCATCAATGCCACGAAGACACTGTGGGTGTCCCCTGTGGTGAACCATGAGGTCATGGTGCTTCCCAGAGTATCATCCCCGTAACCAGTGGCACTTCCAAGAGTATGTCATGGATCCGACCTGCCATCTGAAGAAAGCTTCTAAGTTCAACATCAAGAATGTGGTAGATCAGGAGTTGGGGGGCCCTCTGAAGAAAGTCCTGAGCAATACTGAAGACTAGATTGTCTCCCATGATTAACAGAGTCACCCACTCCTCCACCTTGATGCAGGGCATTGCCCTCAATGACCACTTTGGTAAGCTTATTTTTAGGTATGAATGTGACTACAGCAATGAGGTGGTAGACCACTCATGGTCCATTAGGTTCCACAGAGTAAGAATCCCCTGGGCAACAAGCCAAATAGTCCTGAGGTAGAGAGCGACTCTCAGCTGCTGGGAAGTCCTTGACTCACATCCAATCCCCAATCCACTGAGAAACTCCCAACCCTTCACAGTTCCCATTCCAAGCCCCTGAAGAACCCTACCATATATATATATATACCTTGTCACATATGATCAGCACAATCAATATTATACACTGTGCCCAGAGAAGGAAAATCTACCAGTTCCCCATTAAGAATCACACCTAAGCTTTTTAGTATGGCATTTTGCTTCCTTATTAAGCTCTCAGATTATTTTTCTGTGCTCCACTCTAACCATTCATACAACCCAATATCCTATACGTCAGCCATACTGGCCTTTTTGCTGCATTTTATTAACTCTGTTTTAGTGAATACTGTTTCCTTTTCTTGAATGTTCTTTCTATGATCCTGGTCTACCTGACAAATGATAGATAATCTTGAGGTAATTGGTGTAACAGTGTCAAAGAAAAGTCAGAAGGGGCTATGGGAGAAAGGTCTCAATAATAAAGAGTTAGCAGCATGTTATTACTTATTGATGGAGCAAATCAGTGATGATCTTGGTTGTGAAATAGGTACACATATGATGCTACTGAAGAGGCATGACCCAAATGTCACCTCTTCTCCATTGCTTTCCCTAGCCTCACTACCCACCTCCTGAGAAAAGGTCTTTGGCTAGAATTATTTTCCCTCTATTTTAATGAGAAAAGCATTTATGAGTTCCTTCATTTCTAAGCTTCTAATGAAGAAAATAAAGTTTCTTCATTTCTAAGTAAACCTTAGTAAATCCCACTCCTGGGGCATCTGGGTGGCTCAGTCAGTTAAGTGTCCAACTCTTGATATCGGTTCAGGGCATGATTTCATGGTTGTGAGATCAAGTCCCACATCAGGCTCTGCACTGAGAATGGAGCCTCTAGGGATTCTCTTTCACCTTCTCTCTCTCTGCCCCTCCCCTCCCCTGCTCATGCCCATGACCATGCTCTCTCTCACTTTCTCAAAATAAGCATTAAAAAAATAATAATAAAAATCCCATTCCTTCCAGACTGTTCTCTGAGTCCTTCTTGCAACATTATATCTATCCTTTCCCTTTTTATTGGAGTCTTCCAGTCTATCCACAAATATGCACAGATGCCTGTACCCTAAATCACTTAACTTTAGTGCCCTTCCAGCTAATATCATATTTCTAACCTTCCACACCCAGCAATTCCAGTGGACAATATATTATTATTGCCTCCATTTTGTTATAAGGCATCTACTGCCCCTTTTAGCTTCTTTCTTCATCTTCTTCACTATTACCTCAGGTTATCTGATGACAACAACAAAAAATCCAGATACCAAATGCAGTGCCTTATTTTCAGTTTCCATTGAATATAGGTGATTTATCCTAGTTCTTGAAATGATCTCCTCCTAGTCTTTTGGGACATAACTCCTTTGCTTTCCTCCTACCCTTCTAAACATACCTTTTCAGACTCTGTTCACAGGCGTTCCTCCCTTCCTTCCTCCTTCATCCTAGATATGTCATTGATTCTCTTCTCTTTCATTAGATATTTCACTTTCACAACTTCAACCACCATTCCTGCATGGACTAGTCCTATATATAAGCCTTGACCTCTCTAACACATTCTGGCTCTGATTTCTGTCTGCATATGGGATGTGACCCCCTAAAGATACCACCAACACCTGAAACAATATCCTTGCAACTAATTTTCATCACCTCTTCTTTTCCAAACATACCTTTATGTCTATCTCTTACATTTCCCTTCCAGCAGAACCACATTAAAACCATAAATAAGAGATAAAATGTCTCTTTTACTTTTAAAGGCTTTCAGAAATTATAATATCCTAAAACTTCTTTGGCAAACAAACTTTATAAACCAGGCTACAGAGAACTAAAGAGGAAATGATGTTTTTACACCTCAAGGTAGATACAATTCTGCAATTTAAGATAAAAAATGTCTCATTTTACAAAGAAAATCACTTCTAGGGAAGCACATAAAGAGAGTTAGATGGATTCCTAAAAGACTAGAGAGGCTCAGGAGTACTTACCTTAGAGGAATCATTTATTTAAGATATAAGGCAAAAAGAGATCTTAGAAAAAATAAGATGCTATATGAATGCAAAGATTGGTTCTATTGAAATTATGTTAATTTAATTCATTTACTCCATGGGGATTATGCCACTAAAGAGTTCAAAAGATTTAGTCATCTTCCTCTGTTACAGATTTATTTTAAATCCTTATGTTTTCAGCTGTCTACCTTTTGGTCTAGTGGCCTTTTGTACAAAATATTCCCATTAGAAGAAATATTTCTGACTAACCCTTTAAAATATGAACAAAATAGCATCTATTCTGAATTGCTAGCTGCTCTCTGAATAATAAATCTTCCTACAGTTAAACACGGATAATTAAGGTCTGTTTTAGAGACTTGATTTCAGAGAAAGGAGGCTCAGTAATTAAAGTGAAAATGAAAAAAATGAAAATGGAAACTGATCAGGAGTGAATTTCCATTTCCATTTAACAGAATCTCTCAGGCACTAAGTTTTATTAAAATTACCCAGGAGGCTACTCAAGCTATTTGCTTTCCAAATAACCTCTGATTTTGAATAAACAAAATGTAAGCTATGTTATTTTGGTTCTATAACAGAACTAGGAATGAAACGCAATTGAAAATTCAGGTTGCAGTGGAGGTTGAAAAAGATGAAAAAAAAAAAAAAAGAGCAAAGATGTGCTGATCAGGAGTACCTGGCGAAGCCCCTCTGCTCCCTCCCCACAATAGCCTCTTCCGGGGAGAACCCCAGCCAGGAAAGGTCACTGCACAGTTTTAAAGTTGCTGTTCCTTAAAGCCTATCTACCTCTTAACCTCCATGGCTGGCAAGGGACTGCTGACCACCAAGGGGCTGCTGCAGTCCTCCAGGACGGCCTCTTCCAGTCGAGGGTTGCAGACAGAACTAGCTTCAAAGATGCCCTGTATCTACTCGCGTGGTGTGACAGTCAAGTATGTTCAACGTCATGGCGGCTGTTAGTTCAGCCCCAACAACAGATGAGAAGCACTGAATGCTGCAGGTCTGGGAGAGAATCCCAAAACACATGAACCATCCTCTCTAAGAAAGTCTCAAAATCTCATGGAAACAAACAGGAGAGGACCAAAAGATGAAAGAAAATCTCACTTCTTTTTTCTAGGTTAATAATGTTTACATTTCCAATTACAATTCAAAACATTCACACCAAACTAAAGTGATTAATTTATCTTATTTGTCACCTTCATAATATTTAAGTTCTACTTGAAATGAATGGAAAACAGCTTAGCAAAAATAAACAAAAACCAAAAATACTAATTGCCCAGTATTAGTTTAAGGAGCTTCATTTTTCATATAACCTTTATTCCCCAAATTCTATTTAATGAAGAAACTAAAGTATTATGCCAATTCTCGTGCGTTTCAGACACTGAAAAATCTAGAGATAATCAGAAAGGCCTATTATTAAGGGTCATGCATGGGAAAATTGGAGGGTGGGGGTCTTGTGCACTCCAGAGTGGTACCAACCAGCATTTTGCTACATGTTTGTGTAAGTGTTCAATCTGCTTGGTGATCATGCACACTCTATGATAACCACTATCTTTGTATTAATCATTTTGTCCAGATAGCTTTGAGGGTTATAAAGAAGTATCTTTCCAAATGATTTTTGTGTAACAGAAGGACTGTGCCCAAAACATTGGATCATTTATTTTTGTTCCATTATTTCCCCCATATATGCCAAACTCAATTGGATTAACATACTTGAAACTTCTCATAATAGTAATTCATTTTTTAAAATATCTTAGCATTGCACATTACACAATAGAATAGTATGACAACTAGAAGGCACAATTCCTGATGTGAAGAAAGTTTTACTTGGATAGGCAACCAGTCTTGAACAAAGGAAACAATTAGGAGATAATTTCACAATTATGAATTATGTAAGTCTTAACATAAGCAAGTATATTATGACTTAATATGAACATTTAAGGTCACTGTCATATTTTCTTGGATTTACTTCTAATTCTTTATATGTTTTTCTTTTTTATTTTTTTATTTTTTTTTTTTAAATTTTTTTTAACCTTTATTTATTTTTGAGACAGAGAGAGACAGAGCATGAATGGGGGAGGGGCAGAGAGAGAGAGAGGGAGACACAGAATCAGAAACAGGCTCCAGGCTCCGAGCCATCAGCCCAGAGCCCGACGCGGGGCTCGAACCCATGGACTGCGAGATCGTGACCTGAGCTGAAGTCGGACGCTTAACCGACTGAGCCACCCAGGCGCCCCTGTTTTTCTTTTTTAAATGGCATGTTTTATTTAACCATATGTCTTAAAATTTATTTTTTTATAGAATATGTATCTAGTACACTTGTTGATGTCCCTTATTAATTTTTCCCATTATCTTTATAAAGCTTTATTGAAACCTGTATGTCAAGGTGACAATAATACAGTGTTTGGAAAATAGTAACAAAAAAAGGGTATCCCAGAGTCAGGTTTACCAAATACAAACTGGAAACCAGGGAGCATCTTCCTCCATTTCCCAGCAGGAAGAGAGGGCATAACAATAGCTTCTGCTGACTTATATGCCGTTATTTTCTCTTTTTTAAATCATTATCTATGAGTAATTATAACTTTATTCATATATCTTTAATACGTTTTTTCTTATTTTTCAACTGGGACCTCCAATTCAATGTTGAAATGATATAGCAGGCATCCTCGTGTCATGCCAATTTTAAAGGAGATGATGTTTCTAATGATGTACCAGTAAGGATGATATTTGCTGTAAGTTTTTGGTAAATACATTTTAGGTATTTTTCATTTACTGTGATAACTTTTAATAAAAACATTTACAAACAGCTTAAAACTGTCATGAAACAATTTATATTTACCCATATGTTAATTTGCTCATCATTCCTTCTTGTGTTGCACACACATCTTCCTTTTTTCTTCTTCCCCAAGTGAGTCCTTTAGAAGCTCCTTTAAAGAGTGCCTACTGGTAATACACTCTCAATATTTCTTAGCTGAAAATGTCTTTATTTTGCCCTTATGCTTGCCTGAAGTTTTAACTAGGTATGTGTTACCGTATTGACAGTTCTTTTCTTTCAGCATTTTGAAAATATTATCCATTTAGGGCCTCTCTCCATTGTTGATGTTGAAAAGTCAGCCCTCGCATTACTACTGCCGCCCAAAAGTATGGTCTACGGAGCTTGTCAGATGTGTGGATCTCAGATCCCATCCTAGACCAATTGAATCAGAACTCTGAAATGGTGGAGACGCTTCTCCATGCTTACTTACTAACTTTACAGGTGATTCGGGGGCTCATTAGAGGTTGAGAACCTAAGAGTAATTTGTGTATAGGCAACTTGATCTCTTCCTACTTTTAAGATCTTCAAGACATTATGATATATCTAGACGTAGATTTATTTTATTTATTATGCCTGGGAATTTTTACTTCTTGCATCTAAAGATTCACATCTTTCAATAATTCTGGGAAATCATCAGCCATTATCTCACCAAATATTTTCTCCTTCTGTAACTCCAATAACGTGTGTTTTAAACATTTTCATTTTTACTTTCCTATAGTTTTTAATGTAAATCTCTACATATTAATATCTCTAATGTTTTCATAGGAAAACAATTTCTGAATAGGGGTATCTGTAAATGACTACATCTGCAGAAATTTAATTCAACAACTTACACAACGGATGCTGAGTGACCCACACACACACTTCTAATCTCCGAGTTGGGAAATAACTTTCCACTAAAATAGTATAGCATTTTACAATTACTGCAGTACCTTAAAGCTTAATCAAAACAGCACCACCAAAAACTACACTGTAAAATGGAACGACTGAGACCCTTCTATTGTTTGTTTATGAAGTAAAATCTCTTAGAAAACATTCAAGACAAGTTGATACTTCATTTTCATATCACAGTGTGTTCTTTTACAAAAAGGTACCCATGTATCATATCTTTGTCAAAAAGGAGTAACTTATTTTTTTTTAAGTAGGCTTCACATCCAGTGTGGAGCCCAATGCAGGGTTTGAACTCATGACCCAGAGAGACCAACACCTGAGCTGAGATCAAGAGCCAGATGCCCAACTGAGTACACCACCCAGGCACCCTTGCAGTAAATTATTTTTTAAATACTTCTCAGTGAAGAAAACAGCCAAGCTAAGAAAAAAAAATCCAAGATATTTTCCTGTGACTTTAAAATTCATTTCATTAATAGTTGTATTCATAGACTCCACAGAAAATCTGTTTCCTGATATTTCAGGGACCTTTCATCAAATTTGGTGATTCAATGACTTTCACAGAAAAGAATGTCAGCAGTTTTAGAATGCCAGAACAATAGCTTCATCTGAACCTCTCAGTGCTTCCCCTCCACTCGAAAACATGAGGACAAAGAGCTTGAGCAGAAATAAAACCAGGCATAGAACCTAATGGGGGAAGGGGCATATTCTTCTTTAACATGCTGATGGATAAATAGGAAATTTAAAACTTGATTTGTTTTAAAAGCTAATGCTTTCGAGACTAATTATCTGTAATGACAATATGTCTGTGTGCTATGTAAATAAGAACCTACAATGAGACACATCTGTCATAATGAAATGTGACACAGGAGAGATTAGACTAAAGCTTTCCTTACAGTGAGCTTTTAGACAAACTTTTTCTCTGATTAATAAAATGTCCCATTGTTTGAGACACTTGCAGTAAGATGTGGATGGAAATAGCATTGGATTATTATAGGAATTTTTGTGGATGAGTTATGCAGATTTGATCTGATTAGTTCATTTGTGCTCAGCAGAGGCTATGATCGCTCCCTCTCAGTCAGCCATTGCCATGTTCTTCAGAAAGGCACAGGATCCTCTGGGAGCTGAAGTCTGGTACCTGACATTAATGTATGGGCTTGTTTACATCAAGAAGCTCATTCAGAAGAAATTCTTTCTCTCTCTCTCTCTCTCTCTTCATCTAGAGACCATCATAAAACAAACAGAAACTACCATGATCTGAGGCTTACCTCGTCTCACTCTCTTCTCTCACCTGTAACCTCCACCTCTCCCTTTCTGCTGGTTCTTTCCCATTAGCCTAGAAATGTGCACGTCTCTGTCATCTTAAAAAAATAAAGTAACAGAAACAAGAAAGTCCTCTTTGAATTCTGCCAATTTAATTCACACTTGACTCACTGAAAGAATAGTGCATTTCTCATCTTCACTTTTATACTTCCCTTTCATTCAGACCCTATTGTCATCTGGCTTGTTCCTAGATTAGAAATATTGCTGGGACGCCTGGGTGGCTCAGTCAGTTAAGTGTCCAACTCTTGATCTTGGCTCAAGTCATAATCTCAAGGTTCATAAGATCAAGCTCAACATTGGGCTCTGCAATGAGAGCAAAGAGCCTGCTTGGGATTTTCTCTCTCTCTTTCTGCCCCTCCCCTACTCATGAAAACTCACACACTCTCTCTCAAAATTAATAAATAAACTTAAAACCAAACACACAAAAAAATAAATCTTGTTAACAACTGTAATAACAACAAGGTGTCTATTTTTCAGCCCCTACCTTGTTTGACCACTCCAGGGACCCAACACTATTGATGACTCCTCTTTGTGAGGTTCTTTACACAGTAGGTGTCTATGACTCCAGTTTTTCTTCTAATTCTCAGTTCTACTCTTCCATGGGCTCCTCATCATCAATCCTCCTACTAAACAGTGGTGAGCCCAAGACCTGCATCATGAGGCCCCTTCTCTTCACATTCTGCCTGGGCAATTGCATCGTTGCTCACAGCTTCTCCTTAAGTTGAGAATTCCAACATCTGCATCTGCTGTGCAAACCCTCTCCTCAGCTCCTGAGCTCCAAATCTATACATCCCACAGCTCATATGGATGTTAAATAGACACCGCAACTCAATGTAACCAGAGAGGCTTTATTTTGAAAGAAGAAAAGTTTTTCCTACTCTATTCTTTATCCTCTCAGTTCTTCAACCAGTAACCAAAGAACCAGCTTTGCCGCTTCTCTTTCTCCTTTGTCTGACCTCAATATCACTAAGACTTGTTAGTTTTCCTTATCCCCTTCTCACCATTCTCAGTGTCTTACCTATCCCGTTGTCTTCCTTCTCAATGACACCATTGTAGTTTACACTTGTTATCCCCTGCCTATAACACTGTCTCCTAAACAGTCTTCCTGTTGTTATATTTGCTGCTCTCCAGTCATTCAATTCACTGCTGAGGCGATGTGCCTATGATTATAAACCTCACTCTGTTGTTGAAAACCCTCCACATTGAACATCTCTTACGCACCCCTTCAGATCCTTCAGCCTCCCTGTCTCCCAGGCCTCTGTCACTTGCTCTGCCCTAACTACAGCTACTTCACACATCTAAAATGCCTGCCTACAGAAATCTTCTGCCTGATCCCAAGGCCTGGAGCTTCTAGCTCCCCTCCACCACTCCCATGCTCAGATGAAGCACCACATGTTAGTCCTGGTTCTCCAAGAAGCAAATACCAAGATTCAATTAAACATGTGCTACAGATCTGATCACTACTGAAGGAGAGAAAGAAGTTAGGAAGGTTATATAGAAGAGTCCTAGACTCCAGTGCAGTTCTAAGGAAATCTTGGCAGGAATGCGAGACATCCACAAGCTAAAACCTCCTGTTAGAGGAGTCCCTGTCTCCTAGGAATAGACCTACCTTACTATGCTATGATCAGCCTGCTATGATCAATCACTGGGGCAGACAGAGGAAGTGTGGCCTCTGTACACTTAGCGTGTACGCAGATCCACCAAATCATACTGCTGGACAGACACAGCAGCAGTCTACTATATGACGGAAGTGGCACATTTATGATGAGGCTGGAGCAGGTCCAAAATTATGAGTAAATTACTATCAACTGCTGGTCCAGACTGCCTGCCATCTACTTCTACAACACCAGTGTCTCTCTTTCAACCCATTAATTCCTGTGCTGACCAAGTCTCAGAGGAAAAAGACACAAGAGTGGCTCATAGTGTGTTGGTGTAGCTGGAAATGAACAGTTACCACATTAGCCCCAAATGTGGGTGACTGAAAGATGGTCTGACATAATGACCCTGAATAGTCTCCTTGACCAGCCCAGTGCTTGTGCAATAAGCTACAGAGTAGACAGGGTAACAAAGATGAAGACTATGCATGGGCCTAATAACAATGGCTTCTTGTCATCATCACCAATCTGGCTACAGCCACTTATGAGTGGCCAATGTGCCAGCATCAGAGACTAAAGATGTGCCCTCAATGTATCGCCATCCCTTTAGATGTCATCCAACAACTATCTAGTGGCAAGTTAATTTTTCCATGCTGGAAGGGACATTAATTATTAATCCATACAACACTGACACATACTCTGGATAGAGGGTTGCCTTTCCTACCTGCAAAGCCTCTATCGACACCACTATCAAAGGGCTTGCAGAATGCTTTATCCTTCAACATGCTTTCCACACAATGTTAGCTCCCACGTGGGATTGTTTTCTACAGCAAAAGAGGTACAAAAGTGGACTTGTTACCAGGGGACTCAATGATTATACTACGTACCCCACCAGACCAACAGAATGACAAACAGCCTGTTGAGGGCTCAACTATGGATGCAATATCTTGTGGGGTTTGGGTACTGTCTTCCAAGAAGTGATATATGGGCCAAATTGAAAGGTGACATATAGTAATATGCTTCCAACAGTAAGGGTTTATGGGTCCAGGAAGCAAGAGACACACAAGTTGTCCCCTCATCATCAAACACAGGGGTCCATTGACAGGATTTGTGCTTCTACTCCTTGCAATCCGAGGTCCTTCCCAATCGGAGGCCCTAGTTCCCGGAGAAGGGGCACATCTGCTACTGTATGTAAGAGTTCCATTGATTACCCCTGGACCATTTTGAGCTTTAATGACAATATTTTGAGCTTTCATGCCAACAGTCCAAAAGGTAAGGAAACGTTTTCCTATCTTATTGATTTAATTAAAGAGCTGGTGTTACCATCACAGGATGGCTTCAAAGGAGATAGTGTCTGAAACCCAGGGCATCCACTGGGTATCTCTCAGTACTCACATGCCCATTGGTAATGGTTAATGGAAAAATGCAGCAGCCATGACCTAAAACGTACAGGGAAAGCAAAGGGTGAGACCACTTGAAGTTCTAGGTCACCTCACCAAGAAACCAATATAGACCAGCAAAAGCTGGCCCAGGATGAGGGAAGTATATAGAATGTGTGTGAGGACAGAGATGATAAATATCAATTAGAGCCTCAGGACCAGCCCCAGCCAAGAGATTGTAGCTTATTATTTCACTAGCCTGCTTGCCTTCTTTCTGGAAATCACAACAAGTCTCCTTCCTGAGGGGAATTCTGTGACTGACTGACTTGTTCCTCCCCTCTGTGGGGAAGCAGTAAGAGCAATTTGTTCTCATAACAATAGAAGCCCAATATTGTATCACAGAAACCATATATAATGGAAGGTCACAAGCATATCTGAGGATCATAAGAGGTCATCTGTACTGGGTACATCTTATGCACTGCTTCAGATTCCCCCAGCCTCACCTGTCAATCAGCCCTTGGCTATCTGTTCCGCCTCAACCACTGCCACAATGACCGGTTCCAGACTCAGATGAAGCACCACACTGCAAGGCATGGATCTGGCTCTCTAGAAGGTGCCCAGTGATGCAGTTCAAAAGTAGAAGGGAGTTAATACCTCAACAGTGAGCTCTGTTTAATGGGAGACAAGAGAAGGTAAGATGCTATCAGATGGATTCCCTTCCCCTACACCCTCTGATGGAATGCTCTGAGGCACGTCTTTTTTGTACAGCATCTTTGGAGCTGTTTCAAGTGGCTGAGAAACTGGCTCTGTTTCTTTGTGAAGTGATGACCAACTTCATAATGAAGACCTTGTGTACCTCCCATCCTTCCCTGACTTATTGCACTTTTCCTGTCTCACTGCCCCCAGATTACCTTTCTGGGAAAGCATTAGCATTTAATCCTTACCTCTGGTTCTGTTTGATAAAGAACCTGGGCTAAGTTTCACTTCACTGCTCACTCCCTCCAAAGAAAACCTCAGTTCCAGTTCCCGATGTCATTTTCACTCTCATCACCTGTGGTCCCCTACGTTCATCTTTTAGTGATCAAGCAGAGCTCTTCACAGGTTTCCAAGCTGCCCACCTTTTTCACAGCATCATACATCTGTATCTGCTCTTTACTGTGCCTGGAGAATACTCTCCCACCCACTCCCTCTGGTGAACTCCCCACAGTGCCAGGGGTGAAGTCAGACAACAATGAATCCAGTACCTCACGAAACTTCACTACAATTGAAATGTTTAGAAGCCTCTTTCAGTATCCTTGCTTAATACTGAAATATTAAAAGAAAAAGAAAAGGAAAAGAAAAGCCACGTATGAATAGATAAACACTTATTCTTCCTCTTATGGTAAAAAAAATACTTGAAATACAAGAAAATCACTATGGAGACAAGCTGAAATGCATTCCTTTATCAGCAAATGTAATTGAAAGATTCTCAGCAAAACTGCTGAATGTTTGAAGATGTAAAGAAATAAATATTAAAATAAGTATATAATAATACAGGTTTTCTGTATAGATAGAAAAAAGTAAAGATATTGCTAAAAAATCAATTTATGATATTACTAGTCTGGTTCAAAAAAGAAATAAAAAATAACTCCTTTTCTTATGAACAACTAAAGGAAAACATGTACCAAGAAGCTATATTCTCAATGGTAAATTCTTTAATGAAAACAATTATTTATGAAAAAAATTGCTTAATTGAATGGCTACTTAAAGTGGAATAAAAAATATTGTGGGATAAAGTCAGAAACATTTCCACATATAAAATCCTGCACTGCATCATTCGTAGTCAAGATGTTACAGCAAAGCAGTTGAAGCCAGGAGTGTGCCAAGTGTTAGAGATGTCAAAAATGTAGTTCCTTTCCAAGAAGACAAGGTCTTTAAAATACAGACTCTTGTACAATACTTTGTAATGACATGAGGAATAACCGTGGTAATCTTTTGAATGACACAAGGTTTGTTTGTTTTTTTCTACTTGTGGCAAAATACATAAAAGGTTTGTTGAATATAAAGGTATTATACATCTTTATTATATAAAACACCATGCTCCAGATTTGCTGATTTTTTCTGGTATGACAATAGTGGTCAGGATTTGCTGTTTGGAAGATATTTTCATAGATTAAATACCCTTTATCACCACCTTCAAGATGAAGCTAC
Source organism: Lynx canadensis (assembly GCF_007474595.2). NCBI lineage: Eukaryota > Metazoa > Chordata > Mammalia > Carnivora > Felidae > Lynx > Lynx canadensis. The sequence continues at coordinate 15,346,140 of NC_044303.2, forward strand.
CATTTTGATAATTTTGATTCTGATAATGAATGAGAAAACAACTGCTTCTTGAAAACAAAAAAAAATTACTCTGGGGAGAGTATTTTGAACAATGACTGTTTGATATTGTTTCCATTAGCATATGATCATACAACTGACAATAATATATGCCACCTGTAACAACTCCTTCCTGTGCTCACATTTTAAAAGTTGACAATACATTTTTCAAACCTGTTTTCAAATCATCCACATGTGGAATTTCATTGGACCTATACCCACTTACAAAAATACATAAAATGCAGGACTTTTTGATGAGTCTGCATAAACAACTGATTGATATCATGGAAGATGAACATCTGGTGAGTGATTTTCAACTAAAATCTTTGCATAATTGGTGAATGGAATTGAAAAAACAGCATCATGATCTAGCAGGCACAACCAACAATGCACATCTTCAATTTGTATATATGTATCTTTGTGAGGTATTTTTCTACTATGACCACCTTTAGAAACAACTATAGAAAGAAACTGAGTTTAGAACCAGAACTTAAAACCAAATCTTTTCAAAGATAATATAGCATACCCAATGACATGTTTTCAATGATGTTTTAAAAAATGTAACTGCTTATCTCATCTTTGTCTCATCCCTTTTTAAAGTTCAATTTGCTTTTGTTTGGTATACGATTCATGTATATAATAAATATGCATCAATTAAGAGTACATGACCATTTGGCAATGATTTCTTGGATATGACATCAAAAGTGTAGGCAACAAAAGAAAAAAGTAGATAAATTAAACTTACTAAAACTACAAACTTTTGTGCATCAAAGGACACTATCAACAGAGTGAAAAGGCAACCTACAGAATGGGAAAGATATTTGCAAATCATGTATTTGATAAGGGATTAATATCTAGAATACATTTTTAAACACCTGCAACTCAAAAACAACAGAAAATAAACAACCCACCTTAAAAATGGGAAAAGGACTTGGATAAACATTTCTCCAAAGAAAATACACAAATGACCAGTAAGCACAAATCACTAGTCATTAGGGTAATACAAATCCAAACCACAAAGAGATACCATTTCATATCCATTATAATGACTGTTACTAAAAACAAAAACAAAACCAGAAAATAACAGGTGTTGGTGAGGATGTGGAGACACTGGAACCCTCATACACTGCGAGTGGGATTGTAACGAGGTGCAGCCATGATGGAAAACAGTATGGCAGTTCCTCAGAAAATTAAATACAGAATTACCATATGATCCAGCAAGTCCACTTCTAGATATATACCTGATGAAATTGAAAATAGGGACTTGAACAGACACCTGTACACTAATATTCATGTCAGCATTATTTACAATAGCCAAATATATATTTGTTATTATATTTATATTACTGACATATAACATTAGTAATAATTGTTATTATATACTGTTATATTTTTGTATACATTTTGTATACATATACACAATGGAACATTGTTTAACCTTAAAAAGGAAGGAAATTCTGAACAAGGTATATAATATGAATGAACCTTAAAGACATTATGTAGAATTCCCCTGGAAAGCCATCTGGCCCTGGGCTCTTATTTTTTGGGAGATTTTTGATTACTAATTCAATTTCTTTACTGGTTATGGGTCTGTTCAAATTTTCTTTCTTCTTGTTTCAGTTTCAGCAGTTTATAATGTTCCTAGGAATTTGTCCATTTCTTCCAGATTACCCATTTTATTGGCATAGAATTGCTCATAATATTCTCTTATTACTGTTTTTATTTCTGTTGTGTTGGTTGTGATCTCTCCTCTTTCATTCTTGATTTGATTTATTTGGGTCCTTTCCTTTTTCTTTTTGATCAAACTGGCCAGAGGTTTATCAATTTTGTTAATTCTTTCAAAGAACCAGCTCCCAGTTTCACTGATCTGCTCTGTTGTTTTTTTTTTTTAATTTCACTATCATTGACTTATGCTCTAATCTTTATTATTTCCTGTTTTCTGCTGGTTTTGGGTTTTATTTGCTGTTCTTTTTCCAGCTCTTTAAGGTGTAAGGTTAGGTTGTGTATTTGAGACCTTTATTCCTTCTTTAGGAAGGCCTGGATTGCTATATACTTCCCTCTGCATCCCAGAGGTTTTGGACTATGGTGTTATAATTTTCATTGGCTTCCATGTACTTTTTAATTTCCTCTTTAATTTCTTGGCTAGCCCATTCATTCTTTAGGAGGATGTTCTTTAGTTTCCAAGTATTCATTGTCTTCCCCAATTTTTTCTTGTGGTTGATTTTGAGTTTCATAGCATTGTGGTCTCCTATGGAATAAAGACAGTCTCTTCAGCAAATGGTGCTGCGAAAACTGGACAGTGACATGCAGAAAAATGAACCTGGACCACTTTCTTACACCATACACAAAAATAAACTCAAAATGGATGAAAGACCTAACCATAATACAGAAAGCCACCAAAATCCTAGAGGAGAAAGCAGGCAAAAATCTCTTTGACCTTGGCCGCAGCAACTTCTTACTCAACACGTCTCTGGAGGCAAGAGAAACAAAAGCAAAAATGCACTGTTGGAACCTCATCAAGAATAAAAGCTTCTTTCTGCACAGTGAAGGAAACAATCAGCAAAACTAAAAGGCAACCAATGGAATGGGAGAAGATATTTGCAAATGACATATCAGATAAAGGGTTAGTATCCAAAATCGATAAAGAATTTATCAAACTCAACACCCAAAAAACAAATAATCCAATGAAGAAATGGGCATAAGACATGAGTAGACACTTCTCCAAAGAAGACATCCATATGTCTAACAGACACATGAAAAAATGCTCAACATCCCTCATCATCATGGAAACACAAATTAAAACGACAATGAGATACCACCTCACACCAGTCAGAATGGCTAGAACTAACAATTCAGGCAACAACAGATGTTGGCAAGGATGCGGAGAAAGAGGATCTCTTTTGCACTGCTGGTGGGAATGCAAACTGGTGCAGCCACTCTGGAAAACAGTATGGAGGTTCCGCAAAAAATTAAAATAGAACTACCCTATGACCCAGCAATTGCACTATTAGGTATCTATCCAAGGGATACAGGTACGCTGTTTTGAAGGAGCACATGCACCCCAATGTTTATAGCAGCGCTACTGACAATAGCCAAAGTATGGAAATAGCCCAAATGTCCATGAATGGATAAAGAAGATACAGTACACACACACACACACACACACACACACACACACACACACAAATGGAATATTACTCAGCAATCAAAAACAATGAAATCTTGCCATTTGCAACAATGTGAATGGAACTACAGGGTATTATGCTAAGCAAAATAAGTCAGTCAGAGAAAGACAAATATCATATGACTTCACTCATGTGTGGAATTTAAGATACAAAACAGATGAATGAACATAAGGGAAGGGAAGCAAAAATAACACAAAAACAGGGAGGGGACAAAACATAAGAGACTCTTTCATACAGAGAACAAACTAAGGGTTGCTGGAAGGGCTGTGGGGGGAGGGATGGGCTAAATGGGTGAGGGGCATTGAGGACACTTGTTGGGATGAGCACTGGGTGTTGTACAAAGGGGATGATCACTGGAATCTCCTGAAAACATTATAGCACTATATGCTAACTAACCTGGATGTAAATTATCAATAAATAAGTAAATAAATAAATGACATTATGTGATGTGTGAGATAAGCCAGACGCAGAAGGACAAACATTATATCATTCCACTTATTTGAAGTATCTAGATTAGTCAAATTCATAGAAACAAACAATAGAATGATGGTCACCAGGGGCTGGGGCTAAGAGAGGATGAGAAGTTATTGCTGAATGGGTATGGAGCTTCAGTTTGGAAGATGAAAAGTTTTGGAGATGGCTGTACAACAGTGTAGATGCACTTTATGTCACTGAACTGTGTACATAAAAATGGTTAACTTTTATGTTGTGTCTACTTTACCACAATAAAAATAATAATAAAAGGAACACGACTTAAATGTATGTACATCTGAATGGCAGAGCATTCTTCGTCCTCTGCACAAGGGCATATGTCCAATTAATGCTTGGGAAAGGAAGAAAGGAGGGAGGAAAGGACATCCATCTTGGAATTATGACAGGGAGACGTTATTTTCCTGTGTATGTCTTTGAAGGATACAAATATTTGGCACCCTGAGAGATACCAGCAATATGTTCTCCCAGAACATGGAGACTTTTCTCAACATCTAACCTGCCCTCCTCCATCTTCCCAAATTCTGACCCCACAGTGTTTTCAACCTCACAACGGCTGCCAAATTTGCAAAAGTTAAGGGGAACTTCTGATAAGTCCTCAGTGAAATTAGTAGGAAAATCCATACCACCTTTCCTAAGCATGCAAACAGAACTGCATTCAGGCAAAAGCCTCCATTTGATATCATGTATAGGAGAAAAGGAAAGTCTACCCACATGCCTAACACCACTCCCAAATGACAGTCAGGCTCAGTGTAATAAGTGTCTTCAAGTTGCTGGGCCATGACCCAGAGCCTAATTATGATGAATTAAAATAAGCAAACTTTGCTCATTTCTCTTCTCCTGAAGTCTATGTTTGGCACCTTATTTTAATTGAAATCTTTGGAATTAAATACTACTAACATTGACACATACAATATGGGGTAATTCTTCTAAAAGATCAGTAAAGTTTAAAACCCTGCAATGCTTTCAACTTAAAATATCATTCTATGTTTAGGGAAGACGTCAAAGACAACAGTTTCCTTTTATTACAGATCACCTAGAAGACAGATAATATTTAATATGTGTGAGGATAAATCTGCAAAGAAAAGGAAACGTCAAAAGGCTGCTGTTAGACTCTATGGTATGCCAGTGTTTAAACACTGAAAAACCAATAAAATGTCATTTCACATTTAAAGTAAGCATGCTAATCTCCAGATAGAGAAGTTATAGGAATTCTTTTTTCCTTTAAAAAAACTTATATTCTGACAGTAACTTCTGATATTAATATTAATGCATGTTATTTTACAAACAAAATTGGTGTCGGCAGCTTAGGATACAACGTTTCACAGCAAAGGGAGAAAATATAATAGGAGAATGGGATGGAAGAACTCTTATTTTACCATTATTTTTAAATCTCTTCATTAGAAAGTATGTAATTCTATGAAGGCAGAAACCATATTATTTTGCTCATTTCTATATTCTCCCAACAATGCTAGCACATAATAGGTATTTCATAAGTATTTGTTAAGTGGATACATAAAAGTGCAAAGTTAGGTATTCACTTAATGTATTTCAAAGGAAAGTTGCCAAAAACAGGCCCCCCAAATCAGTTACAGAACTGAAACCTCATCTCACTAGGGTGACGTGACTGCCACATGACTAGCTAGTGGCAGAGTTCCAACAGAGACCAGTGTCCTCACTTCCCCAGAAATTCATGTTTCAGTTTAAAGGAGCAGAGTGAAGATTCCATGTTGCTACATCAAGCTCTTCTCCAGTTATTCCCTAACAGCTGAGACAGGAAATGAGACAAGGAAGGATGAGCATCCAGCTTTCTTCAACCACTGAGAATAAAGACAGAGAGCAAAATGCCAACAGGAATGGGAGCAGATCTTGAACAAACAAGGGAAAAGAGGAGAGGGCCAGAAAGAGTCATCCTTCCTAGGTTTGAAGATTTAGCATTATTTTCACAACTCCCTTCATTTGCTCTGAACTAATGAATGTTCTCTGGGTCCTTCTCAGTACGAGCCTTCAACATCAAAGAAATGATTACAATGCTAAATGTTTTTTCCTATACCAAATGTGTACCATTTTATTGAGTTTAAAGGAGATGTACCACTATATACCAAATAAAAAATAATGTTTCATATAATTAGTATTTATTTTTCCAACTACATACTTTTTGGGTAACATGTAGTTACATCCCAAGGCTTACTAAAAAGACTTAATTTCTACTTTACTGAAAAATATAGAAGTTTCCATTTTTATTAAAAAACACATCAGGGGAAAGAGAAACAATTGTAAAATACAGACAATATTTAGATTCCAAAGAAAAGAGGAACATTGTATTTCCTTTAATTTTTTTTAATGTTTATTTATTCGAGAGAGAGAGAAATAGAGTGCAAGGGGGAGAGGGACAGAGAGAGAGGGAGACACAGAATCTGAAGAAGGCATCAGGCTCTGAGCTGTCAGCACAGAGCCCGACAGGAGGCTTGAACCCACAAACGTCAAGATCATGACCTGAGCCCAAGTCAGACACCTAACCAACTGAACTGCCCAGGCGTCCCTGTTTTTAAACAAATTATAAAAAGAGATGATCTAGGGGCGCCTGGGTGGCTCAGTCGGTTGAGCATCCGACTTCGGCTCAGGTCACGATCTCACGGTTCGTGACTTCGAGCCCCGCGTCAGGCTCTAGGCTGATGGCTCAGAGCCTGGAGCCTGCTTCCAATTCTGTGTCTTCCTCTCTCTCTGCCCCTCCCCCATTCATGCTCTGTCTCTCTCTGTCTCAAAAATAAATAAACATTAAAAAAAAAAAAAGAGAGAAGATCTAGTTAGAAAGCACTGGTCAGTGTATATGGTAAAAAAGCAGTATCTATCCTCTGTCCTGCCATCTCTTCAGTTTTACTAGAGCCAATGCTGAGACCCATTATCAGTCATTACCCAATACTGTCTGTAGGATTTCTTAATTCAGTCATGAATATAAGCATAGAGTTTAGGTACCGGGAAAGAAGTGGTATAAGTGGAAATGAAATTTGTTTCCAATGAAATAAAGGCTTTACAGCACACTCAATATAAAATGAAGTACCCTTCTCCCAACATATATTCAACAAGCGCTGGCTGATATTTTCCTTACCTGGGGTAGATGGTTCTCATTCCCTTTCTACACAGCAGAGCCTGTTATACTAGCCAATTGTTTCTAAATTCTACCCCTTGAGAATTACAAAGAATGTTAGTAAATGCTACAAGAGAAACAAAATCTGTAATTAACCAAAAAGTCCAAAAAGACCCTGGCTTAAAGAAAATGATTAGAATGATTTGTTTGCTACCAGTTTTTCACACTCCTTTAATATGCTAATGTGAATAGAGAATCTCCAAAAAAGGGATTAATATGAACTGTTTTCCAAACTTTTTTGGCACCTTTTTTTTCTCAAAGCATCTTGGGGAGAAAATGTCTTTTTCTCTTTACCTGTGTCAGAAAAGGCACCTTCAGCCATGCTTAGCTCTAGTTTCTGAGTGGAAATCAATTCTCATATCATTTCCCTATTTAAAATCTGTCAGCAGTTTAAAATACTTCAGAATATTTTAAGAAGATAAAATCCTGGGGTGCCTGGGTGGCTCAGTCGGTTAAGAGTCCGACTTCACTCAGGTCATGATCTCACGGTTCATGGGTTCGAGCCCCGCGTCGGTCTCTGTGCTGACAGCTCAGAGCCTGGGGCCTGCTTTGGATTCTGTGTCTCCCTCTCTCTCTCTGCCCCTCCACCACTTGTGCTCTATCTCTCAAAAATAAATAAACGTTAAAAAAATTTTCTTAAAAAAAAAAAAAAGAAAAGAAAAGAACATAAAATCCTGATTTTGGCTTGTAATTCTGACCCCTACCTGAATCTGCAGCTTCGTCCCTTAACTTGTCCCAGTTAAGCCCTTAGAAGGTGCCCTCCCGGGGCGCCTGGGTGGCTCGGTCGGTTAAGCGACCGACTTCAGCTCAGGTCATGATCTCACGGTTCGTGAGTTCGACCCCCGCGTCGGCTCTGTGCTGACAGCTTGGAGCCTGCTTCCGATTCTGTGTCTCCCTCTCTCTCTGCCCCTCCCCTGTTCATGCTCTGTCTCTCTCTGTCTCTCTCTGTCTCAAAAATAAGTAAACATTAAAAAAAAAATTAAAAAAAAAAAAAAAAGAAGGTGCCCTCCCGTCCCTGGGCTTTTGTGCACCGCCATTCCATAGACTGCAAGAGCTGCTTGCTGGGGAATGGCCCCTTCCTGGCGCTCTGGCCTGGCAGACATCACCCCACCCAGTCTGGTCTGGGTTCCTCCGTGCCTGTACCTCCTCCGCCGTGCCACAGCTCCAGTGACCGTTCACTTGTCTTTCCCACTCCTTCTGCATAATAGGTACTGTTTAAATGTTTGTTGAAATGGATGGATGAATGAAGAGTTCTCACCTAACAGAAGTGATGAGGATGGGGAAGGCAGGGATTTAATGTCAACAGACTGTGAAAGAACACTCTGCTTTATACTAAACTCTTGGTTTTCCATGTGACACATTGTGCAGCCTATTTAAATCACCAAGGAACTGGCCGAAACCCTACCATTTATGGTAAAGAGAAAATTTCACTTTTATTTTTGACCATGTTGGACATATAAACATCCTGCAGCATAAAATCTACACACATATATTCTTCCATCCACTGGTGAATCATTCATCTATGATTCTATTTTTCCATTACTACCAGATTCTCTTTCTTGACATTTGAGGACTCTAATTAGCAAGAAGCTGCTTTTTCTTTCAGTATTATAGAAATATTTTTTAAGGGAAAGGAGAAATTAATGATTCCAAATAAATATCAGCCCCATTTATGCCTTATGAAGCAGGACATATAGGTTCGAATGTGTCCCGGAGGTAGAAGCTGGGATTCTGTCTTATGCAGATGAACAAACATTGCCAAAGTCCACAACTGCATGCTTGCATGAAGCCTCCAAATCCTAACGAGCTCCATCACTGTGGCCAAGGGCCGCAGTCTGACAGGTCTGCCAGCAGCACTGCTGAACTGCTAATGGGTTTTCCTGCCTCTCTGCTCAAGTACAACAGAAAGGTTGTGTGCTAAAACTTCCAACTAGTAAGAGGGAAGAAAAAAGAACTGCGATAATTTTCTGAAATCATAAATTAGGAAATTTATTTTTTACTTCCTCATCTCGTTGCTTTTTTTTTTCCTCTTCAGTTTAATAGAGTCCTGAAGTCAAATGTAAGATGCCCTAACTTATTGTTTATATGGATTATAGTAATCGGAATCAGGACTGCATGGATGCAGGGAGAAAGTAGCCATCTATTCCAGGCGGCCACCTAGATGGTGTGCTTTCCTTTTCAAAAATAATACCACTTACACCTTTTCTGAAAGCCTGAAAAACAGAGAGCTAGAATATAAGATAATAAAGGCCTGTCTTCTTGGAGAAGTCTGTCGGATTTGGCCTATGCAATATAATGCTTTATATTAACGTTATGTTTGACACTCCTTTATGTATAAACATACATGCACAAATATGAAGGCACTAGATCCCAGAAGGTCAAATTGTTTTTGAAATACAACCATACCCTGGGGCGCCTGGGTGGCGCAGTCGGTTAAGCGTCCGACTTCAGCCAGGTCACGATCTCGCGGTCCGTGAGTTCGAGCCCCGTGTCGGGCTCTGGGCTGATGGCTCGGAGCCTGGAGCCTGTTTCCGATTCTGTGTCTCCCTCTCTCTCTGCCCCTCCCCCGTTCATGCTCTGTCTCTGTCTGTCCCAAAAATAAATACACGTTGAAATACAACCATACCCCTAAAGACTTCATCTACTTCATAGTTTTGCTTAGTGATAGAATTAGTTTAAATTACATATATACGTTTAATCTATTTCCCCATTTAATCTATCATAGTGCTAAACACTCCATAAATATGTGGTGAAATCAATGTTTTGTACAATGACAGGATTAAAAATATTTAAAAGCAGCGTACCTGGGTGGCTCAGTTGGTTGAGCATCTGACTCTTGATTTCATCTCACATCATGATCTCACAGATCGTGGGATTAAGCCCCACATCAGGCTCTAAGCTAACAGCACAGGTCCTGCTTGGGATTCTCTCTCTCCCTCTCTCTCTGCCCCTCTCCCACTCGTGCTCACTTGCTCTCTCTCTCTCTGTCTTTCAAAATAAACAAATAAACTTTTGGGGCACCTGGGTCAGTTAGGCATTCAACTTTGTCTCAGGTCATGATCTTGCATTGCAGTCTGTGGGTTGGAGCCCCGCATCAGGCTCTGTGCTGACAGCTCAGAGCCTGGAACCTGCTTCAGATTCTGTGTCTCCCTTTCTCTCTGTCCCTCCTCCACTTGCATTCTCTCTCTCTCTCTCTCAAAAATAAATAAGCATTTTAAATAATTAAATAAACTTTAAAAAAATGTTTTAAAAACAAAATGAAGCAAAATCATAACATTTTTCTGCAAAAACAGTAGAAGTTATTACTCTTTAGTGTGTCAGAACTTTTGATTCACTATAACTTATAAGGATGGCCCCTGGAGTTACAGAATGAGCATGTCCTAATGCTGGGATAATATAGACCCACTGCACTTTCAGTTCTGCTGAAAGTGTACAAAGCAGTTCTGCTTTGATTCTGCTCTGAACATGTCGGTAGCACCTGGCTGGTTTGTCTGACACCGTATCTCTCTGCTAGCTATTGAACAGAATGTTGAATTTGGTATCATCTTTGCTTTGTATACCTTGATTTAACACTAGTTCTCTCTTTCTATTTTACCAATCCTGAGGAAAACCAAAATATTTCACGTTGAAAATATTACGCATGGCATTAAGAACACTTACTCAAAGAGGTGGCAGATTGAAAAACGGCTCTCCAAAAGACGTCCATGTTCTAATTCCTGGAACCTGTGAATGCTACCTTATTTGGGAAGAGGGTCTTTGCTGATGAGACACATACCCTGAGATGAGGAGGTTACACTGGATTATCTGGGTGGGCACTGAATGCCATCACATGTACCCTTACAAGAAAGGGATGAGAGACAGACACAGGGAGGAGAAAGTGATGTGACGATAGCGCAGAGCCTGGAGTGATGCGGCCATGAGCCAAGGAATGCCAGCTGCCCCCGGAAGTCAGAAGAGCCAAGGGAGGGTTCTTCCCTAGAGCTGCCAGAGGGGACATGGTCTTGTCAACACTTTGATTTCAGACTTTGAGGCTCTAGCGCTGTTAGAAAATAAATCTGTGTTGTTTTAAGCCATCAACTTTCTGACAATTTGTTGCAGCAGGCACAGAAAACTGTAGTGTCATTTCCCCTTTAAGAAATTACAGATTAGGAAGGGCAATAAAACAGGTTCACAGGTAACAACAGTATGAGGTGTCAAATCACAAGTACCCCCCAAAAATGCAGAGGGCTATTCTTGGAAGTTACTCTTGTAGAAATATATAATATGGGGGGGGGAACCCACTAAACCTAACTGGCAATATGAAAAGTATGGTTTTACTGCAACATACTAGATATAAATTACAAATGAAGAGGACAGGGCAGATGTCAAGAGCTCACAGTGAGATGAACTTGACCAGATTTGGCAAATAATCAGCTGGCAAAGGAAGAAGTCAAAGAGAGGGCTGGAAATGTGTGTCAGAAGAGATGGTAGTTGTTAAAATAGAGATAAAGAACACAGGAAGAAGAACAGATTTAGGAAAGGTGGATGAGTTCAGTTTTAAATACACTAACTGCAAATTATTGGCAAGATGTGTACATGATAACAAAATTCAGGAAGCAGGAAATGTGGAATGGCCCCAAGAGAGAGGTTGAGGCTGAACATAGAGGAAGATGCGGGTATCATCCATACGTATGATAGTTACAGCCAAGATATTGGGTACAATTTATAAGAGATGGGGTGTAGAATACCCATTATTTGAAATTTTTTTTAAAGTTTATTTATTTATTGAGAGAGAGAGAGAGAGAGAGCATGAGCAGAGGAGCGGCAGAGCAAGAGGGAGAGAGAGAATCCCAAGCAGACTCTGTGCTGTCAGCTCAGAGCCTGATGCAGGGCTTGATCCCTCAAATCATGAGATCATGACCTGAGCCAAAATCAAGAGTCAGACGCTTAACGAACCAAGCCACCCAGACACCCCTGGAATACTCATTCTTAAGTAGAGTGGGAAGTATGGAGAATGTCTCTATGAGGAATGTAACAGAATATCCAGGAGTTTTAAAAAATATGCCATTGTGAGTTCCTCACACATGCTGAGAAGAAACAAGGCTGAGAGGAAATGGTATAGACAGAGCTTCCCAATCAGCATGCCTATGACACTGTGTCTTCAATGGGTTGCAGGTCTGCTGCAAGAAATTGATCCCCACAAGCTTCAGTATGGCTAGTAGATTCTTTTTGTTTGTTTGTTTGTTTTGGCTGATAGATTCTTGAGGGGTCAGAGTTCTCCAGTCTCCTTCAGCTATGAACAGCTTCAATGTGAAGCTCCACGCAGAGTGGCCAAAGCAGAGCAGGATCTGATGATGTGCCCTGTGGAAACCTCACTGTTTCGTGGTGGCCAAGAATTTGAAGAGATTATCATTTTAAAAGTCTTGGTTAGGTGGGGCACCTGGGTAGATCGGTCAATTGAGCATATGACTCTTGGTATCGGCTCAGGTCATGATCTCACCGTTTGTGAGTTCAAGCCCCATGTTGGGCTCTGCGCTGACAGTGTGGAGCCTGCTTAGGATTCTCTCTCTCTCCCCATCTCTCTCTGCCCTTCCCCTGATTGTGCTCTCTTTCTCTCTCAAAATAAATAAATAGACTTTTAACATAAAATCAAAGTCTTGGTTAGGAATTGCAAGCCAATCAAATTCATTCTATGAGGTCAGCATCACCCTGATACCAAAACCAGATAAAGACTTCACTAAAAAGAGAACTACAGGCCAATATCCCTGATGAATATGGATGCAAAAATTCTCAATAAAATACTAGTAGATCAAATCCAACAGTATATTAAAAGAATCATTCATCACAATCAAGTTGGATTTATTCTTAGACTGCAAATGTGGTTCAATGTTTGCCAATCAATGTGATACACCACCTAAGAACCATATTTTCCTTTCAGCTGATGTAGAAAAAGTATTTGACAAAGTGCAACATTGATTCATGATAAAAATAAAAAAAATTTAAAAAACCTCAACAAAGTAGAGACAGAGGGAACATACCTCAACATAATAAAGGCCATATACAAAAAACCCACAACTAATATTATCCTCAATGGGGAACAATGGACAGCTTTTCCTCTAAGGTCAGGAACAAGACAGGGATGTCCACTCTTACTACTGTTATTTAACATATTACTGGAAGTCCTATCAGAGGAATCAAACAACACAAAGAAATAAAGTGCATCCAAATAAGCAGGGAAGAAGCCAAATTTTAAATATTTTAACTAAAGGGACACCTGGGTGGCTCAGTCGGCTCATGTCATGATCTCACAGCTCGTGAGTTCGAGCCCCACATTGGGCTCTGTGCTGACAGCTCAGGGCCTGGAGCCTGCTTGGGATTCTGTGTCTCCCTCTCTCTGTCCCTCCCTGCTCACACACTGTCTCTCTCTCTCTCTCTCTCTCTCTCTCTCTCTCTCTCAAAAATCAACACTAAAAAAATTAAATATTTTAAATATGACATGATACTCTATATAGTAGACCCAAAGACGCCATCAAAAAACTGTTGGAACTGATACACGAATTCAGTAAAGTTGCAGGATATAAAATCAACACACAGAAATCTGTTGCATTTCTATACACCAACAACAAAGCAGTAGAAAGAGAAATCAAGGAAAAAAATCCCATTTAAAACTGCATCAAAAACCATAAATTATCTAGGAATAAACCTAACCAAAAAGGTAAAAGATCTGTACTCTGAAAACTATAAAACACTGATGAAAGAAACTGAAGAGGACACAAAGAAATGGAAAAACATTCCACGCTCATGGACTGGTAGAATAAATTATCATTAAAATGTCTATAGCCCTCAGAGCAATCTATATATTTAATGCAATCTCTTTCAAAATACCACCAGCTTTTTTCACAGAGCTAAAACAATCCTAAAATGTATATGAAACTACAAAAGACCCTGAATAGCCAAAGCAATCCAGAAAAAGAAAAGCAAAGCTGGAGGCATCACAATTCCAGACTTCAAGTTATATTACAAAGCTGTAGTGATCAAGACAGTATGGTACTGGCATAAAAACAGACACATAGATCAATAGAAAAGAACAGAAAACCCAGATATGAACCCACAACTATATGGTCAATTAATCTTCAACAAAGCAGAAAAGGATATATCCAATGGAAAAAAGATGTGTCTTCAATAAATGGTGCTGGAAAAACTGGACAGCAACATGCAAAAGAATGAAACTGGACCACTTTTTACACCATAAACAAATATAAATTCAAAATGGATTAAAGACCTAAATGTGAGATAGGAAACCATTAAAATCCTAGAGAGCACAAATAGTAACCTCTTTTTTTTAATGTTTATTTATTTTTGAGAGAGAGCACATGCAAGCAGGGGAGGGACAGGAAAAGAGGGGGACAGAGGATCTGAAGTGGGAAAGGTGTGCTGTCACAGGTGCTGACAGCAGACAGCCCAATGTGGGGCTTGAACTCATGAACCTCAAGATCATGACCTGAGCCAAAGTCAGACATTTAACCAACTGAGCCACCCAGGCACCCCTGTAACCTCTTTGACATTGGGTGTACCAACTTCTTACTAGATATGTCTCCTAAGGCAAGGGAAACAAAAGCAAAAATAAACTATTGGGGGGTGCCTGGGTGGCTCAGTCAGTTAAGCGTCTGACTTCAGCTCAGGTCATGATCTCACAGTCTGTGAGTTCAAGCCCCGCCTCAGGCTTGTGCTGACAGCTCAGAGCCTGGAGCCTGCTTCGGATTCTGTGTCTCCCTCTCTCTCTGCCCCTCCCCTGCTCATGCTCTGTCTCTCCTGTCTCAAAAATAAATAAAAACATTAAAAATAAATAAGCTATTGGAACTACATCAAAATAAAAAGCTTCTGCACAGCAAAGGAAACAATCAACAAAATTAATAGGCAACCTATGGAATGGGAGAAGATATTTGCAAATAAAATATCTGATAAAGGGTTAGTATCCAAAATATAAAAAGAACTTATAAAAGTCAACACCCATAAAAACAAACAATCCAGTTTAAAAAATAGGCAGAAGACATGAATAGACATTTTTCCAAAGAAGACATACAGATGGCCAACAGACATATGAAAAGATGTTCAACATCACTCATCATCAGGGAAATACAGATCAAAACTACAATGAGATATTACCTCACACCAGTCAGAATGGTTAAAATTAATAACATAGGAAACAACAGGTGTTGGCAAGGATGTGGAAAAAGGGGAACTCTCTTATACTGTTGGCAGGAATGCAAACTGCTGCAGCTACTCTGGAAGACAGTATAAAGGTTCCTAAAATGTTAAAAATAGAACTACTCTACAATCCAGCAATTGTACTATTTACCCAAAGGATACAAAAATAAT
The DNA here is from genome assembly GCF_007474595.2 of Lynx canadensis. Taxonomy (NCBI): domain Eukaryota; kingdom Metazoa; phylum Chordata; class Mammalia; order Carnivora; family Felidae; genus Lynx; species Lynx canadensis. The sequence goes on from NC_044303.2 coordinate 15,361,356, forward strand.
AATTTGAAGGGATACCTGCACCCCAATGTTTATAGCAGCATAATTAACAATAGCCAAATTATGGAAAGCACCCAAATGTCCATTGACTGATGAATGGATAAAGAGGATGTGGTATACACACACACACACACACACACACACACACACACACACACAGAATATTACTCAGCTATCAAAAAGAATGCAATCTTGCCATTTGCAGCAATGTAGATACAGCTCAAGAGTATTATGCTATGAAAATAAGTCAGTCATAGAAAGACAGTAGCATATTATTTCACTTTTATGTGGTATTTAAGAAACAAAATAAATATACATAAGGGAGAAAAAGAGAGGAAAACCAAGAAATAGACCCTTAACTATAGAGAACAAACTGATGTTACCAGAGGGGAGGTGGGTGGTGGGATAGGTTAAATAGGAAATAGGGATTAAGTAGAGCACTTGTGATGAGCACTGGATATTGTCTGTGCTTAATCACTAAATTCTACACTTAAACCTAATATTACACTGCATGTTAACTAACTGGAATTTAAATAAAAAACTTGAAAAAAAAAAGGAATTGCAAGCTATTCAAGCATAAAACCTATTATAAAGAGGTTATAGTCACAGAAGCAAACTCCAATGTCTCAAGAAAAAGTTTTTTTTAAAAAAAGTTTCTTTTGGAAGGTTTTAATTCTATTTTTCTTTTTTTTTTTAATTTTTTTTTCAACGTTTATTTATTTTTGGGACAGAGAGAGACAGAGCATGAACGGGGGAGGGTCAGAGAGAGAGGGAGACACAGAATTGGAAACAGGCTCCAGGCTCTGAGCGATCAGCCCAGAGCCCGATGCGGGGCTCGAACTCACGGACCGCAAGATCGTGACCTGGCTGAAGTCGGACGCTTAACCGACTGCGCCACCCAGGCGCCCCTAATTCTATTTTTCTTATCATATGTATGTAATATAAAGAAAATACAAGCTGTTGTCTGCCAAACTTCCCATACAGCCACCTCCAAATCCCCTCCTGTTTACCCTCAGTGTGCAATATTATTATTTTACTGTGTGTGTCATGATATAAAAAAGATTGAAAAGCACTGATATAGAGAGACAAGGGGTATCAAATCAGATCCTTGTGAAATATCTCCATTACAGGAGAGAGGGCGGTGAAGAAAAGACACAGAGAGGGTAAGTATCTGGCATTTGGGAGACAAGTCCTGCCTGAAAAGGTGGAAAATTTCCCCAAAGGAAATGGATTTAGATGCTGGGCCACCAAAATAGATAATACTTGTCCCAAACAGGTCGGCAATGCCAAATATCACAGAAAAGTGCAATAAAGATTAAAAAATATCCATGGGATTTGATAATTAGGAAGCACTAGAAATGCTAGCAGCATCCATTACAGGACAGGCAAGGAAAGGCCACACAATAGGGAGCTGGGGTGGAGGTGGGGGAATGGTGTGGACAGAAATAAATAAACTGCTCTTTTAAGAAGGTTATTGTGAGAAAAGTAGTGGAAGTGGAGGGGAGCAAGGATCAGGGGATGTCAGACTTGCATGTGTTTCTACCTCAAAGGTAAATCGGCAGCCCAGAGGCAAGTTTAAAGAGGAGATATTTGTAACTGCAGAGGAAGGCATACCCTTGACAGAGAAAGCTCCTGAAGAAGCTGAAGGGATGAGATTGAGCCCAGGTAAAAGGATGGATCTTGGATAGATGTACACTGGCTCAAGAGAAGGCAGGCAAGGATGGCACAAATCACTTCACCAATCAGAAATTAGGAAGCTGAGGTGGCTGTGTCTGGGAGCTCTCTTTTCTCTGTTTTCCAGGGATACAGACTGAGACATATTAGAAATGGAAAAAACAATGGGTTTGGCGGGGTGCCTGGGTGGCTCAGTAGGTTAAGTGTCCGACTCTTGGTTTTGGCTCAGGTCGTGATCTCTTGGCTTTGTGGATTCAAACCCCACATCAGGCTCTGCACTGGTTGGTGTGGTGCCTGCTTCAGATTCTCTCTCTCTCTCTGCCCCTCCCCAATTGCGCTGTCTCTCTCTCTCTAATAAATAAACTTAAAAACATTTTTTTAAGGGTTTGACAATTAGAAGGTCATTTATGACCTTTGCAAAGACAGTTTTAGTGCTTTATTGAACCAACAGGTATTTATCATACTAGTGAATGGGGCACAAGACTGGAGGTCCCGAAACGAGAGTCCTGGATTTTAGATTTAGCTTTTCACTCAATTAGTTCTTCATAAGTGAAGGCACCTTTTGGGGACTTATTTCCTCAAAATGGAAGAGTTGGAAGAAATAATGACTTCATCCATGTCCAACACTTATAATATTTGTCTGCTCTATACAAGGCACAGGCCTGGCCAAATATGAAATACAAAGATGCAACAAGATGCAACAGGGATTGGGCCCTCAACGGCATCACTGCCTCCAAAAGCAATTACTACTAACAATAAGTCATCTTGTTCCAGGAAGTGCTCCTTCTCAGGTCAAGGTCAGCTGTTAGGGGAAAAGCACTGAAATTTATATTTTAAGGGGAAAAATATAACCAATTTCTAGTATGATTTTTAAAAATACTATCAAACTTGGACTGAAAATCTCAAGACCTTTAGCTACCTAATAAAGTTATTCCTCAACATGATAAATCTGAGAAATGAATGAGTCACAGATTTAGGGGTCCTTTAATAAGTGAGAAAATTTGGTATTAATTTGAATACTGTGAGTTTTATCTGAATCTGTCCCTTGGATGTTTAGCACAACACACTAAATGGAAAGTTGTGACTGCACATGTTATATTTTTTAAGACAAAATAGATTCTGCCAACTTCTGAGCTAAAGGAACAGAAAATACAGGCACACATAATGAAGACTGTCGAAATGTGATATAAAAAAAAGATGTATGATGTTATCTCACACATCTTCCCATCAACATGTTCATTATAATGCATTCTTTTGTTCTATCCTATTCGGAATTTCTAGCTGTCTATTTGTACATTGATTTTGCACCTCCCACCACAGAGCTTAGAAACATTGACAAGCATCTTCCCATACTCTAAAATGCTGCAGTATGAGGAGGAGGACATTTCTATTGCTTTAATCTTCATAAAGAATGCTCACGTGGCTAATTTGTTCAGTTCCAAGTCTTTGGTATCTTGTCACTCCTTTTGAATATAAAGATGTCTAGGCTGACCTCCTTTTCCCAAAAAGGATCCTTAGTATAGCTCTGATTGGATTCAAAGTGCTACCAAGCTCTTTGCAGAAGAAAGGCTATGTTAGAAGAAGTACAGATTATTCCAGAGGTGTGTCTGTACCATTCCAACCCATCATTATCAAGATGTGCAAATCACCCATCATTGGTAACTAATTCTCTGTTGTGGCAAATTAGTTTATGATCACTTACCTCCCCTCCTCCCAAAGCCCCTGCTTCTATGTCAAACATCTCTGAGGTTCTCCTAAAGGGATGGGGTTGCTTCCTTGTTTTACTTCCAACATATGATTGTGTTGAATGAAAGGCAGTGGGCAGCCAAGTGACTGCAGAATTGAGAGTTAAGAAGACCTGACTGCAAGCCCTTCTCCTGCTACTTATTTGCTGTGTAATGTTTAGCAGTTACTTAACCAGATGTTCAATTTATTCCTCTGTAAAAGAAAGATTAATAATACCCACCTGACCTACAACATGAGGCTGCTGTGAAGAAGAAAAGGAAATAGATGACATAGAACATTTTTTAACCTATTCTTATGACTTGGCTTGCTATGGTGGGACAGCAAAGGCAAGCAACCTGAGCACTGATTTTCTCCCCAAAGCAGGCAAGACCTTTCCTTCTGCCTGGACTGCTTCTTCCTTTGAGCAAGACTACATGGGACCACCCTTTGAAGGAATACGGATGCAGGGGCCAGCCCTGCTTCCTACAGGCCTGTCCTTACATTCTGGTGTCTCAGGGTGGGGCACTGGGACTGGTTTTTGTTCGTTTGCTTGCTTGCTTGTTTGTTTTTGGTAATTTCAAATCTCTGTTCTGAAGCTTTTTTCCCAGAATTATGGGAAGTCAGACAGTAGTATTTTATTTTATTATTTCGTTTCATTTCATTTCCATTTCATTTCACTTTATTTTTGAGAGAGAGAGCATGTGCATGAGTCCAGGGGAGGGGCAGAGGGAGAGAGAGAAAGAGAGACAGAGACAGAGAGAGAGAGAGAGAGAGAGACAGAGAGAGAGAGAGAGACAGACAGAATCTTAAGTAGGCTCCATGCTCAGCGTGGAGTCTAACACGGGCCTCAATCTTACGACTCTGGATCATGACCCGAGCCAAAAATCCAGACTTGGGCAGTCAACTGACTGAGCCACCCAGGTACCCCAGAACAGTAGCTATTTTATTTTTTTATTTTTATTTTATTTTATGTTTAAATGTTTATTTTTTTATTTTTGAGAGACAATGGGGGACAGGGAGCAGAGAGAGGAAAACACAGAATCTGAAGTGGGCTCCAGGCTCTGAGCTGTCAGCACAGTGTGATGTGGGGCTCAAACTCACTAACTGAACTGATGCATAGGGGCACTTGTACCCCAATGTTTATAGCAGCACTCTCAACAATAGCCAAATTGTGGAAAAAGCCTAAATGTCCATCAACTGATGAATGGATAAAGAAATTGTGGTTTATATACACAATGGAGTACTACATGGCAATGAGAAAGAATGAAATATGGCCCTTTGTAGCAACGTGGATGGAACTGGAGAGTGTGATGCTAAGTGAAATAAGCCATACAGAGAAAGACAGATACCATATGTTTTCACTCTTATGTGGATCCTGAGAAACTTAACAGAAACCCATGGGGGAGGGGAAGGAAAAAAAAATGAGGTTAGAGTGGGAGAGAGCCAAAACATAAGAGACTCTTAAAAACTGAGAACAAACTGAGCGTTGATGGGGGGTGGGAGGGAGGGTAGGGTAGGTGATGGGCATTGAAGAGGGCATCTTTTGGGATGAGCACTGGGTGTTGTATGGAAACCAATTTGACAATAAATTTCATATATTAAAAAAAATAAACATTAAAAAAATACAAAAAAAAAAAAAAAACCTCACTGAGAGATCATGATCTGAGCTGAAGTCAGACGCTTAACCAACTGAGCCACCCAGGTACCCAGAACAGTAGTTACTTTAAACAGATTTTTATCTTCTATATAACAAAAAACACTATTAAACAAGGAATCATTGGTGTTCACATCAAACAAAAATATGACATTTAAAGTGACCAAAATGCAGCCACTGTTTCTGTTCAAGTCACTGCATAACTTCGTCCCATCTTGGAATCTGATATGAGGCCAAACCCAGCAGAGAATGACAGACTATTGGAATTTTTTCCACCAAAGTCACTTCTATTACCTCCAAATAAACTAATGAGTTTCAATTAAAACTCCTGAAGTCCATTTTCAAATATTCTGAACCCACATATTTATCCTCTTAGTCAAATCAGGATTCTAGGGATAGACAAATTTCCTGTTAGTCAAGATCAGTTATGACTGTTTATCTATTCCTGAAGTAAAAGCTGAGCCACTGTAACTTCAGAAAATAACACCCAGTATCATCAATGTGAATTGCTCTGAGTATGTCTAACTTCCAAAGAAAGACCTACCTCCTCAAAAATTAATGTTTTTTTAAAAACTATTCTATATTAATCTTTTATAAATAATATGAGACATTGATACCACATTAAAGGATCCAATTACTTCTTTTAAAAAGTATTTTTATTTTTCTCAATTTCATTTTTACCGTGTGATTCAAAATAAATGGCATTCTATCATGAACAGTATTGTCACACGTATTACCTCATTTTAATCTCAAATTACTGTCCCTATCTTGCAGATACAGATTCCATGTCATAGCACAATGCTGGTGCAAAATAGATATCTGAATGAATGAATCAATCAACTGATTAACTGATTGATTTTAAGTGACCTGCCCAAGCTTCAATAGCTAGGAAGATCAGACTTGAGCCCATAACTTTGGCCCACTGTTCTTTCTACTGCGTCACACCCCCTCTGCTCTTGCTAACAACACAACAAAAAAAGTTTAAGCAAATTGTCACATCTAATATAGATTTACAAGCACCTGATTATACTTCCTCTCAAGCACATATGGAAGTGTTGATTCCAGATTCTAAGGAAATATACTAAAATGGAATTCATTATGATTAAGAACTAGAAATTATCTTGTCTTTATCTCTTCTCTGGATATGCTCTAAAGAAGGTATCAATTTTACATTTCAAAACAGATTGTTCTCTTATTCCATTCCTAGAATTTTTACCATTGTTGAGAATCCTAGCAAGTCACAAGTAGCCATGTAATTGTGGGCTCAGGAGTTAGGTGGGAATGTAATTTGGCAACAATTGCTTTAGAAATTAGCCAGATATGTTATATAGATTGTGCATCCCTTTCTCAGTAAGATCTAGTGTAGGAAGGAAACACAGCAATCATGGAATAGAGACTTCAGTGTTCTTCCCACAGAGCAAAATTTCTTAAAAAATCTGAAGGCTGTGACTGAGAGAACTCCTTTATTATGCTATTGCTAGAGAGCAGACTTTAATATTATCACACTGAACAGACAGAGAACAGAGTATAAAGCCTGATGAGGAACAGAATGACCACTAAAGAGGCCAAGAGTCCAGTTCCTAGACCTTCCCATAATATTTTAAGTATAATCACAAAGCAAGCTCTGAGGAAACATTGAAGTGAAAGACAGTACAGCCTTATACCCCATTACATATCTTTCACAAAATAATGATCCATTTTCTCCTGCACTCAGGTCAGGAGAGACCAAACAGCACGTTACCTGATGAGATCACACCCTGAAAAACATAACTTCAAGCATACCTCATTTACCGACTGGCACTGAAAAGCAGGTAAAACTTTACCCTTTAGGGGAAAAAGAAAGATAATCAACAACCTGTATGTGCTATATTCATTTTTTTTTTTTTTTGCTATATTCATTTTTTAAAGCAACAGAATGCTGAGATCAACTCTCGAGTTCTTACTCACACATTCATAGACTCAGAGTGAGGGTTAGGAGTCACAACCAACTCTTGAAACATAATGGGTCAATGGGATATCAATATTGATTTTCGTTATAACCAGTCACCAAACTCATGGGATCCACCGCAATGCAGTGGAATATGTGTGTTGTGCCATTTTTGCCATTGTGGTGGTTATTAAAGACATTCAAGAGTGAAAATGTATGAGTTTCTCATTTTGTCAAAGAACTTACAAGAAATGTATCTTCCAGGTGTGCCTGGGTGGCTCAGTTGGTTCAGCATCCAATTCCTGATTTTGGCTCAGGTCATGATCTAGCAGTTGTGAGACTGAGCCCCTTGTCGGACTCTGTGCTGAGCATGGGGTCTGCTCAAGATTCTCTGTCTCTCTGTTCCTCTCCCCCTCCCCAGAGCTCGCTTACTCACTCTCTCCCTCTCTCTCTCTCTCAAGGAAAAAAAAAAAGTATCCTCCATACCACATTCCCTGCCCCAATAAAATGCAAAAAAAAAAAAAAAAAAAAAGACTACATACTTCCATTGCCCGCTTTCATGTGATGCTGCCCTAAGGACCACAAAGCCTTGGGCTATTCCTCTAAGGGGTGGGGTGTGCTGGGAGAATGCATGAGAATCACAGACTTTTTTTTTTTTAAGAATTTTTTTAAAATTTATTTTTGAGACAGAGAGAGACAGAGCATGAGCAGGGGAGGGGCAGAGAGAGAGGGAGACACAGAATCTGAAGCAGGCTCCAGGCTCTGAGCTGTTAGCACAGAGCCCGACACAGGGCTCGAACTCACGGACTGCCAGATCATGACCTGAGCTGAAGTCGGACGCTTAACCAACTGAGCCACCAGGCTCCCTGAGAATCACAGACTTATGTGTTAACTGCAAATGTCCTTGGCAGCTCCGGGATTGGGTGTGTACAGCCCTATAGTAAATGAGTGAAAGGGCTATGTCAAGTCTAAACCTGATCCTCACTTTCATATGGTGTCTTCTTCCCACAAACACGCACGCACACACACACACACACACAGAAGGAACAGACATCATGCTTAATACTGGTTCATCCTGTATCTTTAAAAAATTAATGCTGTTTGCCAAAACTGTATAAAGATTTATGTTTCTAAGTCAAAATCAGAGATTACATAATGTACCTTTCAGCAGAATCAAATGCAAAATGTGTTATGACCTAATAGAGAAAATTAAAAAAAAAAACACTTAGGTGATGAATTATCTGGATTATGGTATTTTCTAGCAAATTAAAGATTTAGCAGAAAAACTTCTGTTTAAATGCTTATGGCTTTACATATTTCTACACTGTATTAGTTGTTTTCCTACCTTACTATGTATGGCATGTTAAAACTGCTCTATGACAGGACTGGATAGTTCCTAGGAAAAGTAGGAGATGGTACCCATGATGGGTATTACACAGAGTGTTATGAGAGTGTAGACTAGAAGCAGAAGATGCCCATCAAACTCAAAGAGGGTAAGAATTCGGGGAGAGAGAGGGAGGGTTTCTGTTTCTAAGAAAGTGGTTCTTAAGGTTTTAATGGCCATGAATCCTTCACCTGCCATATAATTTCACCTGTTTAATAAAGCATTATTTTTAGCCTTACATCTACCTACTTATTTTTCTTTATAAAATATTTATTCAAATATGCTTTTTAAATTCTTCCAATACCCCAAAAAGCAGGTGGGGAAAGCAGTGTTACTTATACTTCATAGATAAGGCAACAGAAATCATGGAGTTAAGTTTCAGAGATTAAGACTGAAACTCTTGCTCTCTGGCTTAGCTCTCTTCCCACTAGATCAGCTTTCAAACTGCCCTCTGAGTACCCCTTTGGGAACCAATGGAGGTGGGGAAACTGAGTGTTTGGGTTTTACCAAGGATAGCTACTTGTTTCTTGGTTTTACATGTTGGATTTCTATGTTAGTATTTGAATAAAGAGCTAAATTTATTTGGTTAAATTAACTATTTCTTAATTAATGTACTTATCTCTTCTTTATTCACTATAGTATTTATTATTTACTGTAAAATATATCATTATTATAATGTGAAAAATGTAAACACTTGGGTAAAGTATCAAACTTATGATATAAAAACTATATAACGTTTCATCATAGAAACCTAGATTAAAAGAAGCTAGGGGTGCTTGGGTAGCTCAGCTGGCTAAGCGTCATCCCAGTCCTGATTTTGGCTCAGGTCATGATCTCACAGTTCATGACAGTGAAGAGCCTGCTTGGTATTCTTTCTCCCTCTCTCTTTGCCCCTCTCCCACTTGCATGCATTCTCTCTCTCTCTCTCTCTCTTTCTCTTTCTCTCTCTCTCTCTCTCTCTCTCTCTCTCTCTCTCTCTCTCAAAATAAATAAACTTTAAAAGAAGCTAGACCCTTGGGGCACCTGGGTGGCTCAGTCAGTTGAGCGTCTGACTTCAGCTCAGGTCAGGATCTCACAGATCGTGGTTTCGAGCCCCCTTGTTGGGCTCTGAGCTGTCAGCACAGAGCTTGGAGCCTGCTTCGGATTCTGTCTCCCTCTCTCTCTGCACTTCCCCTGCTCATACTCTGTGTCTCTCTCTCTCTCTCAAAAATAAACACACATTAAAAAAAATTGAAAAAAAAAGAAGAAGAAGCTAGACCCCTTCCTTAATAAGATTCCTGAACTTAGTAGGAATGAATAAGATGAAATGAAACATCCAAGGACTGATCCTGGTCTCTGGGAATAGTGGTGATGAAGTAATGGGCTAGGTCTTGAACAAGAGCTCAGCTCTCTTTCCTGGACAGAGCAGACCAAGCCTACAGAAGGCAGCAACTGAACCAAAACTGAACAAAGGGTTAGAAAAGAAGCAGAAGTACAAGGAATAAACTTAGGCTGGGGTTGGTAGGGTAGAGTAGTGGGGGAAAACAGTGTAGAGAACTGATGAAATGGAGGAGAAATGAAGAAAAGAAAAACATAGAAAAATATATGAGGAAGAAAACAGGATAACTTTATGACTCATTGTTTATGGGAAGGAGAAAGAAAGAAAATGGAAAAGAACAATTTCCAAGTTTTCAGTTCCATAGACTGGGTATATCCTGACAACTATGACTCAAAATAGCAAGTAGAAGCGAGTCTGGGGAGGGAAGAGGAAGAATTTAGTGTGGGATATACTTAAGAATTTAGTGTAGGATATCCATGGAAAGACACAGATCTGATGGTAGAGTGTGTGAGGGGATATCTAAAGGAAAGTTCTACCTGAGCTGGAGATATTTAGGAGTCATCAGCATCCACATGTCTATTAGACCTATGAGAGCGGAGAAGAGCAGCCAGAGAGTACACAATGTGAGAAAAGAGGAAGGTCACAGTGGAAGACAGGGAATACTACGGAAGGGCCCATAGCAGAAATGATAAAGGGAGGCCAAAGAGATGGAAAAAAAGCAACTAAGTGGTATAAGGAAAAAGGGAGTTTTGAGAAGAAGAAATGCACATTCAGCATAAAGGACTGTTATGCACTGAAAACAATCCTTTGAATTCAGTAGTTAAGAAGTTGTTGAGAAACTTACTGAGGGCAAATTGAGTGTCCAGAATGTTAAAAGTTTAAGAAATGTGAAATGGAAAATTCAAATGATGATAAAATCCAGTGGGGAGAGGGGTGCCTAAGGAGTAGGGCACCAGAATGAAAAGAAAGTAAAATCAACAGAGTTAAGACAATAGAACAAACAACCAAATGTGCTGTTGAAATATACCAAGATGGCTGTTTGTGTAGTTGGGAGTGGATAAACAAAGTGCCATAGTCTCCAGTGAATGCTGCAGATAACTGGGCCACCTACTAAAAGAATAAAGAGGAAGGGACAGGGAGTAGTGTGGTCACATTACCTAAGTGTTAAAAGAGGATAGGCACTGACAGGAGAGGAGAGGAAAAATAATGGGAATCAGCAAATGGGGAGCCCAGTTAGTGCTGAACAATCCTACCCTCCACCATTAGCAGAAAGCCTGAAATTTCTTATGATTCTTGGAGAATAATAAGCTTTCCCACTGGAGATGAACAAGATATGGTGAGAAGAATGTTCTATGAAGATGTCAAAGAAACAGAGGGTCTTCCTTGTAACAGAACATGATTCGCCAGTACCTAGTTAGAAGACTGTGATCCATTAAAGTATAAGAGTCAGAGGGATGTGGTGTTGAGCTGAAGAGTGGTGGGCACGTATACAAGATATGATAGGTGACGGGGATGAGACGTGGAAGAACCTGACAGGAAGGAGGGATGGAACTGGCTAGCTTCAACCTCTCAACACAGGCTATTTGTGTGTCCATCCCTCATGATTACTGGACTTGGATGGGGTGGGAGGGATGGTGTGCCCCTCCTAGTTGCCTGGCTTCTAATCCTGAAAGTAAATGGTCAGAAGAAGTGAGATTTAGCAATTGAGAGTTTTGTCCCTATGATAGGTAAGTCAAGAATAGTATACATAGAGACCAAAAGTTCATCTCAGCACTTGCACATCCTTTCTATTCCCTCAGGGTACTTTTTTCCTCCTTGAATCACTATCATGACACTTTTTCATAAAACTGGTTTTCATTTGCCAACATGGCTTCTTTGAAATCCATAGAAGATGTATCAGGTATCCATCTATCTTGAGGCCCAAAATCCAAGAAACAGTAATCAACAGGGGTGGAGAGGGAGAGGGGGAGGTCAGTGGATTCCTAGGGGATGGTCTAGATGGGGAGATGTCATCATTAGAGGAGGTACAAGCTTTTTTCCTTCATTCCAAACTGTTCATAGTTCAGTGCAACAAGATTCAAGAAAGAGTTCTCGCTACTCTTAAGAGTCCCATGTTCTTTTTCTTATCAAGCCCCTTTCTTCCATAGTTCTTAACAGTCATCCACCATACCCCTTCCTTCACGCATACTTTCATATGGTTATTTTTGCCTGGGCACTGCACTGAGCTCAATGCTGAAGGGAACATATATCAAAATGTCCTTAGTGTAAAGGGGCAAAGGCAGCTGAGAGGCAATGGGGAAATAGAGCCCTGGAGTAAGAAAGCCTGGGTGTGAGCCCTAGCTATTTCATTTAGTAATTTTGTGGTTTGGGGCAAGATACCTAACGTGATTACTTCTACTTTCTCATTTATCCAATGGAGATAATAATATGTACTTCAGCAGGATTTTATGACAATTAAATGACATGTGTCAAAGTGCTTTGGAAATTATAAAACCCCTACAATGGACTATGGTAAGTGGAGGAAAAAAGGTCTAAATAGAATTGTTTGGATATTCACAGAAGAAGCATACTCCCTACCACATGTTAAAGCTGATACTTTCCTTATGCTTTTACTAATTATAACAGATATAGAAAGACCTAAAATCACAGCTCCATGTAAACAAGCTCAGAATTTCTCCTCAGGTAAAGTAGGCCAACAGTCTTCTCAGTAGTATTTTGCAAGCTAAAATTATAAGTCACAAATACATGTTATTTTTTCCTAGTAACGGGCCTAAATCAGGCAAGATTCAAATAAATAACTTTATTTACTGAATCATGAAATAAATAGAAAATTTCCCATAGAGATAAGAAACTCAAATATCCTTAGCCTCAAAGAACTTTTGATTGTAACCATATAAATGTCATTGCGAGAGATGAACTTTTTCATGTATTGCTATTCTAAAGCCCCTTATACCATTGTAAAGTCCCTTCCAACTCCAAATTCTGAATACATGAATAATTTTTGAATTGCAGCAAGTTTTCACACTTGTGAGTAAAAGCCAACCTCATTAAAAAATTGAAAAGGAATACCAATTCCAGTCCAAGAAAGGCATTTTATCTGAATTGCTTAGAGCACTCTTTATTCATACTTGTGAATCATGGGTGTAAAAACACAGACCAAAAACAAAAAAGTCAGAAAATGTAAATGTCTTTAAAAACACCTTTATGTGAGAAATCATTAATGTAAAATGGTGATGCATGAAGGAAAAATGAACTGCACAGATAACAGCATAAGCAGACATTACTCTTGAAGCAACTTACATAGGATTTGCATTTATTTAAATTCAAATGATTGCTGACATGTATTGAATATTTGCTTCATAGGAGGTTGTTACCATAGCCATTATACTTTTATCAATTCACTTAATCCTCAGCAACCTTCTGGGTTTGAGGAACCACCAACCTGTTCTCCACAGTGGCCACATCATTTTCACTCCCTTTTAAAGTATTTAGTTTGAACATTTTAAATAATGCAACATAGTATTTTGATATTACAGTATTAACATAGCACTTGATTAAAGGTCTGCAAATCTTTGTAGTTACATGTTTTAAGTTGAAAAATTAACTCAGAAGGCATATATGAAATTGTCAAATTCACAGAAGCAGAGAATAGGATGGTGGATGCCAAAGGTTAAGGAACGGGAAAGCCTTAGGGATGTATTACTCAAAGGGTACAAAATTTCAGTTATACAAGATGAGAAGTCCCAGAGATCTACGATACGACATAGTGCCTATAGTTAACAATACTGTATTGTACACTTAGAATTTGCTAAGAGGGTAGATCTTATGTTAACTGTTCTTATACACACATACGAAACATATTAATAGTAAATAGCAAGGGCGGAAGAAAATTTTTAGCAGTGATGGATGTTTAAGGCATAGGTTGTGGTAATGATTTCAAGGGTGTATACTTATGTCCAAACTCATCAAGTTGTATGTATTAAATGTATATACAGCTTTTTGTACGTCAGTCATACTCAATAAAATCATGGGTTTGCACTACAGGAAGCAAACTGTCACAATAATTTAAGGCATCTACATGTTCCAAATATGAAATAATTTTAAAAATCAAGAACTTGCAATATGCCATCTTAATTTTTTTGAGAGGTAGAGATGCTTCTAGTTACTTGACAATTCATTTTATCTCTTGCCTTGATTGTTGATACCTCCTGGTCCTTCCAAGAGAACACTTGTTGGAGGAGAAATAATAGGATTCTTTCAAGGTTCTGAGGACCTTATTACAACCTGAGTCTGGTATACACTACTGCTTTGGGGCTCTGATCTCAGCAGGTGAGTGCAGGTGGGGAAAGTGCTGCCTGTTTCTTTCTCTTTCTGAATCTGGCACTCCTGCCCTTTGACTGCTTCTATGAAATCCCAACATCCTTCCCATAAACTGTTTCTTGTCATCTCAGCCAGAATGGACTTCTGCTGTTGTCACCAGAGAAGCTACCATTCACCTGGCCAACTCCTACTATTCTTTCAGGTCTCAGCGTAGATGCTGGAATTTTTATCCTGCCTGGTACAAAAAGCTGAATTTCATCTGCCTGTACTTCTATTCCTTTATTCCCCTACTTGCCAGGTTTCAAATGGTTAATGAGAGGAGTAGATCCATTTTTCTTATATTTAATGATTCATTCTCAACCCTGTATTTCCCTATTTTCAATAGCTTTGTTTTATATTGAATTTTGTGATTATATTCACAGCAGTTATTTATGCCCAAGTCCCTGTACTTCATTGATTTCATTTTTCTACTCTTTGGTTCTTAATTCTGAATCCCCCAGTCAGCAAGGTATCTGCAAGCAGTTTATTTTCTAGGTCTTTGCCTTTGCACAACAACATACTTCAGCTGAGAATGGAATTCTTAATTACATTTCCTCCTCTTAAAATATTTACAAATTTTCCATTATCTTTAGGAATTCAGTATGGCAAAGAAGTCTGAATAAAACAACTAAATTTTGGTCTCTTTTAAGGAAAGCTTCTTTTCCTCCTTCCTGACTGGATATTTGCAGGATTTTATAAATAGTCTTAAATTTTTCATTTTTTTTTTGACAAGGCATGTCTACTTTTGATATTTAGAATTAATTTAGAATTTGCTTGGACTATAATGAACCATTTTTCAAAATTGACTGCTTTTTTTTAAAAGCATATTAGAGTTATTATATCTCCTGTATCAGTCACGGTATAATCAAATAAGCAAAACCAGAGGGGATATTATTTATTACCAGAAGAGAACCTTTAGAGTGCCAGGAAAGTCTTTCCTTGAAAGAGGCAGAGTTCCGGCTGCATTATTTCTCTGCTTCTACTATAGTTTTCACCTAAGTCAGCAAAGACAGTCAAATTCCATGTTCACAAAGCAATGGCAGACGAGGTTCCAGCCTTAAATTGTTAATGTCAGGCTCAAATAGGTAGGACCAGATCCTACTTACCAAATTCTATTCTACATTCAGAGCAAAGGAGGATACTTTAGAGAAATTACATTCATGTGGCTTTTCAACAATCTTGAGTCACCCCAACTATGCCAACTCAAGTTGACCCCAAATTTGTTCATTCCATGAGTTCAAACTCAGGCTTTAGATTGAACACTAAAATTACAGACTCAAACGTAAAAGGATGATATTTTTATTAATAAAACAATAAGAAAAAATGGGCATTATTGAAAACTATGTCATCTTCTTAGATTACATTAGAGAAAAAAAACCTGGGGGCGCCTGGGTGGCGCAGTCGGTTGGGCGTCCGACTTCAGCCAGGTCACGATCTCGCGGTCCGTGAGTTCGAGCCCCGCGTCGGGCTCTGGGCTGATGGCTCAGAGCCTGGAGCCTGTTTCCGATTCTGTGTCTCCCTCTCTCTCTGCCCCTCCCCCATTCATGCTCTGTCTCTCTCTGTCCCAAAAATAAATGTTGAAGAAAAAAAAAAAATTTAAAAAAAGAGAAAAAAAACCTGAAATTTTTGCTGACCCAAAGAAAATAAAAATGCTGATAATTTTAATACTGTCTCTAGGGAATATGATTGGTCCAAATACCACAAGAAAGCAGAGGAGAAATTAAAATAAAGAAAAGGAAGCAGGACGCCTGGGTGGCTAGGTCGGTTAAGTGTCCGACTTCACTTTAGGTCATGATCTTGCAGTTTGTGGCACAGGTCAGGCTCTGCACTGACAGCTCAGAGCCTGGAGCCTGCTTTGGATAATGTGTCTCCCTCTCTCTCTGCCCCTCCCCTGCTCTCTCTCTCTCAAAAATAAATATTTTTAAAAATCTTAAAGAAAGAAAAGGAAGACACAAGTTAAGCTAGAGAGAAAATATTTCCTTAGAGTAAGGTTGAATCTTAGGGAACATATTAAAGAGAAATTAAACTGAAAAGGAGATTTCAATAGCCTTCAGATACAAAAGAGAAAGGATAATGCAGTAAGATCTAACTGGTATTAAAGAGGGTATCAGATATAGGGAAAATGTTTGGTTATTACTGTATCAGAAACAATGAGTCCAAAAGTTTCAAAATTATCCTAAAAAATCTGTAACAGACAGAACTGTGTCCCCCTAAAATGTGAATGTTAAAGCCCAAACCTTCAATGTGACTATACTGAGAGAAAAGGTCTTTAAAGCGATAATTAAGGTTCGAGGAGGTTATAAGGTAGGGTCACTGATCCAACAGGACTAGTGTCCTCAGAAGAGGAGGAAAAGATATCAGGGATATGGGCATAGAGAAGGCCATGTGAAGACACAGTGAGAAGAGACACCTGAGAACTCATGGGCTCCTGTTCTCTCTATCCATGTGATCACAAAGAACAGCCTATGTGAGCAAAGAGCAAGATGATGGCTGCCTACAAGCCAAGGGAAAAGGCCTTAGAATGAAATCTACCTTGTTGGCACTTTGGTCTTGGACTTCTCAGTCTCCAAAACTTTAAAAAACAAATTTCTCTTGTAAATCCACCCAATCCGTGATATTTTGTTATGGTAGCTCTAGCAGACTAAAACAAAATCTGAGAGAGAAATAAACTACACCAAAAATAACACTCTTGAGAGAGCTAGGGTCCAGGAAAATACTAAAAGGTAGATTCCATTTTTCAAATTATGTATTTATTTATTTATTTTTGAGAGAGAGAGAGAGAGAGAGAGAGAGAGAGAGAGAGAGAGAGAGAGAGAAAGTGCACAGGAGGGGCAGAGAGAGAATCCCAAGCAGGCTCCATGCTCAGCATAGAGTCCAACACAGGGCTCAATCTCACAACTGTGAGATCATGACCTGACCTGAAATCAAGAATCAGATGCTTAACCAACTGAGCCACCCAGGTGCTCCTTAAAAGGTAGACTCTTTTTTTTTTTTTTAAATTTTTTTTTCAACGTTTATTTATTTTTGGGACAGAGAGAGACAGAGCATGAACGGGGGAGGGGCAGAGAGAGAGGGAGACACAGAATCGGAAACAGGCTCCAGGCTCTGAGCCATCAGCCCAGAGCCCGACGCGGGGCTCGAACTCACGGACCGCGAGATCGTGACCTGGCTGAAGTCGGACGCTTAACCGACTGCGCCACCCAGGCGTCCCAAAAGGTAGACTCTTAAAATTGCTAATAGAGAGTCTATAATAAAAGCAATTAATTTTCTTGCCTCCCAAACTATATCCCTCTAATACATTTATTTCTAAGAAGCAAATCTGATAGTGTCAGTCCTTTCTCCAAACTCCATACACACACACACACACACACACACACACACACACAAAAGCTCAAACTAATTAGCTTGGAAGATAAGCTTTTCCAATACCTGGTTTCTATGTACCTTCCTGAATTGTTTCTTCATAGATCCCAGACCTGCATCCTGGGTTCCAGTTGTACCAAACTATTTGCAGGCCTCTGAGCATTATTAAATTTATCATGTGGTCCTTCTGTCTGATAGGCCCATTTATCCTAGTCTGTGTGGATCCTGCAAGATTCAGCTTAACACTTCTATAAAGCTTTTCTTTACTCATTCAGATAGAAATACTCACACATTCATACCACCTATAACATTTTATTTTTCTTAAATATTTGCCACCTTGCATTTTAAGCCAGTGGCTCTCAAAAGTTGTGATATAGCCCCCTAGGAGGCATTCTGAAAATATAAGAGGCGTTTTTGGTTATTGCAAGACTGAGGATTGGAAGAGCACTATAAACATACAGTGGACTGGATCAGGGATGCTAAACACCTTTCAACATGCAGACAGGCCTCTATAAGAAAGAAAGAAGAAAGAAAGAAGAAAGAAAGAAAGAAAGAAAGAAAGAAAGAAAGAAAGAAAGAAAGAAAGAAAGAAAGAAAGAAAGAAAGAAAGAAAGAAAGAAAGGAAGGAAGGAAGGAAGGAAGGAAGGAAGGAAGGAAGGAAGGAAGAAAGAAGAAAAGGCATCATGTCCACCTTTTGAATGTTCCATTAGACTTTCATGTAGGTGAAAAACTTACTTAGAACTATCTGAGTTGAGAATCAAACTCTGGCTTATAGATCACCAAAACTATGATTGCATGCTGTTATATACTGAGGTCACAGGAATATAACTATCATATAAATTGAGGAAAGAATGTACTTGGTGTTTGTTCAGAACTTTACCAAGTTGTTCCCATTTCAGAAAGTCAGGTCACCAAAGGAAGCACTGTATTTTAGTCACCAAAACAACACAACTGGATTAGTCTGCATTTGTAGCTGTAGAATCATGGTGATTCTAAGTAAATGTACCAATTTCCTTATTTGGATCTTATTTCAAATGTCAAACATAAATTTAAAATGCGGGCATTCAGTTAAATATTTGAAATTGGGTTGTACAGCTTTTTGTACAAATGAACAGTCACCAATGCCTACTCTGCCAACTTGTTTTTCCTTTCTTTCTTTTTTTTTCTTTTAGAGAGAGAGAGAGCACAAGTAGGGGAGAGGGGCAGAGGGAGAGGGAGAGAATCCCAAGCAGGCTCCATGCTCAGTGCAGAGCCCAATGCTGGGCTTGATCCCACAACCCTGGGATCATGACCCAAGGAAACTCAAGAGTCGGACACTCAACCAACTGAGCCAGCCAGATGCTCCTGCCAACTCATTTTTCTAATCAAGCCAATAAACCCATCAAGATTAAGTGAATATTTTACAAAGGAATATGTTAATCCAACTGGAAAGACACATATATGTTTCATACATATATATTGAAAACTACTGAAAACTACAATACCATCACTGGAATGTTTGATAATGCTCTGTGCAAAAAAAAGATAGGTCTCCTTGTTTCCTTCAGAGCAGTGTATGGCATGCTACACAACATTCAAGAACAATTACTCTTAATAGCTGTATAAAAGACTACTCTGAAGATGATAAAAAGAAATCATACTAAATGATTTCCTCTATTCCACTGCATTGTTGCCTTAAGAAGGTTACAAAAGGTGAAACCAACTGCATAATATAAATAAATCTTTATTACAAGTAGGTGAATGCATCCTGTCTCACAGAGAGCCTTCACCATTCGCATATGTCAAGTTTGCAAAGACAGAAAAAGTTGCAGAGAAAATGTTATTTTCAAATTGCTGACAGTGAATAAAAAAGAATTGTCAATTTTGAAATCCTCAAAATTACTTAAAAGAAAAAACATTTTTCCAACATTGTTGCTTATTAGCAAATAGAGCATTAGTAATGATAGTCTAGAGCCAATTTTAAAGTTTTTTGTTTTTTTTTTAATTTTGAGAGAGACAGAGTGCAAAAGGGGAACAGAGGAGAGAGGGAGACAGAGAATCCTGATGTGGGGCTTAAACTCATGAAACCGTGAGATCATGACCTGAGCCGAAACTAACAGTTGGATACTTAACCAACTGAGCCACCCAGGTGCCCCTAGAGCCAATTTTAAAAAGACGCACACACATACACACAAAAACTTCATAAAAAAAAGTATCAGGACTTGTGGGTACCAGAGGCAGGAGATGAGAAAAGGGGGAATTGGAGGAAGGTGGTCAAAAGGTACAAACTTCCAGTTATAAGATAAATGTATAGTAGGGATCTAAAAGAAAACACAGGCAGTAATCTCTTGGACATGGGCCTTAGCAATGTATTTATAGATATGTCTCCTCAGGCAAAAGAAACAAAAGCAAAAATAAACTATTGGGACTACACCAAAATAAAAAGCTTTTGCACAGCAAAGGAAATGATCAACAAAACAAAACAGCAACCTACTGAATGGGAGAAGATATTTGCACATGACATTCCAATAAGGAGTTAGTATCCAAAATATATAAGGAATTTATACAACTCAACACCAAACAAACAAACAAAACAAATAATCAAATTTAAAAGTGGGCAGACCTGAATAGACATTCTTCTAAAGAAGATACACAGATGGCCAACAGACACATGAAATGATGCTGAACATCGTCCATCATCAGGAAAAGGCAAGTCAAAATCACAGTGAAGTATCACCTCACACCAGTCAGTATGGCTAGGTTCACAAAGACAAGAAATAACAAGTGTTGGCAAGAATGTGGCAAAAAGGGAACCCTTGTGCACTGTTGGTGGGAATATAAAATGGTGCAACCACTGTGGAAAACAGTATGGAGGTTCCTCAGAAAATTAAAAATAGAAATACCATATGATCCAGTAATTCCACTACTAGGTATTTACTCAAAGAAAACAAAAACATTAACTCCAAAAAATATACGCACCTCTTTATTATGGCATTATTTATAATAGCCAAGATGTTGAAGCAACTGAAGTGTCTATCAATGGATGAATGGAAAGAAGAGACAGTATATCTACCTACCTATCAGTCAATATACCTATCTAAATCGATACACACACACACACACACACACACACAGTGGAATATTACAAAATATTACTTAGCTATAAGTAAATGAAATCTGGCCATTTGCAACAACATGGATGGACCTAGAAGGTATTATCCTAAATGAAATAGGATAGAAAGACAAATACCATATTATTTCATTTATAGGTAGAATCTAAAAAACAAAAAAACAAGACTCTTAAGAAACAGACTCTTAAATACAGAGCACAAACTGGCGGTTGCCAGAGGGGAGGTAGGTGGGAGGATGGGCAAAATAAGTGAAAGGGATTAAGAAATACAAACTTCCAGTTATAAAATAAATAAATTACAGAGATCAAAATTACAGCATAGGGAATATAACCAATAATACTGTAATATGTTGCATGGTGACAGATGGTGACTACACTTACGGTGAGCATCAAGTAATGCATAGAAATGTTGAATTACTATGGTGTATATCTGAAACTAATATAACATTGAATGTCAACTATACTTCAGTAATAAATAAAAAAATAGTACTAAGGATGTTAAGTACAACATGTGACTATAGCTAACGCTGCTGTATGATATATAGGAAAGCAGTTAAGAGAGTAAATTATGAAAGTTCTTATTACAAGGAAAAATTTTTTTCCTTTATTCTTTTCTTCTTTCTTTCCCTTTTATTGTATCTACATGAGAAGACGGATGCTAGCTGAACCTCTTGTGGTAATCATTTCACAATAAAAGCAAATCAAGCCATTATGCTATATGCCTTAAACTTATACAGTGATGTGTGCCAATCACTTCTCAATAAAATTGGAAAAAAATATGTAGCAGAAACACTTCTAAGTTTCCTTTTGCTTCTAAAACTTTATTATGCTATTAGTCTTAAAACTGTATTTAGTTCATTGGAAAATAGTACTTCTTTCCATCTCCACACATTTAACACTGAACAAAAGGTACAATTATATGAAACCTGTATCTGTAGAGGAGTTCAGAAAATGAGCTTCAGAACACAAAGCTGCATGCTTTCTTCAGGAGTAAATCCAATGATACATGAAAGAATGTGTTGTTACTCTTAATTTCCTCAACATAGTGCTGAGCTTTACCTGTATGTCAGGAATACTACGGACAATATGTGAGGCATTTCCTCATCTGCAGTCACTCTCCTTCACTGCCACAATGTACACCTTGTTGGGCTACCACCTGGAAGTATTTTTCAATTCAACTCATGCTTAACTCACAATTTATGTTAAACTGTAATGGTCATTAGATCATGAGTTTGATGTGCTAAACTTATACTACTCATCAAAATAAAAACATCAGTATCGGGGTGGCTGGGTGGCTCAGTTGGTTAAGTGTCTGACTTTGGCTCAGGTCATGGACTAGCAGTTCGTGAGTTCAAGCCCCACATCAGGCTCTGTGCTGACAGCTCAGATTCAGAGCCTGCTTCAGATTCTGTTTCTCCCTCTCTCTCTGTTCCTCCCATGCTCGCTCTCTCTCTCTCTCTCTCTCTCAAAAATAAAATAAAGATTAAAAAATAATTAAAAAAATATAAACATTAGTATTAAAGTAAAAAATATATATATATATATATATGTTTTATTAAAAAAACCCAACTGACTGAAGTGATAAATGATAGATATTACTTTGGGTAATTACAGTTTTATGTTTGTTCATTTTTCTAGTAAATTCACATTACAATAAATGTCAATTCTGTATGCCAGTATTAGCAAAATTAAAAAGTCAAACTACGGAAATATGGCTGTCCACATAACTAAACAAAATTTTTCTTGGAAATTAATTATGCTCATATAACTACACTTAAATTCTTAATTTAGTTGGGTAATTGTGAGATCAGATTTTTAAATTATATAATACATAATATCACAGATGCATGTAAAAATAATTTATTTCATAAATACATTTATACTTTCTATTTTTAATTTTTTTTAATGTTTACTTTTGAGAGAGAGAGAGAGAGAGAGAGAGAGAGAGAGAGATAAAGTGTGAGCAGGGAGGAAGCAGAGAGAGAGGGAGACACAGAATCTGAAGCAGGCTCCAGGCTCTGAGTTGTCAACACAGAGCCCAACCTGGGGCTTGAACTCATGGACCATGATTATCATGACCTGAGCTGAAGTCAGAAGCTTAATCAACTGAGCCACCCAGGCGCCCCTATACATTTCTACTTTCTAATGTGTTCTGATTTACCATGTATCATTAGTATTCCCGGTAAATATCAGTTTGCATACAGTAACTGGGGTGCATTATATATACCTAATACTTAAATTGAAGTATTGATTTTTTATAAAATATATGTTCTAAATAGAAGACATAAGGTATGTATTTTGTATACCTTATCCTAAATGGTAACTATACCTGCAAACATGAATATTAAAGAAAATTAGGAAAAAAGAAACACCAAATGTTTAAAATTTTTTTAATGTTTATTTATTTTGAGAAAGAGAGAGAGCCAGGGAGGGGCAGAGAGAGAGGGAGAGAGAATCCCAAGCAGGGTTCACACTGTCAGCACAGAGCCGAACATGGGGCTTGATCTCATGAACCATGAGATCATGACCTGAGCTGAAATCAAGAGTTGGATGCTTAACCAACTGAGCCACCCAGGCACCCTGCACCAAATGTTTTTAAAAAGTCATTTCATTATTCATCAGCAATACTTAATTACTAATAATTATTGAAATAAATTCCATGAATCAATGAATGTTCAAATCCTTTCAATAATAGATTACCCATAATCTATCAAATGTCCATGAAGAGTCTGAATGTCTTATCCAAATAAGATGGTTCTCCAACAAATTTTTAAAAAGATTTGGCTCACATTATGGACTTCTGTGGAATTTCTGATATAACCAATGAAAAGATAAATATCAAATTTGAAATAATGCAAAAGAGTGAGGTGTATCTTCCAAGTCATATTTGAAAAGGCCTTTCTCTTTATTCAATTTATAATTATTTTAATTTATATTTTAGATATTAATATGTATATTTTTAAATATACAGAAAAACTAAAAGTCTAGGGCAATAAACATCCATATCCCCACTACCCAGATTCAATAATCGTTAAGTATTTTACCATAATTGGTTCCTATATGTATTTTTTGGCTAAAACATTTCAAAGTAAAAATGTAGATATCATGCCACTTTACCCCTAAATTCTCAAGCATAAATCTCTTACATATAAGGATATTCTCTTACATAGCCACAACAGCATTATCACATCCCCCAAATTTGGAATAATTGTCTAACGTCATTTTCAAATGTCTCCAGTTGTCCCCCAAAAAATACCTTTTATAATTGTTTTTTTGTTGGTTGTTTTTAATGGGAATCTAATCAAAGTTCATACTTTGCATTTGTTATATAACTCTTCCAGTCTCCTTCAATCTAGAAAATTTCTTAAACCTATTTTTAAAGAAAAAAAATTACAAAATTGACTTTCTTCCACTAGGCCACTTGTGTTTTACAATTCCACATTCTGGATGTTTCCAGTTTGTCTCCTCAGGGTGCGGTTTAACTTATTCCTCCCTCTCTCCCCTGTAAATGGGAAATTTTTTCTATAGGTTTAATTAGACTCATGCTCAACATTTTGGGCAGAATACATCATATATGATGTTTTGATGTTTATCCTTCATTTTCACTCACATAGGAGATGGGAAAGAGCAAGTCTTCCTCTATTAAACTAATGCTATCACATGGGTAAGGAGAGATAGTCAGATCTTTCCATTGCAAAGGTACATTTATAGCATCAATGAGCTCCTTCTTAAACTTTAAGGAAAAGGGACCAATCTTATTCAAGTTGAAGGGAATTCTCATGGCTCTTTCAACAAATGAAATAGTTAAAAATAACCTTGCTCACTTGGGACTTTTATAGTTTTTAGCTTTGTAGTGTAATCTATCTAACATGAGGACAGATTAAAAGATACTTGACTCTGAAATATACTGCTCTCATTTGGATGCAATGATAATTAGACTTAAAGACAGTTAACATTTTACAATAGCAGATTGGGTGGTTTTAAACAGATGTGGAATATGTCAGTCAGCGTTTTCAAAAGAAATTAATTGATCTTCAAAAGGACCTGAGGACAAACCATGATTTAATCAATCTAATTAAAAACGTTTAGAATCCAGCCAAGACTTTCACATCTACATGTCTGAAAACAAGCTAAATTATGGCAGCATTTCCTGCTATCTATATAGTTGAGAGTGGGTTTAGTCAGTGTGCTTACTGCAAGTCATGAAAACCAATTACAAAGATGAAACAGAACATTTTAAGCTAACTTTAATAGGCTTAGTAAAAAATATTAAAACACAGATATCTCACTGAATTTCAATGAAAGACAGTTCTCAAATATTTCATATTCTTATATGTTAAAAAAATTTTACATACTCTTATAAGATATATGTTATAAACCTACATTTATTTTGTAAGTTTATTGTTTATTGAAATTATGTGTTTATTTTTGGGTTACTTGTTGGGTTTGTTTGTTTGCTTATGTTTTCTATGTAACTCTAATAGGGAGTCCCCAGAGAGAGGTATAGTCCCTCCATAGCCTCTTGTATGATTATTTCCTTTACTAGTCTATTTTGTATTCATTGTTGCTTATTAGAGAATAGACTTTGACATATTTTTAATTTCTGGAAGCTGGATGTATAACTCAATAAATTCTGGAATTTTTAGATAGAATAAATGTTTTCTGAGATACTCTTACTAGCACTCCATGTCATAATACAGAAAACTATTTCACCCTTCATTTATAAGTTAATGGCCAAATCATTCTTTGTCATTTTTCTTTGACAGCCCATAATTTCTCTTCGCATGTGTTCCCTACTAAAATTAAATGTTTCTCCCTCTTTTCTATCATATACAAACTAGTCTGGTTTGTTTTAGCTTATCCTAAACTATTTCTATTCTGGGATCCACACATGCCTGTGCTCTTTTTTTGTTCCTTTGTAAGGAAAAACTTCTAACCTTCTTATTCATTCATTATTTATTTTTAATGTTTGCTTATTAATTTTTTAGAGAGAGGGAAAGCACAAGCAGGGGAGGGGCAGAGAGAGACACACATTCACATAGAATCTGAAGCAGGCTCCAGGCTCTGAGCTGTCAGCTCAGAACCCGATGCAGGGCTTGAACCCACACACTATGAGATCATAACCTGAGCCAAAGTCAGATGCTTAACCAACTGAGCCACCCAGGCACCTCTCTTATTCATTTCAGTAAATTAAAGCATTGACTACATCATTGTATTTTCCAACCTAATTGTGCCTGAAAATTTAAATGCTGGATACACACATTATTTGATAATATATTATTCTTTTTATGTCCCTTTTATATCACATTTAGGACAATGTTGATTTTCCTTAATTGTGGTAAAATATATATAACATAAAATTTCCCATCTTAACTGTTAGTGTTAAATATATTCACATTGTTGTCCAACCAACCTTCAGAACATTGGTTTTGCAAAACTGAAACTCTATACCCATTAAACATCTCCCCATTCCTCCCTGCCCCAGCCCCTGAGGACAATGTTTTTAAAATTATATGCATAAGTAAATTACATTAAGTGTTAATTAAAATTTCATTTGGGATAGAGAAGAAATTTTACAAACTATTTGTAGAAAGAAAGAAGAAAGAAGGAAAGAAAGGAAGGGAGAAAGGAAGAAAGGAAGGGAGAAAGAAAGAAAGAAAAAAAAAGAGAAAAAGAAAAAGAAAGAAAGAGGAGGGAACAAAAAAGAAAGAAAAAGAGACCTTGGGTCTAACACTGTGTGATGGTTAATTTTATGTATCAAGTTGACTGGGCTAAGGGATACCCAGATAGCTGGTAAAACATCATTTGTGCATGTGCATGTGAAGGTGTTTCTGGAAGAGTTAACATTTGAATCAGTAGATTGGGTAAAGAATATTGCCCTTACCAGTGTGAGCAGGCACTAGCCAATACATTGAAGGCCTGAACAGAAAAGAGGCCAAGAAAGGGTCAGTTTGCACTCTCTATTGACTTGGGACACCCATTTTTCCTGCTCTATGTCATTGATGCTCCTGATTCTCTGATCTTGTAACCTAGATGGAATTATAGCACCAGCTCTCCTGGTTCTCTAGCTGGCAGACAGTAGATCATGGGACTCCTCAGCCTCCATAACTGTGTGAGCCATTTCTATAATAAATATACAGTATTATATATAAAAATACATACCATATTACATGTCCTATTGGTTCTATTTCTCGGAAGAACTCTGACTAATACACAGGGTCAAGGACCACTACTCTAAACTACTTGAGGGAAGAGTGTCTTATTTATCTTGGTATTTCCAAGGCTTATAGCACTGTGTAAATAATAGAAGCTCAATGAATATTGTTAAAAACAAACCACATACCCCCAAACAGCTTCACTTAGATTAAGGTCCCAAGTCAGAAAACCAAGACTTAATATCTAACCTAACTGCAGTTTCAGCCCACCGGGAATATAACCTTTAACCAGTCAACATAGGGATATCCTGGTCAGTGCTAGGAAATTTACAGATAGACCCCTTCCACTCCCCTTAGGAAGGTGACTTTGCCTAAAACAATGGCATCTTGCTAATACAGTAAAATCTTGGTTTGTGAGCATAATTCATTCCGGAAACATGCTTGTAATCCAAAGCACTTGTATATCAAAGCAAGTGCCAAGAACCATTGGCCCAGTTGTGATCATGTGATGTTCAGCGTCACATGCTACTCATATTGCAAGACATTGCTCGTTTATCAAGTTAAAATTTATTAGAAATGTTTGCTCGTCTTGCAGAACACTCACAGAACAAGTTACTCGCAATCTAAGGTTTTACTGTAATTGCTTTTTTCCGTTCCCTCTCTACCATTAAAAACCTTTCCTTTTCTGTAGCCCTTTGGAACTTCCCTCTACTTGCTAGAGGGGATGCTGCCTGATTCATGACTAGAGTAATAAAACCAATTATATATTAAAAATTTATTCAGTTGAGTTAACAGTATTTATTGAAAAAATGAATTATTGATATACTTAGTGAAAGGAATCAGTCACAAAATACCACACTTTGTATGATACCATGTAATTAAATGTCTAGAATATGAAAATCAATAAAGAAGTAGATTAGTGGTTACCTAGGGCTGGGGAAGAGAAGGGAGGAGAAAAAGAATAGGTAGTGACTGCTAGTAGATATGAGGTTTATTTTCAAATTGATAAAAATGTTCTAAAATAAGATTATGGTGATGATTACACAACTCTAAATGTACTTTAAAAAGGTTGAAATGTATACTTAAAAGTGGGTGAACTTCATGGTATGTAAATTGTATCTCAAAATTTTTTTCAAAAAGAATTAGTGACTAAATGAATAAATTGTACAATGTGTAGTTCCCATCCTTGACAAGTCATCTAGAACTCTATCAAAAGTCTGACCAATTATGGTTTTATAATTTCATTTGAAATGCCAGGTATTTTCAGATTATCAGATACACAAATGCATTTTATATCCAAAGCAAAATATAAATTCCAATTTTATTTTACTTAACCATTCAGAACAAACTTTATTCAATGCACCAATTCATCAGCATGGTGTAAATTCAAGAGAAGGGAAATATGGAGTAATTTCCTCCTATATCAATAACTTACATGAAGTTCAAACAAGAAAATTATACTTAAGAAGTAAGGAATAACTTGTCCAAGGTAGATACCTTGCAGGCAGAGCTCCATGGAAACCTGTTACAGCCAACTGCATAAGGAATAAAAACCCTGTCCAGTCACAACGATTGGATTCTCACCTCTATATCACCTCAGGAGAAGCTGGTGCATCCCTAGCTGAGGTGGAGTCAAGGTTCTGCTGAGTCACACTACCACTGGATCTTGGTTCCTGACCATACCATGCTGGTGCCCAATGCTTGCAATTTAAAGCCTCATAGCTACATACTACACTATATGTTAACTAACTTGAGTTTAAATTAAAAGAAAAAAAAAGCATTTGACAAAGTACAACATCCATTCATGATAAAAACCCTCACAAAGTAGGTTTAGAGGGACTTCTCTAAAGAAGACATCTGGATGGCCAACAGGCACATGAAAAGATGCTCAACGTCGCTCCTCATCAGGGAAATACAAATCAAAACCACACTCAGGTATCACCTCACGCCAGTCAGAGTGGCTAAAATGAACAAATCAGGAGACTATAGATGCTGGAGAGGATGTGGAGAAACGGGAACCCTCTTGCACTGTTGGTGGGAATGCAAATTGGTGCAGCCACTCTGGAAAACAGTGTGGAGGTTCCTCAAAAAATTAAAAATAGACCTACCCTATGACCCAGCAATAGCACTGCTAGGAATTTACCCAAGGGATACAGGAGTACTGATGCATAGGGGCACTTGTACCCCAATGTTTATAGCAGCACTCTCAACAATAGCCAAATTATGGAAAGAGCCTAAATGTCCATTAACTGATGAATGGATAAAGAAGTTGTGGTTTATAGACACAATGAAGTACTACGTGGCAATGAGAAAGAATGAAATATGGCCCTTTGTAGCAACATGGAGACTGGAGAGTGTTATGCTAAGTGAAATAAGCCATACAGAGAAAGACAGATACCATATGGTTTCACTCTTATGTGGATCCTGAGAAACTTAACAGAAACCCATGAGGGAGGGGAAGGAAAAAAAAAAAAGAGGTTAGAGTGGAAGAGAGCCAAAGCATAAGAGACTCTTAAAAACTGAGAACAAACTGAGGGTTGATGGGGGGTGGGAGGGAGGGGAGGGTGGGTGATGGGTATTGAGGAAGGCACCTTTTGGGATGAGCACTGGGTGTTGTATGGAAACCAATTTGACAATAAACTTCATATATTGAAAAAAAAAGGCAAAAACAAAAAAAAAAAAAAAATAAATAAAAACAAACAAAAAAAACAAAGTAGGTTTATAGGGAACATATCCCAACATAATAAAGGCCATATACGAAAACCCCACAGCTAACATCATATTCAATGCTGAAAAAAACTTCAAGTTTTTTCTTTAAGATCAGGAATAAGACAAGGATATACACTCTCCCCACTACTATTCAGCACGGTACTGGAAGTCCTGGCTACAGCAACTAACAAAAATAAATAAAAGACATCCAAATTGGTAAGAAAGAAGTCAAACTTTCACTATTTGCAGATGACATGATACAGAAAACCCTAAAGACTCCATCAAAAAAACTACTAGAAATGATAAATGAGTTTAGTAAGGCCACAGGATACAAAATCAATATACAGAAATCTATTCTATTTCTATGCAGTAATAACGAAGTAGAAGAAAGAGAAACTAAGAAAATAGTTCCATTTACAATTGCACCAAAAATAACAAAATATCTAGAAATAAACTTAACCAAGCAGGTGAAAGACCTGTGCTCTGAAAACAATAAAACACTGATGGAAGCAATTGAAGTCAACACAAACAAATAGAAAGATATCCCATGCTATGGACTGCAAGAACAAATACTGTTAAAATGTCCATAACTACCCAAAGCAATCTACAGATTTAATGCAATCAAAATACCAACAGCATTTTCACAGAACATGAATAATCCTAAAATTTGAATGGAACTACAAAAGATCCCAAATAATCAAAGCAATATATTTTTTTTAAAGAAGAAACTGTTTTCTTTTTTTTAAATTTTTTTTAACGTTTATTTATTTTTGAGACAAGGAGAGACAGCACGAACGGGGGAGGGTCAGAAAGAGAGGGAGACACAGAATCTGAAACAGACTCCAGGCTCTGAGCTGTCAGCACAGAGCCCGACGTGGGGCTCGAACTCACAGACCGCGAGATCATGACCCGAGCTGAAGTCAGATGCTTTACCGACTGAGCCACCCAGGCGCCCCAAAGCAATATTTTTTTTTAAAATTTTAATGTTTATTTATTTTTGAGAGAGAGAGAGAGAGCACAAGTGGGGGGAGGGCAGAGAGAGATGGAGACACAGAATTCAAAGCAGGCTGCAGGCTCTGAGATGGCAGCACAGAGCCTAACTCAGGGCTTGAACTCACAAGCTGGTAGATAATGACCTGATCCAAAGTTGGATGCCCAACCAACTAAGCCAGCCAGGCACCCCCCAAAATAGTCAAAGAAATGTTGAAAAGGAACTAAACTGGAGGCAGCACAATCCCCAGTTTCAAGATATAATATAAAGCTGTAGTATGCAAAACAATATGGTACCAGCACAAAAACAGACATACGGATCAATAGAACAGAACAGAAAGCCCTTAAATAAACCCACAATTATATGGTCAATTTATCTGTGACAAAGGAGTCAAGAATATGCAATGGGAAAAAGATGGTCTCTTCAACGCATAGTATTGGGAAAACTGGACAGCTACACACAAAGAATGAAAGTGGACCACTGTCTTACACCATACACAAAAACAGACTCAAAGTGGATTAAAAACTTAAATATTAAGACCTGAAACCATAGGTTTCATGTTCATAGGTTATGTTTATAGAAAAAAAAAAAAAACATGGGTAGTCATTTCTCTGACATTGGCCACAGCAACATTTTTCTAGATATGTCTCCTGAGGCAAGGAAAACAAAAGCAAAAATAAACTATTGGGACTACATCAAAATAAACATCTTCTGCACAACAAAGGAAACAATCAATAAAGCTAAAAGACAACCTATTGAATAGGAAAAGATATCTGCAAATGAGTACCTGAAAAAGGTTGGTATCCAAAATACATAAAGAAATTCTACAACTCAACACCAAAAACTAAATAATCCCATTAAAAACTGGGCAGAAGACATGAATAGACATTTCTCCAAAGAAGACATACAGATGGCCAACAGAAAAGAGGCTCAATATCACTCATCATCAGGGAAATACAAATCAAAACTACAGTGATGGGGTGCCTGGCAGGCTCTGTTGGTTAAGCATCCCAACTCTTGATTTTGGCTCAACTCACGATCTCATGGTTCAGTTCATGGAATCAAGTCCTGTGTCAGCACAGAGCCTGCTTGGGATTCTCTGTCTCTCTCTCTCTCTGACCCTCCCTCACTTCTGTGTGCATGTGTGCTCTCTCTCAAAATAAATAAATAAACAAACTTAAAAATGAAAAAAAAACCCATAGTGAGATACCACCTCACACAGTTGGAATGGATAAAATCAAAACCACAAGAAATAATAAGTGTTGTCGAGGATGTGGAGAAAAAAAGAACACTCGTACACTTTGGTGGGAATGCAAACTTGTGTAGCCACTATGGAAAACAGTATGAAGGCTCTTCAAAAATTAAAAATACAACTATCATATGATCCTGTTAATTCTCCTCCTGGGTATTTACCCAAAGAATATGAAAACACTAATTAGAAAAGATATATGCATCTTATGTTTATTGCAGCATTATTTACAATAGCCAAATTATGAAAGCAATAGAGGAATGGATAAAGAAGATCTATCTATCTATCTATCTATCTATCTATCTATCTATCATGGAATATTACTGAGTCATAAAAAGAACAGAATCTTGCCATTTGCAGCAACATGGATGGATCAAGAGGGTATAATGCTAAGTGAAATGAGACAGAGAAAGACAAGTATCATATGACTTCACTCATATGTGGAATTTAATAAACAAAAGAACAAAATAAAAATAATGCAAAATAAAAAAGATTCAAACCAAAAAACCATACTCTTAAATACAAAGAACAAACTTATGGTTACCGGGGGGCGAGGGGAATGGATGAAATAGGTGAAGGGGATTAAGAATATGCTTATCATTCTAAGCACTCAGTAATGTATAGAATTATTGAATGAGTAATATTGTACACCTGAAAGTAATATAACACTGAATGTTAATTATACTGGAATCAAAATTTAAAAAATAAAAATAAATAAAATATAGTTTCCCAAATTTAGACACTTACCAACCATTCATCACCCCAAACCATACTAGCACTGCCTAGCTTTTTGTCTCTGTCATCTGTCCTTGCTCCCTCACCAGAAGGTTGTGACATTTGCTTAGCTTGAAGACTGACCCCATACAAATTTTCAAAAGAACGCAAGATTGGTTTCTAGTGCCCTACTTTTCACAGCAAGTCCCCTATAATTTTGAAGGCAGACCCTCTGATCCACAAGATAAAGGAGTTTCCCATACCTCACAGGACATCCGAGTTGTATTCAGACTGGAACCAGGTCCATGGGTGACATGAAGTCAGTGTTTTGGCTTGGGTGTTGCAGGACCAATTCCTTTGATGTATTAGATAGATTCCAGGAGACTCTCCTCTTCAATTCATTCTCCAGAAAGGCATTTCTTTCAATGGTTGATTGTACACTGCTCTGTCTTCCAGAGTAACAATTACATGTGTTGCATATTTTCCAAGTCACCATTTGTTTTCAGCTCTCTGACATATTTCTGCAATTGATCTTTGATCACTTTCATCTATACAAGATCATCCTCTAGTGCTCAGACCTCCTGGGAGCCTTCAGAATATTGCATTTCAAACTTCTCCTTGGCCATGCAACCTCCATATGGAGTCCGTTATTTTTGGTCAGAAGGTCCCTATTCCCAGTTTAATTTGTTCTATCTGTGTCTCCAATCTAGCTTCATATTCTCAGCTTTCCTCTTGGAATCATTGTATTCATCGCTTGCTGCTTTTGTGTCATAGTAGTTCTTCCTAAAAGGCAGTATCTTCTCCCTCAAAGAGGAAGGTCTTTTTCCTAAAGTCCTCTAAATATATAACTAATGGAGAAATTAGTGTTCTTATGGATGGTTTTTGGGCTCAGCAAGTAAAGACTCTGATGGCAATGAGGAATCTAAAATATTTTTATTATTTTCAAATTCAGTACTGCCTCAAACTATTACCTCCCTCCTTTAGTGCAAATCATGCAAAGCTAGACTGTCTGCACAAATTTGGTGATAACAATGATAGTAACATAAACCGAAGGGAATGTCGGACTGGTGGTGGTGAATGGTACACATACTGTGTTGATGGAGGAGTGACAGCATTAGAGCCCACCTGAACTAAAAATGGCAGGGATGAATGAGAAAATAACAGTACACCAAGGGAAAAAAAAATATATATATATGGATAATCTAAGTGGCACAGCTACAACTTCCAAATTACAACTACTTTCCTTCCTGTTACCTCACAGTTCCCAGTGAGCCCCCAAAGATGAGAAAAACAGGTTTTAAGTGCCCACACATAGGTGACAGGACAACAAAGTGGTTCCAAACTGGCTCTGTAACTTGAAATCCATTCCCCATTATAACTCCCACCCCCCACTTTAAATATAAGACAAGTTGAGAATGTGACAAGAATGAAAAAGATTGAAGAGATTTTTTTTCTTTTTCTTTTTCTTTTTTTTTACTTTGAAGGGAGTTGGAGTTGAACTGTTTCCCTCCTTGTATCTTTTAAGATAAATATGCTGAGCTTAGAAAGAACATTTCAGAGAAACTGCACACATATACACTAGAGTTCAGGGGATGACAGGGACTGTTGCCTGAACCTTCCTTAAAAATGGCTGAGGCAGTCTCCATAACACGAAGAAAGGTGGGAGCAACAGGAACAAGCCAGTCTCCCATCCATGATGGAGCAAGGTAGCTGGCCTTGAGTTATCCTGAAAGGACTCTGTCCTGTGTGCTGAGATACATTGATCCAGCAGCAGAAAGATGCTATGGAAATGGTATCACCAAAATCAGGAGAGCAGAACTCACTGAAACACCCACCAGCAATAAAGCCAGCATTAGGGCATCTGCCACATGAAGGGCTGTAACTGTGGATTATAATAACACCTGCCACATAAGTTTGTGTTCTTCAAAAGTTCTCCTTACTGGTCTCAGTTAATGAGCACACAGATCATGCTCATTGGGGAAGAAGGTATTTAAATGATGAAAGGGGGCGGTTTGCTCGTTAACAAGGTTCACTTTAATCTCTCACTATGGATGGAAGAGAGTTTGGGGCCAGACATTGGATTAGAGAGAATCTCAAGTTTAGTAAACCAAAGAGAGGTTATCCAAGAAAGGAGGAACAGATAGATGCTACAGGACTAGAATCCAGAGCCCTTTTGATGCAGTGAAACAGATCATGTCACCCTTCTGCTTAAAACTCTCCAGTGGATTCCCATTGTATCCAAACTCTGTACAGTGGCCTATTGGCACCTACTTATCTTCTCCCCACCAACCTCCCCCCATCCCTTCTCATGGTTCAGGTCTAAGCTCAGATGTCACCTCAGTGAAGCCTTTCTTGTGTAGCCTATTAAAAATGATTTCCCCTAGTGCTTTTTAAAAAAAAAAAAAAAAAAGTTCCCCTTATCCCTTATTTCTGACTTGGAGGGGTCAGAAAGAGCAATTGTGAGTAAGGGAGAAAGTGAAGGATAGGAGAATAAAGAAACCAAGTACACTCCTGCCCACCATCCCCCAGTCGGTTTCAAACTTCAGTCAACCTTGAGTCATGGAGGAAGAGAGAAGCTTTAAAGGAAATGGGGGGAAAGATAAAGTTTTGATATTATGCTCTCCTGGGCTTGTTAAAATCTGAAAATGAGACTGTTTATTAATCTATGAAAGTGAACAGAAAAACAATAGGATATTCCCCAAACGTCGTCCAGAGGTGGGAAAGAAAGAGCACATACATTAAGCTTAAAGACAGCAGTAGGAGAAAGTCTAAGTTACTTTCCAAACCCTACCAATTCAGCTCATTTTTTTTTAAAGGACACAACTTTTCTTTTTTTTTTTTTTAATTTTTTTCCAACGTTTATTGTTTGAGAGACAGAGACAGAGCATGAGCAGGGGAGGGGCAGAGAGAGAGGGGGAGTCACAGAATCTGAAGCAGGCTCCAGGCTCCAAGCTGTTAGCACAGAGTCTGACGCAGGGCCGGAACTCACGAACCTCAAAATCACGACCTGAGCCAAAGTCGGACGCTCAACTGACTGAGCCACCCAGGCGCCCCCCAATTCAGCTCATTTAACAAACTGTTTCTCCTGCTGTTATCCTTAACTGAGCACTTATTAAATGCTAGAATCTTATGTCATTTAGTACTTACAGTAAATCTATGAGAAGGCCAGTCCTCACAGTCTCCTGCTAATTTAGGAGTAATATTCCTTTGCAGTTTATTAAAAAGAAACTTTAAAGGGATTTCCTAAGGAAAAAGAAAGAAAATGTAAAGATGAGCTCTAATTATGAGAAGACAGCACAGCACAATCATGTTTTCAAAGGCTTGGAAATCCCCTAGGTAATCCTTTCCCTAAAATAATTCCAAACCCAATCCTCCTAAGTGGACCCTTAAACTCAAGTGAAAGTTCTTCTCTGAAAGGCACAGCCTCCATCCAGTTTACCACTTATCTGGACAAAGTACTTATGAATCAAGATGGATTTACACACAGATGATGATGCTTAAGTTCCAAGTCTTTCCCCTTCTTCCTGTCCAAGGCTGGGAGGGGGCCAACAATGTGTTCACATGGGCATATATTTATGTAAAATTTGCAAAAGAAAGCAAGCAATTTAATCTCAATTGATTGAGACCCCTGTCTCTTTCCACTCAGGACTTCCCTTCTGTCACATTTCTTCTTGTGCTGGGTGGTATTGAAGAGGCTCTAGACATGCGGGGATCTGGTTGGAGGAAGCTGAGTTGTGATACAATTAGTTTGGGTTTAGTGGGATATATTTATGTGGTTCATAGCCAAGGGATTGCTAACTCACTCTCCCACCCTCCCATGTAGCAACAGCTTTCAGGAATGTTCCTACTGCCTATACTCTACTGATTCATTAGGCATGAAGACAAGAGAGTATATAGAGGATCAGGGGTCGGATCACAATATGAATGTGACAAAAGTGTCCAATTGCTCTTAACATGAAATAGTGGAGGACAAAAAGGGTTTGAAATGTATGGAGCCAGAAACCAATCTGTGGAAAATTACTCTAGTCATCAAATGTGTAAAATCATAAGATTTGGTTTTCATCAACAGCTAGTCAATCAGAAGTTCTCTCCTGTTATGAATATGGCATACGCAATTATAAACATACCATGTATTTTTATGGGAATTGTGCAAAATAGAATTTACCAGAATGATATGTTTTTAGGCAGCATAAATATAAATCTAGCAGTACTACCAACAGTAAGTACATCAACAGGTGAAATGCACGTTTTTGTTTTTTTAATGTTTATTCATTTTTTGAGAGACAGAGTGAGACAGAGCACGAGCAGGGGAGGGGCAGAGAGAGAGGGAGGTACAGAATCTGAAGCAGGCTCCAGGCTCTGAGCTGTCAGCACAGAGCTCGACGTGGGGCTCAAACTCACAAACCGTGAGATCATGACCTGAGCTGAAGTCTGGAGCTTAACTGACTGAGCCACCCAGGCGCCCCGAGCGTCCAACTCTTGATCAGTTCAGGTCATGGTCTCATGGTTTGTGGGATCGAGCCCCACGCTGGACTCTGTGCTGACAGCATGGAGTCTGCTTAGGATTCTCTCTCCCTCTCTCTCTCTGCCCCTCCCCTGCTCATGCTTTCTCTCTCTCGCGCACGCACTCTCAGAATAAACTTTAAAATAAATAAAATAAAATAAAATAAAATAAAATAATCTCAGATCCCCTTGATGAAGCTGTCATGCTAAGAGCAGTGCCAGCTCTTAGCTTAATAGAGCTTAAGGTCACCAGACTGAAGTGTCTCAGAACAAACATTACTTCACTCATCATGCTACCAGAGTTAGCCTCTTTAATCTGTCATTAGAATGTTGTTTGTTTTGTCTAATAATTATCTAGTAGAATGGATCTTTGATAAAGTAACCTACCCACACTTCTGAAGATCCTGTCATCTCTGGAAAAAAGTACTATTGCTATAAATTGGTGGGGTATAACACCTTATTTCACTCAGTTAAATCTTAAAACAAAAAATCCTAATTAGAAAAACAACTTAGTTGTATAACTTAAACTAAATCATGAAGCCTCCAGGAGTTTTTCGTGTCCTCCCTATCTCCACACATAGCTCAAGAAGGATGAGATGATAACCTGTTTCTCAGTGGAACCCAGAATTTTATTGCCATAGCAGATGGATCCAGTTGCCAGTTCTCACTTCATATAGATCGAAACCTGCTTCTCATTGTTCTTCCAATCACACTATTCGCCTGGAACCAAACTCATCTGAATTACTTAGAAATAGTTTTAAAAACTTTTTCCTGCTTATGTTCAAATGAGGACTCAGACTGGTAGTGGCGATATCAGATATCATGAGTGTTACGAATACATATCACACGGGATAGAAGAACTCTCCTTGTAAAAGAACCAGAGGAGGTCATCTTACAGATATTTCTTTGCTTTTCAGTATTTTATTGGCATTTTGGCAATACATTTTGTGACATTTGTGTTAAGCTAAATTCAAGGATGATTTGGGATATGAAAGATCAAATACACGGGCACTTAACCTGTGACTAAAGTCTAAACGTCTGTCACTAATACCCAGGAATATTTCTTCCCCTAAAAGTTCTCTATTCTTACACTGATAACATAAATATCAAAGTATCATGTACCCAGCAACTCTGTGAAACCCTCTTTCAAAGGAGGTTATCTCCTGGCTCTCCTAAACAAAATGCTAACAATATATCTGAAAGTCTGAGCAGAGTCTGTCTTTTGCTACAGTCATGCATTTATCTATAGACGGATGAAGACAAGAAATACAAATATGGGCTCAAAATGAACTGTGCTAATTTTTATTTTCTTAATAGGCCTTTTATTTTTCTGGAAGTAGAGAATAAATTAAAAAAAAAACTGATTAAGGGGAGCCTGGATGGCTGAAGTGATTGAGTGGCCAACTTTCGATATTGGCTTAGGTAGCAATCTCCCGGTGGTAGGATTGAGCTCTGTGTCAGTTCTGGGCTGAGCATGGAGCCTGCTTGGGATTCTCTCCCTCCCTCTCTCTTTCAAAATAAATAAATAAACATTTTTAAATTTTTTTAAAATAAAATACCAATCAAATAAAATATTGATATACAACATAACATGTAATATAGATTGCCATGAATAAATTTCTCATATCATAACCAGAGTTATCATTGGGAAGAAAGAAGATACTAATGTGGAATGAAGGAAGTCAAGAAATGTTACTGGGGGTAGGATCAGAACAGAAGTAATCAGTATGAATTCATGATTAAGTATAGATACATACATGTTTAGATTTTTTCCCTTTATCTGTTAAAAGTGCCTAGTAGCATAGAGCACATCTAGCACCCAGATCTTGGTTTCTAGGTATCATCCTCCATGAAAAGGAACCAGAGATCCTAGGAAATCTCCTAGGAGAAAGGAGAAATGGACTGTAGCTAGGACAGTACAAGACAAGTCTGGAATATCTTCTTATGCCAGAAAGCAAGGGAGTGCCCAAAAGGATACAGGAGCCTGCTTGAAGGACTACCACCAGCCAAATCTAGGAAGTCCAGCCAAATCCAGAACAATCTGAGCATTGATAAGGTAAGTAAGAGACTGCAATCCATTAAATAAAACAGAAATTCATGAGTCCATACTGATCGTATATAAACAATAAAGAAATAAATACAGAAAGTAGAAGGGATGGCTCTTCCCAACAGTAAAATGCCAACTCAGAAATACAGAGGAAGTGATAAGAGTTGAAAATTGTCATTTTGCAATAATCATAATATTCATTCAATCAGTATCACAAGCATGATATATAGAATACTTTATTTTCTTCTGAAATAATAAAATAAAATCCAAGACCTATAGATTTATTTTCATACAAGTTTTCCTAGATAAAAATGAGGGCTGTAATTGGTTTTAAGACAACTCTACTATGCTGTAATCACAGTGGTAAAATTCTGTTCTGGTGAAAATTGGTACTTTGTTAACACCAAGCTTCATAGTTTGAAAGAACACGTAAGAAGACTGATAAAAGGAAATAAGAATGGTTCCTTTCCTCAGCTCCCCACACACAGCATATATTACTTCTCGGGGAAGCGTAAAACTATTGTCTAGAAGCCAGAAAGGAAGAAAAAAAATAAACTAGAGAAAGTAAACTCATCTACAGAGTTTGAAATAGAGGAAAACAGGTGTGGAACTCTGGTTCTAGGTTTAAAACAATTTTATTTGAATTAATAACTACATAAAAATTAACCATATATCATTTTCTTGAGCAAAGGAAGAAGCCTAAGTCAGAGTTAAAATACACTGAGAATGGACAACTAAAGCAGTACTACAAGAGTCTATTGGCCCCTGCTGGCCTATATCATTAAGTTGTATACTTACCATGGGTGGGTTTTATAGCATGCAAATTATATCTCAATAAAAAAAAAACAAAAAAACAACAACGGGGTGCCTGGGTGGCTCAGTCAGTTAAGCAGCCGACTTTGACTCAGGTCATGATCTCACGGTCCGTGAGTTCGAGCCCCGCGTCAGGCTCTGTGCTGACAGCTCAGAGCCTGGAGCCTGTTTCGGATTCTGTGTCTCCCTCTCTCTGATCCTCCCCCATTCATGCTCTGTCTCCCTCTGTCTCAAAAATAAATGTCAAAAAAAATTAAAAAAAAACAAAACAAACAAACAAAAAACAAAACCCTGCTGTCATTTACTGAATACCATAACAGGAATTTGCACTAGGGTTTAAATAGCACTGCCTTCAGTGATATGCTGATAAATTTTTAAAAACCAGTTGACTGGTAGAAAGAATGTTTTAGCACATGATTTACAAAAAATAAAAATCACAAGACTCCTTATTGTAATTCCATACACTTCAGTGTAACCTGCTATTTCTTGCAAAATCCACTATCACTTTTTATAATTATTTCACCAACAAGTGTCAAGAATTCAAACTATAAATAAATGCTTGATTTTTATCTGATTCAGCAAAGAAGTTGTTCACATTAGTGACAGAGTGCAGTTCTGCTCTGAATGTTGGCTGACATTTTTGTTTCTATTGATGAGCAAGACAAAAGTGAAACAATGAAGATGTATGCCAGAACTTCACTTATTATTCAATGATGGGAGCAACTTCTTTGCTGAAATCATGATAATTTTCAAATACTGAGAGAATATTTCCTCAATTTTGGGAGGCTACTGACAATGTGACAGCTACAGCCATCACATGTGTTAAGTTTAATCTTCATTAACATTTTTACTATCACCTTGAGTCTGAAGACAATGGACAGCAAGTCAAGCTCTGCTTTGTATCACTTGACAATTCCCATAGTGTAAACACGCTCACCATGGCTAGTTTCAAGCAACCAACGTGACATCACTGAATGCAGAGCTGAGAAGAGACGTGCAGTATCACGTCTAGTGATAGTACTACTAACTAGTACTAGTAGTAACTAGTAGTACTACTAGTACTACAACTAGTATTTCCACATACGTATCTTATAAGCATTGCTAATGGTAAAACACTGAAAAACGATTAGAAAGGGATGAGTTTTGAGGTTTTTAACTTTTGTTTTTAAAATAATTTAATTGGTGGGGCGCCTGGGTGGCTTGGTCGGTTAAGCGTCCGACTTCGGCTCAGGTCATGATCTCACGGTCTGTGAGTTCGAGCCCCCCGTCAGGCTCTGGGTTGACGGCTCAGAGCCTGGAGCCTGTTTCAGATTCTGTGTCTCCCTCCCTCTCTGCCCCTCCCCTGTTCATGCTCTGTCTCTCTCTGTCTCAAAAATAAATAAATGTTAAAAAAAATTTTTTTAATAAAATAATTTAATTGGAAGTTTATGTAATTTAATTTTTAATAATAACAGTGTTTAACTTCCAGCTCATTAAATACCTGGTATTTCAACAATGGCTCTCATCAACCTCATCTAGCACACCACTGACCCTTCCTTTTACTATGGAGAAAGCTGAATGTCCCAGAGGCTGTCACTAATGAGGCCTGGTCACACAGGACAGTGCCAGCCAGGTCTGTCTATATTCAAACCTCTTTGTACCTCTCTTTGAAACGTAGGTAGCTGGTGACCTACTCACACATCAACACCCAAACACCTTAATGTGAGTGGACTTATCATTTGTTGGGGTAGTCATTGCTCTCCTTCCCAATAGGTGGAATGCAAAACGCAAGCAGGCAAGGAGGAAGGAACAAATGGAAAGAGAACAACTACCTGGCACTTTCGTTCAAGAGGCGGCAGGGTCGATTCCCTCCTGAGATGTGGCTAAATTAAGATTTAGCAACCAGCACTTGTGCAACAACTGGTAAAAATAATAGATCGTTTATTGGTTTTTTTTTAACGTTTGTCATTCAGGGTTGCATTTTACCCGTTTTCACTGTATTTAATGAAAACGTTATTAAAGACTCATCTTAGAGGTCACAGCAAAGGACAAATATTCAAATAAAATAAGTTTCCAAGAGAGAAAAAGAAATGTATTGGAACAAATCACTCAGCTTTTAACACAAACTTGGCCCCAAGTCTGGCCCACTCCTCCTCCACCATATTTTCAAATAGGCCGCCTCTGCCCTCCTTGACTGCCAACTAGTGGTGCCAGGTTGTGGCACATGCCAGCTTCACATCTCCCATTTCAAGGCATTTTGGGACAAAATACTATGATTAATTAGCATTAAAACGCGGTAAGTCATTAACATCGCTCAGGAGCCATCTTACACTGTGGAGTTCCAGTACAAAAGTGTTTTTGAAACTTTTTAGACACGGTAGGTTTCAGCAAAAAAGCGCGGTCTTACCGAGCGCGCAGAGAGAGACTTCGACTGCACACAGAGCCTCCACAGCAGCGGCGGCGCCAGCGCAGCGAAACGCAACGCAGAGCCTCCAGCCAGCGCCGCAGCCGCACTTGCGCAGTCAGCTCCTTCGCGGGCTGCTCAGCCCCGCCCCTCAGAGATGCGAAGTTCCCAGAAAGGCGCCAGGCAGAGAAACGCTCACGCGCGAGACGCGGCCGCGCAGGCGCAGTCAGGGCCCCCTCACCTAGCCGGAGCCTTTTCCCCTCCGTGGTCTTTGGCTTGCGAAGTGCCGCTGGGCTTCGCATTTGTTGAAAGGCTGGGGTCGTGGACCCCCGCAAGGTGTCAGCAGCACGGAGGTGCAGGGCGTCGTCGAGGGTGGGGGGCCGGGCGCCGCCGGTGGCGCGCTCCGCCCCGGGGCCCCCGCCACTGCTCTGGGCCAGGCCCTGGCTCCAGCCTCCGTCCCGGCCCCGGCCTCGCAGTTCACCCTGCTGGTGATGCACCCCTGCGGAGGGCAGGACGAGTCTGCGGCGGAGGGCGTTCTCAGACAGCCTCCGGCCCTGGGGGACGGCGCCGGGACGGGCAAGTCCATTAGGTACCTGTGCGAAGTGGCGGGGGCTGGCGAGGAGGAGGCAGGGGAGGACGAAGCCGACCTGCTGGACACTTCAGACGCCCCGGGGGGAGGCGAGAGCACGGCTAGTTTGGAGGATCTGGAGGACGAGGAGACACACTCGGGGGGCGAGGGCGGCAGCGGGGGAGCCCGGAGACGGGGTGGCGGCGGGGGCAGCATGAGCAAGACCTGCACCTTCGAGGGCTGCAGCGAGACCACGAGCCAGGTGGCCAAGCAGCGCAAGCCTTGGATGTGCAAAAAACACCGCAACAAGATGTACAAGGACAAGTACAAAAAGAAGAAAAGTGATCAGGCCCTGAACTGCAGTGGGGCCGCCCAGCCTGGCAGCGCGGGAAACGTCAGACTGGAGGTATCAGACCTTAGCTGGGGTCTTGGGGAGTGGGAGGTGGTTAGGGGGAGAAACAACACTCTTAGCGCAAACCGCGTTTCCAGCGCTGCCCGCCGGCTCCCAAATGGCCAGGTTGCTATGGCTCGACTTGTGGCAGAGAGTTAGTGAGTGCTTGTCCTAAATTAGAGTTTATACACACATGTGCAAAGCCTTAACCGTTCGGGTACATCCTTGTGAGAGATGAATGTGTCAGTGGAAATGTTGTGACATATCAGCAGACCTGTTATTTCAAAGATCTGCAATATGGGCTGGAAGGACAGGTAGTAAGTGAATGATGTGGTTCATCGCTAAAGGAGCAGGCAAAGAGACCTTAGGAAACTAGATGAAATTATACTTTAGAGAAGGTAATCTCTTCCTGATTGCATTACCCTATTCACAGCGTACTGTTACCAGTATCCCTATTTTAGTACCCAACTCTTAGTACCCCATTGCTAAGTACTCTGTTCTTAGTGCCCTGGTCTCCCTTAATCTTATTCTTTTGTACTCTGTTTTCAGTAACTCTATTCTCAGTAGCCTTATACTGTCCTCAGTACTCCCATGCTTAGTACCCTGTACTTAACCTTGCTCTCAGTATCCCTTTTCTTAGTACCTTGTTCTAACTATCCCTTTTCTTAGTGCCCCTAGAAAGGGAAATGGAATAATAATGGGGTGTAGGTCTCAGAAGATTTTTGGAGTGTTTAATTTGAATTGTTTTGAAGGTTAAAGCCAGTGCTCTGGTGTTGGACTTTGGGCTACAAATCTCCATTCCATCATCATTTGCTGGTGGTGTGGCCTTCTTGAATAGGTTGTTAAACTCTTAGAAGCTTCAGCGTCTTCATCTGTAAAGTGGATTTTAAAATGGTACCTGGTTTGTAATGTTGCAGTGAACATGTGAAATAGTCCATATTGAGTGTTCACACAGTGTTCACACTATCTAGCAGATAGTAAAAGCCAATAAACCTTAGCCACTATTATTGTCATTATTCGTAGTATACTTGGAAGTTGTTACAGATAAGCAGATATTTCATCTGTATGTTTTCCTCCTTTTAATAAAAGCTATAGCCCCTCAGTACATTGAAAAATTGAATTTTGTTAAAAATGATCCAGAAAAAATTTTAAACTGAAAGCTGTCCTAGAATGTATTCTGAAAGTCTTTAAATTTCTTAGTTTTTGCTGGACTTGAACAACCTCCTCATTGCCAAAATTTTAGACTTTGGGATTGTTTATAAATGTAATGTTATAACTATTTTTAAAATTTATAGCCCTCAACATCTCACACTTAATTTACACTAATTAGGGCCTGAGTGACTTCTCTTTCCCTTTTATCTCATTGAGTCTTAATCTGTTTAGGGTAAAAGGATTTATTTGAGAATCTGATAAAACCTAATGAACCCTTTTCCCAGAAAAAATATATACATGTAGGTATTTAATTTGCATACACATTATAGAGTTCAAAACCCCTGTGGACCTGAACCTGTGTCCTTGTAAAATGTATTTTACCAAATCTTAGATTACAAGGAATTATGGAAATAAGCATTTCACTTATTAGAGAATGAAAGT
This sequence comes from Lynx canadensis, assembly GCF_007474595.2. Taxonomy (NCBI): domain Eukaryota; kingdom Metazoa; phylum Chordata; class Mammalia; order Carnivora; family Felidae; genus Lynx; species Lynx canadensis. The sequence goes on from NC_044303.2 coordinate 15,405,982, forward strand.
AAGGTTGATTTTTTGCCCCCTATATGTTCCAAAGTTACTCCTGTGTTTCAAATTCACTTCAGAATTCTTCAGAGAGAGAATATACTTCTTTTCAAGAAAGAGGTATTTTACCTATAGTTACTTTTATTCTTTTAACTGTACAGCTTTTACATCTACAGTTTGAGGAAAATGTATAAAAGGCAAATAGATACTGAATTAAGTCTCCCCCTCGACGTCCCACAAAGAAGAATCTTAATAATTTTCCTATTCTAAAATAATTTGCATGATTTTTTAGGAAAGAGAAGTAATTGCTATAAGCAAGAATTAATACCCTGCTGTACCATTTGTCTTATATTATGGGACACTTTACCAGTTCTGAGACTTCAAGAGCTGTAAGTCTTTATCTTTGTTGAACTGAGTGTGAAGAAAACCAACAGTGACCATCAGGATATAAGGAGCAACTGTATAGCACTTCTTTAGTAGTGGAAAGGAGGACAGATCATTATAGGCTGAGATACTCTGGAAAGGCTTTACAGAGAAAATATAACTCAGTATAAGCCAGAAAGGGTGGCTAATAGTTTATGCTTTATCAGCTAAGTGTCTGATGTGCCAGACACTGTGCAAAGCTGTAAATGGAGTGTCACATCCTTTAGCAATGCTAGATAGGTGCTGTATTTCACATACATGGAAACTAAGGCACGGAAAGGTGAAGTAACTTGGTCTAGGTCTTATAGCCAGCAAATATTCAAACCCAAGTAGTCTGATTCTAGAGCCTTCACTCACATAGTGTATCCTCACACAATACTGTTTCCCTCGAATTTGGGTAGGTGAAAGAAAACGAAGCTCATCTTAGTAAAAAAAGGGAAGTGGGAATACAGAAGACACTTTTGGGAAGAAACAGGAGGACCACTCTAGCTAGAGTGGAATATTTATGTGGAAAATTCATGAAAAATAAATTTGGAAAGAGAATTGGAAACCAGTTTATGTATGGTATTGAATGGCTGGTTATGGGATTTAGGTTTGGAGTCTTTAAATGAAGCTTCTAATTAGGAAGTAACAGGGCTCTACTCTAATGGGATGGTTTAAAGTTAAGGCTTGTAGACTTAGAGATTTAGGAGATTATTATAGTAGGACTGATGGGCAGTGGTAGGGGTCTTCTGTAGTGTGAAAAGCAAATTAGAAATTAAGGTTTTTAAAATCATTTACATAAATCAAATAAGGAACAAATATATACAATATTTAGTCTATGCATCTAAAAGTGTATTATATGAGAGAACACATAAAAGGAACTAGGGTTAAAATAATTGACTTACGGGGTTGATCATTATCCTTAAATATCTAAAAGGCTATCGTTTAGAAGAAGCAGTAGGTTTATTTTGCGTAGTTTAAGTAACTAGGAACCTTAGGTGAAAATCACAAGACATATGTCTTTCAGCTCGACCTAAATAAAAGCTACCTAGATGTTGGAGTTACTTAAAACTAAACGGGATGCCTCAAAAGTTGGTAAACTCCTTAGGGCAAAAGGTGTTGAAAATTTTTGAAAAAGGAATTTGAACACTGTAGAAGTTTGGACTAGCTGACTCAAGGTTATTTCTACTACAAGCTTCTGTGTTTTTGTGACATTAACATTGTGAATCTACATAGTGCTTTTCTGGGGTTGTAAGAATAACACCATCAAGTCAGTTTCATTATTTCGTTTCTGTGCACACAAAAATGACATGTAGTTAATCCTGTGGGGAGCGAGGGAGGAAGAAATTATTTTTGTTTTCTCTGGTATCAGAATGCTCTTTTTACAGTTTTTTTTTTTTTTTTCCTTTACATTTTGCGGCCTAAAGTGTTTAGGGATTGAACATTTTTGTCACATCCAGTTGATAAACTTCTCATAACGAAAGAGAGAAAGTGGATATTTTAACAGAGAACTCAGAGCCAGTGGGGAAAGAGGTCAGGAGAAGAAAACAGCTTCAGTAACCACCTAAATAAAGAGCAAAGAGAGGAGAGTAAATTTACGTATGGCTTCATGGTAAAACACTTACAGTTTTATATTTGCTTAGTTAGAATTTCTGGGTGTGGTCAGTATTGTATCAGGTTTTCTAAGAGTCAGAATATCTTAGTTAACTACAACAATATTTAGTTATGCCAGGAAAATTGTGAGTATTTTAAGATTCTGTCAGGTAACAGGATATATATTTGGTAGTTAGTGCTGATTTTGTTTAGTTACGGATGTCTCAGACTATGGTTTTCATTTTAGAACTTAACTATTTTGGCTATACCAATAGCAGGAGATTATTTATACCAGTGCTTTCTAGTCTTTTCAAAGCCAGTTTGTCATTTTTTTCCTAGTGACTTCCAAAGTTTGAAAGCTTCGTCTATCAGTTGCTTCTTTAATATTTTACTGCTCCCCCTCCCCGCATTTAACTGTTGTTAAATGGGCAAGAAACTATCAGGGTGTCTCATTAGCAATATGTAAATTGCCTTTGAGTTATGTATTTATGACAAACTTTGTTTTGGCCTGGGTGGCTTTATCTGAAGAGAATGTTTAATTTCCACTTGGCATTTTTTGTAATATTGAAAATAGCTAACAAGTAACTCTTTGCTTCTTCCACCTCTGCCCCACTATTGATTTTGAGACCTTCAAGAGACTGGAAATCCCAGGTTGGAAATCGTAGAAGGTGAGGGAGTGAAGAATGTCCTATAAAATTAACTGCCATCCCTTTACCTATGACTTAAACAGGGATTTTCCCAATGTTTCACAGGGACTAAGCAAGAAGGAAGAGAAGCTGAGACCCATTCCTTACATCATTGAAAGCTTACAATCATGGATTATTACTTAACTTAATCCTATTTGTATTTTTATCATTTATCCCAGGAAAGTACAGATAACATACTCTCCATTGTTAAACAAAGAACAGGAACCTTTGGGGATCGTCCTGCAAGACCCACTCTTTTAGAACAAGTGTTAAATCAGAAAAGACTGGTAAATATCTGTTTGTAAAGTACTTACAAATTTGTGAACAAAAGTTTTTGTAAATAGAATTATGTAGCTTTTGTGATTTTAAAACTTGTTAAACGGTTACCAGGATCGAATTGTTCTTCCACCACACACTAGAATGTCATAATGCTCTCCCAAAACTGGATGAGCTGAAACACCTTTATTCCTATATCTTCACTGACTAAACCTTGAATATCTGAGCAAGATAGGGTTTTAAAAGAGACTTTCTTTGTACTGAATTCTGTGATTTATGGGATAATGCTTTAGTGGTATGGAAGTATAATTAGGTTACCATTTAAGAAAGATCTCTATTATAAACTTGGTAGAAGGCATCAGAATTCAATCAGAAAAAGAGAGATTATTCAATAAATACTGAAATAACTGGTTAATAATTTGAGGACAAAAAAGAATTTAACTAATCATGTCACTGTACGTCAAAATAAATTCCTGATAAAGATTTTTAAAAAATGGCATTGAAACTTTATCTCAAAAATATTTTTCTGGCTTAAAAGAAATAGACAAAATTACAAAGAAATGAATACTATAGTCAAAAATGGTGGTTTAAAAATGCAAACTTCAAAATAACATATAGGAAAAATCTTTGCAACAAATATAAGAGACTGTGGTTAATATGGTTGACATTTTTAGTTTACAAAATATTTATATAAGTTGATGAGGAAAAAGTTTTGACTTTAATACATAGCAAAAAATATGAACAGGGAAAAAAAGCAGAAATGCCACCATTTAATGATATGAAAAGGTATTCAATGTCAGTAAAAATCACAATAAACAGTACAACAGATGAAAATTATTTAAATGATAACAAACAATGACGTTGAGGGTTCCATGAACTAGATACTCATTCTTTTGATGGTATCATATGTTGGTATAATAAGACTTCTGCAAAGCAGTTTGGGACTATGTATCAGAAGTCTCCAAACTAATCATTCATTTAGCTCAGCAGTCATACTTACTGTGGAGATCTTTGCAGGAAATAAATTCTGTATATGGATAAAGTTAAGCATAAAGATGTTGCCAGAAATGTAATTATCACAGTTAGTAAAATTGTAGTTTAAACAGCTTAAATGCTCAAACAGTGTCATAATAACTGAGTAGACTACTGTGCATTTACTTAATAGAATTTGGGACTATCTTTACAAATACATGTTTTTATTGAAGTATGGTTGACTACAAGTAAGTTTTAAAACCAGTAACTAGAAAATGTACTTTGCTCTAATGTTAAGGTTTTTTGTTTTTGTTTTTTTTAAGTTTATTATATTGAGAGAGACAGAACAGTCAGGGGAGGGGCAGAGAGGGGGTGGTGGGGACAGAGGATTTGAAGCAGTCTCTGTGCTGACAGCAGAGAACCTGACATGGGCCTCGAACCCACAAACCGCAAAATCATAATCTGAGCCAAAGTCAGATGCTTAACCAACTGAGCTACCCAGGTGCCCCTCTAATGTTAAGTTTTAACATCAGTATTTAATGATAGTATTTCCACCTTGTTCAGTTTATCTTTTTCAGTTTTTTGGAACCAAAGTATTTTTTCTCCTCATCAATTTCTATAAGTATTTTATTATAGTAAAATCATACTAACCAGAGTCTGTTATAGTTGTTATATGACTTTATATTTTAAAATGACAGTTGTACAAAACTGTATATATTTTTTTTGATCAGTCATATTCTGTCTTTTCTGAACTTTTGGTAATGTGCTAATATTACTTTTATTAATACCTATATACCCATACACACACACACACACACACACACACACACACACACACACACACGCTTTAATTTCTTCAGAAAGACTTAATAGGCTAGTGGGAGAAATTGGATCCTTAAGTGGATTTCCACACTAGCATCTAACAGCCATTTTCACATGTGGCCCCTTTTCATGTCCTTGTTTTTCTTGCTATAATCTTGGGCCAGTGCTATTCTTGGCTGTTTGCTCTTATGTTTCATAGACAATATATATGCTGGCACATCAACAAAGCATTTCCTTTGTGTTCAAAGTCACCAATAAGATCAGGCTTCACTCACTATTTTTAGGTTTTAGTATTTTGATGTATGACATCAAATTTTATTATTATTAGTTTGCAGTTTAATTGCAATGCATCAGATGCAAGGGTGAATGCAAAGACATGTTTTATAAGCATATTGTGCCTTGTGCAGGGACATAACAGTAATTTTATAGCATGTGAAGATAATCCCATAAGAATAATGTTAACAAATACATTTTTTCTTTTTAAGTCATTACTAAGAAGTCCAGAAGTGGTGCAATTTTTACAGAAACAGCAACAACTATTAAATCAGCAAGTTTTGGAGCAAAGACAACAGCAGTTTCCAGGAACATCAGTGTGAAAGAATCTATCAAGAAGATCTACATGGTTTTTATTTTGTTGTAGTAGATGGACATATTTTTATACTAAAGATAAATGGGGTAAGACATGCCAGTGAAACATAAGCAGTCATTTCCTGTAAATGTATGTGTGCATTTGGGGATAAATAAGTATTGCACTTTGTGCATCTAATCCTTTCAGGTTACTGTGAATTTGAAGAAACAGCTTATCTTTCCAAAATAACATTTAATTACCGTTGTTTTTTTAAACAAAGTGTTCCTCTTCAGTCATAGTTACTGAAGGTAATGGAGCAGTTACTTTCTGTGGAAGTCAAAAAGTTAATAGATACTAATCTTTGGTCATTTAATTCAGTGGTTCTTATCAAGGGTCATCTGCAAATGTATGGATATGTTTTTGTTGTCACAGTGACCTTGAAAACTCCTAGTTTTTTAGTGAATGGGTCAGGAATGCTAAGTGTTGTATGGTGTCTGGCATGGCCCTTCACAACTAATAATTATCTTACCCACAATGCCAGTAATCCTTCTCTTAAGATACACTGATAGTTGTGATACTACTTGTGGTGATAAAATGTAGTCAGGGCACCTAGAATTGGATTCTTGTAATAACCTTTCCTTTACAGTTAAGACTGGAGCTGTCAAAGAGGTAAGCATATTTTAAATGTGTAAGGAAAGTGATCATTGTTACTATCTGTGAAATTAGGATGTGCATTTCTTTTCAGGCATGTGCTGCTAAAACCTAGGAAAGGGGTTATCTAAGTACACTGGAATGAAAGCATCTCTTCAAGTTGGCTTCTCACTTCATGTTACCTATTAGTATTGATCTCTTTTAAAGCAGACTTGTGTGTTAAATCTGTGAACGGTATATAGATGTATCTCATTCCACCAATGTCAGGACAAAAAAAATTTTTTTTGATACTCATTTTCCTTTTCAAAAAGAGATTCTGAAAGTAAAAATAACACTCCACCATTTTGTCAATGTTTTCCGAAACAGCTAATTTAAGATCGTATTATTCCTAAAGTTCACAGAATGATGGGTAACTGGATAGATAACTTTTTCCTTGTATCTTCTCCTAGGAAAAGTTTTAAAAGGCAAGCCTACCAATAAGAGTAACCAATCAAATGTCAAGAGAGGATTTCCAATGTTAGATAATAAATGTATGTCTCTTAAGTCTAACTGCAAAATGTGTTTGTTTCTTGGGTTTTAAGCCCTGAAATATGTATCCAGTTAAACTTAGTCATGGCTGTTCTAAGAAGTACTTAAGGAGAGAAAGAATATTTTTGTTTATTTTTTATGTGTGGTTTATACCTGCCTATCTGTGCAAAAATAACAGATTTCACCAAAATTATTCATTAAAGCCCAGTTGTTGACCTTTGCATTGTCTGATTCACTTGTTCTCTTCTTCAGTTTTTTCACTCTGGATGCAGAGGAATTCATTTACATTTGTTATTAACTGTTAGTTCTCTTACTTACGGTATTGGAGCTTTACTTAATTCCTACAGTGTAAATAAACTTTTATGGTGAAAAAAAATCAGCTTATCCTTTAAATAGGATAGGAGGCATATGAAAGGAGGGAAAGTAATAGGCCAGGGAGTACTGAATTAAAATAAAAGAGATTGAATTTATGTATATGTAAGTATCTATCTCAACATATACTTGCAGATAAATCACTAAAACAATAAGGTTTTTACTTATTTGGGGGTAGATTTATTGCATGTGTCACTACTAGTTTATCCCCCCATGTGCTCATAACTTTCACCTTATGGCTTTACAGCTCCTCCCACCAGGAAATTGACTTTATTTACCTACCCCTTAAATCTGAACAACTGGCCTGTGACTTGTTTTAGCCAATAGAATGCATAAGAAATAATATGCCAACTTTGAGTAGATTTCCAAAGATTTTGAATAGTTGCCCTTGTTCTTTTAGAACCCTACTCAGCTGCCTACTAGCCTAGCCCAGCCTAGTTTGCTGGACAAGGAAACACATAGCCCAGGCACCTTAGTTACCAACAGCCTGTAAAAGCCAGGCATGTGAGTGAGGCTATGCGAGACTAGCTTTCCCCCAGGCGACCTGCCAGCTGACTGTAGATGCATTTGAAATCCCAACCCAAATCAGCCAAACCTAGCCCAGAACTACAGAACCACCCAGCTGACCTGTAGAGTTGTGAGCAATAATAAATGTTTATGACTGTAAGCCACAATGTTTTGGGGCGGTTTGTTACACAGCATTCTTGAGAGTAGGTAACTGATACACCTAGCTATATAGTTATTGCTGCTTAACAAACCACCCCAAAATCTAGTGGTGTAAAACAACAGTTTATTATCTCTCATAGTTCTGTATAGGATTGCTGTAGTTTTAAATAGTTGTACAAATACTTTGAAGCTAGGTGTGGCAGGCTGTACTTTCCAAAGATGGCCACAACAAAGTCTCCCATTCCACATGCTCTTATGTGATGTGGCCCATTAAGGACTGGATTTTAGGGGCATCTGGGTGGCTCTTATCAGTTAAGTGTCCAACTTCTAATATCGGCTCAGGTCATGATCTCATGGTTCCTAAGATTGAGCCCCGTGTCGGGCTCTGCACTGACAGTGTGGAACCTGCTTGGGATTCTCTCTCCCCCTGCCCTCTGTCTCTGCCACTATACTGCTTGCATGCACACACACGCACAGCATGTACACACTCTCAAAATAAATATTAAAAAAAAAAAAGAATTGGATTTTATTTTGCTACCCCCTTGAATCTGGGCAGGCCCTATTCCCACTTTAACAGAGTAAGACAGATGTAATGCTATGCTAGTTCAATTGAGACTGGAGGAAAGAGGACACAATAAATACATTTATTTATATAAATATAAATAAGCTTCCAGCTTCTGTCTTCCAACAAAGTCAGAGATCAACTGCCAAGATAGAGTGGGGAGTTGATAAGAAACTTTAGAAAAAAGGCAAAAGTTGGAAAGACACATTGAAGTCAATGAGATGGCTAATAGTAGTCGCTTGCTAATAATCCCGATAATCTGTTTTTCCCTTCTTTCACAATAGAATTTTGTGTTGGGAACATCGCCACACAACAAGATAGCTGATTTTCACATGATACCATGCTAAAGAAACCAAACATAAATGATGTGTGGACGATTCCATTTATATAAAGTACAAACGCAGGTGAAGCTTGCTGTTAGAGTTCAGGTGTGGTTAGACTTGGGAGGGGGTAGAACCCAGGAAGAGGCATGAAGAGGCTGCTGGGGTTCTGGTATTATTATTCTTGCCCTAGATGCCAGGCATGCAAGTGTGTTCTGTTAATGAAAGTTCAGCAAGCTATACGTTTTATATACATATACATCATATTCACATGATTTTTTTTTAAATTTTTTTTTTTTAACGTTTATTCATTTTTGAGACAGAGAGAGACAGAGCATGAACGGGGGAGGGGCAGAGAGAGGGAGACACAGAACCCGAAACAGGCTCCAGGCTCTGAGCCATCAGCCCAGAGCCCGACGCGGGGCTCGAACTCACGGACCACGAGATCGTGATCTGAGCTGAAGTCGGACGCTTAACCGACTGAGCCACCCAGGCGCCCCCATATTCACATGATTTTTATGTTTTTCAGTATATTGTATTTCAATATTTTTAAGTTTTTCCTTTTTAAGACTATTTATCAGCTGCTCTTGCATGTGAGTAAATTCTGGCCAAGAAAGTAGAAGCAGAATGATGTATGCAATGTCCAGTTAGTGCCCTGAAAGAAAGCAGACAGCCCACTTTCCTTCCTCCATCTTGCGTTAAATGTGGACAAAGCAGCAGATCACCTGTAGGCCAAATGAGGTTAATTCACTGGGGATAAAGGAACAAGATAGAAGGATCCTCCTTAGATGGCCTCCATGCATGTGGAGGAGCAGAGCCACCACCCGAGCCTGAAACCCCTTGTTTTTGGATGACTACGTGAAAGAAATGGAATATCCTGTGTCTGCCATGATTATTATGATGTCTCTGTTACATCCAGCCAAGCCATATCCTAAATAATACTATGGGTAAAAGGATTGCTGAATAAAGATTTGGAATACTGGAAGCCAGGAATCTGTAATGGCGTTCTGCAGTCCAGCTGTCATGGTAGGAAAAATACGTATTACAGGCTTGATCTCAGATTGATTTAGTGGAAGAGGAGGACGAGGAAGTTAGGATACTTTTGAGAGAGTGCTTTCAGTAACAAGATAGAGTTCAGGCTGAGCAGAGGAGAAATGAGGGCAACAAGGAATGGGGTTTTCTGTGAGATTGCAGAGCCAAATGTCAGAAGAATGAGAGAGCACAAGATATGTAAGCTAGGAAACTAGTGGTATGCATCACGATGGATTAGTGACAGCCCCAGTGCTGTTATGCTCTATAACAACATATGTTTCCGTGAGTCAAGCTCTTTGAAATCACTAGCTGTAAGACCATTCCCAGGCTTCCACTAGGAGTGTGATTCAGAGGGATGGATAAACAAGCCTGTAAGACTTAATGACAAATGTCACTCCAGGAGGGCTCACTCCAGGGAGAAACAGAGTGATTTACTTCAGCTCATCAACCAGCAGCTCTAGAGTATTGCAAAAACTTGCTAAGAAAGTGATCATAAAAGAAAAAAGAAAGACAACTGTAAAATAGATATCTTGCTTCAGAAGTAGTTAACCCGAACTGTGGAGAAAAAGAAGACAACCAACCAGATAGCCCTCAAAAGACCAGTCAAAGGTCATATTGGTCAAAAATTATCATGGGCGCCTGGGTGGCTCAGTTGGTTAAGCATCCAACTTCATCTCAGGTCATGATCTTGCGGTCTATGAGTTCAAGCCCCGTGTCGGGCTCTGTGCTGACAGCTTGGAGCCTGAACCTGCTTGGATTGTGTGTCTCTTCTCTATCTGCCTCTTAGTGCCCTGCTTGCACTCTCTCTCTCTCACAAATAAACATACATTAAAAAAAATTGTTTTTTTAATTATAAGTCATCTATAGTCAAAGACTTTATTATGAATAGGCAAATACAAAAGGGTTCTAACTAATCTTACCAAAAATTATATATATTTATACACACATACAAGCTTGTATACAAAACTGGGAGTTACTTCCATAAAGGAAAACTGGGGCACTGATGGTGTGGAGTAGCAGAATGGGGGGTTCAGTGGTTAGGAGACCATCTTTCATCAAAATAATGATTTGTACTGCTTGAATTTTTACTAGTGCATGTATGACCTTTTCAAAAATGTTTTACTGTTTTTTTTTTTTTTTTTAAGAGAGATAGTGCAAGCAGGGCATGGGGCAGAGAGAGAGAGAGAGAGAAAGAGAGAGAGAGAGAGAATCTTCAGCAGGCTCCATGCTCAGCACAGAGCCCAATGTAGGGCTCAATCCCACAACAATGAGATCATGAACTGAGCCAAAATCAAGAGTTGGACGCTCAAATGGACTAAGCCACTCAGGTGCCCCAAAAATGTTTTTCTTATTACAAACTGAAATGAAAATGCTTTTTCCTTTGCTTCCTATTTCAGTTTATAGGGAGAATATTTTTACTAATCTTTATTTCCATATACGTAGCACTTATTTATAGTGCAGTTTCCTAACATCCATTCTGAAGTCCAGATGTAAACTTCCCTCCTGGAGGTACATAAAGAAAGTAGATTATAATCTGAAGACAGCATGTTAGAATGATACCAATTCTCTAGCATTTTCTAAGTTTCAAAAACAACTCTGTCTACTTACTTGATCCTTACAACAATACTGTAGTGTGCTCACAACAGTTATTTTAAAAAATGTTTTTAATCTTTATTTTTGAGAGAGAGAGAGAGAGTACAAGGGGGAGGGGAGGGAGACTCAGAAGCAGGCTCCAGGCTCCAGGCCCCGAGCCATCAGCACAGAGCCCAATGTGGGGCTGAAACCCACAAACCGCGAGATCATGACCCGAGCTGAAGTCCCACACTCAACCGACTAGGCCACCCAGGCACCCCTCACAATGGTTATTTTATAGATGAGGAAGCAAGCTTGCAGAGGTTGTCCCTTGCTCAAGATTGCACAACTAGCAGGATTTAAATCCAGGCCTTCTGATTCCAAGTTACTTACTGCACGCTATTGTAAGTAGTGTGAGCCACGTACGTTATCATGGTGAGGCCAGTGCTGTTGGAACACAGACTTTACATTTGACAATGGATGTGCTATCATAAATAAATAGAGCCTTTGTACAGTAACCCCTTGAGTTTTAGAAGCTTAAAAAAATTATTTACACCCTGATTATATTACTTTTAAAAAGTACTTCCATGTGTTAATTCATTGGAACCTCAGAACATGGCAAGTATTGTCTCTGTTTTTGGATAAGGAAAGAAACTCAAGAGAAGTGACTTATAAAACAAGTCCAACTGTTGGACGCAGAGCCAAGATTTGAACTTAAATCTTGTCTCCAAAAATGATGCTCTGTCCACAGTAGCATGTTGTTGCTGAAGTAGAAGCTAACACTTTTAAATGTCTGGTTTCAAACAAGGTAGGCACTTCAATACATGCTAATTTTTACATTTCTGTATGCACACACATACATAATTTTATATAAATACATCAATGTAATCATATTATGTATACTGAGGATTTGGGGCTTGTTCCACTTTTTGTTCCATTTTTTGGTTCCCCACCCTCTTGTTCCATTTTTTGGTTCCCCACCCTCAGTCTTCCATGCACTGCCCAACTTCCACATAAACTAAGTCAACAACCTAGCATGTGGTCTTTATTTTTTTCTGTTTTATAAATTTTAAACACATATGTACACCTATAGCAACCATCAGTTACATAAAAATGTAGGCATATAATTCACATCATATATTACTTTTTTATGCTCTAGAACCATGTAGATAGAAGTCCCCCTGAGTCACTTCTATAGCTCTGATTCATTGCTTTAGATGGCTGCAGGGCATCTCATGACAGCAATGTATCATCACATTCTATCATTCCACTGCTGATGGCATTCACCTGGTGTCCAGTTTCCTATCCCTATGGACAATGTTGCATCCCTGGCATGCATCCTTACATGCTGGTATGTACTGGTGGTTCAATGGCCTTGGAATAGATTCTCATAAATGGGATTGTCGGATGGAGGGAAATATATAGATATGTGTTTTCTCTAGATATTATTATATCCCCCCCCCCAAAAAAAAACTCTACTAACTGCAAATGTCTATCAGAAATAAAGGAGAATTTCTTTTCTTGTATTTGCCAGCAGGAATTATTATTCTTTTTTAACTCTTTCTGAAAAGATATGTACTGGCAATTGTTACATGTACTAGCATTTCCCTGAATAGTAGAAAATTTGAGTACCTTTTCATGTATGCTTGTTGGTTATTTAGACTTGCTTCTCTATGAATTGCCTAGTGATATCCTTTGTCTATTTTTTCATTAGGCTTCCTTTTTCTATTCAATGTGTAAAAAGTCTGGTGAATATTATAAAAATTAACCCTGTCATTTTTATTCTTTTTTTTTTTTTTTTTTTGCTAAACTAAAATATGCCTATTTATTCCTTTAATGGTAATTTTTGCCACACAAGCCTTCCATTTTTGTATATTTCAACAGATCTGACATTTCTTTTGTGGCTTTTGGGTTTCTAATGTTGGTTTAAAAGATCCAATTTGGGATCTTTAAAATGACTGTTGATTTATAATATCCTATTTCTTTTTCTAGAATTAGAAAACATAATTAATACAAGTTTTGTCAAATAGTCCTAATTTATTTTGTGTAACTAATTGACACAGACAATTTAGTAATCTTTTTTATCATTGTGACTCCTTCAACTTCTCATTTTCTTTAGCTTTGAAAATGAATATTAGCATGACAACAGACACTGCTGAATGACACATACATTTGCCTGTGTTCAGACAGCAATTTATTTTAATGGGCTGAACTGCCTCATTACAGAAAAAAAGTCTGATTAAAATATTGCTTTCATTGAGTTGAAAGTTAACAAATGTTTTTTAAAAACTATTTCAGTGAAGGTATTTGAGCTGTTTGTAATTAGATGAGTTGATCTCATCTCCTATTCAGGATACAGGCTCCTTTCCTCTATTATCCTCACATATATTACTTCCCCTCCACATAACCATTTGTAAGCATGGAGACGAACAGTTTTTGTTATCATATACTGCAGCAAATAAATCTTTCCTCTTCGTAAGTTTACCCTAATGATACAGAATCACATGCAACCTTTTCTAGTTGAAAAACCACAAAAGAAGTTATGACTAATGAGATTTTCTGTTTTCCTCTCTTACAATTGCACCTTATATCATTTACTGTCCTCAAGTTGGAGACCAAAGTCAACACTAAAAAGACTTTATATCAGTTGCCTTTGAAAATCTAATAACAGGGTACATTAATAATATTACATTGATATTAAACATTTGCACAAAAATGTATTACTACGTATTATAGTTATATAAAAATACACATACATACCTGAACTTTCCCATGATGTTGATTAGAATCATCTGAGGTGGTTGGGGCACCTGGGTGGCTCAGACTCTTGATTTTGGCTCAGGTCATGATCTCACAGTTTGTGGGATTGAGCCCGCATCAGGCTCTGCACTGACAGCGTGGAACCTGCTTAGGATTCTCTCTCTCCCTCTCTCTGCCCCCCCCCCCTTTCATAATAAACATTAAAAAAAAAATCATCTGAGGGGGGATTGTGAGTATAACTGTGACAGCATTATTTCCTTCAGAAAGTGAGGGAACCTGAGTCTTGAGAAATCAGTATCTTTCTAAGATGACCAAAAGTTGTCTGCCACTGTGAAAACTTAAGTTTGCTTCTAGTAGGGCAGTGCTCAGAGACCCTTGTTTCCAGGCTCCTGGACTACACTTGTAAAGCTGGCCTTTTCTTTCTAAAAGAGACTTCATGGCATGGACACTCTGCCTTTTGTGCTAATGCTTGGGCCCTTGTATCCAACTATGTGCCTGAATGAGAAAAGCCAAGCATTCCATTCATACTGAGGTACCGTTTTCTCTTCCTTACATCGAAATGATATTTTGCTACGTTTCCTAGGTCTCTTCCATTTCTCGTTTACCTCTTTTGTGCCGGCAACAATCAAAATTGCCCTTGGCTCACTAGTCCCAGATACTTGCTACCTGTAAATAGGGCATAAAGTCCATCCAGTATCTCATTTCTTGAACACTTCTGGCTTTGTTTGCAACTGGAAGATGACTACAGCCCCTGCCCCAGGCCAGGCATCGCCCATTCTGAACGAGTATGAGAACTTAGAACTGACACACAAGGAGCAAACACTCAGGTGCTCGCTGTGGAGAGGAAGGCAGGTGCCTTCTGACCAGCAAGCACCAGGCCCTACCTGAACTCTTCTAGATGCAAAGTGAAGGTCAGATGCTGGGATCAGCACAGTGACTATGCCAACGCAGCAGCAGCAGGAACAGCAGTGTCCTCAGAAGCCAGCCCTGCCTGTCTACACTGTACCCTTGCAGGGAAATGTCATAGCTCACCTCTATTAATAATTGGAGGCAGGAATTGATTGTTCTATTTCTAGCAACCAAAACAGCAAGTCTTCCCACATCGTCTAGGAGAGAAGCGAGGACTTCGAACAGAGATCTCTTAAATAGCTGATGTACTGTCAAAGCAACTCGAGCCAGGATAGTGATCAGAACCAAAGTAGCAACTACTCAGTAATAAATTACAGGTGCTTTCAAACAGGCATGCCTGCACTTTGTGAGAAGAAGCCGCTTTCACCTGAAGCCTCCTGATGAATCCAAGACAAAGTTTCGTCAACATTGCGAACCTAAGAATGATGGTTATGACCACTGCTTCAGTTATCCAACACACCACCCCCAAAGCATAATGGCTTAAATTAACCACCTTTTTGTTGTCATTGCTCGCATGCGGTGGGTTGGCTGAGCTCAGCTGAGGGGTTCTGGTGGTTGGGTCTGGGATATCTCATGGGACTGCATTCAGATGGCAGCAAGGCTGTGACTGCAACACTCAGCGTGGTCTCACAATCCTCCAAGGAGCACTGAGCAAACTGACACCCTGCCCTGGGCCAAAACCAACCCACAGCCTGTTTTTGTACCGCAGCAGGCAAAGAGTAGTTTTCACATTTTTAAATAGTTGAAAGATCAAAAGGAAAAAGTTTCATGACATGTGGAAGTACTGAAATTCAAATTTCAGTGTCCATAAAATTTTATTGGAGCCCAGCCATGCTCATCATTGACATAATGTTATAGCTGCCTTTGCCCTCCAATGGCAGAGTTGAGCAGTTGCAACTCTTGGCTGTAACATCAGAATTCCTTGTGCTTCTTTCTAATCTTTACTGAAATTTTACTGAAATTCACATTTTAAAAATAAATGCTTGAGATAAAACAATTATAACTGTTTAACTGTCAAAACTACCTTTCTTTGCTACTGCAGTGTGGCTGAATATCTATTTCCAAACCAAATCGTGAGCCTCCTCGCATGCCCACCAGCTGGCAACGTGGTCACTGGACATGCAATTGGAGGCTTGCAATTATTTCAAAGAGGAGAAATGAAATACTTGCTGATTTTTAAAAGGAAGAACTGGAGGGGTGCCTGGGTGGCTCAGTGGGTGAAGCATCCGACTTCAGCTCAGGTCATGATCTTGCAGTTCGTGAGTTCAAGCCCCGTGTCGGGCTCGCAGATGTCAGCACAGAGCCCGTTTCAGATCCTCTGTGTCTCTCTTCCTCTCTGCCCCTACCCCTCTTGTGCTCACTTGCTCTCTCGCTCTCAAAAATAAATATTAAAAAATAAAATCAAATAAAAAGAACTGGAAACATTTTTGCCTTTACAATGTAAACTTGAAAGGCCTTTCTAAACAATAGCTAGATAATGATGAACATGAAGAGATACAATCCTTGCCCTTAAAGAGCTCCCAGTCCAGCAGAAAGTTGGACAAGTAAACAGTGTGGTGCAGGAATTAATAACTGACCACTGGTGAACACAACTATGATGGTGGCACAGAGAAGAGACATCCAACCTGGCTTGGGAAGGTCTTGGATGACTTACTAAGGGAACTGATGGGAAGGAAGTCAAGTTGGATTGGCCCAGAAGCCTTCCCAGGTACCCACCTACGGCCTGATGGAGATGTCATTGCTTGGTTCCCCAGAAGCCTGTCACAACTGATAGTGCACTGACCTCATTTGGTATACTTGTTCATCTTCCTCCACAAACTGGTAAATTCCTTTAAAGGCAGAAACTGTGCTGTTTGTCATTGCGTCTACAGTGGCTGACACATAAGAATGATCTGGTAAATAAATATGCAGAGGTTTCTCAGATGATGAAAATATCACCCCTCTAAGACAGGCTAACGTTTACAGACAGTATTATATGTCTATGTCATGGTATATTTAAAAAAATCTGTACAAGTTAGTGTTTGAAATGTCAATACCAAATATTTGATACAGGAACAGGGTCGAGAACCATGAGGATGCAAAAGCAGACATGATACAATCACTGTCCTCCATAAACTCACAGCTTAAACTGGAGGTCTCATAATCCCCAGAATAGTCTCTCTTTCATCAGTTTATAGTTTGGAAGTCCACAAATGCCTCTTTTTGAATAAGTAGGGCATTTCTTAAAAAAATAAAGAAGGAAAAAACCTTGATCAAGGATATAAGAAGGCTAAGCGAAATTTCTTGAGAGATTTATATATTTCTCTCCCCCCCACCACCACCCCGCCCTTCCATTTTAAGACCAGAAGGAAATGGAGGGAGTTGAGAATTTCCTCCTGGATTTTATCTTAGTTTTTCCTCACTAGCCATCTTTAGCACCTTCTCGATCAATGAACAGATGTTTACAATAATAAAGTTATTTCCTATATACTGTAATATCACTTAATATTTGCCACGATCCAGAAAAAAAGCAATTATGTATATCTTCTCTGAAATTACTACAAAGTATCTTCAAGATTCTATATTTCATGCCAGTTATCCGAAGATATTTAATTCAAAACCATTACCTAATTTCTCTTATAACATGTTGTATTTTAAAAACATCTCATTTTCAAAATAAGATGGCTTAAGATCATCTTCCGGATCCACACACAGTGACCCTTTTGTGATGTTTGTAGGGAAAAACGAGCCAAAAACATATAGGTACAGTAGTGTTTATTATAAACAATCAGGTAACAGTATAAGTGTGCATTTGAAGGATAACTGGAGCCTAGATATTATGATCAAAAGCATTACTTAAATAGAAATAGTTCCTTTTTTTGTTGGTTTGTGTTACATTAATTTGAACTTAATATAGATTATGCCAGGATCCCCTAGTCTTGTCATACAGTTCAACTGCTAAATCGTAACGGGGAAGACAAATTTGGAATGTATATTATTTTTTTCTTTAGTTGTTGAATATATATGCCAAGTATCAGGGACACATTCAAAGTTAAGCAGGTGCTTAAAGTCTAGCAGGTGATATTTATAAGAAACTTTTGTTGTTGCTCCTAATCCCTTAGAAGACAATGAAAAGGGGATTCTGAGTGCCAGTGCTAGGTTGTTGTTCAACTTTTCCTGATTTATACAGAGTGTTAAAAAAAAAAAAAGGTAAATATGTTGAAAAGTGGTTATCTTTATACTTCCAAAGCACTGGCATATAGTAAAATATCATCTAACTAAAACAAACTTCTCACATCTCAATTTTTTAACAGGAAAAAAAAAACCCAGAAACAATGGGCTTGAACAACACAACAAATGTTCTGGGTCTTAAGAGCAGGCCACATCGTTGTTGTTCTCTAATGCACGACCCTTGTCCATGGCAACCTTAAATATGTTTGGCATTGCTACGTCTTAAAATGGCTTAGCATGTCCACTTTGTGAGTTATCCTCTGAAAGAATGCTCTTAAATTTTTTCTGGATTGTCCATCTCAAGGGACAAATGCTAAATAGCAAACGTGGAAGTCTGAAAGCAAACGATGCATTACAGATGCATTACAACTTTGGCTAACTGTTGCCAACAGAAACATTAAAAGGCCAATGAGAATGTGACTGTCAGAGCGACTGAAGGGTTAACTCTTCTGCATTTCACTCGCATCCTAATACGGGCTTTTGGTGAGACATGACTGGTGATGATGCAAATGTACCACTTTAATCAAGTGTTTTCTTCAAAGGAATAACACAGGCTCTGTGGAGTATTTCATCCTGGTTTCCCAAAGCTGCATGAAAATCCAGGTTTGTTTATTTTTTTTAAATGTAACTTATAAGCAACCGGTTACGATTAATTCTGCAAAGGTATAAGGTTACCAGAGGATGAGTTTGAGCACTTGTGAAGAGATCAAGAAAGTTATGTTAAATGTCTGGAGCAAAATCCATGTGTACCAAAATCTCATGGAACAGTACTCATATGAGGAAGACTCACCATATTAATGCCTCTTCTAAGGAAAGAAATGGGGGAAAACTGGAAAATAGGGAAGTAAGAGAAAACAAACAACTTCGAAGCACTGAAGAAAAGTAGCATTTATCCCAGGAAGACTTCACCCCTTACCTGATTGCTCAGAAGAGAAGGAAAGTAAGTTTCAAAGTAGAGATAATTAAGAAATCATCAGTTGTATTTTTTTTAAGCAAAAAGAAAAAAAAAAACGATCGCAGGTTTTGTTTTGTTTTAAAAGTGAAAATACATGAAGATGTCTACACAGGTTTCCTAATAGACTCTCAGCTCCAGAGTCTGGGGCTGTCTCTGGTTTACACTGGATTCCACAGTACCTAACACTGTACCCAGCACATACAGGTGCACAATACATAGGTGATGAACCAATGAACTACAGGGTTTTCTAAACACTAAATGGACCACCTAATTTTAACGTAGAATGTACTATTTTCTGTTGCATATATGAAAGTTTCTATTAGATAACACTAGTGCTTACAAGAGGTGACAGTAGGAACTCACTCGTATCTTTTTCACAGGATCATTTCTACCTTGAATACAATTTAATGATAAGCAACTACTGTGTGCTAATGCTAAAAAGACTTGAGATAGAATGTATAAATGAAGAAGCCTCTTGGATTACTGAAGTACCGTCTGTTACAAGCATAATTACCTTCTTAAATTATACATTTTTAAGAGGGTGTGAAATATTTTTCGAAGCAGTGCAGTGTTTAGTGGGTGGGATGGGAATTGTATATATATATATATATATATATATATATATATATATATATATATATGAAAGTACCTAGAAATGTGGGGAATTTTCCTCTCTTTACCATCCAAGAGTAACTAAGAATGGGCTTTTAATACCGTATATATATTTTAAGCGTCCCACTCTTCGGTACCGCTGTTCCCCAGAGATTATAAGGATTATGAAGTTATCATTCTATTTGTGAAGTTATTTCCAGGTATGAGGTTTCAGCTTTGTAAGAGGCTACCAGATGTGACCAGCAGATCGAGACACTAAGTTAAATAACTCATAAACTTCATCCCAGCAATGTGTCCAGATTTTCTCAAAGGCTTCACCACTGTTTTAGTCATCTGTAAATAGTATCTGCCAACGTGTAGGGAAAATGCGGCAAAAGGACTGCCCTCGCCATGAGCCTTTTAATGGGAATATGAGAAGGTGTAAGTAAACAGAGGATGCTTTTGTCCAACCCTCTTATTTTACTGCTTCTTCTCCACTCAGGATTTGCACACATGGTCCTCTAGCTCACTGTGTGGACTCCAAAGGCGGCCAGGCTGCCTGACTTGAGAAACCAGGAAAATTCAGGGACCTGATTCCCTACATGGAGAGCAAGTGCCTCCCTGGCTGATTCTTGGACTAAGTTCTGGTCTTGTTTTGCAGTTTGGGAATAATGCTCAATTCTTGCTATTTTCATATTAACCTTTCCATGCATTAGACTCATTCTGGATTTTTTTCAGTGGTAGATTATGAGGCAACGTGGCTCCCAGCTTCACAGTTTCTTTTCCAATCACAGTTTCAATTTGTTTCAAATGTACCATTAATAGCAGCACAATCATCCAGCTATAGGTATTTCAACTTGAGAAATAAAATAATTTATGTGATTTATCTTACATAACTGATTTACAAGCTTGGTCTGTTTTTTTTTTTTTTCCTTGCCGATAACACTAAAAGTGAGATTGTTTAAATTATACGGGTTTGACTGCTTTCTTTTGTCTGAAAGTGTTATTTCTCTAGTGCTGCTAGTACCCTGACTCTTAATATATAAACAGTTTTGATATTTTTCTGGTAGGCCACCCAACATGCCTTATAATGACACGGCTGACTAAAGCTGTCTTTTATTCTGCCAGCACTTTTCAAATACTATTGACACAGTTGCCTTCATTTGTTACCACCCAGCCCACAAAAGAAGCTGCTTCCTATTATTATAGCACAGGCACGAAAAACCTGCTTTTCTAATCATGTTGTACTGGCATCAGGTTTAACTAGAAAGCACAAAACAACTGGTGATAAAAAATATGAATAGTATATATTATATGTATTTACATATGTACTTGGAAACTTCAGTTAGTTGCAAATCTGAAATGGTGTAAGCCACTGCCTGCAATAGCATCTATGCTCTAGAAATGTCGATGAAGTCATGACTGACTGTTAAGACACCGAAGAGATCGGGTTATGTGGAGAGCCCATCTGAGTCAGAACTTTGTCCAACCACTGCAGTGGTCCATGAAGATGAATCTCAATCCAGCAGGGGGTGCTTGTGACATCTTGGCGATGATACTCAGCTCCCCAGCCCTGTAAAGCAAGAAGAGAGCCAAGAGTGAGGATGTGGAGAAATGGAAACCCTCATGTACTGTTGGTGGGAATGCAAACTGGTGCAGCCGCTCTGGAAAACAGTGTGGAGGTTCCTCAAAAACTTAAAAATAGAACTACCCTACGACCCAGCAATAGCACTACTAGGAATTTATCCAAAGGATACAGGAGTGCTGATTCATAGGGGCACTTGTACCCCCAATGTTTATAGCAGCACTTTCAACAATAGCCAAATTATGGAAAGAGCCCAAATATCCATCGACTGACGAATGGATAAAGAAGATGTGGTTTATATATACAATGAAATACTATTTGACAATGAGAAAGAATGACATCCTGCCATTTGCAGCAATGTGGATGGAACTGGAGGGTATCATGCTAAGTGAAATAAGTCAGTCAGAGAAAGACATATGTTTTCATATCATATGTTTCCACTCATATATGAAACTTGAGAAACTTAACAGAAGACCATGGGGGAAGGGAAGGGGAAAAAATAGTTACAGAGAGTGAGGGACACAAACCATAAGAGACAGTTAAATACAGAGAACAAACTGAGGGTTCATGTGGGGTGCTGTGGAGAGGGGAAAATGGGTGATGGGCATTGAGGAGGGCACCTGCTGGGATGAGCACTGGATGCTGCATGGAAGTGATGAATCACAGGAATCTATTCCCCAAGCCAAGAGCACATTTTATACACTGTATGTTAGCCAACTTGACAATAAATTATATTAAAAAAAAATAGAGCCAAGAGTAACGGTGCCAGACTTTATGGTCAGCCTGCAGAGGTGTGAGACAGACAGGCCTCAGTGCACACAGAGCCCACACACCAGAGCCGCTCCTGACACCTGAGAGAATGTGCACTCGACCTTCCTGTAAGTACAGAACAACTTCTGCATCAACCAGACACCCTAAGATGAGTCCAAATCAAAGATCGCCTCTAGGCTCACAACTAAATACACAGACCTAGAGATGGTCTGGTCTCTAGTCACGTCAGAAACACCGGCAAATCATTTTCTCTTCCACAAGGGAAGGAGCCTGACCTTATGTTCCACCCCTTACTGCTGAACACAGTGTTTTGCACAAAACAGATGCTCACTGCAGACCAGTGACTGGATCTGAAAACTGTGAAGAGAGAACTGAGGGTGTTCTTGATTCAAGGGTTGGTTAAAAAGCCTGTTTCTCCTCTCTCTCTTTTTTGGCTCACTTTTTGGAATTTTCCCACTTATTACCATTCATAGGAAAGATAGTAAAAGTAAAGAAAAAATAAATTTGTGTATTTTTTCTCTAGATGTTATATACTAGTAAAAAGTTATTTTTTTAAAATGAAGAGAGATCACAAATTACTCTTATTGGGAACAGTGACTATCTGTAGGTTAAAAAAACTTGGATTTCCACACAACCATGCTGCCTGATCACACTTTACATTCGAGACCACAAGCCTCAAGTGCCCCTGTGATGCCACCTGGCAATCAAATGACACTCCCCCAGTCCCTGTGCTCTCCCACTACCTCCCACACCCCAAATGACTGCTCACTCTTGTCCTTTTTCCTACAACCTAATACCTACTCCCCCGTCTACTTGAGAATGACTATCTTCTTTTTTATTTTAACCAGAATGAAGCAATCAGAAGGGTTTCCACAGCACTTGCACGAACATACTCAGCCTTTCTACCTCTCACCACAGATTATCTGTGTTTCCAAATAAGCCAGTCCATCCAGTTGTGCAGAAGACTCAAATGCCTTCCCAAAGACATCATTCCAGGAAATCTCCCCATTCTCTCCTATAATATTTTGTTTTCTGCTGGATCATTCCTATCAACATAGGAATATGATGAAATATCTCCCGTCTTCAACATACTTCTCTTGGCCCTAACCACTCCCACCACTTACTGCCCTATACCTTTGACCCCCTTTCTAGCTGTCCGAACTGGCTGTATCAGTTCCTCTCCTTCCGTTCTCTCTTAATTCCATTCTGATCAGCATTTCAACCCCAGCCTTCAACAAAACTGTTCCTGTTAAGATTTAAAAAAAATGGGGCACCTGGTTGGCTCAGTCAGTTAAGCGTCTGACTCTTGATTGTGGCTCAGGTCATGATCTCACAGTCGTGGGATCAAGCCCTGCATCAGGCTCTGTGCTGACAGCTTGGAGCCTCTTTGCCCCTCCCCAGCTCACTCTTTTTCTCTCTCTCAAAATAAATTAATAAACATGAAAAAAAAGATTAAAAAAACCCTTTACATGCTAAAATTAATGACCAGCTCTCAGTCATCATGTCACTTGGGCAGCATGTGATTTGGTTTGTCCTCTCTCCTCCTCAATATACGTTCTTCTTTTGGTTTAAAGAGCACCTTACTTTCTTGGTTTTACTTCTACATTGGTTAATCTTTCTCAGTTTTCTTTTCTGGTTCTTTCTCTTTTAAGGTGGAAGTGTCCCAGGGCCCTGTCCTAGGACCCCTGATCTTCTCGGTTAAACTCAAACAACTCGCAATTCCACTCGGGCTCATGGACAGATACCGTGCATATGCTGACAATTCCTACATTGACATCTGCAGCCCAGCCCTCTCTCCCTAAATCCTGACTCATACCTCTAACTGTCTGTTCAGCACTTCCACCGGGATGTGTGTCAGTGCAAAGTTTCTCTCACTAAAACTGAACTCTTTATCTTGTGTCTAAATCTTCTCCGTCCCGGGTGGAGGGATCATCTTTCTAACTCCTCCTTTCTCAGAACTCACACAGAGTCACCTCCGTAACTCAGAATCCTTCCCCTTCTTACAACTTCTTCCATAACACTCCTAGTGGGAGCGATGGTCATCTCTCAACTGAACAGTGCAATGGCCTCTTAGCTGGTCTCTCTGCTTCCATTCTTGCTTACACGATATTTGCAATTCACACGGCAACTATAGTGATCCTTTAAATATATAAGTCAGATCACGAAATCCTCTGCTCGAATCCCTTCAGGGGCTCCCCATCTTGTTAGAGTAAAAGGTGAAATCCTTACAGTGGCTTCCAAAGCACTGATCCGGTTCCCTATCACTGCTCTGATCTCACCCCCCAGCTCCCCACTCACACTCTAGGCACCCTGGCCTCCTGGTTCCTACAAATGTCAGGCCATGCTCTTGCTGTAGGGTTTGCCCTTCCCTCTGCGTCTACCGCTTCCTCTCCAGATACCCTCATGATTTAACTCCTTTACCTCCTTTAAGTCCCCAATGAGGCCCACTCTGCCCACCTTTTCAAAATTTGCAAACTCCCCGTACTCCAGTACTCCCAATTCTCCATACCCTGCTCTATGTTTCTCTTTCCATGCAAGTTCTTTATTATAGCTGTTGTTTATTGCCTGTCTCTCCCTACTGGAATGTTGATTCCATGAGGACAGAGATTTTGAGTAATCACTGATGTATCCCAATGCCTAGAATAGTGCCTGCTGCAGCACAAGGTAGGAGCTCAATAATATCTCACTGACTGACTGGATGAGTCCTAGAATCAGTAAAAATCAGAGCTAAAGATGATCTAGCCCGTCACCCCTCATTGGTAGCTACCAGTGTTTAGTCCTCTTTAATTTCTTATATTTTTTAAATTTTAATAATGTGTTTTATTCAACACAATATATCTGATATTATCATATTAATACATAATCAATATGTAATTACTAACAAAGTATTTTACATTATTTTTATTTGTATTATCTGCCCCCCACAGTTTTGTTGACATACAATTGATATACACTGTGTTAGTTTTAGGTGTACAACATGATGATTGGATATATGCATATATTGCGAGATGATCACCACAACAAACTTAGTTAACATCCATCACCTCACATACTTACACATTTTTTCCTTACACATTTAAATTTCTTTTAACCTAGTCATCTGTTGTTGTATTTGCAATATTACTTAACTGTTTTCTGTGAATTGTATAGCTTTATGAGATACATCTAGCTGATCTTAGGACAATCAGATTTCTGTGCAAACTTATACTACAGTGAAATAATTACCTCTGATGTACTGGCATTTCATCCTAATTGTAAAAACATGGACCCGGAAAAAACAACTAAGAGTAAAATGGACTGTACGTTCATGGCGATTTAATGCCCTCTGCTGGCTCTAAAGCATCAGAACGTCTGAAAAGATTTCCAGGTATTTGCTAATTGTTTTACAGTATAAAAATGCTTTTAAAACTTAACAGTAAATTTGAATAAAACTGCTTTGTCATCATGAAAGAAATAATTTCAAAAATCCATTTTTTCCATTGCAAACTATATTCTCTCTCTCCCTCTCTTCCTGCCCCTCCCTCTCTCTCAAAATAAATAAACATTTAAAAAACAAACCAAAAAACCTGGAAAAAACCATACTGATTTCTTGGATGGGTATGCAACAATGTGAAAACTATGTCACATATACCCAGTTAGTGTGATAAACACACTCATATTTTGAAATATTAGAATTATTCACCAGTACTCTGCACAAGATGAAACAGCAGGTGGTGACACTCTGGTGACACTGGAGTGTTTGGCATCAGGGTGCAAACCCAGCTGTGTCCTTCCCATGAAGTAACTTCCTCAGTTCTCCAACCTTCACAACAACATGAGTAAGACCTAATTCAAGAAACATTCAACGAATACTCATACACAGAACATCTACTTCTCTCTGAGTTAATCATTCCTGCCATAATATTTCTATCCCAATTTGTTTATGCTTTTATAATAGCAACTTATTGTACACTAGCTTGTATTAGAACTAGCACTGCCTATTTTGTAGCTTAGTTATAAATATTATCTCCTCTGTTGGCCTAAGAGTTAGTTTACTTAATTCAGATAAATTCAACATTTATTGAGAGACAATAGTGCGCAGCAATTTGAGAGATGAAAAAAAAATCAGATAACTACCTTAACTTGTCCTTCTTTCAAAACTATCATTTTTAAAATGTTTATTTATTTACTTTTTTTTAAGCACAAGCAGGGTAGGGACAGAGATAGAGAGGGAGACACAGAATCCAAAGCAGGCTCCAGGCCCTGAGCTGTCAGCACAGAGACCAATGCGGGGCTCAAACCCACGAACGATGAGATCATGACCTGAGCCAAAGTGGGACGCTCAACCAACTGAGCCACCCAGGCGCCCCCAAAACTAACATGTCTAAGAATTTTCTTGTAACTGCTAAACAAGAGAGTTGATACTCATAGAGGAGCTCTTCCTAAAAACAACTGAACAGAGTTCCAAAAAACGCCCCAAAAAACCCTGTTGTCTACTTGAACTGGCTGGAGAGCTACCACATCACCCAAAGAATGCATTTTGGCTTGTTTTATTTAGTTTTTCACTTTCTACCTTAACACGTGAAAGCAAGCGCTCCTTACCTTAACAAAGCTCATCCGGATAGTGCACATCTTAGTTAACTCATAGACGACTTCAAATCCGTGGTGAACTGACTGAGCCAGCAGCTGAGCAAAGAGCTGGTTGTTGAAGATCTTGAGACTGCAGCCACTGGGGATCTTGCAGACGGTGGCTGGGTGGAAGCCATGCTGATAGTTGCAGTTCCGGCTCTGCACGAAGATGCTGCTGTCACTCACACACTCGGCATACACCTCTCCCCCAACATAGTATAAATGCACGCCTACAAGGTAAAAATGGCGTCCTCAAGCAGCAGTACCAGTAGTTTAGGATTAACACCATCCCCTTCTCATTGCAACGTCAAGGTGTGTGACGGTCTGTTGCGAAATTAATTTTAATATCACCACAACCCCAGTATGAAGCGTGACCTCCATGCTTGTGGGTTTTTTCCCACAAGTCCATTTAAAAGTGGATGGCAACCCATGTTTACAATGATTGTGGAGACTCTCCTGTACTCCTCCATCTGTCACTCTTGATCTCGTGCTCATGCTTATCCACTCTATTATTTTTTATTTATTTTTTAATGTTTACTCATTTTTGGGAGAGAGAGAGACAGAGCACGAGCAGGGGAGGGGCAGAGACAGAGGGAGACACAGAAACTGAAGTAGGATCCAGGCTCTAAGCTGTCAGCACAGAGGCCGAGGTGGGGCTCAAAACCACAAACCGTGAGATCATGACCTGAGCCCAAGTTGAATGCTTACACCCAGGCACCCCATTATTCACTCTAAAAGTAAGCTCTCAGGGTGCTGGGTGGCTCAGTCGGTGGAACATCCGACTTTGCCTCAGGTTTGTGAGTTCAAGTCCCGCGTCGGGCTCTGTGCTGACAGCTCCGAGCCTAGAACCTGCTTCAGATTCTGTGTCTCCCTCTCTCTCTGCCCTTCTCCCTGCTCTTTCTCTCTCAAAAATAAAAATAAATATTAATTTTTTTTAACTTTTCACCTACTATTATAGATCACAGAAATAATGCCTATATTTTACTTGGGAACAAGGAAATCCTTGCCACCTTTTTCAGATATAAAGACTCACAATAAAAATGCAGCTTATGCTACTCTATCTCACATTCTTGTACTTTTTTTTTTTCCTTCACATTCTTGTACTTAACAAAGCAAGACAGCATCCTGAGATTGGTGCTTCCCAGGCTAATTTTTATTCCAAATTAAAGCTGAGCTGATTCTTTCCCTCCAAGTATCTGGGTTAAAGACATAACATAAATGCATATATAGCAAGCGACTGGGGTTAGATGAAATGAAGAAGTTCAAGTCTAGTGAATGTTAAATACCAGAATGGTTTTTCCAGCCTTTCAGCAGAAACACAATTCTCCAGCATTAGGTGTCAATGTGACTGTAAACACAATCGCTGTGCAGTCACAAGGTGTTCATATAAACGGTCCAGAATACACCTAGAGTGATATACTTTGGATCTCTTCAAACTGCAAATACAGATTTTTAAATGATATAATCTAGAGAACCCTGGGGGATTCTGCACAGCTGTGCACCGAGGAAACATCACAGAGGCAGCGAGCTGCTCAGTGCCTGTCAGGTTCTAAGCAGCACTTGAGGTGACCGTGCATTAGTTGTGACTGCCTTCCATCATATTTAGTTTCCTTTTCCCATCTCCTTTCCCTTAATACAATTTTAGAAAAGAATGTTTTTCAGTACTACGCATTCCAGCCATAGCACTGGAGACACCGATGTGGAGTCATAAAGCTAAAGTATTTGATGTTCAGGCCAGGGTTCCCCTTCTCTCCACCTCAGGCTGGCCCCTCTCCTTTTTTCTCAGCTCTCACTCCCTTTTCTTTCTCATGTCTCTTCTTACAGTCCCTGAACAGCCTGGGATCTGGCACCAATGGCCCAGGCCGTGAATAGTAGGGCAGGAAGGTCCCAACTGGCTGGGACACAGTTACCTGGCTGCATGGACATGGGGGTGAGGCAGGGGCAAATACAAGCAGACTTCCTTTACCAGCCCCTGTGAGCTCCCTGGGGGGAAGGCCTACCTCTGGAGTGGTTGTGGTTTTCTCAGAAGAGGGTGAACCAGTGGGGAAAGAGCCAGCGGAGACTGCTAAGTATTTAGTATGTATTTGAGTTGAATGACCTTCAAATTTATAATCTTCCCAGAACCTACTAAGTAAAATAGATCGGACTTTTTGTTATCTGACTCTGGTCTTTATTTAGGGGATGATTTTCAATCCTGTTAAAGTATTACCTGCAACCGCAGCACCGTTGCCAGAGTAAGGAAAGCAGAGAAGAGCCTGGGCAGGCAGGTGGTAGTTTAGCATCCTGAGCAAAAAGGGGCCAGAGCCCATGGAATTAGCACGTGGAGGCCTGAGTCAGCTCTGAGCAGCAGGCAAGGGTGGATTTCAATGCCAGTGTGAAGGAGGCTGGGTTTTGGTTAGAGAGGGGCATCCAAGGAAAAGTTAAGTAGGCAACTCATTTTATTTGCATCCACCTGATAGGCCAAAACAGGGGCTTTAAACCACATGTATTAGATTCAAAATCTCCACAGAGAACATCGAGCAAAAAGGATAAATGCCCAAAGAAAATGCATCCTGAGATGACAAAGAGGAGCCAGGCAATGTGCTCCCCAGGCAAGCTCTTCCAGCATTTTCTCTTGGGCTGCATCTCTCTTTATCTGAGTTTCCCACTTCTGTGTGACTGCCGCCCACATTTTAGGAGATGAAGGAGTGTGGAGTCCTGTGTTGTGGTTACTTAGGACCAGAGAGAGACACCTTGGGTTTGATTTGGGTCTGCTAAGTCAGATTGCAAGAGTGTTCCCTTTTGGTCTTCTTCCATAGTCTTGAATGACAGGGAAATAACAGGTAAGACTGAGAGGAAGGTGCGTAGGTTGGTGAGAAGGTTCCCTTGGTTTTGTAATTGATCATCCCCTTGCCTTTGTTACCCTCTCATCTGCACACCATTTTAGCAACCTAGCTGAATATCAGAATCATCTGGAGCTTTAAGAAAGTGCATATTTCTGGGTGTAATAATGGTACTTTTAGAAACCCCTTATATAGATATATATGTATATACATACGTATATACACACACATATATACACATATGTATATACATACACATGTGTATATACATACACATGTGTATATACATACATATATATGCATATATATATGTATCCATATATATATATGCATATATATACTTAAATCTGTGGAGAAAGGATATGAAATCTGAGATTTATTTTAAAATACTCTTGCAAGGGGTGCCTGGGTAGCTGAGTAGATTGAGTGTCTGACTTTGGCTCAGGTCATCATCTCACAGTTCCTGAGTCTGAGCCCTGCATCAGGCTTGCTGTCGTCAGCACAGAGCCCTCTTTGGATCCTCCGTCCCTCTCTCTCTGCACCCCGCCCCCTGCTCATGCTTTCTCAAAAATGAATAAATACTAAAAATTTTTTTGAATACTCTTGCAAAACTATCGTGGAGGGATAGAAGAAAAAATGCACAGAATGCGAATCATTATTGAAGCTAGAGATGGTGCTATGAATATTCACTACGCGATCTGTCCACTTTTGTAGATGTTTGGAATTTTCCAAAATAAAACAAAATGTTTTAATGTATGATCAGAAAATAATAATATAAGAACACAGATTTCCAGATCCACGCTAGGGCTTTGGTTCAGAGGATAGGCCCTCCATTGGACTGTGCCTGCAGCTGTGCACTCCACAATCCAGGGTGTGCCTCGTAGCCTTTTAAGATCTAGGTAATCATAAAGCTACTCCAGAAGACGGCAGTAGCTTCTTTTGAGAAAGGGGCTTCTAATTCACACAAAGCCATCTCTGGGCTGGTAGCAACGTCAGTCCCCCAAATCCGTATTTGAAGACTGGAAGTCTCTTTGGACGATATGATGAACAAACAGGTTCATCACACCTGTTTGGCCGACACTGAATGGCCCAGGTCAGTACTCACACTCAGCCACTCTGCCGGGCTGGGCCACACTACTGCAGCAATCCTGGCATGCCCTTACATGCCATATCCCACCTCCCCCCACACCCCCTTCCCGCCACATCCTTCTACGATCAGGAAAGCCCACTAGAGAAAATTTAGAAAATACAGAGATGCAGAGACTAAAACTCAGCTACAATCAAAGCTAACATTTGCTATATACCTTTCAGGCTTCTCTTTCACGTGTGTTTTTTAAACCTTTCACCCTTCCCCTACTAACAGTTTAATTTTATTATAATAGCCAGGGGATCAGGTGAAAATTCAGATCTCAACTGGGGCGCCTGGGTGGCGCAGTCGGTTAAGCGTCTGACTTCAGCTAGGTCACGATCTCGCGGTCCGTGAGTTCGAGCCCCGCGTCAGGCTCTGGGCTGATGGCTCGGAGCCTGGAGCCTGTTTCCGATTCTGTGTCTCCCTCTCTCTCTGCCCCTCCCCTGTTCATGCTCTGTCTCTCTCTGTCCCAAAAATAAATAAAAAACATTGAAAAAAAAATAAAAAAAAAAATTCAGATCTCGACTTAAATCTATCTTCCTATTTTATGCAGAGTCAAAGCTAAAGCACTTAAAATGGCCTCAAGGTCACTGCAATCTGGTCCTTTCCCCTCCTCCTCTTCAAAGATTCCCCATTCCCTTACTACTCATCTTGGCCCACTCACCGTGGCTTCCCTGATGTTCCTTACAATATACCAGGTAGGCTTCAGGGCCTTTGCCCCTGCTATTCCCTCTGCTTCGAAAGTTCCCCCTCCATGTAGCTAATTCCCTCTTTCCCTTTCTGTTCAAATGTCACCTTGTTAGGAAAGTCTTCCCTGGCTACCCCACTCTGCATTAAAACATGCTCTCCCCATTTTCTTCCTCTCCTGTGTTTTTCTCTAATCATTAAACATACCATTATTTCTTCTCTGTCTTTCCTTAGTTATAATAGGTAACCCATGAAAGCAGGATTTTCTGTTTTTGTTTTGTTTACAACTGTTACATCCCTAATGATGGAATAATCTGGCTAAGAACAGATGCTCAACAAATATTTGTAAGATGAATGCCTATCTCTTAAATCTAAGTGTCTCTATTAATTAACTCCATAGAAAAAGTTAACTTATTCACTAATCTAGGTGGGCATTTTGCTCCAAATTTATTCGGGCTGGTGCTCTAGGAAGCCTGCTGCTCAGAAACAAATAATCCAAGGGAGCACCTGAGAAACAGTCCTTTGACCTCATAGAAGACTGATAGCTCTTCCTTTAAAAATATTCTGGGGCACCTGGGTGGCTCAGTCAGTTAAGCGTCCGACTTTGGCTCGGGTCATGATCTCACAGCTCGTGGGCTTGAGTCCCGTGTCAGGCTCTGTGCTGACAGCTCAGAGCCTGGAGCCTGCTTCAGATTCTGTGTCTCCCTCTCAGCCCCTCCCCGAACCATGCTCTGGTTCTCTCTCTCTCTCTTTCTCAAAAATAAATAAATGTTAATTTTTTTTTTTTTTAAATTCTAAGACAACTTTGTGTGTGTGTGCCATGCTTTATGATATGACTTATTAACTCCTCTAAAAAAAGGTGGGTTTTTTTTCCACATTAAAGCACTTCCAAACAGCTTTCCGAGAAGACTCTGACTCTGCATTGGAGACCACATGAGGGTGGAGTGCCCTTCCATCCAATTAGCACTTACACAGACTTTATGGCTTCCATAAAAGGCCATCCATCCTAGCCCTTCCAGCCAATCAGCACTTAGACAGACTCTCTGGCTTCCGTAAAAGGCCATCCATCCATCCTAGCCCTTTTTCCTATGGCTTCTTAACCTGGGGATTAGCTCTCAGGCAATAATGCAGAACCTCAACTCTCCATGTCTGCAGCAGCAGCACCTTAAGCAAGCTACTTTCGGAAGGGCTCCCAGAAGGTATACAACACTCCTTTAATATCTGAAGTCTATCTTTGGATCAAGTGGCAGCAGCATAAGTCTGAAGTCTAATACACAGACCAATGTGCAAAGCCCCTCAGCACACAGCTCCACAATGTTTTAATGTTCTGCCTCTCGATTTCACTTGGAGATTCTTATAAAAATCACTTGAAAGTAAAACCGCAGTACCTGACAAATTTATTTAAGAATTTAGTCAAAGGGAAAGAATGGCTATGCTTCCTCCTTTACGATAAAAATTACAGTACGGTTGTGTTTCCTTGTTTTGACCTCCCTGTTAGGAAACATAGGGCAAAATTTTAATCACAATTACAGTGGTCACCTTTAGCTATATTCTCCTTCCCTGCCACCCTCAGCCCCCAGTTTCTGATTTTCTATTTTTCATTTATCATTTCACTGCGAAGTTTTCCCTTATGCCACCTCAAAGCCACTATGGAAAAATACAGGATATAAACAAACATAAATATCACCATGAGAGTCAACATCAATGAATAAATTCAACCTGTTTCTAATCAACAGAGTATAGGTTTCCTATGACAGAAGAAATTTAGGGGGTATGTTAGAAAGAATATTTAGAATGATCATCGAGTACAATAATCAATCTCCTCTGGAAATCTGAAAGAAAAGGCTTGTGGCTACCTTGCTGAAGTGGTCTAAGGGCTGGAGGGAGAGAGAAAAGATAAAATGACTCTAAAGGTTCTGTATGCCTGTGAATCCACAGTAGTCCGACATGACAGTGGACAACCAGGTATTAAACGCTACCAACTATTCTAATATAAAGAAAATGATTTAAAGATCTGCAACCAGGCCTCACACTCGGGTAGGATTTGCTACCGTGGATCATGGTTATGAGACAGGCTTCAAAGCACCACTGGCCAGACCCCAGTGAAGCCTGTGCCCATCTGCTTCGTAACAATGCCTGGCCACAGGAGACCGCCAATTGCTGCCAAAGGTTCCCAAACATAAACAGGTCGTGATTTTCACTACCTCACTTCTAAGTCTCCAAAGGTCACTTTACCTGATATATATAATCACCAAGCCAGAATTCCTCTTATTTTGCATCTTTAGGCAATTTGAAAATAATTCATGATACTTCCCTTCAATAATTTCATCCTGCCTTCATATTTACCATCTTGTTTGTCTTCATAATATTTAACCTATGCCACTCT
Source organism: Lynx canadensis (assembly GCF_007474595.2). Classification (NCBI taxonomy): domain Eukaryota; kingdom Metazoa; phylum Chordata; class Mammalia; order Carnivora; family Felidae; genus Lynx; species Lynx canadensis. The sequence continues at coordinate 15,439,402 of NC_044303.2, forward strand.
CCAAAAGATGCTGTGCTGACCCTAGAAGTAGAGAGACTAAGACCCTGAAAGCCTAGCTGTTTTCTCCCAGCTCAACAGCCTAGGACCAACCTGCTAGGTTATGTGGCCAGTATGTGGCTTGTTCCTGTCCCATGTTTTAGCTCAGAAGAATATAGGAATTACATATTTGCTTTTACCCTTTCCTATGTGTCTCCTGGTGTTTTCTATTGTTGAGTTTCTGTTTACGTTAGAAAGAAGTCCAAGACAGAATCTGTTCCTGTTATTTGAAGGGTCTGTGAATCCATCTATAAGCACGCTTCGGGAGGAGGCCTGGAACGTCTCCCCAACTCGGTTGTTCAGTTCATAGTACGCAACAGAGCACCAGTGCTGTGGTTCCTCGTAGCAAACTGGTCGAAAGTCTGCAAGAAAAAGAACGAGAGAGCACATCACCACTGTCATGCCTGGCTTCCCATCTCACGATTCCACCTGGAAACTTACATTAATGCTGTCAACCAGAAAGGTGGCTGCGAGACAAGGATGCTCTTTGTGATCTTTACAAACCTGTCACTTGACAGAAGCTATTGTAGTTAGCTCATCTAGTTAACACATGTGGCACAGAGGCCACAGTCCTTGTGACTCTCCCATGGTTAGAGCATTTGTAATCATATTTATAAGTATTGAGGGGGCCTGACAAACAACAATATGAACAGATCAATGTCAATTCCATCGCCCCTAAAGGAGACAGCTCCAAGGATGGTGGCAGGTCACCTCCTCTTTATGTGTGAATGATAGCATATTACTGTCACTGTACCAAACTGAGTCCCTGTGACAAGAGTATCATTTCCTAACAAACTAAAAATGAAAAATAATAATTTGGATATAATAAAAGCTGAATCAAAACTCCAGATAGGAATTTAAATTACTGAAGAAAGAAAAAAAAACTTCTATATAGACTCACATTCTCTGATGTGTACACATGGAGTACTTAGTTATTTATGGCATAAACTATTTTAAAGACAGCTGTATGTTTCATTAGGAAATCCAAGAATGTTATGCCAAACTTTTCAAAGCTAATTAAGTTGCCAGTAACCAACCACAGTTCAGAGTGCTAATTCTTTGCCACTTTCTCCACCTTTTTTAGTGATTATATTAGCTCTCTTCTCTTTGAATATCCTAGTTAGTCTTACATCTACAGTGTGTTCCTATATGCACTAAAACATAAATTTTTGAAACATAAATTAGGGGGTTATTATCTGATTTACAAAAGGGCCTTTACTTATAGAAGACTTCACCCTGGCCGACTTTAAACACTAAGCTCCCTTACACCCTCTCCACCCAGTGTGGTTCCTGGAACTACAGCTTGTGCATCGCCTGGGAGCTTGCTAGGAATGCCGGTTGTTGGATGCCACCCCGGATTTACAGAATCAAAACCTGCACTTACAGAAGATCGCCATGTGGTTTATGTGAACGTGAAAATTGAGCAACGTTTATCCAGCTCATTATAGGAAACAGATAAAATCCTGCAAAAACCCTATTTACATATTTACATATATTTGTAAGGGCACCCCTCTAAGCCAAATCAAAGACCCCATGACAAAACTATAGTATAAACACAACTGGAGCAAAATTGCTAACTTAAATACCACTTCCTGTACTCAACATCCAGAACTACAAACATCTAAATGTTAGGTTAAAATAAAAAATTAACTTACTCTAGTAACCGGGCTGATAAACAAACATTCACTCTACGGTATTGAGGAATGCCAAAGTTAAAATGCACAGCCATGGTTTCTGCCCCTTAAAACACATGTGAAATAGCAGGCTAGCACATTTCATTTTGTTTTTGGATTTGTTTTGTTGTGGGGTAATAGGAAATGCTCTTGGAAAACAGCTACATTTAGCTGTTCATCTACAAATTTACCTCCATTAGGCACTGACAGCACTAAATGACTATCAGCTGTGGCATCTACAGGTCGGCCATTCTGGGTCCCTGGGGCTTCTGTGGCATGATAAGGCGGGGGTGGTGTGTCAGCTAAAAGAAAGCAGTAAAACAGAGGAATGTCAAACTGATAAACTGCACAAAGACAGATCCAACCTTTCTTGCTGTGAAACTCCAGGGCTTGGTGGATAGCGTTATTGCTAAAGACGGGCAATAATATAATAAGGCTATTCTGCAGGACATTGTGAGTGTCACATAAAAGAAATCGGTTGTCCAGACATCCTCACAAAACGGCTGATTAGTTTTCCCTCTCACTTAGGAGTTATCTATGAGTTATAAGTTCCGACGAATGTAGGATAAGATTTTCAAAGCTAGGAGCTATTCTCCTAGCTTTTGCAATGGCAGAAGAGTCTGCTGTCTGACTTTCAAAGCAGAAAGCTAAACCTTCTTTGAAGTGAGCTTAATTTTCAATTCCTCTGTTGCCATGGATTGTACAATGGCCACAGAGATGGTCTCTCTCTGAGATAGTTCCAAATCTGCTCCCCCAAATGCAGAACAGTTGAAACCTGATTATAACCTGTGCCCCAAGGCATGCTGAGAGGAGCTCTTCTCCCCAAATATCAGTTCTATAATTGGACAGTGATCAGGGTTAGGCAAATGGGTGTGCATTCAGTAGATAATATCTTATCAGAAATTAATTCACAACACAATAAAAACTCCTGCAGCAGAGGAAGAACCTTTCAGTGAGAACATCAGAATAACTGATTCCTCCTGTATACATTCCTAATGTCAGTTCAGAATAGTCTTGTTTTGTTAGGGGTGGATGGAGTGCAGTGGCATGAAAAGTTGACTCAGTCTGCCTTTGTTGAATTGAATTTTGTCCATTCCAGTAGTTCCCATGCTTAAAGTGTGCATAAAATTGCCAGTGAAACTCTAGTTAAAAGATGCAGATTTCTCAGAAATTCTGAGTCTGCAGGTCAATGGCTAGATGAAGACATGTATGTTTACAGGCACTGATGGCAGTTCCCAGTGCATGCCACATCGTCCAACCGTGGATAAATCATTTCCTTGTGAGAAAATAAACGCTGACTCTGTTTATAGGAAAAGTCATAAAGCAAGGTGGCCCTTTTGTAGGTCCTTGACTGGGTCTATCTATAAAATACAGGTTGAACATAGTTACCCTATCACCATATCCACTCCTAGGCATATGCCCAAAGGAGGTGAAAGCAGGGACTCAAGCAGATGCTTGCATGCCAGTGTATACAACAGCACTCACACTAGCCAAAAGGTGGAAATAACCCAAACATCCATCAACCAACAAATGGATTTTTTTTTTAATGTGGTATATCCATTCAATGGAATACTGCTGTCACAAAAATGAAGTAACGGACACAGGATACAACCTAAACTATGAAAACACTATGCTAACTGAAATAAGGCAGACACAAAAAAGGCAGATAGCATATGATTCCACTTCTGTGAGGTACCTAGAATAAGCAAATTCATCAAGATAAGAAGTGGGTTGAAAGTTACCAGGGGCTGGAGGAAGGAAGAGGAAGAGAATCAGGAGCTACTGCTTAATGGATACAAATTTCCTGTCAGGTCGATGAAAAAATTACGGAAATAGACACTGGTAATGGTAGCACACAACTATGAATGTACTTAATGCCACGATATTGCACACTTAAAAATGGTTAAAATGGCAAATTTTATGTGATATATATTTTACCACAGCTTTAAAAAATTAAGATATGAAAAACCATTAAGTGCCACATTTTAAGTGTGTGAACTCTACGATGTATGAACTGTATCTCCATAAAGCTGGTATAAAAAAAATTAAGGGGCTGAACCAGTGAATTTCAAGATTTCCTTTTAGTCTCACTTATCTGTGGATCTGTTATTCAGGTTGCATTTTGCTGTTAATCATTCAGAAAAGAATTGTTTTCTCCGAAATGAAAAGAGCCATTCCCTCCCTAAAAACTAAGCAGCTTCTGCAAAGGTGCTGAGGTCCATCTTTCATGGGTAGGAAGAGGGAAAATATCAACCTGCTAGTCCCACCAATTCAGGAAGACAACGTCAGTGCAGGCAATCTTTACAGTGCAGATACATTTTATGTAAATACATGTTGGTGACATAATTATCCTCCTTTCTCTTAACCATGGCTCTGTCCTCAAATGACTTCTCTTCCTGTTGTGTCTCTTTCTCTGTGAATCCAGCCTCTTGTAAGACAGCAGCCATCTCCTTCCAGTCTGTGTGGATGACCCCTGAGCTTCCTCCCAGGGTCTCGCCCCACATCAAGCCCTACTGAGTTCACCTCCTCAAATTCATTGTCTTCTTTCCATCCCCATATACCTCCCTTAGTTCAAGTCCTTATAGTTACTCGCCCAGGCATTACTGAGACCATGATTGTTGTCAACAGCCATTACCTCTTAAAAATCAGAGACTACAGTCATAATCAATCATCATCGTACCTGTAGCAGTAGCACAGTGCCTGGCACTTTTTAGGCACTCAGTAATTACTTACTGACTCAATAACATCTGTATCTATAACCCTGAGCACTAGCCCTGTGTTCCAAATGCCTGTGTGGTGGTCCATTTACTCTGTAACCAACGAATGAGCGACTACTGTGTTTTAGCGCCTGTGCTACACATATAAAAGAGAAGATGACTGACAGCTGAATGGGGGAAATAGACCCAGAAGGAATTATACAATGTAGTGTGTTAAATGAAATAGTAAACGTATATGAAAATAGTAGCTGTATTGTTGAGGGGGCAAAAGGAAGAACTGAATAACTCAGAAAGGAAGGGCAACTCCTTTCCTGTCTTCCCACATTTTATAAGTTCTGTGAGGATAGGGACAATTTTTACCGATCTTTTAATTCTCCTTTCAGCTCCCTAAGCAATGCTTTATGTAATAAAAGTTCAATAAATCTCTCTTAAATAAATGAATATATGAACAAATGAATGAGGCAGATCATAACATCTAGCACCAAATGAATCTATTCATGCCTTTAAGAACTTGTTCCTCGGGATATGATCTACCTCACACTCATGAGGTGCATGTAAACCTCTTCATCATTATCTAACTTAGACCCACTTTATAGCCATGGTAGCATGTGCAATTATGACAACGTGCTTGATTCTCTCTTTTGCCCAGGGCATGCACACTCCCTCTCCCTTACGTAGGCTTCTTCAGTTCAGCAAATGTTTACTGAGTAAGTCTGTCTTCAAGATGCTGCGCTGGCTTCACACAACACAAAGGGAGGACACGCTGGTGAGGTGAGGCCTGACACTGCCCCAGTGAAGTTATGCAAAGAAAAGGCCAAGCATGGACCCCTCACGTTTCTTGCCCTCAGGCCAAGTCTTCCTGCTTCAGTCAGTGAAGTATTTTATTATCTCAATTCTGTGACCTTTAAAAAAAAGCCATTTCGTTTCTGAGCGTTCCCAGAGGATTAGAACCAGAAATCAGAGCAAAGAGATGTTGTAGCTCCAGAACAAATGCTCCCAAATGGCCCTGATCTTAGAAGGGGCAGGGTCTAGTGGCCCACAGGAGATTGCCACACAAACTGTAAAGCTCCATATGAACATCAGTAGCCAGTGATTATGATGATGACGGCCCCACCGTGAGTAACTGTGCTGGGTCAGGCTCTATGGAGACTGACTGCAGCTTTTTTTAAATTTTTTTTTTAATTTTTTTTTAACATTTATTCATCTTTGAGACAGAGACAGAGCATCAACGGGGGAGGGGCAGAGAGAGAGGAAGACACAGAATCTGAAGCAGGCTCCGAGCCATCAGCCCAGAGCCCGACGCGGGGCCCGAACCCATGGACCGCGAGATCGTGACCCTGAGCTGAAGTCGGACGCTCAACCGACTGAGCTACCCAGGCGCCCCGACCGACTGCAGCTTTTACTGACCTGAGTGTTGATAGGGGCTCTCTGGCTCGGAGGGGCTTCCTGGGGAGTGAGGGTAGCCGGCGGTGCACGGGGACTGTGAGAACACGTGCCCAGGCGAGGGAGGGAACGCAGGGCACGGAGGCTGCTGGAAGGAGTCGGGATAGGTGGCATTGTGTGGCATGAGAGGCTCGCTGTGGAGGGAGGCACTGCGGAACTTGGCCAGGAGGCTGAGCTGGGGGTTATATTCACTGTGTCTTGGCACGAGCACCGGAGGCAGCACTAGGATGAGAAAGGAACCAGCGGGTTAGACTCGAACGTTGGTTCGTCGGCACAAAACCCGGTGGACGCTTGCTGTTTGTATCTGTCCATTTTTGCTAAGACAACTCTGTTTTCTGGGAACTATCCATCCACCATTCTTTGTGCTTGCTGTAGACCTGTCAGTTAAGGTCCCATCTTTTCCCAGAAAGTGAGCTTGTGAAACAAGCTGAACACCAAAGTTTAACGCTTCAACACTCTTATTGCAAACTGAGTATTAAACAGAGTATCACAGTAAAAAACAACAACAACAAACAAAAAACCAGTTTAGAGGAGAATCGTTCTGATGTCAGCACTCTAAAGAGACTGTCTATTCAGTCCTACCACAGAAATTACCAGAGCTGCCCTATTATGTGGCCATCTGCAGATCTAATTGCTTGTGTCTTCCTTTAATTTTGCCCATAAAGTGATTATTTTTTTAAGGCAAAATTGGTTTCTAAGTGATCCTCAGAGTTTTTTTTCCCTCAGATACCATGTTGAATTATTCAGATGGCCAGCCTAAATTTTAGGCTCAGTGGTACTGCTAAAGAAAAAAAAAAAAAAAAAGAAAAAAAAAAAAGAAAAGAAAAAAAAATTCTACTTGTCTTTACCAGAAAGATTTAAAGGTAACTAAAAATCATTAAGTAAAAGATAAACAGAGAGTTATAGAAGTAAGAGATAAGCAGAAATAAGAGAACTTATAAATAAAGCCCCATGTGTGTTTCTTCTGAATTCCATACTTGAAAAACAAAAGTATTTTTGATCCTGATTCTATACAAACAGTTAGGAATGGATGCAGTTCTCAAAGGCAAACATTATCCAGGCTTTCCTAGTTCCTATTGATTTCTGCAGTGTAACAACACCTGGCAGTTGTCAGTAAATGGTGTTGAGTACAGCCTCTGACCAACATAAGTTCCAGAAAGAGAAGCAGAAAAAACAGAGGGAGGAAGTGATCAAAGAAATAACAGAAGAAAATCTACCAGAGCTAAAGAAGGATCTATGTCATCACATTGAAAAGAGACGTGGAATACACAACCCAGTTAACGAAAAGAGATCCAGACTTGGTCATACCACCTTGAATTTCAAACATTGAAGGGCAAATGGAATATTCTAAGGGTTCCTAGAGGATCACCTCAAAGCCACCTATGAAGACATGAGAACTGAATTGACTTTTGGTTTCCCATCACCAATGCTGGACACTAGAAAGCAATGGACCAAGGCTCTTCTAAGGGAAAATAATTCTTACCACAAGATCCCATGATGGAAACCAATACAGTAGCCAAAAAATAAATCATAAACTAAAATGTAGATATCAAAGATTTAAAAAGAAGAAAAAAAGAGAGAAGTTAATATAAATTAGCTAAATCCTCATCTTTTGTATTAGTCCATGAAATTATCTAAAGGTGATAAATTCAGAAATAGATTTATAAGCATATCATATAGAATTACTTCCACAATTTTTAGGAATCAACGTGTAAACATTGTCTAGGTGTATAAGTATATTATCTAGAGTTATCTCCATAATTTTTGGTAATAATGGAAGGAACTAGCAAAAGAACTAACCAATAATGATTAAAAGAAGTTGTTTCTGGAGATGGATATGGTAGCTCTTGTTTTTAATCACACTGTTGATTTGTTACCATACGCAAATATTGATAAAAACTTTCATAAACAAGTAAATATTCTGGGGGCGCGTGGGTAGCTCAGTTGGTTAAGCTTCCTTCCAACTTTGGCTCAGGTCATGATCTCACAGTTTGTGGGTTTGAGCCCCGTGTCGGACTCTGTGCTCACGGTTCAAACCCTGGAGCCTGCTTCAGGTTCTGTGTCTCCCTCTCCCTCTGCCCTCCCCTCACTTGTGCTCTCTCTAAAAACTAAATAAACAGGGGTGCTGGGTGGCTCAATCGGTTAAGCATCCGACTTCAGCTTAGGTCATGATCTCACACTCCATGAGTTCGAGCCCTGCATCAGGCTCTGTGCTGACAGCTCAGAGCCTGGAGCCTGCTTCAGATTCTGTGTCTCTCCCTCTCTCTGCCCCTCTGCTGTTCATGCTCTGTCTCTCTCTGTCTCAAAAATAAATAATAACATTAAAAAAATTTTTTTAATAAAAAATAAACATTAAAACAATTTTAAAAAATTTTTTTTAACGTTTATTCATTTTTGAGACAGAGAGAGACAGAGCATGAACAGGGGAGGGGCAGAGAGAGAGAGGGAGACACAGAATCCGAAACTCCAGGCTCTGAGCTGTCAGCACAGAGCCTGATGCAGGGCTCGAACTCACGGAGCGTGAGATCATGACCTAAGCTGAAGTCGGACGCTTAACCGACCAAGCCACCCAGGCGCCCCTAAGACAATTTTTTAAAGGGTAAATGTTTCAGAATAAACAAACAACAATAATAGCAATAAAATAACATCAATCACAAAGCCTACCACTTATCCACCATAAAACATCTATGTCTTTCTTAACAAGCAACACTTTTTCGTTCTACATGTAGAAAATAAACCCTAACAGGTAAATGAAAAGTCTTAAACTAAACCACAACAGTCGAGGGTGCAGAGAAACAAATTATTTCTTCCTCCTTTAAAAGCCAATATGTGCATATACTGTTTTATGACATTATAGGGCACCCAATGGCATCATCATTCAAAAAATGAGCTGGATGATAAGCCATTAAACTTCCTTTTATGTGTTCCATGAATACGCAGGAGAAGATGACTTTCTCCATGAGTTGTCTGAAAGTGAGGGCCCGACAGAGTAAATGGTATATGGCTTCTTTTGCAATGACGTTTCTTCATCACAATGATAACAAGGTTCAAATAAACACTCACTTTTCTTTTTTGAGTGGCCTCACACCCCCTGAATACAGAAAATTCAATTTCTTCGTAGGCCAAAGATCAGAGGCACCAAAAGAAAAAAACAGAGGGTTCGTCCTCCTTTAATGAGACAAATGCCTTGATAATGTGTTTTTACCATCTGGACGAAAATTTTTGTAAAGAAAACCAATGGTATCATTCTGGTGTTATTCAGCTTGACTGGCTAGTTTACCTTAGATTTACACTGATCGTATTTTTAAACACTTTCACTCAAAACATAGCTGTCTTAGTCCATTTGGACTGTTATAACAGAAATACCATAAACTGGGTAGCTTATAAACAATAAAAATTTATTCCTCACAGTCCTAGAGGCTGGGAAGTCCAAGATCAGGGTGTAGCATGGTCAGATTCTGGGGAAAGTTATCTCCCAAGCTACATATTCTGATCATCTGGGTCCTCATAAGGTGGAAAGGTATAAGGGATTTCTCTGAGGCCTCCTTTAGAAGAGCACTAATCCCATTCATAAGGGTCTTTCTTCGTGACCAAATCATCTCCTAAAGCTCCCATCTCCTGATATCATCACCTTGGGCATTAGATTTTCAACATGTGAATTGGGGGGGAGGGGTACATAAACATTCAACCCATAGTAATAGTTATTCCTAATTACTAAATTCTATTTCTAGATCACAACTGCTGCTTACAAATATGACATAGTGAGATTACAGACAGTGGTTCAATTTTATGCCATCTTTTAAATACCACACTGTCTTATTTATTTATTTATTTATTTATTTATTTATTTATTTATTTTTTAAGAGACAGACAGCGACAGAATGTGAGCAGAGGATGGGCAGAGAGAGAGGGAGACACAGGATTTGAAGCAGGCTCCAGGTTCTGAGCTGTCAGCACAGAGCCCCACATAGGGGTTGAACTCAAGAACCGTGAGATCATGACCTGAACCAAAGTCTGACGCTTAACCGACTGAGCCACTGATGCACCCCAAATACCACACTGTCTTAACAACTAAGTCTTAACAACTAAGCATTACAAGGGGGCAAAAGTGGCAGGAGTTACTGTGTATATGGGTTATGTACAAAGCAGAGCTGAGAAAAGCTTTTGTATCTTTTTCAAGAGTCATGTGGTTTTGATATATGGGTACTTTCAGTCAAGAAGAAATTGTACTCCTGAAATAAGCTCCAGTCGCATGGAGTAAAATCACCACACACTGCAAAAACACTTTTCGCATGGCTTCTACTAAACTCCAGCCATGCAAAGTGAGGTTTGAGTACTAATGACACTTGTACTAACTGCTGGGTACCAGTCGATGAAGGTGCAGTATTGAAACTGAGAGTTAAGGTTTAAAATTTGAACAGCAATTTGACAGAGCAATTTTATATCTGTTGAAATGAAGAGTAAAACAAAAACAAAAACAAAACTGAGCTCGCATTTGGTAAGTCTTCTTAAATGTTCATTTGCCTGGCAATTCATTTGTATTACAGAAGTATTGATATTTGAAGGGTTGGAAATTTAAAAATTAAAAACTGGTCCTTCACTACAGGTAGTTTGAAAAGCATTTAAATAGATGATTTAAGTGGTTGTGTGAGTAAAAAGAAAATCTGAGTGTAGCTCTCAATGTTCCTAAAATGAGGGAGTCAAGAAAATGAGATTTCAAATGAAAAACTTAAGCTTTATGATAATTAGGAACCCAATAAACTTGCTTAACATTAGCATCCTCACTGTTCTCAAAATATTTACTTTAAACACGACCAGAAAGCTAGATGTAAAATCTGCTTTTTCTAATAAAAAACATCAAAGTTAGGAATAAAAAATCCTGTGTAGCTTAAATATTACCTTAAAATTAATATTATATCTACCCATCTTTCATTTTGGGAAGTCAAACCTAAAATATAATAATATGAAATCTACCTGCCATATGTAAAAATATTTACATTTAACATTTCTTTTTTTTTTTGATGTTTATTTTTGAAAGACTGAGAGAAACAGAGCATGATCAGGGAAGGGGCACAGAGAGAGGGAGACACAGAATCCAAAGCAGGCTCCAGGCTCCAAGCTGTCAGCAGAAAGCCCTATACAGGGCTTGAACTCAAGCACCATGAGATTATGACCTGAGCTGAAGTCCGATGCTTAACTGACCAAGCCTACGAAGCCACCCAAGCGCCCCTTGCATTAATATTTCTAAAAGAACCTTACATAAACTAAAACACCAAATAAGGCTTTAAACTTAGGTTTTCTAGTATTCAAAAGGAAAGCCAGAGACAATGAGCCAGATAACTTCTTGCAATGTACATTTTACAACTCCATTACTCAGGAAGAGAGAAATGATTTCTTAATGAACATTTTTTTCATCAGGTATACTTTGAGTGCTTACTGTAACTCACATCTTTGACACAAACAAGCAAAAAAGAATCAAGTCATTGTCATAAACTTGGACCTGAATGGCTTTTTTTTTTTTTTTTTTTTTTTTTTTTTTGGTATACAGAAAGAGCCCAGAGAGAGAGGAAGGAAAGAAGGGAAGAAAGCTAAGACCTATATGATCTAGTGAAACAGGGCTTTCTCAACAGTCTTCTACAGAGATTCACTCAATCCCAGGATGAGGAAACTGTGAGAAGCATCCACACGCAGGCAGTGACTTCCCTGACTATAGTTATACAACACGATGGCAAGATTTTGGAGCCTGAAAGGTGGCCTAACTCAAACCACTGTAGGCTGGGCACTTCCTAGTACCGCTGTAAGGTTAACGCCAGGCCTACTTAGACACAACCACCTCTCTCTCTCTTTTTTCTTTTTTTTTTTTTTTGTTTATGTATTTTTGAAAGAGAGAGACAGACAGAGAGAGTACCAACAGGGGACGAGAGGCAGAGAAAAGGGGACAGAGGATGTGAAGCAGGCTCCAGGCTCCATGTTGACAGCAGAGAGCCCAACTTGGGGCTTGAACTCATGAACCGTGAGATCACAACCTGAGCTTAAGTTGGACACTCAACCGACTGAGCCACCCAGGTGCCCCTAGACACACCCATCTTTTAATGGACATGGGCCACTTGGCAGAGCTCATGTGCCAGCCCTCTGGTCTCCCGGAATGAGACAGGTGGCCAGTCAGGGAGAGGAAGCTCCTATGAAAACTGCAGCCCTATAGCCAAAGGAACACTCTATCCAAAGAGAAGTGTAGTCAAACTGCTACAGCCAGTGTGAAGGACAAGGGCAAACATCAGACTTCATAAAGGGGGTGAAATATATGTACCCCCCCACACACACATATGGGTACATGAAGAGTTTTAGAACAGTATTGAAGCCATATTTAAGAACAACTGCGAATCTTTCCCAGCCCCTGTTGCTTTCAGTCCTAAAAGGATTTCTAGCAATTCTTCCACTGGCTGTTTTCAGACCCAGATATGAGATACTTCCATGCACCTGAGCTTGGGGAAAGTGGCAGCAAAAACCTCCTTTAGTTTAGTTCGGTTTCATTGAGGGAGAGAGGATAGAAAGGAGGATGTTCCTTTTTTTTTTTTTTTTTAAGTTTATTTATTTTGAGAGAGAGAGAGTGAATGAACAGAGGTGAAGCAGAGAAAGAGAGAGAAAGATTCCCTAGCAGGCTCCACACTGCCAATGCACAGCCTGACTTGGGGCTCGATCTTACGAACCGTGAAATTGTAACCTGAGCCAAAATCAAGAGTCAGACACTTAACTGACTGACTGAGACACCAGGGTGCCCCAGGATGTTCATGTTCATAGCAAGGCCATATTAATACCTTCAAAGACCTCCAAGAACTGGAAAAACATGATGACAACTGCAAAATACATCAAAACAAAAATTCATTTTTCAAAATCTCACAAAACTTCTATGTATACTGGAAGCACCTTCTTTCTAGATTTTTCTGACTGCAAAAGTTTGGATTACTTCCTTGGATTTGAACCCCCCCCTTCCTTTTCCTTTGGTGAGGCGGGGTGGGGGGCGGGGCTTGTCTTGCTGATGCCCCATCACTCCTCTTCAAGTGGGACAAGACTCCTTAACTTTAAAGATAAACCATGACATCAGGAAGAAAATCTCACCTGGAGTCTCCACCCGGCGATAGTGGTAGGGGTTAATGCACACCTCTTTCTGCTTGGATCCGAATGGGAACTCACAGCACTCCAGCGGCTTCAACTCGTGGTGAGACTGGAGATCAGGCCAGCGCCACACTCGGCAGTAAATGACGTGGGGCAACCCCTTGCGGTGGGACACCTGCAGCCGCCCATCCAGGGACCTGGGAATTGTAACGCATTTGCTGGGCTGCCCCGGGCAGCTGAGGGCCCTCTCCAGCTCATCCATGGCTCCTTTCTTCTTCTTTAATTTCTTTACTAAAGAGTCTACTGCCTTCTCTGCCCACTTTTCCTCTTCATCTCCTTGCTTCCAGCCTAGCAGTCTCTTCACTGCCGGGCTGGTGAAGGAGAAGAGGGAGCTGATGGGGGTGCTGGAGTGCATAAGAGGTGAACTGCAGGTGTCCAGTGCAAAGAGGACCTGGACAGATAGCCCTTTATTGCCTGCAGGGCCTGAGGGAAGTATGCAGCAAGTAACTCTCCAGGGATGTCATAGGTACAAACTCTGCAGGGATGTCACAGGTACAAACTCTCCAGGGATGTCATAGGTCTTCCTTTTCTTCTGGAAGTAACTGTCCGATTCAGGCTGGGAACTGTGTTGACTTTCTGCTAGGTCCTAGAATAGGCTGGCCAAGTCTGAAAAACAAGAAAAAAACACTCCAATCAGCTTAATCAGGATAATTTTCAGAAAAAAATTAAAGGTTGGATATAAGGAAGAAAATACACTTCAAATGTTTTGGACTTGAAAACTCTTAGTCATCTTTGGCTCTTCCTTCTCCATTATCCCCTGACCCAAGTCTCGGTGATTCTGCCTTCAAAATGTCTTCTAGAATTTGAAACTTCCTCTCCATTTCCACCAGTATCTGAGGCCTAGCCCACCTCACCATGACTAGACTACTGCAACAGATTCTGAAGTGGCTCCTCTCTTCCAATTCGAATAATCCATTAAATCCCAAATATAAGTTTTAATGAGTCATTTTCCTATTTCAGAAATTACAGTGGCTCCTTAGTTTCCCAAGCATAAACTCCTCTGCCTAGATTTGAGAGCCTCTGTAATCTTTCCTCAACGTGCTCACACTTCTCCCTTTCTCAATTACAGTTTATGCAAGTAACCCATCTTCACTGATGAAAGAATACGTACACGGAATAAAAAAAATAGGACACTAATAACCTCACCATTTGTATATGTTCTTCCAAACGACTTTACAGGGACAGTGGTTCCCAAAGTGTGACCCAAGGACTCCTGCGAGTCCCAGAGTTCCTTTCAGAGAGCTGCAAGGCTTTCTCTTTTCCAACTACATATCTGTGTGTGCTAGACTTTTCTTCATGTATTTCAACTTTAAAAACATATCACAACAGATTATATGCAGAAACAGGTAAGAGGATTCCAAGTGTCATCTATTAACCAGGCATTAAAGGGATTTGCAGAGATATAAAACAATAACACTCTTTCCAATAATTCTTTTTAAATATAGTTTTTAAATAAAAATGTTTATGCTAATATATAATGGGTTTATCATTCTCTTTTAATGAATAATTAAGTATTTTTAAGTTTCTCACTCTTAATTTCAAATTGGTAAATATTTGATAGATATAAGACACATACACAAAGAACCTTTGGAGTTCTCAATAATTCTTAAGAGTAGAAAGAAGTCATAAGACCAAAAAGTTTGGGAACTGCTTTTTTAGAAGTTTTTTATAGTCATGGTACATAAATGTGGACAGAAAAAGGTACTGCTGTCACATTTCTTATTCTGCCTGAAAATCAGCTGAATTCTTCTTCGCCCTGGCACCCAGAGGAGACATTCTTTCCCAGTTATTCAACATTCCCATTTAAATTTCCTGAGGTTGAACTATACTTCCTCCTCCGTGAAATAGTTGGCTTAAACAAAACCCTCTCCCTCCTCCAGATTTTAGAAACCAGCTACCTTATTAACGTTTAAAGTGTCTGTTGGTAACGTTTTGGAGCAAGCAAACTCTCAGTATTCAAGAATCAATCTAGCTCAACATCTCCAACAATTGCTTGTTTAGTATGAATTAAATATCATTTTCTCCTCCACTTCCCTGGAGGGAAAGCTGCACCTTTCTGAACACAATGATATAAACTTCTCCCAATGAAGATGTTACATAAACCCCTGCTATTGTAATTATCAGGGGCCCCATGTGAGGAGGATGTCAGCCTGGTTACTCAAAAATTGATGAATTTAGTAAATTAAAGCAACACCTGCATCATTTTATTCCGTATATAGACTTTATTTAGCAGTGTATAGAGGTAAATGATGATGGAAAGGAGACTTGAGGGCTTGATAGCTAGCTGGGTTTTTTCACTTGGAAGTTTGACTTACACCCGGTTTTATTTAGAAAGGTTGATTTTGTGGCTTAACGGTCATGAAATATAGTTAAGTCACTATGTTCTAGTTCTGTTTACTTAATCAAGACAGGCTGCCTTAAAGCAATGGTTGAAGAAGATTAGGAGCTTTAAAGAGAAGTAACATGATGCAGAATAATCTGAACCCCCAACAGGCTTTGAATTCTGCTTAGTCTTACATGGGATTTCTATTAGTAAATTGTGAAATAAATATTTAAGTTTAGGTCAGTGACTGATAAAAGCTTTCTATAAAATGTTCCACAGAGTTAAACTAAATATACCCTTTAAAAAACGTTTGTTCCAGCAGACAAGTAACAGTTCTCTAAACCAGGGCTCATTGTTGTTTTAAACTATGTGTTCCTATCTACGAATGGCACTTGAAATCAACTTATTAGAACAAAACAGCTTTTGTAAAAACAACAAAATAGACTATAGTGCAGTGCAGCTAACGAAGGAAGAGTATTATTTCGCTAAAACTTTCATTCAGAGGTGTATGTTCTGTGTGACAGATGGACATGAGGGTCACAATGGGATTTGCAATGCACAATGTAATGTCATTTGGTATTGTGGGTTACAATCAAAAAAGATTGAAAAGCACTACCTTTAAGCCATAGAGTTCCTCAAGCCATGCCTGTTTGAGGTTCACCTTGATAAGTGACTTGCCAGGGCCACTATCCCTCCTCATCCCTTGGGGAAACACCGACTAGTCAGAAACCTAAGGTCCAAGGAACCCTGGCTCTACAGTCTGATCTCACTGCCACATTCTGAATCTATATAATGGTCTCACAGTGGCTCTTTATAGCTCTAAGACCTAGCTCCCATCGCATTACACAGAGGCTCTTGCATTGAGGGAGGCCCCAAAAAGTCAAATTTAGAATCTCAGAGTATTTAGCACTAAATTTGTAATAGGAGCCTCCAGGCAGGGAAGGAAAGAGGATAGAAAATATCAAAAAGTTAAGGTTTAATAAAGCTGGCTGGTGGGTACACAGATGTTCAAAATAATATTCTCTACACTTGTTCTTTGTTTTGATACGTTTTTTTAATAGAACAAGTTTAAAAAGTGAATCAGACTTGGAATCTCACTAACATTAAGGCCTCAGTTCCTATTTGTCCAGGGGAACCATTGAAGGTTCATTAAGGCCATTCCATTCTCACTCATATAAAGTCTTTGCCACCAAAGGAACAAAGGGCCCCTTGTTTATCTCCAGCTGGTCATCACTCTGACATCAATAGTGCACCCCCCCCCTTCCCCCCATGCAAGCTTGTTTAGTAGTGTCAACCTGGCTCAGAACAGCTTTCCACTGTCAGATAATTTAAATGCCCTTAGACTATCTGCTCAAACTGAGCACGACCTCCTCAAGTAGCACTGCCCAGGCCCATCATCATCATTAAAACAGAGCACTCTCAGGGAGGTTATTAAAACACTGTTTCACAAATAGGAGGGGGGTTGTTAATACTGCTATAGTTAGTTACTCTATTCCTATAAAGTACAAAGAAGGATAAAGCCATCTTTATAGTCTATAAAGATGAATGTATGTGAAGTATTTATAAACAAAAACCTGACCAGACAATTTCCACAAAATCTAACAAGAGCTATGGAAGAGAGATGCCAGGCGGTACAGGGGGAGGAGTCTCTGGCCCAACTTTGGGGGTTCTGGAAGGATTTTGGAGATGATTACTGAGCTGCCCTTAGAAGGATGTAGGTCATGGCACAAAAACAGACACACAGACCAATGGAATAGAATAGAAACCCCAGAACTAGACCCACAAACGTATGGCCAACTCATCTTTGACAAAGCAGGAAAGAACATCCAATGGAAAAAAGACAGCCTCTTTAACAAATGGTGCTGGGAGAACTGGACAGCAACATGCAGAAGGTTGAAACTAGACCACTTTCTCACACCATTTACAAAAATAAACTCAAAATGGATAAAGGACCTAAATGTGAGGCAGGAAACCATCAGAACCTTAGAGGAGAAAGCAGGAAAAGACCTCTCTGACCTCAGCCGTAGCAATCTCTTACTCGACACATCCCCAAAGGCAAGGGAATTAAAAGCAAAAGTGAATTACTGGGACCTTATGAAGATAAAAAGCTTCTGCACAGCAAAGGAAACAACCAACAAAACTAAAAGGCAACCAACGGAATGGGAAAAGATATTTGCAAATGACATATCGGACAAAGGGCTAGTATCTAAAATCTATAAAGAGCTCACCAAACTCCACACCTGAAAAACAAATAACCCAGTGAAGAAATGGGCAGAAAACATGAATAGACACTTCTCTAAAGAAGACATCCAGATGGCCAACAGGCACATGAAAAGATGCTCAGCGCCGCTCCTTATCAGGGAAATACAAATCAAAACCACACTCAGGTATCACCTCACGCCAGTCAGAGTGGCCAAAATGAACAAATCAGGAGACTATAGATGCTGGAGAGGATGTGGAGAAACGGGAACCCTCTTGCACTGTTGGTGGGAATGCAAATTGGTGCAGCCGCTCTGGAAAGCAGTGTGGAGGTTCCTCAGAAAATTAAAAATAGACCTACCCTATGACCCAGCAATAGCACTGCTAGGAATTTATCCAAGGGATACAGGAGTACTGATGCATAGGGGCACTTGTACCCCAATGTTCATAGCAGCACTGTCAACAATAGCCAAATTATGGAAAGAGCCTAAATGTCCATCAACTGATGAATGGATAAAGAAATTGTGGTATATATACACAATGGAATACTACGTGGCAATGAGAAAAAATGAAATATGGCCTTTTGTAGCAACGTGGATGGAACTGTTGAGTGTAATGCTAAGTGAAATAAGCCATACAGAGAAAGACAGATACCATATGGTTTCACTCTTATGTGGATCCTGAGAGACTTAACGGGAACCCATGGGGAAGGGGAAGGAAAAAAAAAAAAAAAAAAAAGAGGTTAGAGTGGGAGAGAGCCAAAGCATAAGAGACTGTTAAAAACTGAGAACAAACTGAGGGTTGATGGGGGGTGGGAGGGAGGGGAGGGTGGGTGATGGGTATTGAAGAGGGCACCTTTTGGGATGAGCACTGGGTGTTGTATGGAAACCAATTTGTCAATAAATTTCATAAAAAAATAAATAAATAAATAAATAAATAAATAAATAAATAAAGAAGGATGTAGGTCACAGTTAAAAAACAAACTAACTTGGCAGATTAGGATAATTTTCTAGTAATTCTTTTTGTGGTTAAATTCTCACTTTCCTAAGACACCTGTCTATGCCTTGTCACAAACCAAGTGAGCTTTGGCAAGTCATGTGGTCTCTCTGGCCCCCCTCATTTCCTCGTCTGCAGATCAAGGGGGGCTCACCCTCAACGTAGGCTCTGCCTGGGCAATAGTTCCACGACTCCACGGCTGTCGGCTGTAACCTGCCACATGGGACTGTGTGACTTCTTCAGCTGCTGCCGACACAACATTACTACCCTAGTCTACTCCTGGGGTAGCACAGCCTGAGAACGAAGCCTTCACTCATGAAGCTGTATTGCATAGAGCAGAGCAAAACAACAATTTTTTCCACTGTTGTCAAATTGACCCTCTTTATAGCAAATGTCATGTACCAACACAGCATGATTTCCACTCTTCTCTCCACACTTTTGTTTCTTTCTAGCATTGTCTTTATTGCCACGAAGGAACCAGAGTGAAAACATATGCTTGTGGGGCGCCTGGGTGGCTCAGTCGGTTAAGCGGCCGACTTCGGCTGAGGTCATGATCTCGCGGTCTGTGAGTTCGAGCCCCGCGTCGGGCTCTGTGCTGACAGCTCAGAGCCTGGAGCCCGTTTCAGATTCTGTGTCTCCCTCTCTCTGGCCCTCCCCTGTTCATGCTCTGTCTCTCCCTCTCTCAAAAATAAATAAAACGTTAAAAAAAATTAAAAAAAAAAAGAAAACATATGCTTGGTATTACTGTGTTTGACATTACATGCAGTGCCTTCAGTCAACGCCCTCATCACCCCAGACCTCCACAAATGTTATCTGCTGGCCATTACAGCTTGCCTTCTGTAGGCAGAAGGACAAAAGCACAGCTCATCCCTCCTCTGGCTCACTAGTGGTCCACTTCACATAGAGCACAAAACAATATTTCCTTTTTTTTTTAATTAAAAAAAGAATTTTTTTAATGTTTATTTATTTTTGAGAGACAGACAGAGTATGAGTGGGGGAGGGGCAGATAGAGAGGGAGACACAGAATCCAAAGCAGGTTCCAGGCTCCGAGCCGTCAGCACAGAGCCCGACGTGCGGCTTGAACTCTGCAAGATCATGACCGGAGCCGAAGTCAGACACTCAACTGACTGAGCCACCCAGGTGCCCCACAAAACAGTACTTTCTTTTTTGGGCATCTGAATTTTACAATAAACCTCAACTGAGTAAGCAAAAAAAACCCCTCATTTTCAAGTTTTTAAAATAAACAGGACCACTTAAAAGAAGAGCAGAGCTGACCACAAGCATATACACTATGATTTAACTACCTAATTCCACCCTAAATTCCAATTTGTCAGGCTGTACAAAAGTTTGGGAGATAGGAACGTTTCATTTTTAAGTTGTTGGTTTAAATCAAACTCCTGTTAGCAGTTACTCAAGATTATTTTTCCTTACTGTCCTCCTTGGAAGATTCAATTGGTGATTTTAATCCTGACGAGAACAAAATTTAAAAAATATCATTTATGATGAATATGTTGGCTATCTGCCCTGGAGCATGCCAAAGCATTGCACACACAGAACTTCTGAGCAACCCTCCAGGGGCACTGCTTCCTTGTCAGTGTGTCCAAGAAAAGTCAACATCACCAACCACGCTGTATGCCAGCCAGCCTAGGGGATCAGATAGCATTTGCCCATTCTGCAAGGGCCCACTCCAGAAACACTCACCACGTTGAGACATAATTGTTTCATTATTTTTGTTTTTTAAATTTTCAACCTTATCAATTTTGACCCTCTAATCCATAGTATCCCTACAGTATCCCTATTTTTATAGCACTTTTGTATACCAGTAATTAATATGGCAATAACAAGTGTCTTAAAGTTAAAAACAGATCCAAAAAAATGTCTACCTAGAAAATAGTTGGCTATTATTACCCCTATTGGCACATATATATCATGTCTTATTACTACATACACTTGGAGAGAAACCAAGCTTAAAACACACACACACACACACACACACACACACACACACACACACACACACATGCGCAATGTGTATTTCACTTAAACTAGTCTGTCATCCCTATGTGTTTCAAATGAGTGGTAATTACAAGTTTGCATTGTAAGGGATAAATAACTACCCCATACATGTACCAGTTTAGTGTCACTGGATAAACATGTCAGTTGTGTAAACATGGAAATGGTATCATAATTTCATACTCTGGGAAAGACGCTTTTCTAACTGTACTCAGAGCTTCCCTACAAATCTGTGAAAGGGCAGTTCCTGTTCATAGTTTGCCAGTGAGCGTCTTGTTGCAGGGTAGAGTGTCTTCTGACCACAGTGCCACAGGAAGATGACAGAGATGCATCTTTATAACAGAGGCTCTACTCAAGAGGGCCATGGTGGGATTTCAGGTCATCTATTAGACATCTGAACTGTCTGCTCATTTTGGGTGACTGCATATATGGATTTTTCTAGGAAGACAGTCCATAGGTATTTTTCTTCAAATTATTAAAAGAATCTCTGACCTCTGAACACTTACAAAAAAAAAAAAGCAATGAATTAGAAGAAACTGGAAAAGAAGGGGAAAGAAGTAAGAGAAGGGGGAGAAGCTGAAGAGATAAAGAGAATTACTGATTATTCTAACTGACTAAAACAAAGGAGAGTCTTAAGAAAGACTAGGGTTAGAAGATTCTGGAAAGATGGTGGAGTATGAAGCACCAGAAATCTGTCTCTCCATCTAGACAATGATTGCACTGGCAGGATCTGTATAATGTAACTAGGCTGGAACTCTAGAGTCAGTTGAATGCTTAGATGGTAAACGTGGCTAGTTTTGGTCAATTTCAGTTCTTAGCCCATTAGCAGCCACTTATCCCCTACCCCTTGGCAGGCAGCTATGCATGTGTCCCTGCAGCACCTTGCAATCACTTCGCCAGGATCCAGGGAAGACGAAAAGGACCCTGTCCTCCAAACATCAGGGATCTGTGCTCTGAGCACCAATTGTTGTTTCTGATCACTGAGGTGTCAATGGGAGGGTAGCCACTGTAGTTGCACTCTCCCCAGTGTTTCAGGTCTTTCCTCCTCTGGCTAAAGTGACTCCAAGGGTGTTTCAATAGGGCCAGTACCCTTCCCCCATCCCTTTTATTTTTCTCTTTTTATCCTTGTGGGAGCTAGACATTAAAGACTAGGACATTCAAAAGCAATTGCATACGTGGGGAAAATTAGAAAGTGACTATGCATATCTAGGGAAAGGAGCAGGCTCAGAGAAGACTTGAGAAGACCTTGAGTTTACACCTCAGGCTGATCCTTGGCACAGAAACAGCCTACAACATTAAAACAAAACACAACAAAACAAAAACAGCCCAAAAGCAATAACAAAATCCAGCATTCTCCTGGCAAAGGGAGAGAATCTGATTTCCAGATTTGCCACATTATCAGATTGAGATGTTTGGGTTTCAACAATAAATCAGAGGCATACAGAGAAATGGACAAGTATGACCCATTCACTTTAAAACAGAAATGAAAAATTCATTAGAGGGTTACAAAGTGGGCCACTCATATTCAAAGCACTCAAAGGTAAAAACTATTAACCAAGCATCCTATATCAGGAAAACCTGTCCTTCAAGGGCGAGGGAGGAATTAAGACATTTCCAATATACAAAAAGCTAAGGGATTTCATTACCACTAGATGTGTCCTGGAAGTAAACGAAATGATCAAAGGATTCTTGCAGTGTGAAACGAAGGACACTAGACACTAACTTGAAGTTGTATGAAGAAATAAAGACCTAAATAAAGGTAAACACACAGGCAATTATAAAAGCTAGAATTTCTATGATAAAGGTTTGCTAAGGGAGTTCATTACCACTAGATGTGTCCTGGAAGTAAACAAAATGATCAAAGGATTCTTGCAGTGTGAAACGAAGGACACTAGACACTAACTTGAAGTTGTATGAAGAAATAAAGACCTAAATAAAGGTAAACACACAGGCAATTATAAAAGCTAGAATTTCTATGATAAAGGTTTGCAATCCACTTTTTGTTTTCTACAGGATTTAAGAGATTAACGTATTTTTTTAAAAATTATTAGTCTAAAAGCTAGTACTATTGTAACTCTGGTTTGCAACTCTTTATGTTGTTTTCTATATAACTTAAGAGGCTGATGCATTTAGGAGAGCCTGAGTGGCTCAGTCAGTAGAGCATGTGCGTCTTGATCTCAGGGTTATGAGTTTGAGCCCTATGTTGGGTGTGGAGATTACTTAAAAAACAAAATAAAATCTTTAAAAAAAGATAGACTGATGAATTTAAAATAATTATTATAGTTTATGTTTTGAGGCATACAATGTATAAAGATGCAATTCTGTGACATCAACAACTGAAAGGGATGGGGCTGGAGCAGTGAAAAAGCAGTTTTATACGTTATCGAAGTTAGCCTGGCATAAATTCAAATTGGAGTGTTATAACTTCAAGATGTTTAAAATAATTCCAATGATAACCAAAAATAAAACAGCTAAGGAATATACACAAAAGGAAATGAGACAGGAATTTAAATGTTTCACTTGACATAAAAAACTTAACACAAAAGAAGTAGTGCAGGAAATGAGGGACCAAACAAAGCTATCAGGCATATAGAAAACAAATAGCAAAATGGCAGAAGTCTCTCATTATCATTACTTTAACTGTAAATGGATTAAACTCTCCAACCAAAAGATAGAGATTGGCAGAAGAACAGAGAATAAACACGATCCAACTATATTTTGTCTAAAAAAAGACTCAAATCACTTTGGATCCGAAGACACAAATAGACTGAAAATGAAAAGATGATAAAAGCTATTTCATGGAAACAGCAACCAAAAGAGAATGGGAATAACTGTACTAATATCAGACTAAGTAGACTTTAACCAAAAAAGTTTATAAAAGATAAACAAGAACTTTATATAATTAATAAAAAGCTCAATACAGGGGTGCCTGGGTGGTTTAGTCAATTAAGTGTGTGACTCTTGGTTTTGGCTCAGGTCATGATCTCATGGTTTGTAAATTCAAGCTCCATGTCAGGCTGACAGCACAAAGCCTGCTTGGGATTCTCTCTCTCTCCCTCTGCCCCTCCCCTGCTCACTCCTCTTTCAAAATAAATAAATAAACCTAAATTAAAAAAAAAAAAAAAGCTCAATATGGCAAGAACATGTAACAAGTATAATCATTTATACCTATAAAGGCAGACCAGCAAAATTATGAAGCAAAACCTGATAGAATTGAAGAGAGAATGAGAGAGTGCCACAGTAACACTTGGAGACATTAATACCCACCCCCCCACCCAGTTTCAATAATGGACAGAACGACCACAGACTCAATGCAATCCTGACCAAAATCCCAAAGAAGTTGTTTGTAGAAATAGAAAACTCATCCTAGAATTCATACTGAATCTCAAGGATAAGAATCTCAAGGCTATCTCTTGGATAGCCAGAATAATCTTGAAAAAGAACAAAGCTGGAGGCCTCACCCTTCCTGATTTCAAAATTTACTACAGAGCTACTCAAGCCAAGACATTGTGGTACAGGCACAAAGACAGACATACTGGCCAATGGAATAGAATGGAGAGTCCAGGAATACATCCTTGCATATATGGTCAAATAATTTTTGACAAAGATGCCAAGACCATTCAATGGGAAAGGACAACCTTACAAATAAATGGTGCTGGGAAAATTGAATATCCACATGCAAAAGAAGGAAGTTGGACCTTTATCTAAGACTACATTCAGAAATCAACATGAAATGGATCAAGACTTAAATGTAAGACCTAAAACCATTAGCAACTTTTAGAAGAAAACATAGGGCAAAAAACTGCAGGACACTGGATTTGGCAATGATTTCTTGGACATGACACCAAGGCACAGGCAAACAATGAAAAAAAAATACACAAACTATCCTTCACGAAAATTTAAAAATGTTGTACATCAAAAGACACTATCAACAGAATAAAAAGGCAACCCATAGAATGAGAGAAAATATTTGGAAATCATATGCCTGATAAGGGATTAATATCCAGAATATATAAAACTCAACAGAAATCCAAACAACCTGATTAAAAAATGGACAAAAGACTTGAACATACATTTCTCTAAAGAATATATACATGCCCAATAAGCACATTAAAAGATGTTCAACATCACTAATCATTAGGGAAATGCAAGCCATAACTACAATAAGATACCACCTCATGTCCATTAGGACAGCTACTATTAAAAAAAAAAGAAAGAAAGGAAAGAAGAGATAGTGTTGAGAATGCAGATAATTCAGAGAACTCAGAACACTTGTGCACTGCTGGTGAGAATGTAAAATGGTACAGCCACTGTGGAAAACAGTATAGCAATTTCTCAAAAATTTTATTTATTTTTTAAATGTTTTTTAATGTTTATTTATTTTTGAGAGAGAGAGAGAGAGAATGAGCGGGGTAGGGGCAGAGAGAGAGGGAGACAGAGGATCCGAAGCAGGCTCCATTCTGACAGCAAGAGCTCAATGTGGGCTCAAACTCATGAACCGTTGAGATCATGACCTGAGCCAAAGTCAGATGCTTAACCGATGGAGCCACCCAGGTACCCCTCAAAAACTTTTAAGTAGAATTATCATATGATCCAGCAAGTCCATTTCTGGATATATACTTCAAAAAAATGGAAATCATGGGGCGCCTGGGTGGCTCCGTCAGTTAAGCGTCCGACTTCGGCTCAGGTCACGATCTCGCGGTCCGGGTCCGTGAGTTCGAGCCTCGCGTCGGGCTCTGTGCTGATAGCTCAGAGCCTGGAGCCTGTTTCAGATTCTGTGTCTCCCTCTCTCTGACCCTCCCCCATTCGTGCTCTGTCTCAAAAATAAATAAACGTTAAAAAAAATTTTTTTTAATGGAAATCAGATATTTGAACAGATAATTGTAAACCAATGTTCACAGCAGCATTATTCACAAAAACCAAAAGATGGAAACAACCCAAATGTCCATTAACAGAAAAATGGATACATAAATACTATTCCATTGCACATAATGAAATGTTACCCAACCTTTAAAAGGAAAGAAATTGGGGAACCTGAGTAGCTCAGTCGGTTAAGCACCCAACTCTTGATTTTCGATCAGGTCATGATCTCACAGTCATGAGATGTTCGATCAGGTCATGATCTCACAGTCATCGGGCTCCCCACTGGGCATGGAGCCTGTTTATGATTCTCTCTCTCTCTCCCCCCCCTCCCTCTGCCCTTCCCCTGCTCATTTCCTCTAAATAAATAAATAAATAGAAATAATTCTAAGACATGCTATAAGATAAATGAATCTCAAAGACAATATGCAGAATGAAGTAAGTCACACACAAAAGGGCAAATATTATATGAATCCATTTATTTGAATAGTGGTTGCCAGAGGCTGGGGGGGGGGGGGACAGTGGGGAGAGGTGGCAAGTTATTTTAATGTGTATAGAAATTTTAATTTTACAAAATGAAAAGAGTTACAGAGGTGAATAATGGTGATGGTTGCACAGCAATATGAACATTACAACGATGTACATTATGAATGTATTTGATACCTCCAAATTGTTCACTTAAAAATGGTTAATAGGGTAAATTTTATGATACTGCATAAATTTTATGATTACTGCAATAATTTTTTAAAAGACTAGCGTTCATGGAAATAATAAAAACAAAGCGGAAGTAAGAAAGGCTTATGGCTAACATGTACTGAGTATTATGGTGGTAAGTTTTCACATGCATTTCTTCCCTGAATCACTGCACAGGCGTGCGTGGTTATTATAACTGCACTTTATATTTGAGAAAACTGAAGCACATCAAAATTAAGTAACTTCTTCAAGATCACACACGTAGGAAGCAGTGGTACCCAAAGGAGATAGGAGGAAAGCAACAATAGGTGTCTCCCCGGCCATGCCGAGACTGGGAACAAGAGAGGACACGAACCCAAAGCTGAGTCTGAACTCTGTACTGAAATGGAGGATGATGAGAGAAGGGACATGCATGATAGGAAGGCAGGATAAAAGTCATCCGAGGTCTCTTCAATCTCCAAAATATTGTGATTCTAAGGGACACCCAGTTCAAGTGAAGGACTGGCTTTCTGTTGTAAAGGAATGATTTCTGTACCTGAAGGATAAATCAGAACCAAGCTTCATTTGTTACTCAGCAGTCAATCATCTGTGTATTTCAACAAAAATACCTACCATCAGTGCTTACTTTGTGCCAGGCACTGCCTAGTGGTGAATAAAGCACACATGGTCCTTGCCTTCACAGAGCTTAGAATCTTCTCTGAATATTAAAGCAAATGTTAACAAACCATAAAGTACTATGCAGGAAATGCATAGTGTTTCCTAGTGTTGAAACTAGGAAACACTAGTTTCTAGTGTTGAGACAGAGAAAAGCAGGGGCAAGAGATCTCCTTGGACCTACTGGGGAAGACTTCACTGAGGATGTAACAATTAAACTGAGAGGAAGAGGGAGTGCCAGCCTGTCCACAAGCTGTGGGATGAGAACTCCAGGCAAAAGCTCTAAGAGGGTGGCATAGCCACGGGGAGAACTTGGTGCCCTTGGGAAACTGAAGGGAAGCCTGTGTGGCCAAGGAGGAGTGGGCAAGGAGGTACACAGCTAGAGGTGAGGCTGGAGGTGAGGACTGGAGACAGCTGTGCTGGACCTTGAGAGCAACATATGGAAAACTGGTTTTATTTTAAGTGCAAAGGGAAGCCTTTGAATGGATTTAAAAAACAATTAAGTTTAGTGACCTCATGCATTTTTCAATGATCACAACAGCTTGTATGGAGAATAAATCAGAGAGGAGAGAAAGCAGGGAAACCAACTAGAAGATGCTGTAAAGTTCATGTGAGAGACTGTGGGAGCCCTCACGGACTGTGGGAGCCCTCACAGGGGCGGTAGCCGTGGAGGAAGGTGGATCAGTGGACTGCTGTTTTGTTGCTTTGTTTTGTTTTAAGAAGGGGCTTCTGAAGAGCATATTACAGATTAAGAAGAATTAATCAGTACAAAGAGAACATTCATGTTGCAAAAGATAGGAAGTGGAACAGCTTACGAACGGAAAGAGGAGAGAAAGAGGGTAGTGCAGGCCTGCCCATCTGGTCACAGCAAGAATGAGAGTATTCCCTCCAAAAGATCTGATGTCTTGATGAAGTCTGAGTACGACTGGAGGGGCAGGGGTGAGAGATTTGAGAAGCAAGGAAAAGACAGGAAGTAGGGAGAGGGTGGGAAGGCAGGAGCGTGTTCTGAATTACGGGATAAAAAACAAAAGGCAAACTCCCATACAGCATGATTGACAACAAAACCCTTGGAAGGTCCCACTCTGAGGAACCTCAGGAAAAACTACATATACTCTTGGAAAATGAACATTGCTCCCTTCTAAGTCCAAAAACCTGGCTCCTCCACCACTGGGCTCTTTCCCCTTAATGACAAGAGGAAATGACCAGAGCTGGAAAAAGAAGCAGGACAGCCAAGCCGGTGCTTGGGCGCTTATCCCTAAGAGGCACAAAAATATCACTACAATAAACTCTCAAAATATAAGTTGGGCACGTTCCTATTAAAGTAGGCAGTGCCCTTAGGCGGGGAAAAAAAATAACACCTCTAAATGTTTTTTTTTGTCACGTACATGCACTCAGCCCTCAGAAGTTAGGAAAGACAGAAGAAATTCTGATGGTGATACACAGTATTTGTGTTCCATACAAAAAAATGTGATTAACTTGATTGTCTTTTAAACACTTTAATATGATAGCTTAGAGGAAGGGGCCAGAGATAAATACTTTCATTACTCTGAAAGGCTGCACATGAAACTGACAACATTCATTGTTTTCGGGAAAGAACTAATGGTGCCTGGAGAGAACAGGGAAAGACATGTTACTTCTGTACTTTTTTTGTATAAACTGAAAATTACCTCCAGAGTCAGAAAGACCCCAATAGAAAACTGGTAAGTGCACTCTAGAAAAGTGGAAAGGATTTTGCCCACTTATTGCAAGCACTGATTTTTCATGCTTGAATGTTAATTAAGATTATTTTCCCCACCCTTCCTCAACTCATTTTTTTGTTTTTTTTTAAATGCTATTTATTTATTTATTTATTTATTTATTTATTTAGAGAGTGCAGGGTAAGGACAGAGAGAGAGGGAGAGACAGAATCCCAAATAGGCTCCGTGCTGTCAGCGCAGTACCCAATGCGGGGCTCAAACTCACAAACTGTGAGATCACAGCCTGAGACCAAATCAAAAGTTGGACACTTAACTGACTGAGCCACTCAGGGCCCCCTCTCAACACATTTTGAAGAAGTACATATAATTAGTCTCTCTGAGTACTAATAGTACTCACATATCTTGGTTCATCTCTTGTTAAAACTATTGGAAGACTGGATTTCCCACATCTGTTCTGAAAGTGGTCTGCCATCACTCTAAAATGTGGTTCCAAGTTCCCTTCGCTCCCAAGATAAGTCTTGCATTCCTAGTTAGCCAGTAGGTAGCAACAATCTTACACACAGGAATGAGCTGTTTCATTCATGAAGAGCTCTCACTTGTCCTAAAACTTTAACTGCATACCCAGAATTCAGCAGAGAGCCAGGATTATAAAAACAAAGTAGGCCTTTACTCACAGTGGGACCCAAACAGGTTGCAAAAAGATAGACTATGTGTTACTTAGAGCCTATTCTCAATTTATACCTAATTCTAGCATGGTTTATTATTTGCATTAGAGTGCTTTGATTGAAATTTCACTAGGCACAAATGTATACTGTCATATTACTGACAGCACAATTCTTTCTTCTCTCTATATTTGTAACTTAAAAAAATTTTTTTTAATGTTTAATTATTTTTGAGAGACAGAGAGAGAGGGAATGAGCAGGGGAGGGGCATAGAGAGAGGGAGACAGCATCTGAAGCAGGCTTCAGGCTCTGAGCTATCAGCACAGAGCCGGATGTGGGGCTCGAACCCATGAGCCATGAGATCATAAGCTGAGCCAAAGTCAGAAGCTTAACTGACGGAGCCACCCAGGCGCCCGGATATATTTGTAACTCTTAATGTGTTTATAAAACACTCTGCATTCTCAAAGAGAGTAAGGATCACAGCCAACTATTTCAGCATGCATGACTTATCAATTACAAATTGAAGATCCTTAAATCTATTTTTACTGAATTGTTTATAAACTGGCAAATAACTGCTGCCCTTTAAAAAAAAAATTAAACTTTTCTGTACCTTAGCAACCTCAGAAAGAATAAACCAGATCTTAAGCAACACAAGGCATCTTAAAGGTGTCCTTACTCCAAGCAATCTTGACCCATGAAAATCTGGGATTACCACAAATATAAATTTGAGACAGACTATTCGTCCTACAAAATGAGTTATGATAAATGTAAAAGTATTATTCAATTTACAAAAGTCTGATCGTATGCAGCTTTTTCAGGAATAAATATCCTTCCATTTCGTAAGTATTTACCAAGTTCTTTATGTTGCAGTTCCCAGTTAAGTGCTAAACTTCACAAAGTTTACTCCTAAAGGTATCTGATTCTTTGGTCAGAAACAATCTAGACTCTTTAGTTTAATTAAGAGAATTCATTTTACCTTCCTACTTCTAAAATTCAATTCTAATTTAAAACAACGTAAGGGGTGCCTGAGTGGCTCAGTCAGTTAAGCATCCAGCTCTTGAGTTTGGCTCAGGTCATGATCTCATGGTTTGTGAGATCGAGCACCACGTTGGGCTCTCCACTAACAGTGCGGAGCCTGCTTGGATTCTCTCTCTCCCTCTCTCTGCCCCTCTCCCCATGCTCTCTCTCTCTCAAAATAAATAAACATTTAAAAAAATATATTCTGCCCATCTTATCTAAATGTTTTTGTTGGGCAATAATGAATACCCTTGTTAACAAACTGCAGAACAAATCAGTTTACCCTTCAAAACACCAAACCTTAAAACTTTTAAGAATTTTATAACTGTTCCAGCCTTTTTGTAAGCAATACATTATCTTACTGATGTAGTCAATAAGCCACTTTTTAAAAATGTTCCCAGCATGTCTTTCAGAAAACCAATGACAATTCTAAATATCAGATGATAACCATGTAGAACAGCTTAGCTGAATTTTGGGAAAGGGATATTTTCCCTTAAAAAACAAAACAAAACAAAACAAAAAAACTCACGTGTTTTAAAATTGGTTTTGTAGGTAATGAGGTATATTCCCACCTTCCCATTGTTGTAAAGTCACCTCAGGACAGCTTGGATGTCATTTTTTTTAAACCCTGAGTAGTGTTTGGGAACAACAAAAACAAGCTTCCCTTCAACAAATACAAACTTTCATTCTCATATTCTCTCTCCCCACCCTCCCTCTCTCTTTCTTCATACCCCCTCCTCCATCCACCACTGCCTCCCTCCTTCCCTCCCTCTTTCTCTCGATAAATGTAGTTCAGCCCAAATATGGGAAATGTGATCTGGTGGCACAGTAGGGACACTACATCACAACCATATTACACAGAGGACAGAAACATGGCTTTTCACAACTTTCCCTATTTTTTCATTCAGAACGTCTCATATGTCAACGCACAAGTAATGTATAATGAGGCACATGAAAAAAAATTTTTAATGTTTGAAAGAGACAGAGAGAGCATGAGTGGGTGGGGGGGAAGAGAGAGAAAGAGAGAGAGAGAGGGAGAGAGAGAGGATCCTAAGCAGGTTCTGAGCTGTCAGCACAGAACCTGATGCAGGGCTCGAACTAATGAACCGTGAGATCATGACCTGAGACAAAGTCAGATGCTTAACCGACTGAGCCACCCAGGAGCCCCCTCAAAAAAAATTTTTTTTTTCTTAATGTTTTTATTTATTTTTGAGACAGAGAGAGACAGAGCATGAGCAGGGAAGGGGCAGAGAGAGAGGGAGACACAGAATCGGAAGCAGGCTCCAGGCTCTGAGCCATCAGCACAGAGCCCGATGCGGGGCTCGAACCCACAGACTGTGAGATCATGACCTGAGCCGAAGTCGGACGCTCAACCGACTGAGACACCCAGGAACCCCTCAAAAAAATGCTTTTAATTAACTTCCATAACTCCAGCTTATAATTAGGGTAAACACAATAAATGGCCTTTTACTTCTTTCTCGCTTTGGTCCTCTGAGAAATACAAATCTACAGAAGAATGAATGGTCACATACCTGCTACCAGCAAAAACATGCTACTACCCTTCCTTGTGTTCAGGTGCACTACAAAAAGTAGGAATTATTTCTAAAAAGCCCTTAAAAATACCTTTTGGGAAGTCATCCTGAGGTAATTCTCAAAATTTTTAGATTCAGTCTCCACCATGCTACTGGGTGCTGTGCTGTGTGCTACAGTAGCTTCCCCGGTCAAACATCTTCATTACTCAAGGAATTAAAAGAATTTTAAGTCAGGACACAATGCCATTAAACTGCTTCAAAATATTTAGTCTTCAAAATGTAATAAAGGATACCTGCTGGGCTAGCTTTGACTTTACTAAATGGTTTATGGGAGCGTATTGTTTTGTTTTGTTTTATTTTATCTTTATTTTAAACATAGGTGACAACAGTAATTTCATCACAGAGAGTCTAAAACTCTGGCCTGGCCCAGCCCAGAAGCAATGTGTTTTCTTCATTGTACAGGTCTGGGGAGACCCACAATCTGTCACTGACACCCAAAGGACTGTTCCCCTGTTCCCTAGACCTGAACTGGATGGACTTCTGTGCATGAACTTGAGCTGCTCCAATTTGTTATATTTTCTCCAGTCTTCAAATGCAGACAGGTATAACTGAGGACATGATACTTACTAGAGTCCTAGTATTTCTGAGGGTAAATTCATCAACTCCTTCTACACTGCGTCACATCTGCTCACTGCTACTCTCCCATTGTGCAAGCAAGTGCTCTTTAGATGTACAGCGTGGATTCCTACTGCTGAGAAAGAATTCCAGAATCTAAAAAAACAAAAAACTGAACCTGTGCCGGAGTAAACGTGAGCTTGTCCATTGTAATGAGCTCCGTATATGCTCAAGCCAGAAAAACATCCAAAAGAATGACAAAGTGCAAGATCATGCTGGAAAAATTTTTGTCCATGATGATGACAATTTTGTTGAAATATATACAGAATAGCATTATTGGGTGACCAGGCTTGATTGTACCACTGACTTGAAAGATGAAGCTGGAGGGAAGCTGGAGCCACCTACGTCAGACAGGCATAAGAAAAGTGCCTTGCAAGGTTATGTTTGATCACCCATTAACCAAGAGGATAGCCATGAACAATGAAGTTAATCATTGTGCAGAACAAAAATTCTTCCTATGTAGTTTAGTCACTATATCCAGACTAACAAGTGGATTTTTACATGCTATGGATTCATGAAACACAGCAGAAGCCAGGAGGGGATACACCAGCATACAGAAGCACTACCTTAGTAAGTGTAAAGAAAATATCAGGAAAGACAGTCTCCACCTTAAAAATGGTGACAAGACCTACAAAAATGAGCTAAGTAAAATTCTTACAAATCAGTCTAAGATTTAGGGCTGGGTCTATAAGGCCACATTTAAAAAAAATTCAACCAAAACTTTTCATCAAACAGCCTGATTATATACATTTAACCAAACCTTTGAGCTTTAAAATTGATATCACCAAATGTCCATAAAAATTTCAATGTTTCTGGAATGAAATGTGTCATACTACATCGAGGACAACATAGCTATTTTCTCAGTAAGTTTCAGGTTTACTTAGCAAGTAATTTCTCAGTAATGCTTAACTATAAAATAATCAAATGCCAAGCCACAACTGAGATAGATCAATAGTTGCACACTTGAGTAATAAAGCATACAGAATAACAAGGAAGATGTACATTTAAGCAAAGAAAATGTGAAGACCTCCCTAAGCAAGCTCTCAACTGAATACAGAATAACTCAGTGTTCTCCAGCCTTCCAGAAGTCTGGCATTTTATTCAGTAAGAAATTTTTAATTGTAAAATTAGAACGTATTTAAAAATAATTAATATATCTTCATTTGGTTTATTTTGTCTGACATAACAAGTGTTGATGAGAATGTGATTAACCAAAATTGGTAGGAATAGACGGATTATACGCTTCAGAAACACTTAGCCATCATTTTTTAAAGTTGAAATTTGCATTTCACAAGATCTAGCCAATTTCACAGCCCAGTATATATCCTAGACTAGTTTTCAATCCTTAGGGAGAAATAATTAATGCAATTTACTTATTTATTTACTGAGTTTATTGGGTCCTTATTAGTAATTTTTTTAAATGTTTATTTACTTTGAGAGAGAGAGAGGAGAGAGAGAGAGCACATGCACAAGTTGGGGAGGGATACAGGGAAAGAGGGAGAGAGAGAGAGAGAGAGGGAGAGAGAGGAACCCAGGCAGGCTCCATGCTGTTAGCACAGAGCCCAACTCGGGACTGATGTCACCCTGAGCCGAAATCAAGAGTCAGACATTTGACTGAGCCACCCAGATGCCCCCACATATTCTTTTTTATACACATATATCACATATTCTTTTGAAAGTATTAACTATTATATCATGAAATGTTTTAATCAATTTAAAACAAAATCTCAGAGGACATGTATAAAATGTTCCCTCTTATTAATTAACAATGATATCTCTCAGCAGAACAAAATTTAAGAACCAAAGTCTAATCAAAGATTAAGAAAAAGAGGGGTGGGGCATCTGGGTGGCTCAGTTGGTTGGGCATCTGATTTCAGGTCAGGTCATGATCTCGAGGTTCGTGACTTTGAGCCCTGCATCAGGTTCTCTGCTGTCGGCACAGAGCCCACTTAGGATCCTCTGTCCCCCTCTCTCTCTACCTCTCCCGCACTCACACACACACTCTTTCTCTCAAAAATAAACATTTTAAAAAAAGGTTTAAAAAAAAAAAAAGCAAAAACAGGGAGGGGTGCCTGGGTGGCTCAGTTGGTCAAGCATCTGAGTCTTGATTCCACTTCAGGTCATGATCTCACAGTGCTCTGTGTGGGGCTCTGTACTGGGTGTAGAGCCTGCTTAAGATTCTCTCTTTCTGTCTCCTTCTGCCCTACTTGTTGAGTGGGCACTCATTCTCTCTGACTCAAGAAGAAAAAAGAAAGAAAGAAAAAAGAAAGAAAGAAAGAAAGAAAGAAAGAAAGAAAGAGATTAAAAAAAAGGTTCTAATCTATAATCAGAAGGGCCTCAAAACAATGAATAAAAAGATTAAGAACAAGCATTTCTTAAGCATCCACTAAACACAAGTTATAAACTTACAAGCAACACATGGAACACTGAGTGAGCATCTAAGAGTTAATTATTTGTTATAGCCCTCCCTGGCCCTGTGTCTTCATTCATGCCTTTTCAACTTCCTGACCTCAATCTCCCCTCTTTGAAGTTCAGTGCCCTCCACAGAGCCCTCCTGATCCCCTACCTGAATGTGATCTCTACAACTGTTCATGGTGCACTATACTTCCCATATGTCACTTATCCCGTGTGGCCTCACACTGATTCAGGTCCTAGCAGAGAACTTCACCTCCTCTGAGGCTGTGGTCCCTTTTCACCTCTGCGTGAAGTCTCCCTGGAAATCTTGAGCCAACCCATTAAAAACATGGCAGTGCTCTAAGCCCTTGATACATTTACTACCCCATGAACCTCCTTGGCTGTGATTTATGATTGCTTTGTTTATGTCAATCTCTCTTTCACATTCGTGGCAATGATGGCTGCCTGTTTTCTCTCCATGATCTGGTAGTGAGGGACTCCAAACTGCCTAGCTGCCACCCACCCCATCTCCTGCAGTCAGTTTCAGCCAGCACTTGTTGGCATTAGGCCAGATTAACCAGCTAGATCCCTCTACTGCTCCATCAACCTGAAGTCCTCAAATCCATGCCCTCCTCAGTTTCCCAGGTCATCCTTTGTCCAATGAGTCCCAATGCTCTACATCCAATATATGTATCAACTATTCCTCTACTGTAAACAGTATCATAATTTTCTGGATATATATCCCTTACTAAAATGGGAAGTCCCATGAATCTCCGCATCTCTTAAAGGGTCTAACACAGATTTCTCAATCTCAGCACTACGGCATTTTTTCCCCTTTGATTTTAACAACAATTTGTGTGGCGGCTGTCCTGTCTATTATAGGATGGTTAGCAGCATCCCCGGCCTCTATCCACTATATGTCAGTAGCACACCCCGTGCAAGTTGTGACAACCTAAAAATGTCACCAGATATTGTCAAGTGTCCCCTGGGGGGTAAAAATCACACTCTGTGTCAACATCACCACTGGTTTAACATCAATCATAATTCTGTTCAATAGTCACGAGATCTTGAAAAATTTAGATTTCGATTATTGTTGAATAAAAATGAAATAGAATTCCAGAGAAAGATGTGTTTACCATGAATTTAAATAATCAGAGGAAGGAGGTACCTACGTGGCTCAGTCAGCTGAGTGACCAACTTTGGCTCAGGTCACAATCTCACAGCTTGTGAGTTTGAGCCCCTCATCGGGCTCTGTGCTGACAGTTCAGAGCCTGGAGCCTGCTTCACATTCTGCATCTTCCTCTCTCTCTGCCCCTCCCCGACTCATACTCTGTCTCTCTCCCTCTTTCAAAAATAGACATTAAATTTTTTTTAATTTATAAAAAAAACAATAAAGAAAGAAAATTTAGTGCTTTATTTTTGTTAAGTTATCCTAGGAAATGTTACCCTGTGCGGTTGTTTTTGCTGAAGATAATAGAAGGATTTGGATATTGGTTTCTGTACTCCACTTGAAAGAAATAGCATTTTCCTGGGCAGCTTGAAACTTTGTGATTTAGTGTTACTTTAGACCACCTTAGCAAAAGCCAAAGGGCTCAGATAGGAGTTTTTGTCACGGAAAGAGAAGAATCACAGTTCTGTTTATATCAAAGAGTAATGAAGTTACAAAATAGATCTGAAATGATTTGTTTTTAAGTTGAAAAATATAAAAAAGAGAAAATTAACCTCTCCCTCATTCTCTCATTCCAGTCCTACCCACCCTGTTACCAATCCTGTGGACTGTTTACTTTCTAAACATATTTCAAAACCATCTCTTCCTCTCCATCCTGCTCACTTCCCTCCATCCCTCCCAAACCTCTTCTCCAACTCGCCAGGTTTCTAACACACATCTCGACTAACATTCTCACTTAAAAGATGTACAGAACTCCCTATAGCGTGTTTGCAAACGCTAAGAATTTCCCATCTTCTCTGATCTTCTCTGCCCTGTCCAGCCTTTCCTTCCTTCCTTCCTTCCTTCCTTCTTTCCTTCCTTCCTTCCTTCCTTCTTTCTTTCATTGGGATAGAAAGGGGGTTTTCTCACCTTGATTTAAAAAATAATATGTGGGGTGCCTGAGTGGCTCAGTCAGTTGAGCGTCTGACTTTGGCTCAGGTCATGATCTCGTGGTGTGTGAGTTCGAGCCCCGCATCGGGCTCTGTGCTGACAGCTCAGACCCTGGAGCCTGCTTCAGATTCTGTGTCTCCTTCTCTCTCTGCCCCTCCCCTGCTCATGCTCTGTCTCTCTCTCTGTCTCAAAAATAATAAAAACATTAAAAAAATTAAAAAAAAATAATTTGTGTTCACGAAAAAAAAACCACCTGAATATGAAAAAAGACAGCTCAAATAATCACTGTCTACCCACACAGAGATAATAATCCCCGTTAACATTGTTGTGGATTTTTAAACCTTTTTTTATAAATAAACATATTTTAAAATAGCATTAGTTCATAGATATGTCTTATATTCTTCCTATTTCAATGAATGATATTTTCATGTTATTAAATATTTTGTTTTTAAAGTTCTGTGGTAGAGTAATATTCAATTTTTAATTTTAATTCTAAGTTGCATTTTTACTTCACTTGTGGTCTAAGTTGCATTTTTACTTCACTTGCGGTACTCTCTTGTGCCATAGTTTGAAACAAACAAAACAAAACAAAACAAACCAGATTTAGAGCACTCTGTACAGATTTTACAAGCTGGTTTTCTACAGTTCCAGAGTAATTGCTAAAACAAAACCAAAAACAAGACCTAGTTGCATTTTGCCTCTAGTCATACGTAAATCAGTCAAGTCACTTTACAGTTCTAATTACATACGGTCCACATCAAGTTATTACTCCTCCAAAAATTAAAACATTATAGATAAGGTTAAATTTTATCTGATCATCAACCATAATCCCCAAATCCTCATGTACTTCTTGCTATGATTACTGTTACAAGTTTGAGCTTATTTTTAGGTATTTTACTCTGCATGTTCATCCATAGATAGATCCTTACAAAAAATTGTAGTATTAGTTTGTATTTTTTTAAATTATTTAATCAGAGGTGTCTGGATGGCTCAGTCATTTGAGCATCAGACTCTTGATTTTGGTTCAGGTCATTATCCCTGGGTCATGGTTGGAGCCCCAAGTCAGGCTCTGCACTGGGCACGGAGCCTGCTTAGGACTTTGTCTCTCTCTCTCTCTCTCTCTCTCACTTTCTCCCCCTCTACCTCTCTCCTCAAATCACATGCTCTCTCGCTCTAATATAAAATAAAAAATAAAAATATTTTATCATTTTGCAACTTGCTTAAGGTTATTTTCTATGTTAGTATAGTATAAATCTCCTTCATTCTTTTTAACTGCTGCACAGTATTCTATGTTATGACAAAGCCCTTTTCTGCTTAAGTTCAGCCTGCCATTCAAATGAGTCTACCACAATGCAAGAAATCTAAAATATATTCATGTCTGTCTGTTTTAAATCTGGCATCAACTTAAGGAATGTGGGAAATCTTGAGAAGATGTTCTAAAATAATTTTTTTCCTAAATACTAAAAAAATGCAGATTTTGATAACCTGTTTTGATAACCTAACAGAATATCTATTTTTTTAATTTCTTTTTTTTAATTTTTAATAAATGATAACAAAATAAAGCTAATATGTGATTGGTAAAAAAAGGTATACCACAATGCAGTTTCGGTTATAATTGCTCAGTTCATATAGAGCCTAAATTACAAAGAGCTATTTATCCAAAGTTCATTAGCAGGAACATCTGGGGGTGATAGAAATGTCCTAGGTCTTAATAAAAGTGTGGGTTACACAGATGTATACAACATAGTTAATTTTTGATCTACAGAGAAAGAAATTGAATATTTGAATTGCCTTATCCCTGTTAAACTGAATTCACAACTAAAAACTTTCCCTGGAAGAGACCACTTAGAAACATAGATATAAATATCCTTAACAAAATACAAGCAAATAACCTCCAGCAGTATTAAAAAGATTAATACCCATGTCCAAGTAGGATTTAACACAGAAATCCAAGCTTGGCATTACATTTGAAAACAAATCAACATACTTCACCATATAAACAGAATAAAGGAAAAATACCATATTATTATCTTAATAAATGCTGAAAAAGCATTTGACAAGTCACTACCCATCCATGAGTTTTAAAAAATTATTAACTCCCAGCAAACTAGAAATAGAAGGAAATTTCCATAGTCTTTAAAGGACAGCCACAATAGCCTATACCTAACATCATAACCAGTGGTGAAACATCAAGTACTTTTCACTAAGATTGGAAACAAAGCAAGAAAATCCACCCACACAACTTCTATTCATCATTGTTCTGGTTAGTGCAATATAGCAAGGGGGAAAAACAGGCATAATGCTTAGAAAAGAAGATGTAAAACTGTTTATATTCAAAACAACAAAAATAACAACAAAGAAAATCCTACTGAATCCATTTTTATAAAATTGAAACTAGTGAATTTAGCAAGTGGCAGGATAAAAGGTAAATGTGCAAAACCAATTCTATTCCTACTAAGTAGCAGCGAACAAGTGGAAAATGAAGTAAGTAAAAGCATTTACAATACTATCAAACCCCCCGAAATAAACTTAGGAATAAATTTAATTTAAAAAATGGGCAAGAACTCTATAATGAAAACTGCAAAACACTGCAGGAAGAAATTAAGTGAAGAGTTATATCAGGTTTATGAATTTATAGGCTCAAAACTGTTAGGATTTCAGTTCTCCGCAAATAAATCTGTAGACACTGTGCCATTTTGACAGGATTTGCAGTAGTATTTTTTTGTATAACTTGACTTGGTGATTTTGAAATCTATATGAAAAAGTAAAGATTTTAAAATATAAAAAAATCTTGACTCTTGGGACTAAGGGAGTAGGAAGAGTCCAGATTTCTTGGGCACATAGGTGATGGTATATCATTCATTAAAATGGCAAATTCAGGAGGAATTGAAGTCAGGGGTCAGATAGATGGCAATGAAGTCTATTTGGGATATACCGGGTTTCAAATGGTATGGTGGGTAGACGTTCAGGAGAAGCACTGTATCAAAGTGGAATTCAGTAGGCAGTTAGGTACAGGATCTGGAGCTCAGACGACAGGGCTGAAGCAAAGGGATTTAGTCCCAAGTTCATCAGCATCTTTAGGTGGGAAAGGAAATGACAGTGTGGGTGAAACTGTGTCGTATGGAATAAGCAGAGCCAGAACAACACTTCCTTATATTATTATAATGGCCTTCGAACTGGTCTTCCTGTTTTTGCACTTGCTCCTCGTCTGTTCTTAACACAGGTCTGGTCGACCCTATTAAGACAAATCAATTTCGTGATCCTTCTCTGCTCAAAACTCTCCAAAGGTTTTATTCACTCCAAATAAAAGTCTTTGCAGTGGTCTACAAGGCTCTGCAGTACTATATTCTCAACCCTGGTGGCACGTTAGAATGACCCTTCCTTGAGCATCCACTTCCCTGATCTCTCTTCCTTCTACTGTCCCCTTTGCTTTCTCTACTTCTGCCACAACTGCCTCCTTACTTTGCCTTGAACATGCCAGGCATGTAACTACCCCAGAGCATTTCTGTTTCTGTAGTGTTTTATTTATCTATTTATTTATTTATTTACTATATCTATTTATTTATAATTTTTTATTTGCTTAATTTTTAATTCCAGGATAATTAACATACAATTTTATATTAGTTCCAGGTGTACAATATAATGATTCAACAATTCTATTCATGACTCATTGCTTATCAAGATAAGTGTACTCTTTTTAAGTTTTTATTTTAATTCCAGTTAGTTAACATACAGGGCTATGTTACTCTCCTTTATTTTATTTTATTTTTATTTTTTTAAAATTTTTTTTTTTTAACGTTTATTTATTTTTGAGACAGAGAGAGACAGAGCATGAACGGGGGAGGGGCAGAGAGAGAGGGAGACACAGAATCGGAAGCAGGCTCCAGGCTCTGAGCCATCAGCCCAGAGCCCGACGCGGGGCTCGAACTCACAGACGGCGAGATTGTGACCTGAGCTGAAGTCGGACGCTTAACCGACTGAGCCACCCAGGCGCCCCGCCAATTCCACAGTTTTGATTACTGTATCTTTCTAGGATATTTCAGACTGGGAAGTGTGAGCCTTCCAACTTTGTTCTCCCTTTTCAAGATTGCTTTGTAGTTTACTTATTTTTATTATTTATTGTCTCTTTTTCCTCCCCACAACATTGACTGTATTAGGATGTGAATTTTTTGACCATTTTGTTCACTGCTGTACCCCAGCACACAAAATAGAGCCTAGCTTGTTTAATATTTACTAAATGAATGAATGGGCTCACAGAGTCACTCACAGCTCCCAGAAAGTAATGGGGGTGGGAGGAGAAGAGGAAAGGGAGAGAAAACTATGGTTGAGCAACTCCTGTCAAAGAACAGTTGAAATGGCAAGAAGGAGGGGCAATTTAAGGTCTCAGGCTCCAGTGCCAAGGGACCCTTTCAAAACCATATTGCCAGGAGGGCATGCGCAGCAGGAGCCATTCTGGTGTGTGAGTCAGTCTTTAGTAATTGAAATGTACTAAGACTAAAAACCATTTAGTTACTAGCACGTTGAACATTTTATATTTTTCAAAAACAAAACATCAGATAAGATGAAACAGAATGAATAACAGTGAATTATTTTCTGTGAACTGAAAGGGCAAATAGCTTTTGCATCTTATCTTAAGAGTCTCTATGGCTCTTAGCATATGTAAATAATTATTCTTGATAAGTTAATTAATTTTACAATCATATCACACAACATCCCCTGCAATGTAAAAGTACCATACTGACCTTTTAAAAAAAATTCTGAACAAAATCTTAAATAAATACACCTATCGCATTTAGTCAAATTAAATAACTGGGTAGTGACATCAGCAAGTCTGAACACTATTGTTTCTAGTGGGACAGAAGCCAGTGAAGAAATAGCAGAGCTAAAGTACATGTAGGGCAGTTTAAGATAGATGCATTGGCAAATTTTCTTTGGTGTTCATTACTTTCTTTTCCAATTTGCAAAATGTTTAAAATGTAAATACTTAAGGAAGGATGAAGGGTATCACTCCTATTGAATATATATTACATAAACTGCCACGGATTAATTGTATTTTTCTTACATAATAGCAAATACTGCTCCCATGAGATTAAGCAACATATTGCCACCCCACAAATAAAGCCATATGGTTCCATCTGTTTCCAGGTTCCATTACAGTACGCCTACGGGTTAATAAAGAAACTGTTAACCACAGAATGCAAATATGCCTCTTATTTAATTTTTCAAAATCAACAAAGTGTTAATGATATAATTTGGCAGAGTTTGACTTATTATGGGAGTTAGATATGCATCTCCTAATCCTCTTGCACTGAGGATGATTTAACACGGTATGTGAAATAAATAAACTAGCGCTAAAATCGCATAGCTCTGGGATTTGCCAGGTGCTAATTGCTCTACTGAAGCCTGGAGGAAAATGCACAATTGCCCCGTGTAGTCGTCCTAGGTATAATTATGGTCTGAGAGTTTTATTCCCTGGACAGAGGTGACAGCCTGGAGAGAGCTTTGCATGAACTTGGTCTTCATCTTAGGATCTATAAAAAAGACCACGGGCAGTTCACCACCTCCCCTGCAAAGCCCACCACAGGAGGGGAAACTGCTATTTATCCTTCAAGTGCAGCTCAGGTATCGTAGATAGAATTCTCTTCTCAGGCAGTACCTTATACACATTACTATTTTCAGTTTGGATCATAACTTGTTTGTATATATGTCCCTCCTCTATTAAATAACAAAGTCTTTAAGGATGTGACTACCTTGTTCACCTCTGTAGCTCCAATCCTTCGCAAAAAAAATGGCATTTAATAAATATTTATTACTAATTATGTTAAATGACTATGTCTCCTAGTGCTGGTGCCCAAGAAATAGTAGATGCTTAATAAATTTTAAGTATCAGAAACTGTCTTCCTCTCCTCTACTCAAAATTTCACTTTTTCTCCCCTTTTCATCACCATTCTTCTGTTAGAACACAGGTCAGGCTCTCATCATCCTAGACCAGTGGTTCTCAGTGAGGGAAGAGGGGGTGACCTTGCCCCCCATCGGTCATCTGGCAATGTCTGGAGACATTCTGGGTTGCCAGAAGTGGGCCAGAGGGAGCGGGCCTCAGTGGCATCTAGTGCATAGAGGCCAAGGATGCTGCTAAACATCCCACAACTCAGAGAACAGTGTGCACAACAAAGAATTATTTGGGCCCCTGGGTGACTCAGTCGGTTATAAGTGTGTGACTCTGGGTTTCAGCTCAGGTCATGATTTCACAGTTTGTGGGTTCAAGGCCCATGTAGGTAGGGCTCTGTGCTAATAGCACGGAGCCGGCTTGGGATTCTCTCTTTCCCTCTCTCTCTGTCCCTACTCTGCTCATGTGCTCTCTCTCTCTCTCTCTCAAAACAAATACATAAAGACCTAAAAAAAAAAAAAAGAATTATCTGGCCCCAAGTGCCAGTAGGTGAGAAACTCTGCCTAGACTTCCATTTAAAAAAAATTTTTTTTAATGTTTTATTTATTTCTGAGACAGAGAGAGACAGAGCATGAGCAGGGGAGGGGCAGAGAGAGAGGGAGACACAGAATCCGAAGCAGGCTCCAGGCTCTGAGCTGTCAGCACAGAGCCTGATGCGGGGCTCGAACTCACAGACCGCGAGATCATGACCTGAGCCGAAGTCGGACGCTCAACCGACTGAGCCACCCAGGCGCCCCTAGATTTTCATTTCTTGAAATTGACTCCTGGTCATTCCCTTCTAATCCTATTCTTTCTTTCTAATCTATTCTTCCTAAAAATCTCCTTGTCTGAGATATAATTGACATAAAACATTATATTAGTTTCAGATGTACAGCACAATTCAATATTTGTATACACTACAAAATGATCACCACAGCAAGTCTAGTTAACATCTGTCACCATTTTTATCTTATGATGTAAACTTTTAAGATCTACTCTCTTAGCAACATTCAAATATACTATATGGTATCATTAACTATATCACCATGCTGTATGTTACATCCCATGACTTGTTTATTTTGTAACTCGAAGTTTGTACACCTTTTGACACTCTTCACCTATTTTGCCCACACCCCATCCTAAACCTCTGGCAACCACCTACCTATTCTGTGTACCTATGAGCTTGGTTTTGTTTCTGTTTGTTTGTTTTTAATTTTTTAATTTATTTTGAGAGAGATCTTGGGCACAAGTGGGAAAGGGGCAGACAGAGAGGGAGAAAGAGAATCCCAAGCAGACTCCATGCTGTCAGCAGAGAGCCTGAAGTGGGCTCAATCTCAGTAACCCTGAGATGAATACCTGAGCCAAAATCAAGAGTTGGATGCTTAACGGACTGAGCCACCCAGGTGCCCCACTGGTTTTTTTTTTTTTAGATTCCACATATAAGCGAGACTAAAAATATTTCTCATTGTTTTTCTGTTCCAAAGGCCTTATACTTTTTGTTTTGTTTTTTAATGTTTATTTTTGAGAGAGACAGAGCTTGAGCATGGAGGGACAGAGAGAGTGAGGGAGACAGAATCCGAAGCAGGCTCCAGGCTCAGAGCTGTCAGCACAAAGCCTGGGGCGGGGCTTGAACTTCTAAACTGTGAGATTATGACCTGAGCAGAAGTTGGATGCTGGCCTAACCGAGCCATCCAGGCGCTGG
The DNA here is from genome assembly GCF_007474595.2 of Lynx canadensis. Classification (NCBI taxonomy): domain Eukaryota; kingdom Metazoa; phylum Chordata; class Mammalia; order Carnivora; family Felidae; genus Lynx; species Lynx canadensis. The sequence goes on from NC_044303.2 coordinate 15,483,885, forward strand.
GTCTTACACTTTTTTAAATGTCTTTGTTTTTTGGTTTAGTTGCTGCTGGATTTTCAACACTATCAATATATCAATATGTCAAAAGCAGAACTGGAACCAAGTCTTAAAAATTCCTATCTCTAATTTAGGTGCTTTACAACTCTCTTAACCCAAATGAAAGCTTTTAAATTAGGAGGACACTGAGAAAACAGACTCTGAAGTGATGGCAGCTAACTTTCTTCAGTGATCCAAATTTCTAAACCTACAAAAAGCCAAATGTCCCTTCTAACTTTGTTTGCAGTTGAAATGCTGTTTCACTGACAGTTATATCACACACTGATATATGCCGGCTAGATATCCTCTAATCTAACCATGATTTCTTCAAAATTAATGTGATCTAAGACTAGTTTTAAAAACAAAAGACTTTTGAAAAACATACGTGATTCCCTTTATTTAGATGACCAAATGTTATGAAATTCCACAGAAGTAACTCTTAAATGTGAAAAATCACATACAGAAGTATGTGAAAAATCACATACAGAAGTAGGTGGAAAAAAAAATATATATATAAATATATATAACGCATATATATAAATACATATATATACATATATAAAAATATATATAATAAATAAATTTTTATAAATAAATAATATATATAATAAAATATATAAAATATAAAACTATATAATTATAAATTATAATTATAAATGTATATAAAGTATTAAATATATATAATATATAAATACATATATACACATATATATACATATATATACATATATATAAATACATATATATACATATATATACATATCCGATAAATGATTCATATCCCAAATAGATAAAGAACTCCTATAACTCAACAACCAAAAGAAAAACCAATACTATTCAAAAGGGGACAAAGCACTTGAATAAGACATTTCTCCAAAGAAGATATATAAATGGTCAACAAGCATATGATTGTATGATAACATCATAACATCAATAGTCATTAGGGAAATGCAAATCAAAACCACAATGAGATACCACTTCACCCTCATTAGGATAGCTATTACAAGTGTTGGCAAGGGTGTGGAAAAAGGAGAATCTTTGTGCATTGTTGGTGAGACTATAAAGTGGTTCAGCCACTGTGGCAAACAGCTTGGAAGCTCTTCAAAAATTAAATGCAGAATTACTAAATGACCCAGTAATTGCATCCCTAGATGTACACACAAAAGAACTGAAAACAGGTACTCAGGTACTTGTACACCAATATTCACAGAAGTATTATTCACACCAGCCAAAAGGAGAAAAACAACCTAAGTGTCCATCAACAGATGACTGGGTAAACAAAATGTGGTAGATATGCACAATGGAATATTAGTCAGCCTTAAAAAGGAAAGAAATTCTCATACATGCTACAACATGGATAAAACTTGAAGATGTTACACTAATGAAACGAGCTAGACACAAAAAAGCAAATTTTGGGGTGCCTGGGTGGCTCAGTTGGTTAAGCGTCTGACTCCTGATTTTGGCTTGGGTCATGATCTCGAGGTTCATGGGTTCCAGCCCCGAGTCAGGCTCTGTGCTGGCAGGACAGAGCCTGCTAGAGGTTCCCCATCTCCCTCTCTCTCTGCTCCTCCCCCACTTGTGCGCACAAGTGTGCTCTTTCTCTCTCAAAACAAGTTTATTTAAACTTAAAAAATAAAAGCAAATTTTGATTCCACTTATATGAGGTAACTAGCATAGGCAAATTCATAAAGACAGGAAATAGAACGGGTACTAGAAGAAAGGGGCATGGGAAGTTCTGTTGAATGGGGACACAGTCACAATTGGGGAGGGTGAAAAAGTTCTGGAGAAGGGTGGTAGTGATAGTTGCACAACAATGTGATGAATTTAATACAACTGAATTGTACACTTAAAAATGGCTAAAGTGGTAAATTTTGTGTGTTTTATCACAATAAAATACAGTGGAAAAAGTCTCACTCCAAATGTTATAATAATTTGCTTCATCACTGTCGTCAAGGGATTTTACAAATAATGTCTCCCACTAACAGAATTTTAGGTTTTTGTTTTTTTTTTTTAATTTTTTTTTTCAACGTTTATTTATTTTTTTTGGGACAGAGAGAGACAGAGCATGAACGGGGGAGGGGCAGAGAGAGAGGGAGACACAGAATCGGAAACAGGCTCCAGGCTCTGAGCCATCAGCCCAGAGCCCGACGCGGGGCTCGAACTCACGGACCGCGAGATCGTGACCTGGCTGAAGTCGGACGCTTAACCGACTGCGCCACCCAGGCGCCCCAGAATTTTAGGTTTTTATCTAAATTTGAGATGGAAAATAATGTGCCATTGGTACATGCATGTCTTGAAAGAAATTAGAATCCCTGATAATATAAAATGCCAGGACATCACACACAAACCCCAGGCCCAATTATATAGGATAATCTCCTTTCAACAGCCCATACTCAGTGAAGGACAGGCATAGTTTTGTGCCATCCCCGGCATTTTGCCTGCCTTTCAGATCCTTTCTTCCACTTAATGCTGATTCATGTAAACATATCAATTTTCTCTGATGGTTGTAGCATGGGGGAGAAAGAAAGTACTGTTTTAAAAATATCATTTGTTTCTACTCTAAGAAAAGGTGAAAATACAGAACAATGTCCAGAAAGATTATTTTTTTAATGAGATCTATTGTCTATCCCAGAACCAACCAATGGCAATTTTACATATTATCGATCAATATTTTTGAGCTTTATTTTTTTGGAATCAGCTATTTTTACAATACAAACTATAAAATTCCTTCAGTCAAAGCAAATAATTACATTCAAAAAACATCCATAGATTCAACAACTGTGAGCATTCTGAAAGAAAGCAGAAATAGAAGTCTTTTCATGCACGAACACATCTGATATTCATTCTATATGTTTATATAAGTTTATTTATTTTTGAGAGAGAGAGACAGAGAGAGAGAATCCCAAGCAGGCTTCATGCTGTCAGCACAAGCCCAACACGAGCCATGAGATCATGACCTGAGCCAAGATCAAGAGTTAGACACTCGACTGAGCCACTCAGGCACCCCCACATCTGATATTTGAAGTTGTATTAAAATCTACTAATACTCCAGAATCTCTGTGTGTTCAAATCCATTAGAAGGTCCACAGAATTTGAAATTCACTCTTTCATAAAACTGATTTTATGACCCCTCCTTAATAGGAATGTAATAGAACCTACTACCTGAAAATGTTACTGGATTAATAAATTTACCCTATAATACACAACTAAGTACCAGAATATTTGAAGTTAATCTTTGTCAACAGTTGTGGATTTGGGTAAACTGTGGCCCAAACTACATAATGACTGCCTGAGTCTCATCCAATAAAATCCCACAAATATATCAAAACCCCCACGTGCATAAAGTATACACACAATCTTATTTTAAAACAGAACTCCAAAACCAGCTTCATTACTTTTTACATTAGTACTGAATTTCACAAAAGGTCCTGATTAAAAGTGATAGTTTTGCCTACACCAAGACAGGACTATAATAGGCAGCCCTGTGCTCATGACAGGAGGTGCTGAAGTAAACTGGTGTCATTGGGATTTATACTTAATAGGTCACTGGGATAGGCTTGATTTACGTTCACTTAAATCCCTGGGATATGGTCCTCTTGAACACTCATCTAGTTTGATTTTTCAGCTAAAATGTCAATGTTGATTGGCTATCATTTCTTAAGTTTCAGTGGAGATTTAGAATTATTTTTTATTTTTTTCTTTCTCTTAAGTTTATTTATTTTGAGAGGGAGAGAGAGAGAGAGAGAGAGAGAGAGAGAGAGAGAGAGAGAGAAGGGGTGGGGCAGAGAGAGAAGGAGGAAAAGAGAATCCCAAGCAGGCTCTGCACCATCTGCACAGAGTCCAACATGGGGCTTGAACTCATGAACCGTGAGATCATGACCTGAGCCAAAATCAGAAGCCCGACTGACTGAGCTACCCAGGCGCCCATGGAATTGTTTTTTGTTTGTTTGTGTTTTTCATAAAAAGACAGGATACATTTTTTACTGTTTCTCCCTACCACCTTTAGAGACAGAATTATTATTCTATTGCCTATTTGATATTTTATAGTGAAAGGGAAGAAGAACAGGTAATAAAGCAGCAAAGAGAGGATCTAACAAATACACCTAAGCGTTTGGGCCACTTTTAAGGTAGACTTAAAATGTTACACATTTTTTTTCCACGTGCTATTCTGAATAGTAAGAGCATGATTGAACATTTTAACGCTAAGCAACTCATAAGACTGTCGTCAGAGAATGTCAAAACAATCTTGGGAAGATTACAGCGTAAGTTTCTAGCATTCCACACTCTATTCTTTTTTTTTTTAATTTTTTTTTGAATATTTATTTTTGAAGGAGAGAGAGAGAGAGACAGAGCATGATCAGGGGAGGGGCAGAGAGAGAGGGAGACACAGAATCCAAAGTGGGTTCCAGGCTCCGAGCTGTCAGCACAGAGCCCGACGTGGCACTCAAACTCACAAACCGTGAGAGATCATGATCTGAGCCAAAGTCAGATGCTTAACCGACTGAGCCACCCAGGCACCCCACCACATTCTCTTCTGTACATCGACAGCATTTTCTTGGAGAGATGCTATAGACTACCCCACAAGTGTGGTATTTTATTATTTAAGTTTGGAAGGGCCCACAATGTAACTAGTGCCTCCAGGAAAAGATGCAACACGATATAATGAATATTTGGAGGAAGGACGTGGAGGAAGAAGACTTGAAACTGAATGCTAGCTTCCTCACTAATGTGACCTTTAAGTAATCAACCACTTTGATCCTATTTCCTCCTCTGCAAAACTGAAAGAAAAATCACTGCTTTTCATACTGAGAGGATGTGTGCAAAAGCAGTTTGAACACTGTAAACTTAATGCAAAGATACTATTTTTTATTACTAACAAGTGGTTATACTTCTACTTATTCCTCCTACATGCCTCACTGTAGAAGTAAAAGGTGCCAAAAAAAGAAGAAAAGAAAAGAAAAAAAAAAAGGAAAACAACATCAGAAAATCAGCAGAGACAAAGAAGGAAAAAAGAGGACAAATGTTCACATAAAAAGAAAAAAAAAACAGTATCTCAACCATCTCAACATATTAGTGTCTCATTAGGAATCAAATTATGACATCATTTTCTTCCTAATCAGCATGAAATGCTACAATTCACCCAACAGAGCCGATGGACAGATATTCCTGAGGCCGCAATACATACTTCCTACATAACTCCAGGACCAGTCAGAAAGAGGGAAAAGGCAAGAAGATAAATGGACCCCAAGAGAAATGAGATGATCACTGTATAAAATTTGACTATCCAGCAGTTCCAACTGTACAAAACCTGAGAACTACCAACAAGCAAAAAAGAGCTGTACCTGCCAAAATGGATGTTATCAAGTCTGTACAGAAAAGATCACATAGGACCTATTTGCAACTATTTGCGACTTAGGTTAAACAAGCGGGTTTACAGGATTTCGAAGTTTACAGCAAATCAGAACAGCAAACTGGGAGACAGATGAGGAATGCCACCAGCAGGTACGTGACAGCAAAGTGAAATCAAAGCTGGTGGCCTGGCCCCAAGGAAAGGGACCAAAACCAGCCAAACAAAACAACGAAAAAGCTCCTGAAAAGCAGACACCAGTTCTGAAAAGCACAAGAGTTTGAGGTCGCTGCATCTGGGAACTACCAGCCCTTCTTTCCAGCTCCAGAATTGCTTACCATGCAGTTCTTCAAAATTCTGGAGACCACAGAGAGTCTCAAACACAGCAGCAAGAGAGTGGCAGGACGGACTTGGACACCAGGAGAATGGCAAAGCACTAGGCTTCGTCCCTCTGCAGATTGCCACCTTCCACCAAAGCAGCCCGTTTTCATTCAGCTTTACTTAATGAGGCTTCTTTGATCTGAGGGCCCTGTTGGTTTAAAAAAAAAAAATTTTTTTTTTTCATTAAAATTTGACCACCACTGACTTCCATACTCCAAGATCCTTAAATGCAGTATGTTCCAATGTAGTAATGGAATCTAGGCCAGGAGTTGGGGAGACGGACGGATGAACAGGTGGAGCAGAGATGACTTTTAGGGCAGTAAAACTCTTCTGTATGATATCGCAATGGCTATTTGCACATTATACATTTGCACAAACCCATAGAATGTATAGAATGTACAACACCCCATGGACTTTGGGTGATAATGATGTACCAGTGTAGGATCATCAACTGTAACAAATGCACCACTCTGGTGGAGGACATCCATAGTACGGGAGACTGTGCATGTGGGCGGGGGAGGGAGGGCGGTAGGAGGTATATGGGAACTCTCTGTACCTTTCGCTCAATTTTTCCTGTGAACCTAAAACTGCTCAAAAAATGTTTATTATTTTGTTTAAAAGAGAAAGAAATGGAACCTATTAGCTTTCTTAAAACAGTTTTTCCTCCATAATTTCTGGGAGCACCACTCCCCAACCACTTGCTTAAGCTAGAAACAGACTCAGAACAACCCCATGGAAATGTTATTCATCCTCTTCCTCAATCCCAATTTCCTCAATTTCCCTAGGTCATCAAATCCCATGGATGGATCCTCCACATATTTCTCAGCTATGCCCCATCCCAGATGTCCTCAATGAGTCTACTCTACCCAGGCATCTGTGTCCTACTGGGCCTCCCCTCATCTGCACACCACCCCCCACCAAGAGCACCCTCCCTGTTGGACCCCTAGCGGCCTGTCCTTCCAAGTCCAGAGCAGATCCCTGCACACTTTTTAGTGACAAATCTTGCACTGAGACTAAAACAGACTAGGACAGTAACTATTTCCAGGGGTTGGAGTTAAAAGTCTTTTATTTCTGCTTTAAACAGTTGGTCTCCAAATTTCTTCCTTTTTAAAAATATTTTATTTTAGGGGCGCCTGGGTGGCGCAGTCGGTTAAGCGTCCGACTTCAGCCAGGTCACGATCTCGCGGTCCGTGAGTTCGAGCCCCGCGTCAGGCTCTGGGCGGATGGCTCGGAGCCTGGAGCCTGTTTCGATTCTGTGTCTCCCTCTCTCTCTGCCCCTCCCCCGTTCATGCTCTGTCTCTCTCTGTCCCAAAAATAAATAAAAACGTTGAAAAAAAAAATTAAAAAAAAAATATTTTATTTTAATGTTTATTTGAGAGAGAGTGCTTGTGCAAACACGCCTGTGCAAGTGGGGAATGGCAGAGAGAGAGGGAGAGAGAATCCCAAGCAGGCTCTGAGTTATCAACACAGAGCCCCACCCAGGGCTCCATCTCACAAACTTTGAGATCATAACCTAAACCAAAATCGAGAGTTGGACGCTTCACTCACTGAGCCATCCTATTTTTCTCAAGTCATCTCTATACCCAACGTTGGAGACTGAACTCACAGTCCCGAGATCAAGAGTCAAATGTGCTACCCACTGAACCAGCCAGGCGTCCCGTCTCCAAATTTCTATTATGAGTGTGTATTTATGTATTTTACACGGGGGAGGGTGGGAAGCAGTATGGTGGGTAAGATTTGATGATTTGAGCATCACTTTCCAACCAGGCTCTTCACAATCTTTCTCCTCAAATGGCATTCCCAGACTCATCAATCCTCACTCCTTTTGCCCTGCACTGCTTCTCCTCTGCCCTGAGGCCTGTGAGCAGCTACATCCTGGAAACCTCCCCCATGGCCCCAGGCAGCAGCGTTAATGAGCTCTCCACAGCTCTTCTGGGCTTCCACAGCACCTGGCATACACCCTCACAAAAGCACAGAGGACACTTGCTTCCTTACCGTGGTTATTTGTTTTCCCCAGAGAAGCTCAGCTCTTTCTGAAGGCCACAGGCCATGCTACAGAGTGCTCTGAACTGCCTAACACTAGGTCTGGCACACAATAAACGTTGCACGAATGAAGGTAAAATCCAGTCTCATCGATAACATCAACTACTACATTATGAAGCCCTATATAATTAGTCTAACTTCTGATTCTGAGCCATTGCTTTGCTGATGTAATATAACAAATTCCTTTGACAAGCAAAAGCATATATAATGCCTTCCCTCCTTCCTGTGCACTTAATAGTCTTTCTACTTAAAGTGTGTTATAAGAACACTGACCTGTACGTGAATACCTGCAAAGTGTTAAATGGCTATAAATAATACTTTAAGTGTTTTTTTAAAATGGTGTATGGGTAATTTTTAAAGTTTCGTTGATGCGTGTATGTTGTGGGAGGTTGAGTTTCCGGGCCAAGGGCTGCTTGAGCTGTGGAGATTAGAAACTGATGGAGAAGAATCACTAATAACCGTGTTATAGATTGCTGTTTGGAGAAACTCAGATTTTTAATTGCCAATGACATGCATGAAGCAGTGGAGATGGTGTGTCAAATACCATCTCGGCAGCTTTGCTTAGTATGAATGTGGCCACTTAGAAGTACCATATCTATTTGTCTTCAATCTCTTTTCAAACGCCCCTTTGATGATGTGATTCTCCTGCTCAAACCCTTCAGTATTTCTCTTTTGACCACAGGTTAAAATGTAATAGTTTTCTTTTGTCTACAGATTAAAATCCAAATGCCTTATCCTTCCTTCCACCTTATTCTACAAAACACCAACATATCTTAGGGAAGAGAAAGGACCGTGGTTGAAGGAAGAAACTAAATGTATCAAGCATCAAGGATGAGCCAGACACCTATTCTAGGTGCTGGTATTTTAAGATAAAACACGGTCTCTTCGCTTTGTGATATTATACTCTATGGGGGGAGACAGGAATCTAAACACATTATTACCAGGCAGGCTATAGAAGATTATTATTACTGCTATTAAAAGGGTCATGGGTGGTTTCCTCCTAAGGAAGAAAACCAGAGAAGCAAGGTCTCTTCTCTTGATAGACACAGTAGTACAATTCCAGGCCTAGGGACATCGTCAGCTTCCTTAACTTCTTGCAAGGACTTACGGCAAGAATCTCTATTCCCATTATACCTTGTATTTCACTTTTATTTAGAATCCTAAACTAAATGGGACCATTCTAATTATCCTTCTCAAGGGTGATGCAAAATTCACAAAGTAAAAATGGAATTCTAACCAGGAAAAAATATAGAGAAATCCAAATAGATTACTTCTTTTTTTGCATAAAGAAATTTACCAGGGTGCCTGGGTGGCTCAGTCGGTTGAGCCTCCGACTTTGGCTCAGGGCATGATCTCACAGTTTGTGAGTTTGAGCCCTGCGTCGGGCTCTGTGCTGACAGCTCAGAGCCTGGAGCCTGCTTCAGATTCTGTGTCTCCCTCTCTCTCTGACCCTCCCCCATTCATGCTCTGTCTCTCTCTGTCTCAAAAATAAATAAACATTAAAAAATTTAAAAAAAAATTTACCATTTGATAAATATTCTGATATTTGCCTTCCTCACCACTCTCTTTCTAATTAGGCTATGATATCCTGGAAATCAAGATTTTATTTGCTTCTGTTACTTTATTTTGTTATATGGTCCTTAGGACTTGGGGCCTCACAAGCAGTGTAAGTACAATAGGCACAGAACAAACAACGATTGAATGAATAACCTTTATAAGCCCCCAAATTTATAAGTCCCACTTTCTAGACCAATTAATATATCCACAAAATCATATTTTACTAAAAAAAATTTTTTTTTAATGTTTATTCATTTTTGAGAGAGAGGTGTGAGTGGGGGAAGGAGAGACACAGAATCCAAAGCAGGTTCCGAGCTGTCAGCACAGAGCCCAACACGGGGCCCGAACCCACAAACCATGAGATCATGACCTGAGCCGAAGTCAGACGCTTAACCGACTGAGCCACCCAGGAGCCCCACAAAAATCACATTTTAAAACACCAAACATAATCCATACAATTTTTTTTTTACAAAATTAAAATGTGTGTTTGCAATCAATTTAGATGAATGACCACAGAAAGGAAGTGCCACTCCCTTGAAGTAATACCTGGGCACCAACTTGCAATTGTTTGCAAACACAGCCAACACCTAATGACTGTTTTATGTAAACACAATTAACCAATAAGCCCTAAGGGAAGCATGGGGGACACACAGGTTTGTCTTTGACAAACATCTGATCTAACTTTTGCTCCTAAAAGTGAAATTCTACTGCCCTTAGAAAACAGGGAAAGAATGATATAAATGCACCAAGAAGTGAAAGAAAAACACACGAGAACTAAAATCTTTTTAGCTTTAACACATTTTCTCACCTTCCACATTCACTGGCTTCTGACAGTCACTCACATCATCAATCATAACCATTAATCATAAGCATAACCATAATCACTCATATCATTAATCATAACCGTTAATCACCGGCAGCACCACTTTATGAACAAGTTGTGCCAGTTTGGGGGTAGTCATTTGGAAACTGGAATGCATTTGCCCAGAGAAACAATGTTCTGAGTGCTGATATGTTCCTTGGCCAGCCCACGGAGACCTTCTAAACTAACACCAGTCCAAATAAGCGATGTCTGCCTTTGACATGCATAAGCCTGTCCAAGCTTAAGGTGCCTCGAATCCTCACCACTGAGCCCATGCACAAACTTTTCAGTTAACTCTTCCTCCTTCCTACTCCAGCCAAACTCCAGTTCTCTCATGTGTGATTCCTAGCAAAGAATAAAACAAGATGGATTAATGGATTCATAATGAAGCATGAATAGTAGAAGTCAAATATTCTACCACAAGATGGAAAACTCTGATGGAATCTGTAAATCCTTTTCGGAGTTATTTTCTGAAATGTGTGGCTCCTAAGTCAGTTAAATTTAGATACAAGAATTCAGAAACCAACTCCCAGCACATCGGTTGAACTTCACCATGCATCAAACTCTCCATAAAGAAAAAAAAAAAAAAAAAAGTCTGCTCTAAACCTCCCACAGCCCACAAGTACTCAGGACAAACTCCTAAAGGCTTCCGATAAACTGTCCCAATCTACAGATCTGGGTCTATCTCCCACCCACACTACTCACGGCACAATTTTTGCATTTCGTAAATTCAAATCGAAACATACAGTCACAAACACACTAACCAAAGCAAATCGACATTTGATCAGCTTTCAAGCAATTTAACAGATCAAAAGTGAAAAACACTAGGCTACGTGGAAGAATATATTCCTTGGGATAAAGCAGGGTTTGGTGAAGGCTCTGGGCCTGCTCCAGCTGGGAAGCGCTCTCAGCATCGGCTCTCAGTCTAAGCTGTTGCCACTTACAGAGCGTTCACACTTCTACTACTCCCAAAGCCTCTTCCCTAGGTGGTTTCAGAACCAATCTCCAGTGTCAACATGTCGGGGTGGCCCCCAGAGCACTTGTGCACTTTACAGATTATTAGCCCAGCGGTAAAAACTGGCAACTGCAATTCTGGAATGAACGGTCATCCCTGGTAATTGCAATGTTTTATAAAGCAAAGACCGCTTTTCACTACTTTTGCACTAAACAATTTCATGACTGACGAATACATGTTTTCCACTTACCGTCCTTCAAAATTAAATATGCAAAAGGGGAAAAGGAAGTGATCAAATATTAAATTTCCCCAAGGGGAAATTCGTATGTTCATATACGAATTCCACCAATGATACCAGGTAATCATAACACAAAAAGAGAGAAAAAAATTGATATTTAGTATTCCCCCCCAAGAAAGAAAATCAAAATTGCCTTTATAGGAAAAAATCAGAACTTTGTAGGACTCCTTTCATGGATTAAATTTTTGTCTTTGAATTAAACGTGGGTTAGAGAATGAAGGGGAAAAACCAAAATCTTTTCAGCGTTTATGACTTCTAAAATGATACAGAGCTGCATACACATATTTATAATTTGCTTCTTAATGTTTTTGCATTTCATTTTAAGTTCTGAATTTCAAGTTTTGTCAGAATCTCTTTGATTCTTAGAAAATTGGTTTTGACGTGATTAGACTTCCCAATTAAAACTGTAAAATCCAATGTATTATAGAAGCATGATATTTATACACAAATTATATTTTTACATTATATTATCTCTATTAATTCTGAGGTACTTAACAGAATATGACGCATTTTGCAAAATGATTTAGCATTGTTTGGTAACACAAGGAGCAAGGCACAAAAGGGAGATTCAGCTCTCTGACAAGGCTGATAACAAGACCCTTTATAGATCCAACCAGACTAAAACAGAAGCTCATCTCAGCAGCAGTCTTTTTTTTTTCTTTTTTGAGCATAGTTTGAAACATATACACTAAAAACAGTATCAATTTTTCTGTGGCTATGGTGGGGGTGGGGAGAGGGGTCAGCATATCGTGTTAGCAATTTTCTGTGGAATCACATTAGAGTTTCACTGCAGTAGCCATATCACATTAAAATCTGGGGGGTTTTTTGCTAAATGGTTTCCATTGTGTATTTAGTGAATCTGATATGGAAAATTGCTAATGCAATAGGAGTATCATATAAGCTTTCCTGACTGTAATGCTCAGCCACAATATTCAGAAGAAGCTCAATAGGACTGGAGGGGTTTCAGGGCTAATTCTCCACAGCCTCTTAACAAAGTCCTCAGCTCAAGTTCAACACTGGCTTCTTGAAAGACAGAACCAACGCTAAGATCGATTGTATGGGGGAAAACTCCTTTACAGATTTTTATTTCAGAAAAAAACATGGGTTCAGTGAAAGATGTGTCATTTAATTAATATTTATTGACTGACCGCTATGCTGGGCACCGTGGTCCGTATTAAGGGAATGACAAAGATAGATGAAAACATGGTCCCTTCCTTCACAGAACTTGAAAGCACTGACTGAAGAAAAGAAATAAATTAGCACACAAGTAACTTAATACAAGACACGCTGTGGCAACGGTGGAAAATGCAAAGAGCCATAGGAGCTCAAAGGAGGACACACCTGAGACCAGGGTCATTAGGAAGTTCTGTGGAGGCAGCACCTGTACAGGGCCACAAGACATGAGAAGATGTAGGTAGCTCTGAGGATCAGATGACAGGCTGGGAAGCAGGGGATGGCATTCTAGGCCTTTTCATGAATAAAGAAAGATGCAGGAAAGAGGAAAGCCACGACATGCATGGGAAATTATAATCCATTACTTCAATGACAGCATAAAATCTGGAAGGAGTAGGAAGATAAACCTGAAAAAGCAGTCTGGGGTCAGCCTGAGGCTGCCACCAAAGGAGAGACATACACGGTCTTCAGGATGGTTTGGGGTGGAAGTCTCAGCATGCAGTGCACTGGCAAGATTAATACCCAGCTTTCAAGGGTATGATGGCTTCTAATGCTAACAGCTCCTCTGAAATCTTAACAACTTTATTTAGCACACGTTTCTTAAGAGACACTATTTATAGGAATATTTATTTTAAAAGGTTAGTTTATTGCCAAGGGATAATTGTTTATTTTTTTGTTATGTGACAATTCATGACCTGGACATTCACTAGGTTAACAGAAAAAAAAAAATCCATAAAGCATGCTCAAACTGTTGCAACTACTTATGAATTTACTGTTTGCTTTTTTTTTTCTTTAGAATAACTTTTCAACTCACTAGCAACAGTAACCAAGGAAATATAAATCCAACAGCCTAGAATTACAACTATTTGAAGAGATTCATGCTTTCAACTGTACTGCTATATTTTTTCTTTTACTCTGGACACTTCCTTGTTTCTGAATTCCTCTCCGAATGTTAGAAGCAGTAAACAAAATCTACACTAAGCCTTGTTGGAGGCTTAAAATTTAATTAGTATGTTTTGCAAATTAAAAAAAGTCTTCATTTCCCATAACCTTTACCTTACCTTAAATCAGAGTACACTCTGTGGGTATTATTTCCAAAATAATAAAACAGAATAGATGAAATTGTTATTTTATTTATTGCAAAGAGAACATAAGATATAAACTAGTTAGCTGCCTAAGTGCTACAGTGACCACTCATGAAACATCAGCTCTCCAATTTGACAAAGGAAATTGCACTCTCATTAATCACAATTAAACTATTTGTAACACTGAAACTGAATACTTAATCTTTATGAAACTATTTCTTGACAGATTTTTTTTCTCCTCTGACTGTCCACAAGGACAGAAAACATAAACAAATTTGCCAGTTGTTTATTACTTATAGATATCCTTGGCAAGGTTTCATTTAAAAAAGAAAAAAGTCAACAAAACTCTTCTTTCTCATTCCATGTCTTGGGCAATCAGGGATGCAGTAACTGACATCTGTGAACATTCCCTGATTAGCCATTAACTGAAGACATAGAAGTAAAAGAAAAATATTTTACAAGGAGAAAAGCCAAATAGCTCATGCGACTTTAAGATGCTCATGACAGAGATGCCAGGATTATAAAGCACTTACGGGTTTCACCTAAAATTTGTTTATACCTTTGATCTTTAGGAAACACTGTACTGAGAAAAATGAGTTTGCTCACATCAAGAATATGTTGGCATTCTCTTAAACCTAGCTTAAAACCACAGAGCTGAAGCATAAAACAACTCTGACAAAGATAGCCAGTCAAGCATAAAACTGGGAGTTGGTTGGGTCAGAATAGATTAAAAGGCTGAAGGCTGTCTGCTAAAGACCATTGTCTTGCCATCAATGAAGGCAATTATTACAGCTAAAAGTTATTTTTCTGATATATTATTTTAAACTTTTGTCATATTCAAAATGCTCCTTACTTACAAACTATTACATCATTTTCTTATCTGCAGTGTCCTTCTTGGATAACCACGAACTTGAAAGCAGTCCAAAATCTTGTTCGTGGCTTCCTACAAGTATAGAAAGACGTATTGAATATGGAGTTAGGAGAATGTGTCTGGGTTTCACTTTTACTTCCTTTTTAAATATAGATCACTATTTTTAAAATATAAACATCCCATGGCATTCCCTCACACCGACAGGACTCCTAAGCCAGAAGATATGTTGGTAGTATGAACATTTCTCTCACTCTGAAGGATGCCACAAAGCTCTGCTCAGTGATGGCCAAGAAGATAGAATTATTAAATGCCTTACGACTTTACAGTTATCCTCTATTATTCCTGCTAAACCACACTTCCAAAAGGGCATCCAAGAAATCTGGCAAACCACTGAAATGGCACTTGTAAATTGGATCCATTAAAAGCAATCCACAGTGTCCTGTGGGTGTGCATCCGACTGTTAATTACTGGGTAAATAATTTACATGCAATTTTATTCCAAAACTAGATTTACATCATTTGCAGGCGATTTCTCAGAGTACCGCTTCCAACCCAGAAACAAGTCAACGGAGTATTTCTAAATTATCATTTGAAATTTCCACTGTCAAGGGTGGGAGGAGGAAGGAATAGTAACGGGAAGGCTTGTCAGCGATTAGCCATCCATAAAAATGTTTTCCCCGCGCTCCTCCTTCCGATCACAATGCTGGCGTCAGTTAGTCTCCTGTATCTGTTCCCCACCTCGCCCCCCTCCCCTCTGCGGAGAGCTGGCACCGAATGGCAGGCGAAGGAAAAGACAAACATCCCAGCTCCCAACACAATCCAAGCGCTTGCCCGGAGACACTTGAACAACATTCCCAACTTTTTTTTTTTTTTTTTCCCTTCCCTCTTCGCGTGCCTCAAAGGTAAGCAGAGTAAAAAGCCTAAGAGACGGAAGGCCAGGAAGGCCAGCTGAGTCGCAATTACTACCCCCACCCCGATTTCTCCCCTGCCCCCCCCCCCCGCCCCAACTTTCGGTCACAACCAACGGTTACCCAGCTCTAAGTCTGGGTCTCCACTGCGCCAGTCCTCGGTGCTCGACCCCCGCGCGGTGCCCAGCCGAGGGGGGGCCGGAGACCCAGCGCACATCCCTACCCACGCCCTGGGCCACAGCCCCGCACGGCCACCGCCCCCACAGTGGGACGAGCATCCTCCCACAGGTCCCAGGTGTCGCTTGCCGGCGGCTGGGGCGACGCGGAGGGCGCGAGGCCAACTCCCTGGAGCTGTCCCCTCCGCCCCACCCCACCCCAAACAGGCTCCACCAAGAAATACAGGGATGGAGAGTACAAAGAACCAAGCCACCCACCAAAGGGCCTCGAAGACTTCCCTCGGGGAAGAACAACTTAGCCACACACGCACACACGCACTCGCCCAGCGCGCGCCGGGGAGGGCATCTCTTACCTGTCCCCCACGATGTCACTCATCCCCCCCCCTCCCGGGTCTGGCTGACCCCCCCTCGCCCCCCGCCGTGGGTCCCCGGCCGCCTGCTCCAAGCGCCGCGCACTCACTGCCTGGCTGCGCGCGCCCAGCGGCTGCAGGGCCCGGCGGCGGCGGCGGCGGGGACCGAGACAGCGGCTGCAGCGGCGGCGGCGGCGGCGGCTGCGGCGGCCCCAGCCGGCGTCAGTCAGACTGGAGCCGCGAAGCCTCATCGCCCGTATTAGTGCGCCGACCTGGAAAGCGGCCAGGAGCCCTGCGCACGGGTCCGCCCCCGCCCGCCGCCGCGCGCCCTGGCCGCGCCGGGAGCCCGCGAGGCGGGGGGAGCGCGGCCCGCCCCGCGGCCACGTGCGCGGAAACTTGCGGCGGGGGCGCCTCGCGGCGGCCCCGCGCTGCTCCCTGGTCCTCCCGTGGGTCCCCAGGCTCGCCTCGCCTCTGTGCGCTACCGAACCCCCCTGGCCGGCCGCGGTGGGGAGGCCCTGGCCAGCCCGGGTCACCTCGCATCTCTCTGTCTCACCCGCCACTCCTGAGATTTCTTGGGTCCGCCTAAGGCCGAGGAGGGTTGTTACCAGAACGAGAGATACAGGACCAACAAATCGGTTTGGACCCCCTCTCCCCACCAGCCACTCTTTCTGACAGCGTTTCTGGGCCCTGATGATTACTGTTACTTGCCTTTCGTTGCTTGCTAGCTTTTCAGACCAAAGGAATCATTACACCGTCGACAGCACCAGATCAACTGGTTTGCATTGGCATGGGCAGAAGAAAATCTAATCACTGTGAGTGGTGAGTGGTGGTAAAAACTAGTCAGGTAATTATGTGGCTTGTCGTTTATTTATATGTCTTTGTATGCTTAACAGCCTAGCATATAACATATAATATTATCTAATCTAATAAAGGGATAACCTTATGGGCACTGAGCAATGTTAATGTACAGCCTTCTTGCCTTAAGGCCTGGCTATCCCCTGGGTAGTCTGTTTCTTGGAGTCACTGTGGACTCCTAGAATACATACACACTGGAATACATTTAGGAAATGCCACCAACATACTCATGATCCTTGATTTCCCATCAGCCAGTACCTCTTCGTGGAAAAGGCATTCAGCTGCAGAGGCAGTATTCATTTTGCTCCTTTATATAGAAAAATCAGTGTTCCAGAAGGCCCTGATACCAATGAAGCTCAAGGCTCTGAATTTAATGGCTTTTTCTAGTTCTCAAAGCACTGCATTTTCTTCCCCTGGCAGATGCCATTTTTGCATTATCATGTTGTGGTTGAGCAATGACCTTGTTTAAAACAGCATTTGTACTTGAACCTGAAACTCGAATTTAAGTCCTCTTTCTACACCTGGCCCATTTACCTCTACCTCTGCTCCAGGCTGAGAGTTCAATTTGGAAATATTGTGGGTGTGAGACACTAGGAAACATTTGGACTGCTAAAAGCTACAGAGTGCCCTTGATGTGCACTTGCCTGTGAGTAAACCAAGTCCTCAGAATTAATACCTTGTGGCTCGTGCTGTTTTTGTTTTGTTTTGTTTTTAATGTTATTGAGAAAAGAAATGACTCTGGCACTGCTTCAGTTACCGTATGTGCATTAGACAATGCAGAGGACACGATGCAGAGAAAGAAATTATAACCTCTGCAGTGCTGGCTCATGCTTCTGGCATGGAGTCTTTTTAAGTTCACGGAACTCTCCTGGCTGTTGGCAGGACTTGGATTTACAGGTTCTTTGAGTGTGTGTCGTCTCCTTTTTCTGTACATTATCATTTACATACCAGGAAATTTTGACACCTAAAAGTTAGACTGTCACTTAGATAATTCCTGCCATTTATTCCTGAAACCTAGTGTAGAAAGTTAATCCATTCTATACAGGAACACTAAGATCTGATGAGTTCCAAGGAGAAAATGCCCACTCCAGGAAAGAAGGCTCAATGTTGGCACTCCATTTTTCGGAAGCTGACTATCCTTGTAATAGGAAATCCCTTGCTGAATTTTTTCCTCTTGCTTTCTTGATTAACTGCAATTTTAGGCTTATTGGAACTTCCAGCAAAAAATACTATGCAATGGGAATCTTACGAAGGGGGAGACTCAGTCACAGGTTGTGATTTGGTGGAACCTCCAAAAAAGTTTTGGTTCAAGACCTGAAAACCACAGTGAAACCAATCTCCTCCTTTTCTGAATTGCAAGGACTTGATGCAAGATGAGTTCCTGCAGCCTATAGAACAGTGACAGGAGGAGAAACCTCCTTTTCTTTTGTAAAGTACTCAGCATAGGACATGCTGGGGACAAAGGCTGTAGTAATCCATAGATACTAAGATTCTACTTTGTGCATCTGCTATACCTGATGTTTGATCTAGCATTATAATGTTTCTACTCAGAGCCATAACTAGGAATTGTTGCCTACATACCCCTCCCACTTCTAGTTTCATACATTTCATCTGTAATTCTGTCCTCACTCTGCGCTTTTTCTGACTCCTTCTTGAACTTTTCTTCCAGAGCTATCATTCAGTCCATAATGAGTATTAAACACTTTCCTGAGCACAGGTGCCTGGACAAATCATGTGGACACAGAGCACTGGTCCTGAGGAAACTAGGTTCCACTAGAAAAGACACATAGATCAATGATGATCATACAACTTTTTGTGTCACTTAGAGGGTGAAGGCACAAGGGAGGTGTCATGGAGTCTCCACAGAAGCACCCGGAGAAGTGAGTATGAAATGCCCACTAACTCATAGCCAAAGAACCCCCGCCGCCACACCCACAGTCTGGGTAAATGCAGCTCTCTGGGTGCTCGCTTTGCAGGAGAATGTAGCTGTATTTTAGCCCCCTTGGCCAGGCGCTCTGATGCAGGTACACATCATAAAGGCAGCCCAGAATGCCTACTATGTGCAGAATACTTGAGCTTTTATGTATGAAAACCTCAATGTTCCTAAGAGAACTGTCAAACTAGTTGGATAAATGAGAAAAATAATGTTACAAGATGTTATATCACCAAATAAGCATTCTGGGATTGCAACAAGCGAGTCATAGAGTATCTTGATTTGGTGGTGAAGTGACAGCTTTCTCCTGTTGTGCGAATCTCTGCCAGGACCAGGTTAGGCTTTATGCACATCATCTTGTTTCATCCTCATGACATCTCAGGAAGAGAATTATTATCCTGCTTTGCAGCTGAGGAACCTGAGGCATAACCGACTCTCTCCAAGTGTCTGTCTGCCTGACTCCAAAGCCCAGACATTTAACCACTACACCTCACTGTCTTCCTGGAACTTGAAGTTGAATCGAAAAGTGAGCAGATGTGGTAACAGGCAGAGGTTAACATTAGGATTAATCAAGTTAATCCATTCATTCAAATTGTTGCTTAGTCACATGTTACTTAGGGACTAGATGAAACTTTTTTTTATCATCTTAACTATTTTTAAGTGGACAGTTCAATAGTGTTTAGTATATTCAAATTGTTGTACAACAGATCTTTAGAACTTTTTCGTTTTGCAGAATTGATGATCCATAGCCATTAAACACTAATGCCCCTGTTCAGTCTCTCCCCCAGTCCATGGCAACCACTTTTCCATCTTCTGTTTCTATGATTTTGACTATTTCACATACTTCATATGAATGATACTGTATGTGTCTTTCTGTGACTGGCTTATTTCACTTAGCATAATGTCCTTGAGGTTCATCCATGTTGTAGGACAGGATTTCCTTCTTTTTTAAGGAATCATAATATTCCAGTGTATGTATATACCACATCTTCTTTACCCAGTGCATCCGTCAATGGACATTTGGATTGCTTCCACCCCTTGGTCAATGTGAATAATGCCACAGTGAAGATGGGTGTGAAATTACCTCTTTGAGATCCTGCTTTGAATTCTTTGAATTCTTTTGAGCTTATACCCAGAAGTAGACAGCTGGATCATATGGTAATTCTACTTAAAAATTTTTGAGGAATCTCCATATTGTTTTCCATATGGTTGTACCATTTAGCATTCCCACCAATAGTACACAAGGGCTTCCAATTTCTCAGTATCCTTGCCAACACTTATTACTTTCTTTTCTTCTAATAGTGGCTATTGAGGTGATATCTTGTGTGGTTTTGATTTGTCTTGCTCCTAATATCAGTCATGTTGAGTATCTTTTCATATGTTTATTAGCCATTGGTATATCTTCTTTGGAGAATTGTTTATTCAAGTCTTGCCCATTTTTTAACAGGGCTATTTGGGTTTTTTGTTGGGTTTTTGCCGTTCCTTATATATTCTAGATACTAATCCTTTATCAGATACGTGATTTGCAAATATTTCCTCCCCTTCTGTAGGTCACCTTTGCACTCTTTTGATTATTTCTTTTGATGAACAGAAATTTTTAAGTTTGTTATAGTTCCATTTGCCTATTTTCTTTTGTTGTCTCTACTTTCAGTATCCATATGGTCACTGCTAGTATAAATAAATTGATAATTATATGTTTATCTTGTATCCTGTGACCTTGCTGAACTCACTTATTAGTTCTAGGATGCTTTTTTTTTAAAGATTCCTTGGGATTTTTTATATAAACAATCATGTAATCTACAAATATAGACGATTTTATTTATTACTTTTTCATTTATATTCATTTTATTCCTTTTCCTTGCCTCATTGCATTGACTAGAACTTTCAGCCCTATATTCAGTAAGACTGGTGAGAATTTGACAATAAATTATATTAAAAATAAATAAATAAAATAAAATAAAAAATTATAAGAGTGGTGAGAATGGGCATCCTTGCCTTGGTCCTGACCTTAGAGCAAAGCTTCCTGACCTTAGAGAAAAGCATTCATTTTTTTAACTATTATATATAATGGTATCTGTAGATGTAGTAGATTCACTTTATCAAGTTGGGGAAGTTCCCCTCTAGTCTTATTTTTCTGAGGATTTTTATCATGAATGGATATTGAACTTTCCAATGATTTTTCTGAAATAATTCATATATAGTATTTCTTTTTTTTAGTCTGTTAACATGATGTATGATATTGATTGATTTTCAAATATTGAGCCACCCCAGCATCCCAGTATAAGCCACACTTGATCATGATGTGCATAATTTTTTTTTTAGATACTGAGAAATGTTATTTGTTAATATCTTATTCAGGATTTTTTTGTCTGTATTCATAAAGGGTATTGGTCTGCAGTTTTCCTTTTTTTGTACTTTCTATTTTTTTAATGTTTATTTTTGAGAGACAGAGAGAGACAGAGCATGAGTGGGGGAGAGGCAAAAGAGAGAGGGAGACACAGAATCTGAAGCAGGCTCCAGGCTCTGAGCTGTTAGCATAGAGCCCGATGCAGGGCTCAAACTCATGGACCGCGAGATCATGACCTGAGCTGAAGTCAGACGCCTAACCAACTAAGCTACCCACGCACCCCTTTCTTTTGTTTTGATATCAAGCTAATATTTCATAAAATGAATTGGGAAGTGTTTCTCTCTCTCTCTCTTTTTTCTGGAACAGTGTATAGAATTGGTGTTAATTCTTTAAATGTTTGGTAGAATTTTCAGTGAAATTATCGAAGCCTGAAGATTTCTTTTTAAAATTTTATATTCAGTTTCTTTAATAGTGCAGGGCTATAGCTATTCAAATGATCTGTTTCATGGGTGCATTGTACTATGTGTTTTTTCAAGGAAGTATTCAATTTCATCTAAGTTGCCAAATTTGTGTGTGTAGAGTTTTCATTGCTGTCTCATTGCTATTTTCTATGGTTTGCTGTTTTTAATTTCATTGTTTTCCGATCTTATCTTTATTATTTCCTTCCTTCTGCTTACTATGGGTTTATTTTGCTCTTATGTTAGGTTGTTGAGGTGGAAGCTTTGATTGCTGGTTTGAGACTTTCCCTCTTTTCTAATGTATGCACTGAGTGCTGTAAATTTACCTCTCAGCATTTCTTTGACTGTGTTTCAAAAATTTTGTTATGTTCTATTTTCATTTTCATTCAGTTCAGTATATATATATATATATATATATATATATATATATATTTAAAATTTCCCTTGAGACTTCTTCAGTCCTTGTATTATTTAGAAGTGTGCTGTTTAGTTTCCAGGTGTTTGGATGGAGATTTTCTTGTCATGTTTCTGCTGTTGACTTCTAGTTTTATCTGTTGTTTGAAAGCACTCTGTATTATTTCAGTTTATTCATTTGTTATGGTCTAAGATATGATCCATCTTGATATAGGTGGCATTTGAAGAGAATATATATTCTGCTGTTGTTGTGTGAAATTTTCTATAAATGTCTGTTAGATCCTGTTGGTGGTGGTGTTTTCTATTTCTTGCTGATTTTATGTGTAGTTTTTTGTTTTTTTTTTTAACATTTTTTTGGGGCACTTGGGTGGCTCAGTTGGTTGAGCGTCTGGCTTCGGCTCAGGTCATGATCACACGGTTCGTGAGTTCGAGCCCTGCATCGGGCTCCGTGGTGATAGCTCAGAGCCTGGAGTCTACTTTGGATTCTGTGTCTCCCTCTCTCTCTGCCCCTCCCCCACTCATACTCTGTCGCTCCTTCAAAAGTAAATAAACATTCAAAAAAATTAAAAAATGAATACAGGGAACTGTTAGATCAATATATGCGTGTCCAAAGAACTGTTTTCATAGTTTAGTTTGAATTTTTGACCATTATTTCCTCAAGTACTTTCTCAGTCCTTCCAGGGACTCTGATGATACAAATGCTAGATTTTTTTATTTTTATAGTTTCATCGGTTCCCAAGACTTTTTTTTTTTCATTTTGCTCTCTCTTGATCAGATTGAGTCATTTCTGTTTATCTGTCTTTGAGTTTACTGACTCTTTCCTTCATTGCCTTCATTCTACTGTTGAGTCCATCCACTGAGCTTTTAATTTCAGGTATTATATTTTTCACTTCTAAAATTTCCATTTAGTTTTTAGTATCTTCTTTTTCTTCACTGAGATTCCCCCCCCCCCCCCCCCCCCCCCGCCGAGGCTTTCTGTTTTTTCATTCATTTTAAGCATGCTTGCAGATGCATTGTAGCATTTTTATGATGGTTGCTTTAAAATCATTGTCAGATAATCCTAACATTTTGGTAATCTCGGTGTTGGCATCAGTTGATTGTTTTTATTCAAGTTGAGGTTTTCCTGGTTCTTGTTTTGACAAATTATTTTTTTTGGAAACCTGGACTTTTAAATTATATTCTTGGACTCTGGGTCTCATTTAAACTTTTTGTACTAGCTAGCTTTTTCCACCACAGGGGGAGGGGAACGTGTCTTGTTACATTGCCAGGGGGAGGTGTGAGTACAAATTCCCCACTTGGCCCCTATTGATACCAAAGGGAAGGGGGTCTGCTTATTACTTTTGGAGGGAAGGGAGCTATAGCTACCTGGTCTTCATTGTGACTGTGGTAAGAGTGGTTTCATGACTGCTGGGCCACCAGAGGAAATGAGGCCTCCTCTGACACCATCTCAGTGAGGAGAGGGTGAAGCGGTTTGTTACTGCGGGGTGGGGTGGAAGAGAGGCTCCCTGGCTGGTCGCCACTGATGTCATGAGGTAGAGGAATCACTGCTAGATGATGGGAATGAAAATCCTGCTCCCTACTTGGCCTTCTCTGACTTCACCTGGATGAGGGTGTTCAGGTGCCTTATTACAGCCTCATGAGGATGTGAGTCTAGGCTCCCCATTCAGCCTTTGCTATTGTCAGCAAGGGTGGGGTCACCATTTTATTTTTCTGTAGTGTTTGATTGGAATGGAGCAGTGACTGTTTTGCTGACCTTGCTCCTTTCTTGGACCTTTGGAAAGAGAGAGAGGCATTTGAGGGACTTTTTTTTTTTGTCTGTGCCCATCAGCATTTTTAGGTGGCTC
Source organism: Lynx canadensis (assembly GCF_007474595.2). Classification (NCBI taxonomy): domain Eukaryota; kingdom Metazoa; phylum Chordata; class Mammalia; order Carnivora; family Felidae; genus Lynx; species Lynx canadensis. The sequence goes on from NC_044303.2 coordinate 15,507,774, forward strand.
CTTGACCTCCAAGTCTGGGATATATGAGACAAAAAGAAAACCCAAGGGAGTCACCACCATGTCCATCCTTATGTCTCAGGGTCTCTACACAGTCTGCCTTCTTCTTGCACCTTTCAGAGTCTATTCATGTTTGTTGTATATATAATGTCCAGGGGTTTTATTTGTTCTTACAAATAAAAAAGAGAGAGAAAGGAAAAGTACATTTACTCTATCTTCCCAGAAGCGGGAGTACTTACTATAATTTTTATAGTCGTAGTGTCATTATCTTGATTTAGCTGGCCCTTCCATTAAAATGTTTGAGGAAATATTTCTTTAGGTCTCAAGGAATATAGTGAAAACTATAAATGAGTAGGACTGCTTTTTTTTTTTTTTTTTTTTTTCAGAATGACAAAAAGCAAAAGGAACTGAGAGGATATAAACTATCTTCCCAGATGGAGGTGAATCTACTTTCATTGAAATTGTATGTTGTGCATGGAGAGTCCTATAGAAATATAATAATTTAGGGAAAATTGTCCTAATTTTGAACTGCAAAGATTTATTTTTGCTCAAAATATAACTGGCCCCTTGATTTTACATTTTTGGAATTGCTATATAAATGCTTCACATTTTCTTTGCAAGCAGATTATTTGGGGGTAGATGCCTTTTAAATGTGGTACTGCTATCGATTTCCTCCTAATTGTATAATAAAGCCATCCAACAATGCTTGGAAGCTAGGCATTCAATATATATGCACTCACTGAGTGAAAGAGGGAATAAATGAGTGATTTATAAGAGAATTTTTTCTAAAGCCTTGAGGGTGTATATATTGTTATTTTAAGGACTTGTACTTGCTCTTCAATTTTATTTTGGAGGATTCAAATTTAAATTCATACTCTGGTTGGTTCGGGCATGTTTGTCAGCACTATGGCTCTTGGGGCCCAGGTTTTACTGTCCCTACTCTCGTAGTGGAATGAGTTGCACTGACAATCACTTACCCTTTACCTTCATCATCATCATCTCACACACACACACACACACACACACACACACACACACACACGTATTATCTTATTAATGTAGACATTCATGGGTCAGAGAGGTAGTATACATATCTTCATTTCCCGGGACTATTTCTGAGGTACATTGTGATACTTCTCAGCTAAGGATCACTGCTGTCACTCTTGGTCCCTTCTCTGCCTTCAGTCCTTCCTGTAGGACTACCTTTTGATGTAGTACTAGAAGCAGGTTTCCACTGATTACCATTGGAGCCCTTGCCCTACCCCATCAGACCCTCCTAGGTGGGGGAAGTTGCCCATAGCCTCCACTGTGGCTGCAGTGAGATTTAGACCCACTGCTCATGTGCCTACCTTTTTTTTTTTTTTTTTTTTTTTTTTAGCATTTATTCATTTTTGAAAGGCGGAGAGAGACAGAGCGTGAATGGGGGAGGGGCAGAGAGGGGAGACACAGAATCTGAAGCAGGCTCCAGGGGCTTGAACTCACAGAACGAGACATCATGACCTGAGCCGAAGTCGGACGCTTAACTGACTGAACCACCCACGCGCCTTTGTGCCTACCTTTTCATTGGGATTCCTAGAGGCTGTGGGTAGAGATAGTTCCATGGCATTCCCACTTGGAAAATGGAAAACGATTTCTCCACATTGCAAAGCATGGTTAGGTATTACTGCAGACCGGTACAGAGTAGTAGTTCAGGTGTGTTATAGGCTTGCTATACATCTTTCAGACTGCTGTAAGGACTTAACCATATTTTTTAATATTATTTTTCATGGGAAACACCTTATAGGTTTCAAACAACTGATTTGTAAGCTGGCTTTGGTTTATAAGTTGAAGACAGGCTGAATGCTTCCAGGTATGTGGTGCTGCAGGTAAGATTTGCAGGCATTGTGCCCTTAAAATGCAAAGTCTTCAAAATGTCAGGATAGGATCTGTTTTGCTTGCATATCTAGAGCACTCTATCACTGTATCAAGGGATCCTGGGATGAGTTTCAAAAAATATGTGTATGTTATATATATATATATATATATATATATATATATGTATGTTTTATATACACATACATATATAACATATGTAATATATATATGTATGTGTATATATACACACATATGTATATATATAGCGTGCAAAAAGACCACCTGGATTGGATCAAATCTGTAAAGATACTTCTTTTTTTGTGACCATCAAAATACTACCTGGAGTTTTATTCAAAAACAGTGAATTACAAATGTATTACTTCATAGAGCCCTTTATTGGATTGATATAATGAAATCATTAATTTGTAGATTTGATGGATTTTGAGATTGTGCAAAAACAAAACAACCTACTAGACTATTACTTCAGGGGATATAGCTATTAATAAAATGGAGAAACTCATTCCTGTAATTTTTTTTTTTTCACAAATGAATTGAAATGGTGGCATTATCTAACCATTTCAGAAACCTTTTTTGAAAAACCACAATTTAGGATGCTGTGGAGACACACAAATAAAATAAAAGGCAAGGTTTCTGCTCGTAAGGAAATCGTAATTGAATAAAGAAAATGGAAAATAGAACTGAGAATCAACCACGAATGGTGGAAAGACACAAGATTGTAGACATTGAATTACGGGTGTCAAGAAACACACTGTTGTCCTGATACAATCTCAAGTGAAACTACATATATAAATATTATGTAAGAACAAGTCAGAAGGTACAAAGTGAATGGTCAGGTTTTATCTGCATGTAATAAACTTATCCTCTCAGTTTTAATCCTACCTCACCATCCTTTATGTTTCCTATTTTTTATTCAGTGGAAGCACAACTCCTGGCTACCTGTGGGACCATGGACAAATCCCTTGCCTAATCCTACTTATTTTTTTCTTTTAATTTTTTTTAATGTTTATTTTTGAGAGTGACAGAGAGACAAAGTATGAGCAGGATAGGGGGGATGGTACAGAGAAAGGGAGACACAGAATCTGAAGCAGGCTCCAGGCTCTGAGCTGTCAGCACAGAGCCCGACGCAGGGCTTGAACTCAGGAACTGTGAGATCGTGACCTGAGCCAAAGTTGGACGCTCAACTGACCGAGCCACCCAAGCACCCTATCCCTTGCCTAATCCTACTTATTTCTGAAATGTAATTATTCCTATTGATAGAGTTACTTGATCAGATTAAACTAATGCATGTAACATTTTTATCACACTTTCTTATATATAGGGAAAATAATAATAGCCGATAGTTTCACTTTTGCTATGGCTGCTTGTTATTTTTTTTTGAGCAGGTTCTGTAACGTCAACAAGTCAAACTATGTTTTCTCTTACAGAGTGCTTCAGATTCTATACTATGCTGTTAACCTAGGTGAATCTGGGCTTAGATGGGTAAATTGGCATCAAGATCAGAAACCTTTCTAAATAGTGTTCCTGGATGAACTACATAAAAGTATTGATACTTCCCCTCAAAATCCTATTATTCTTTAAATATGCATTTTTATCACTAGCTTGCAAAGAGCATATTGCAGGTTTGGTTGCAGACCACTGCAATAAAGCAAATGCAGTAAAATCAGTCAAATCAGTTTAGTTTCCCACTGCATATAATAGTTATGTTTACACTATTCTGTAGTCCGTTAAAGAGGGTAATAGCATTCTATTTAAAAAGGGTACATATTTTAATACAAAATTACCTCATTGCTAAGAAGTGCTAACCATCATCTGAGTTTTCAGTGAGAATTACCAAAATGTGACACAGAGACATGGACTGAGCAAATGCTGAAGAAAATGGCACCAGGACTTGCTTGGCGCAGGGTGACCAAACCTTTCATTTGTAAAAACAATGAAGTATCTGTGAAGTGCAATAAAATGAGCTATGCCTGTAAATTATTTTATTTTTATTTAGTTTCATTAAGGATCTTATTTTTGGTTCGGGTTTGTACTTTTACACTCTTCGTAAATGCTCAGTCATTCTTCTACAATTGGCTTTCTATCATTTCTACTTGCATAAGCCTTGCTTTGTTCTCTTAAGTGACTTAAATGCTCTTAAAATCTGGTGGTAAATGAAGTTTGTTTATTCACGTAATCAGCATTAAGTGTCTACTATATACTAAGTACTGTGCTGGCATACTAATTTGAGTAAGAAATGGTTTCTGTTTTCAAGGGGCTTATTGTCTACTGCAGATGTGATAATATCACTGTTGCTGAAACTACTGGAGAGGAGTCATTTTTTAGCTTATTTTAAACTTTTCCACTTAAGTTTTGTCTTTAAAATGTTATAGTGTACTTCTGAAAGTTTCTATTTAGGTATCTCCAATTTTCATACCTTCAGAAACTGAAGTAGGATAGCCATTAGAGTGTAGGCTTTGGACCCAGACTACATGGGCTAGAATCACAGCTCCACTAGTTCCTAGCTGTGCGACCTTGAGTGAGTAACTACTTTATACCTGTTTCCTCTTCCACTGTAAAAGTTAAGTGAATCATGGTATACACCAGATGCTTAGAACAGTGGCAGGCATACAGTAACCACTCAATAAATGTTAGATATTGTTATTAGTTTCTCTAAAACATCAGAAATAATCTAATTCTGAGTTTTAGGGGTAAATTATTTTATAATTGCTATTCATTAGTCTTGATAGTATCTCAAAAACATAGGCTTCTGATGTTAAGTATACGCATTTATCAATGTTAGAAAACTTTTTTTTTTTTTTTTTTAAATAATCTCTACACCCAACATGGGGCTTGAACTCATGACCCTGAGATCAAGAGTTGCATGCTTTACCAACTGAGCCAGCCAGGTGCCCCCAAAACTTTCTCTTTTTTATAAAGAATTTTCAATTTCTAGTAACATGAACTCAAGAGCAAGGTGTTGCCAGGAAGTAAGAAAATAAGTGCAATATATGTAAGTAAAATTGGGGAAGAGAGATGTAAAGACCATATAAGGAAGTAGATGCCTTGGTGAGAGAGCCTATATCCTTCCTTTAAATTGTTTTTGAAGTTTATTTGAGAGTGAAAAAGAGAGAGAGAGAGAGAGAGAGAGAGAGAGAGAGAGAGAGAATGCCAAGCAGGCTCCACACTGTCAGCGTGGAGCCTAACGTGGAGCTCGAACTCATTAACTGTAAGATCATGACCTGAGCCAAAGTGAAGATTCGGGATGCTTAACAGCCTGAACCACCCAGGTGCCCTATATCCTTTCTTTAACATACAATTTCCTAGTGTTTTATAAGTTGGAATATGGGCTTAATACTAATAAGTTTGCATATATTTAAACATATGCCAATTTTATTTTTAAATCTCTGAGCACAGGTATATGATTATGGTTTATATTTAAATTCATGAGAATTATGCAGGTAGAATAACTGCTTCTCTCTTCTGCTTAAAAGTTATATTTCTCAGAATCATAATGATAATAAGAATCAATAAACAAAACTGCTGAAGCAAAGGAAAATCTTTGTTATGAACACCTTAATTTTTTTTTTTGGGGGGGGGTTCAAAAGAGGTATAAACATTTTTAGTTATGGCAGTTACTTCTTTAAAAATTATCAAAAGGCAGGCAAGGGCATAGGTTTATTCCAGGTTTATTTAAAATTTTAATTTCTGGTGAAATAACGTGACACTGATACATAAGAATACAAAGACGGCAAGTAACCTAATTCATCTTCCTGGTTTGCTCAAGCCTCCAGGCACCAGTCAAATATCGAAGTCGTATAAAAAGTAGGTCCTTGCCCATTTGTAGCCAGCTCCAAAATGGAACTAATTTAGAACCTGTGATTTAAAAATAATTAAAAATGAATTAACTTAAATAAACTCTGGAGAAAATATATCAGTGTGAAATTATATTTTAGAAGTCAGTCTACATGACCTTTGTGAGCTTCTAGTCACCTTATTTTTTATATTAGGTATGTATGCATGTAATTATGTATATGTGTATATATTTAATTCCATCTATACATTTAAAAATGTTTTTTGGGGTGCATTTTTTTTTTTTTGTTTTACATGCTACTTTTCAGTCTCATGTACTATAGAGAAACAGGTACATCTCCACATGTAATATAAATTAATAATCTGGGAGAAGAAATGTAAGACAAAAACTCACTTTTTATTCTAATTCTACCAAAGACTCTTCAGTTAGCTAAGATAAATACTATCTTAGCTACGACATCTTCTTGTCCAGTGGTTGCTAAGAGGCAGTATGCCAACCCTAGTTGACTACAGGAGATCTGCCTCCTGGAGCATGTTTTAAAAGCTTGTATTCCTTGATTTTATCCCATAGAACTGTTTTTTCAGTAAGTCAAAAATAGATTGCAGGTCAGGTAACGAGTGCGAGGTGGTAAACTGTCACAGACTGATTGGTGACAATTTTCCACATTTAAGCCCAAATACTCTGGCTTCTTCCTGTTTTTCTTTCTTTTTTCCCCCAAATTTTGAGGTAGAGTTGGCAAAATTGAAATATATTTAAAGTGTTGAATGTAAGGATTTGATATATATACATATATATAAACACACATACACTTACATACACATACTGTGAAATGCTTACCACAATTAAGTTAATTAACACAGTTAATTAACATATCCACCTTAATTTTATTTGTATCATTTACAAAAGAAACATCTTCAAAGCTGAAGTGAGTGGTTTCTCTAATAACAACAAAAACAAAACATCTTGGAAGTGAAATGAAACTGGGAAGGATCTAAATTGTGGAAATTTTGGATGGCCCTATTATAAGGAGGAGGCACTGAGTATATATGGCTGACGATTCTGGGAATGACTGATACAAAACCGCTCATTGAGTGCCGGTTAATGAAAAATAATACACAACTATCTCTGAAATGCAAATGAACAAATGATATAAATATGAAACCCATTTTTACTTTTCCCCACTTCAAATTCCTACAGAGTCTATGCTGGGCATAAATCAACACAGATCAACACAACAGATCTTACAAATCTGAGCAATCTTTTACCAGCTTCTCAATCCCCTTTGATCTAGGTAGCTACTGCAGAGAGTACTAAAATTTTTGTAAGCTAAGTTTGATTCAGCAAGACTCCAAGACGTTTGCATTTGTTCTGTACTGTATAGTTTGTATGATCCCCAGACTGCTTCTTAACCTTTTCCTGTCCCTAAACATCCACGGTTATGTAACAGTCATGGTATACTGCAACAGTGACTTTCTGAGAGGAGGCCATGCTCAGCAGAGGAGGAAAGACTCAGTTGAAAAATCTCCACTTGAATGGTAAGTGCGCCCACACTGTGAATTAACTTAGGGGCATTGTAAGGTAAGCAAAGGAGAAAACCAGAATATTTTTTACGTTCTACAATACAAGCTTTCAAAGCTTTTTCAAACAGGAATTATTAAGATTTCTGATAGATTTCACATTATTAGAGATCTTAGAGATTTTCACATTTTTGGATATATGTACAGATACCAGTTAAAGACTGGCTCTGAATGGATGTGGAGATTTGTGGTAAAAACAACCATAGTTCCTTATTAAGCTCTGCATGGTGGCTTGTAGGTAGTCAATACCTACTGAGTAATGAAGTAAGACAACATTAAAAAAAAGATGACACAAACAAAATTTATCTTAAAAGACTTACCAACTTTCTTCTAACCTCAGATTACCATGATCTTGTCTGCTGTAGAAGTTTTACTGAATTCTACAGTGGGGTAGGGTAGTAGGCCTATTGAAGCCCCCAGGAGGAGACTGCAAGGATAGAGAAGGTTGTGTGCCGTCTGGAGGGTGGAGGGGATTAGTAGCCAGAACTCTACACAACCACGTCTGAGTCAAGCCAGCTGAGGAGGTCTTGAAGGGGGCAGCCAGTTAAGTTTACTGGACTACTGTATTGTCTCCTATCTCCCCACCCCCACCTAGGATCAGCCGTAACATCAACAATATACTCACCTTCAATTTCAGTCCAGTTGACAGCAATTTCTGCTATTGGAATTTTAAAGAACTGTGCTATGTAAAGCAGTTCTACATCAAATGCCCTGAAACAGAAAATATATTGATTTTTATTTTTAAAAAGAGAGATAGAGTGTAATTAAATCTCTACTTTGGCATGTTTTAAAGAAACTTAAAAGGCAGATATAGAGCTTATATAGTAAAACTGAAAGTCAGATTCACAGAAGGTCAAACAAAAGGTTAAGTAGTTCAGGAGCTTCAAGGTCAATAATTTAGTGTGTCATTGCATAACATTTAGATGAGAAATATGGTGTCTCCATCACAAGTCAGAAACCCCCAGAGGTAAAAAAGGCCGCTTGGGCTCTGAGAAAATTTAATCATGGAAATTTTTCAAAATCAATTGCTTTCAATCCCAGGCTTCACTACCTCAAGGTACAGAACTCATAGCATTTTCAACTGATTCAGAGAGTTGATAAAACAGAACTCTGAGCACCTCTTACAGAAAATGTCCATCACTTAAGAGTTGTTTGATTTCATTCATCTACCACCAGAGGATCACGGTTTCTTTTCTTTTCTTTCTTTTTTTTTTTTCAAGTTTATTTATTTTTGAGAGAGAGAGCATAAGTGGGGAGGGGCAGACAGAGAGGAAGACAGGATCCAAAGCAGACTCCAGGCTCTGGGCTGTCAGCACAGAGCCCAGTGTGAGGCTCAAACCCACGAACCATGAGATCATAACCTGAGCCCAAGTTGGACACTTCACTGACTGAGCCACCCAGGCGCCCTAAGGTTTCTTTTTTAAATACATGGTTCACTAGGGCCTTGTTTTCCCCTTTGCCCTTCCTCATACGTCCTGGGCAATACAGTACTGCCAGCTGTTGAAAGTAAAAAGCCACTTTAGATTAGTCTGAAATGCTCTTTGGGTATAACTAAATATATACATGGGAATTCGATATATTGTCTCATTTTCACTTAACCCTGTTAAAATCATCTCCAGTCTGAATTCCCAGTTCATCCTTCCTTCTCCCTATGAAAGGCTCCAGAAGCTCCTCCTCAGTGGTTTAGATCAAATCTGCTTTCCCTAGTTTCTGAATCTTGACTTCAAAATTTTCCTGGATTCTGCTTACAAAATTCTTGAAGCCAGTTTCTTCCTCTCACTGGCAGTGAGCTCGGGGAGAGCAGCACCATCACCTGCTAAACCTTCTTCACGCTCTGGTAACTGAAAGCGCTCGAGTCCTTCACAGCTTTGCTTTCCTCTTGAGCCATTAAGCCCCCGCTTTCTGGACTGCATGGAACACACTTCGGACTTCCAGGGGGTTGGTTTTAAAATATTAGCACAAACACGAAAATACCTAAAACCCACTTCTGCTTGATTTCCCTGATTTCAGACAACTTGAATTTGGGAGTTCTGTCTTCTTGGCCACAAAACTGTGACTGTCCACTGTGTGACTTGTTTAAATCCCAAGTGTTTGGATAAGTGAATATGAAAACGTTAAAAAAAAAAAAAAAAAAAACATGTAATGCTTTTTCTTATCCTAATAAAATATTTACTTAAGATGATAAAACCATCTACAAAGGCGTTCTTTGTGTTGTTAAAAGGACTGTGTAAAACTTCTGTTAACTAGCATGGGACACTCACGAAAGGAGGAAATTTTATGAATATTAAACCTGGTTAACCCTTAACCCTCCCCTTTAACACAAAACCAAAAAATACCCAAAAGGTTGAGTTGATTCTAATGATATGCAATAATTTGAACACGATTATTAAATACTGTTCTAAGGATATCAGCATATGATGACTTATCAAAGACACAAAACAACATAAGAATGATGAGTGGAAAGGAGTGGGGAAAAAGAAGCACGGATTAACTGAAATTACTTTATATTTACAAAAAAACCCTGTAAGGACTATTCATCTTCTATTACTTTTACTATATCCTTCTCTTTTAACATTTTAAAAGACACGAAGATGTTTGCTTAAAAAGAAATTTCCAGTTCACATCACCATAAGAGACCAATCTGTCACCAGAGCAAACATAACTGAAATACCAAGTACTTCTGGATAGAATCTCACACTACGGCACATAAGCTTTATAAGGGTCACTCTCCATCTCCGATGCCTTCACGTGTTTTCACAAATGCGGGGAGGGCAGAGCCACTGTTTTCTTTTGTTACTCAGTTTCTCGTATAGCTGTGACCTCACAGATCTATTCCTGAAGAACAAAGGGCGCGTTGATACTCTTTTAAACACACCAGGCACACATGTCCTCTACTGCTCCCTCCTGAAGTCCCACTAAAATTAAAACACGTAAGAACAAAGAAGGGATGAAAGTAATAAAACAAATCTGAAACTTGGAAAGTAGCTGGACAACTGGGAACTAGGAAAAGTAGACTGTGAGAAGCGAGAAGCCTAGAAGCAGGCTATGGGTCCCGCAGAGCTCTCCAAAGGCTCAGGCATCCCTGGCCTCACTGCAGATGAGGTCTGCAGGTGGTGCAGGTGGGGCTTCAAAAGGGAGGACTCACAGAAAAGCTCAAGGGGATTCTCCTTTCCGCAAGTTGGTTGTGTGAATGCTGGCAGCCAGGCTCATTTCCACCAGACAGGAAATCAGGAAATCCCACTTTAGTGAAAACAACCAGCCCAAAAGATAAGGACAGTTGAAAGTTTCCCACATAAAGCGGCCCACTATTTAATCCGTGGTGAGTTGATCAGAGTTCTCTGATCATGTACACAGCTTCCGATGAGCTTTGTAGTACCACACTAAATACGTGTGAGGCCAGACTTTAATGATAAAAACAAAGAAAATTGGGACAACAGAAACAATGGAGGGAAAGAAGAAAATGTCACAGTTTTAAATGAGACATTAAGTAGTGGAAGGTACTGTACTCATGAAACGAATAAGGTAAAAAAAATGAATACCAGAAAACAAGAGTTGTAGGAAGTTAACATTTTTGATAGCAGAAACACAAATTTAAAAGGAGCGCTAGATGATAACATTGAGGAAAATCTCAAAAGACATGAAACAGAAAAGAGAAGAGAAAATTACAGGATCAGCACAGAAGGCTCACATTTGTTTATAGGAGAGAAGGAAAAACTAGAGAAATTATTTAATGACTAAAGGACATTTGTCAGCAGTAAAGGACCCAGGTTTCCAGATTTAGAGTGCCTACTGCATACACAACAAGATGCATGAAAAAGCCACATTAAGTCCCTGAATCATGGTATTTCAAAACACTGTGGAGTAAAAGCTTCCAAAAGGGGATGGAAACAGCGTGCCATAGACAAAGAATCAAGATTCAGATTACTGACAGAATTGGACTTCTCTCCAGAAACACCGAGTGCCAAAGGCAACAGAGCAATGTTCTCAAAATCCCGAGGAAAAATGATTTCCAACCTAGATTTCTGTCTCCGGCTCGCTATGAGGCAAATGTGAGAGGAGAATAATGCAGTGCATTGCCAACGCAGTCTCAAGATTTTGTTGTCATTTCTTTAGGAAGATTCACAGAGGATGTGCTCTACTACAATAGGGATATAAACCCAGGAAAAAAACAGGAGCTGTGCAGCAAGCCTGAGAACAGCTAGAAAGGTGAGAGCCGATGAGATGTCTCCAAGAAAAAAGTGAAACTGATGCACAGTCTGGAACACACGGATGCACTGGAACACACGGAGAGGTACTTTCTCCTTCTCGCGGAGTGTGAACGTAAGTAAGTGACAGGTCCATGGTCAAGTAGTGTGACAGAAAACTCCAGAAATTTATTATCTTCAGGAAAACAAAAAGTACTACAAGGTAAAATAATCAGATTGTACACTATGGCTTGAATGTGAATTATCTTTACACACCTGTACCCATCAGTAGTGATCTGTATTTAGAAACTGTATTAGGAGGATATGTGTGAAGGGTATACAGGGGTTTAAGAAAACTATACTTCTCCATTGATTTATTTTGGAGTAATATCTAAAACTGAAAAAACGGAGACATGGCTATGCAAACCCATTATTTTGAATATGAAAGTAATTACCACAAAGGAATAGCACACAGCTGAAAGTGGCCATAGCCAGGGAGTAGGAATTGGGTTGAGGGACAGGGAGCAAAGGACGATGATTTTTTTTAGAAGCCTTATGGAAGTGACTTTAAATTATAACCATGTATATAACATTGATTAAAAAAATATTCATGGGAAGAAAGTACATTTCAAGGACTCCATTTTTTAAATTACTCATAAACTGGGGCTGGGTGGCTTAGTTGGTTAAACATCCGACTTCAGCTCAGGTCATGATCTCACAGTCTGTGAGTTTGAGCCCTGCATTGGACTCTGTGCTGACAGCTCAGAGCCTGGAGCCTGCTTTGGATTCTGTGTCTCCCTCTCTCTCTGCCCCTCCCCTGCTCACACTCTGTCTCTGTCTCAAAAACAAACATTAAAAAAAATTTTTTTTTAAATTACTCATAAAAAGAGTCAAATTATACCTTAATATTAAATGGAAATAATTTAGGTGAGATAACAGTTCTGAGGATGGAGATTTTATATATATATATACACATATATATATATATATAAAATTAAATATATTTATGTGATGTTAAATATTATGCTTAAAATTTTATGTTTAAAAATGTTAAAATTATATAAATATTAACATACATAAACATACATTTATATTTAACATTATGTATATCTTTACTGTTTAGCATAACCCATACTAGGTCTGTAATTCTGAATCAGAGATGCCTGCCTATTGGTTTTTAACTATAGCTTGATGTATTCTAATACCTAGAAACTCTACTTGACTTGAATTTCCTGAAAGTTATGAGAAAAACTGCAATGAAATTTTAGAATAAGTCCTTAAAATATCAGTCTGAGGGGACACTTACATTGGACATAAAGAGTAGATGCACAACTTGGTTTCTATAACTTGTGCTGCATAAGAAAGAAATACTTTAGTCTTTCTTGATTTTAAGTGCAGGAACAGAGATGCTTGAATAAAAGCCACTGATGAAACATTAATATGGTGACGGGCATATTGTTAATCAAGTTGATACATGTATATTTAGTGGTTTTCCTTTACAGGCATAAAATAAACATGTGGACCCTAAAGAGAGATGTGAGAGGCTAAAATTTTAAATGAGGTCAATCCTATGTTAATCAAGCCCAAATAAATAATTAAAAAGGCATGCACATGAACATAAAATTTAAAAGAGAAAAAAAGTTTAAAATGTTCTTTAACTTAAATAAAACTCTAGAATTATGCTGTCCAATATAGTAGCCACATGAGCACTTGAAATGTGGCTAGTCTGAAGTGAGATGTACTATAGTTGGAAGACATGGTACACAGAAAAATGTGTAAAATATCTGAATATTTTTTCATACTGAGTGCATGCCGAGACGATGACATTTTTATACAGTGTTAAAGTACACTATTAAAATACATTTTGGGGCTCCTGGGTGGCTCAGTTGGTTAAGCATCCAACTTAGGCTCAGGTCATAGGTCATGATGTCACGGTTCATGAGTTCCAGCCGCACGCTGGGCTCTCTGCTGTCAGCAAGGGTCCGGCTTTGGATCCTCTGTCAGCCCCCACTCTCTGCCCCTCCCCTGATTATACTCTCTCTTAAAACTAAACAAACATTAAAAAAATAAATTTCATCTGTTTCTTGTTACTTTTTTAGTGTGGCTACTAGAATATTTAGAATTACATATATGTCTCACATTATATTATATATTGGACATTATATTACAGAACAGACATTATATTGCCAGAACAATTATGACAAGAGAAACTTCATGATTTTTAAGTTATCAACCCTAACTTAATTATCAACCCTAACCCTAACGTCCTCAACCCTTAGTTCCCAACTTCCTTTCAAACTACAAAGAACCTAGCTTTTTGACCCTAGTTCTGAACCCAACAGTTGACTGAAAACTATATCCAGAGGGAGGGCTTTACTTCTAGAATGGCTTCTTAAATTAGATTCACTGATTTTGAAGTCCATTAACTATCAATATATTTTATTTTTCAACATAACAGAAACATGTATCTGAATCTGAAGATCAAATATACATTACTTAAACAATTTAGGGGTGCCTGGGTGGCTCAGTCTGTTAAGTGTCTGACTTTGGCTCAGGTTATGATCTCAAGGCTCCTAAGTTCAAGCCCCTTGTTGGGCTCTGTCTGTGCTGATAGCCTGCTTTAGATTCTGTCTTTGTCTTTCTCTGCCCCTCCCTCACTCATGCTTGCTCACTCTCTCAAAAATAAACATTAAAAAAAAATTTTTTTTTAAATTTAGGATAGATATTAAAAACCATGTTTGATAATTTTAATCCTGAAATTATAGTTTTTTAAAGTTATGGGGTGTTTATATGATATCTATTTATAGGGAGATAACATATCTTTGCAAATAGATGCACAAAAGTTACAGAAACTACAAAAATGGAATCTACTGGAATAATTATGTAGATTCCCACCATGAACACAATTCATATAGAACCCATGAGTAACACTAAGTATTAATTCTTTCAACAATATTTAGGAGCAGCTATAATGTGCCAGACACTCTATTAGATAGGGGGATGGATGTATTAGCAAACAAAATCAGATGGGATTCTTGCCCTTTTGGAGCTTATGTTTTAATAGAGACAAAGAAACATTATGCAAATAAAAACAAAAACCTAATGATGTGATGGGTGCTGTGAAGAAGGGCTTATGGTACAGCAACATCGTACGATTAGGGGCATGTGATCTGATTTGGAGAGTAAAAGTTCGTTGCCCTATGGAAGAGCTGAAGGAGGAGAAGTTGAAAAGGGAAGGGTCCCTATGTAGAGACATGGGTGGGTAGATTACGCAGCACCTCTCAAGGCCATGGGAAGGCACTGGGAAGCTACTGAAGGATTTTAAACAAAAAAGGTGCATTTGATTGATTACTTCTAATTTTGAAAAGACTGACTCCTTGGGCTACAGCGTAGGACATGATGGTGTCTTGGATGGTGGGGGGAAAGACAAAGAGAAACAAAGGGACATAAAAGCCAAAAGTAACAGGTCTGGGCCATGAACTGGACATGTGGAGGACCTGTGGGAATGTCAGAGCTGACTGCAAGGTTTTAAGCTTCCATGTGTCAGTGTTACTCACTAAACCGGCAGAGAGCTGAGGAGAGGTCTGGGATGAAGACAGGCCAGGGGACTGGGATATGTCCGGAGAGTGAGCTCAGAAGTATGGAGCACTGCTGATGGGTTAATTAAGACAGTAAGTGGTCATATCAAACATGACCACTGGGTTTCATGACAGGAGGTAACGAGATGCTTAGATGGAGGGGCGGGGGAAAAAATCCACACTGAGGTGGCGTAAGGCATGAGTGGGAAGTGAGAAAACAGGGACAGTGAACATAGAGTGCTCTTTCAAGAAAAGCTGGCTGTGAAGGGAAAAAGGGCTGGAGCTGGAGAGGTACTGAGGGGGGCTATCAATAGAGAGAGGCTGTTTTTTGTTTTTTGATTTTTAAATGGCAAGGGAAATTTAAACTTGTTTTAAAAACCTGTGTAAAAGATGTGGTTAAGGAGAAAAGACAAGACAAAATAAATGAACAGGATGAAGTTTTTAAGAAGGTAGAAGGTGGAGACGGGGTGGGGGGGCGCCTGGGTGGCTCAGTCAGGTAAGCGTCTGACTTCAGCTCAGGTCATGATCTCACAGTTCGTGAGTTTGAGCCCCTCATTGGGCTCTGTGCTGACAGCTCAGAGCCTGGATCCTGCTTCAATTCTGTGTCTCCCTCTCTCTCTCTGCCCCTCCCCACTCACACTCTGTCTCTCTCCCTCTCTCAAAAATAAATAACCATTAAAAAAAATTTTGTTTAGGGGTTCCTGGGTGGCTCAGTCGGTTAAGCGTCCAACTTTGGCTCAGGTCATGATCTCACGGTCCATGAGTTCAAGCCCCGCATCAGCTGACAGCTCAGAGCCTGGAGCCTGCTTCAGATTCTGTGTCTCCCTCTCTCTCTGCCCCATCCCTGCTTGCACTCTGTCTCTCTCTGCTCTCAAAAATGAACAAACGTTAAAATTTAAAAACAAAACAAACAAACAAACCACAGAAGGTAGAAGGGGATGCAGAGGTCCAAAGACTGGTTTGTCATATGCCGGAGAAGGAACTTACTAGTGAAAAGGAAAGAACAAAAAGAAAACGGGTACCCTCTTTCACTTTGCTATTTCTGAGCTTTTTTTTTTTTCTTCAAAGGAAAAGAAGGAAGCCTAAAGAAACAGGATGTTTTTAAGGCTTTTCAATTTGTACCATCCACCAATGAGGTGAAAAAATTAACTTTATACCATATGTTTGGTTTGAGATTTTGAAAATTAGATCCAACTCAGTAAAAGAATAAAGGCACAGATTAACTTTACATACATTGTCAATTTTGTTTAAACTTCAGTGTTCACTCTGAGAATATAGGGCTGTTTCTCGTTGCCTGGAACAACTGCTGTGTAAGACACGCCCAGGACATCTGCTGGGAACTTACCATCGTTCGATGTGCAGAGATGAAAACGTCCGTGAAGCTGCTTCTCGAGTTAATAGTTTGAAGCCACACTGTGTGTCTCTGATCCCTTTGACACAAAGGAACCACACCAGAAAGTGGAACCCATACATGAGCAGAGTACGGAAGTAAGAACGCTGAAACAAAGACAAAATATAAATGACTTTTCCATTAATCTGTAGAGGACAATTGAAAACACCTGGCTGTAGACAACTGCATTTTAATATTTAATTGACTGGGTAGATCTTACATATGAACACCATTGTTCTGTTGGCTTCACTGGCAAAGTATATTATATTAGAGCAGGGGAGTGGTACCATGGGAGCAGTTATTCATTTCCCACAGGTTCGAGAAGAATCAGACAAGAAGAATCACAGTACCTGTGAGGGGTCAGGGCTTTACTCTACCAGAAGTACACCACAGCAGTTTTGGGCTGATGAACCAGCATCTGGTTCATCTATAGATTTTGTGCCTGTTTGCCCCAAATAGATTTCAGTTTCAAAAAAGGTGACAGTTACTGGAGATTCTTGGAAAAACAAAACACTATGGTTTCAACCTAAAGTTCTGTGCTTAGTTAATGAGAATACTGATAGAAAAAGTACAGCAGAGTATCTGTCAAAAAGTCACAGACTAAGGAGTCTGAAACAACAGTCTCTTCAATTAGGTATGGCAGACATCTGATAAATATACTTTTAACAATTAAGTTTTTTAATGCTTTGGATATCAAACCTAAGTGGTCTGTAATCCTATCTGAATATTCACTATTATTAGTAATTACTTTTATTAATAATAGTAACACAACATAATATTCCATTATACATTAAACATTGCAAACGTTAAAACATAAGATAAATAGGTCATTAATTATCATATTCAAGACTTTCATGTTTAAGATTAAAAGTTTTCTCAAATGTAATAGATCCATGGAATGATACACGATATCATATGTGTATCATAATGCTACACTAGCAACCTACTAAGAATCTATGTAGAACATTTAATATTTCATACTATTTAGTGTTTCCCTTCCTCCTTTTGGCTTTTGCTTTTTATAACTGTAATCTGTAGTGTCATTCTTCATTTACGTGGCTTTTTCTATTATTATCAAACAGAACTATGACGCACCAGTGATAACACAACAAAGTACAGAAAGCCAGTGACCTGAGCAGACTGATTATTTGAATCCTGGCTACATTAATGATTAGGGTGGCCTTGAGCACATTACTTCAACTCTCTATCCCACTTTCCTCTTTTATCAAATGGGAACGAAAATGCCCACCTCACACAGTTACTGTAAAGATTAAATGAGATAAGATTAAAGCCTTTAGCCAAGTGTTTGGCACAGACAGTAACAGGAACTCAATAAATGTTTTTAATAAAGGAAGAAAGCTTGGGAGCTCACTTTACATCCTAACTGCAGTTTCATTTGTGTATTAAACAGGGCAGGAAGGGAAAAAGAATAAAACACTTATCTATAAGGTATGTGAAACATTTTTTTAAGTGTGTGTGTGTGTGTGTGTGTGTGTACGTACTTCTCTGTGTTTTTATTATATTTCACATCACAAAGGAAAAAAAAGTGAAATAACACAGTGGAACAAAATAGCTGCTGTGCAAATAACTGAAAATGATTAGTCTCCATTCTTTCTACATTAGATAAAATTTTAGAACTCTCTAGAAATAAAAAGTGAAAAGAGTACTAAAGCAAATTGGAAAAAGCATAAGAGCAGCTCACAGAAAAGGACACAAGAGAGCCCTTTGAACATATAAAACAATGGTCATTCTCATCAGCAACCAATAAAACCAAATTTTAACCATAGCGTGATACCGTGTTATACCCATCCAACTGGCAAACGTTAAAAGGAATCATAGCATTAAATCTTTTGTTAGGATGTGGAGCAATGGGATTATTCCACTAATGGAAATATGAATCAGTTACCACTTTGGAGCAGTTTTGCAAAATGTTTGTCAACTGTAAAACAAACTTTTTGGAAGGATCTATCACTTCTCACTTATCACTTAGAATCATTAGTTATGTTCTGATGTAAACAGGTCTTACCTCTCTAAGCAGATAGGGCAGAAACCTCATCTTAAAATACTTGGGTAATCTCATAACAGCTTGCTCAGAGACTTTCACATAAAATATTTCCAATAAATACTGGTTGACTGATTAAACCTCCAAAAGAGCACTTATGCTTACAAAAGGAACAAATAGAAACTGAAAGATAGAAAAATTAAAATCACAAGGTAAAAAAAAAAATAATAATAATGCCTATAAACTATTTTCCTTGAATGATCTTCTATGTGATTTAGGTGAACTTACTGGTTACCAAATGGAAATACTCATGGCTACTCTTGCTTGGATGTTAATAGAAGATTTTTGTTTGTTTAAGGATAATGGTTATTTTTAAAAAAACAGAAACACATGGACTTCACATGAAGAACTTAACTTATTTGATTCCTAACATACAAACAAAAGGATCTCCCTTTAATTTTTATTTTAACTTTGCAAAATATCTTACAATTTATAAGACATCTAAAAATATATTATGCAACGGACTTAGTTACATAAACCTAACAGTCGTAGAGTAACATTATACGAACTTCTGAAACAGACATTTAAAAATATGAAGGAAAAAGACATTCACTACTTCATTATTAACAATATTCTCTCTAATGCTGATGAAATGTAAATAAGGAATTCAGGTGGAATTTAAAGCTGACTGGTACTTTTATTATCTTAAAATAAGTTCAAAGAAGTCCCAAAATGTAAGCCAAGACTCTTCGAAGAAATTCTAAGGACATCAAATAAACACCAATGGATTCTATTTTGAATCTTTTAAAAATAATAAATGCAAGAATACCCAGACAATATAAACATCCCTGTTATAACTGTTACACAGAACATATGGGCATATGAACACACTCTCTCTTGCCTTCACTAGCTTCTTAATTACTCTCTTGCTTCCTATTTTTCCAAATCTTTTTTCCTTCACCAAATACATTATCCTTTCTACTTTTCTACATTTTTTAAAAAGGAAAAAAGTAAACATAAAATCATTAATTTAATATCAGCCTGGTCTCATTAAGTGTTTTTGTTTATACAGATAGTTTTTACATAAACAATTATGCAGTATTTATAACACTGTACTCTTTTTTCTTCATATAACCTAATATTTTGTATATTTTCTCATATTATTATATAGCCTGCATTATCATCTGTTTTATTGGCTGCATATTTCATCCAGGAAAATATCTGTATTTTCTATTGTTGGAATTTAGCATTTTATCATTTCTTTTTTGTTTTTAGATATCAAGTATTAAGTTTTATTTTTTATTTTTTCTATTTTAGGGAAAGAGAGAAAGAGGTGGAGAAGGGCAGAGGGAGAAAGAGAGAGAGACAGAGAGACAGAGAGAGAGAGAGAGAGAGAGAGAGAGAGAGAGAGAGAGAATCCTAAGCAGGTTCTACACTCAGCATGGAACCTGAGATGGGACTCGATCCCACAACCTTGGAATCATGTCCTGAGTGAAGATCAAGAATCAAATGCTCAACTGACTCAACCACCCAGGCACCCCTATAGTTTCTATTATTTTATAATTATATAAAATTATAAAATTTATATAATTATAAAATTATAAATAATGTAAACATCTTAGACATATACTCTTCCTCTTCTTATCCCCTGTGCATCAGTAAATTGATGAAGCTGGACTAGCTAATCTCTAAGCAATCTTTCAATTTTAAATTTCTAGGAGTATGATAACCTCGATGGTTAACAGATTACCTTTTTTAAAACCAGTGAGTGTCCACAGAGACACGGAACACTGGATTAGATGCTGAAGATATTAAAATAATTTATTTCTTAGGAAGAGTCTAGGTTTCCATACTTGAACATAATTCTTAAGAGGTTCTATGACCCTGCCATCAGTATATCTTGAAAAAAAAAAAATTTCTTTGTGTCTTATTTCAGAATCATTGAGGGAGGGAAAGGTTTAACCTTTTATTCCACTGGTTCTCAAACTCTGGGTGTAAGTGTAGCCTGGGAAATTGTTAAAAATGCAGATTCCTGGTTCATTTCTACAGTCTTATTCAGTGTGCCTGGGATTGGCTTAGAAATACACATGTTTAAAACCAAAGAAAAAAACCTCCCCAGATAATTTTGACCTTGGGTTGAAGAATACTGCTTTATTCTTGATCTATTTGGTGACTCCAGTAGATGAACCATAAAGAATATAATGGACAATTACTGGGCTTGATACACTGGGCCCACATTTTTAAGTGAATAATTAAAATAATTTTAAAAATTAAAAAAGAATTTAAAATTGCACAGAATAAATTCCTTATTATTTTTTCCTCCCAAGTTACTCCAACTTTTGTAGCCCAATAATACAAATTACAAAATGAAGAATTTAAGGTCTTTAGTGAGGGCAGTCACAACTTGTTAAATTTTAAGATATAGTACTTTCTAAGAGGAATAAAGTTAAAAAAAAAAAAAAGGAAAAAAACAAACTTTAAATGTACTTAAATGTGCCATTAAAAGAAAAACTAAAGGTAAGCTGAATGGTTCAGAACTGTATCATTTAGAAAAGTTTGCCTTATATCAGAACTGAATGGGGACTCCTGTGTCTTAAAAAGAAAAAAAAAAAATAAGCTGCTTGCATTCTAAGTCAAAGTGAAGTTTACATCCTTTTTTGTAAACTCACTGAGAAAAATAATCAATTCCTAAATGTGTTAATCTTTCACACAGTAAAAAATTATTTTCTTTCCCTTTGAAAAGAAATTCATTTTTATGAAATTAAACATGAAAGCTTCCTTTTTGCTAATGAGTATGAAAAAAAGAAAAACAAAATCTGATCCAGGACAGTTAGTAAAGCCTCACCTGAGCAATTGATTCTTTTTCCAAGTGAGCTCGAGATCCACATGCAATAGCCATTTGGTCCTGAGGAAAAAGCAGTAAAATGATTTGTCAGTATTTGAATATTTGAATATCAATAATCAAATGTGTATTACGCTAAGCGAAATAAGTCAAGAGAAAGACATATACCATATGATTTCACTCGTGTGGAATTTAAGAAACAAAACAGATGAACAAATGGGAAGGGGGGAAAAAAGAGACAGGGAAACAAACCACAAGAGACTCTTAATGACAGAGAACAAACTGAGGGTTGATGGAGGGAGGTGGTGGGAGATGTGCTAGATGGGTACTAAGGAAGACACTTGTGATGAGCACTGGGTATTGTATGTAAGTGATGAATCATTGAATTCTACTCCTTAAGCCAATATTGCACTGTATGTTAACTAATTAAAATGTAAACAAAAATTTTTAAAAATAAATATTAATAAAAACATTTATTTTCAATCCAAGTATCTCATTTTTTAGACACTGATTTTTTTTTAAAGTCACATTAAATATCTTCAAAGGTTTACTAAGGTATTCAGAATATGTACAGCTTCAAGAAGCCTGATTATACTTACTAAGAGGCCAATATTCAGGGCTAAATATCAGGGGCATGTACAACTTGAAAATTCATATTTTTAAATGATTTTTCTGATTAAAAACACTGTATCAACATAGTTAGAGGGAAAAATAGTGGTATTAGAAAGAAAAGGGTATCTGCAGCTGGTATGATTATATCTATATAATCATTACTTTCTGGAAAATCCAAGATTATCAACTACTATAGTAAAAACTACTACAAACATTAAGGGAATTAAAAAAGTGGAACAAAATGAATATATATCATACTTTAGTCTTCATATGTACAAACAATAATCAGAAAATATAATGGAAGACAGTATTTGTAAAGTCAAGAAAGGAAAATCTAGAAATAAACTTTACAAAAACGTAGCAATATCTAAATAAAGAAAACATGTATATGGTACCAAGGGAAACAAAAGAATCCAACACATAGAAGGGCATACCATGATCATGGATGAGAACATGTGTTGACAGTATCAAAAATCAATTCTCCCTAAAATTAATCTTTAAATTTAGTACCATACTGATAGAAATATCAAAATAATTTTCCATTGAACCAGACAAGCTAATTTTTAGAGTTAATATTGAAAAATAAAGAACCAAAAGAACCAGGAAAATTCTAAGAATGAGGAATGACTAGCCTTAGAGGATTTAATATACATTATAAAGCTATAATAATTAAAACTACAGTACTAGAAAATGAATAGATAAGTCCATGAACCAGAAAGGAAAAGCCAGAAACACACACACCACACAAATATGGATATTTAGAATATGACAAAGATGATGTTTCTAAGCAGTGGGCAAAAACTGAATTGATAAATGCTGTGGGACATCTGGGTAGCCACTTGGAAACCAAATTAAGTTGAACCTGGGCCTCATACTGAAAAGTAGGATGTATTTTGGATACATCAAAGATTTAAGTGTAAAATATCAGGAATAATTAAAAAAACTTTTTTAATGTTTATTTATTTTTGAGATAGAATGACTGGGGGAGGGACAGAAAGAGAGGAAGACACAGAATCTGAAGCAGGCTCCAGGCTCTGTACTGTCAGCACAGAGCCCAATGTGGGGCTTGAACCCACAAACTGTGAGATCATGACCTGAGCTGAAGTCGGACACTCAACCGACTGAGTCACCCAGGCGGCCCAGGAATAATTTTTAAAATGACCTCAAGGAAAACATAAGTACACAAAATCTAGAAGAAAAGATAGATCAATTTGACAACAATTTTTTTTAAAAACTGTGTAGAGAGAGGGGTGCCTGGGTGGCTCAGTTGGTTAAGCATCCGACTCTTGATTTCAGCTCAGGCCATGATCTCATGGTTTATGAGATCAAGCTCTGCGTCGGGCTCTGTGCTAACAGCACAGAGCCTACTGGGGATTCTCTCTCTCTCTCTCCCTCTCTCTCTGCCCCTCCCCTCGTCTTAAAATGAACTTAATTCTTTTTTTAAATTTTAACAAAAATCTAAGCATTTTCAAAATTAAAAGACAAATATATTGGGGGAAATATTGGTAATTTATATTACAGACAAAAGGATTACTTCCAAAATGCTAAAGTACTCCTACAAACTATTATAAAAGTACCCAACTCAGTTGGAAAAGCGGCAAAGTCTATGAACAGACTGTTCATAAAAGAGGAAGTAAAAACTGCTCTTAAACAATTGAAAACATCCTCAATCACACTTAAGAGCAAGGCGAACAGTGTTTACTATATGGTGCCTACACACTACAGGCAGCAATGTGACAAATGATCAAAACTACAAATATACATATAATCTGACCCACCAATTCCACCACCAGGAATTTTCCTGTAAATAAACTTGTATATGTGGGAAAGGACTTTCATTCAGGGTTAATCATTTCAGTATTGCTTCTAGCAGCAAAGCAATCCTGTAGGTCTATCCAAAGGCATTAGTTATGACATTGTGCAAGCATGAGGAAGCACTCTGCTATATAAATGTGGCTCAGTCTCCAAGGTACATCATTAAGTGGAAACAACAGAACAGTAATAGTGTTACAATCTGCATTTTTAAATAAAGACTACTTATAGCATCTTCCAGATGGATATGCAAGAAATAAATAATACTGGTTACTTCTGAGAGTAACTAAGTGACTAAGCTGAGCAATGAAACGTGGGCCTCCTTTCACTGTTTTCTTCTTATACCATTTGACCTTTAAACCATTCACCAAAATAAACAAAATAAAAAAGTGCATATTGAAAAAAAAATTTGTCAAGCACGTAAATTTACACATAGTAAAACTTTATTATAAAGAGAAAAGTCATGTATAATCTCACTACCTAAAAGCAGCCACTGATAGTATTTCATATATTTTTTTGTATTCTTTTTTTCTCTGCATTTAAAACCATAGCTGAAATTCACCTATATGTCATGTTCTTTTCCATTTAAAATAATCCAAAAATTTCTTATGTTCAAGTTCACTGTTTTGCATAAAAGTAGAGAGAATTGGAAAATGAAGCCCTCATGTACCCACAACGTGGTTCAATAATTATCAATACATTACAAAAAACTAAAAAAAAAAAAACAACCCAATACATGGCCAACCTTGCTTCTTCTACAGCCCCTCATCACTACCCCACTCAACAAATTGGCTGATATTTCTTTTACCTGTGGGTTCCCCCTACTTTTTTTTTCTTATACTTATTTGTTGAAGAAACTATGTAACTTGTCTTGTAGACTTACCCAGGTTTTTGGATTTTGTTGATTGTATACACTGGTGACATTTATCATGTTCCTCTGTTCCCAGTGTTCCCTGTAAACTGGTTGTTTGGGTTAGAAGCTTGATAAGATTCAAGTTTACTTTTCAAGAACTTATCATAGCAGTGTTGCATGTCCATCTTTCTTTTTTATGTCAAGGGCAAGGGCAATATTATATTTCACCATAGAGATTTACCATACTTTCACTGTTTGTGTATGTGTTGACTATTTCTAATTTCATGTTTTCAGAAAGGGGCTCAAAAGAACATCTTTGAATATAAAACTCTAATTGTATTTTGGATTTCCTTCTTTGGAAAAAGTCATACAAATAGAATACTAAGTTGAAAGTATGAATGTTTTAAATATATATGAGCCAAATTATTCTTCAAAAAGCTCTTTATATTCCCACTAAATGGGTATAATATTGATTACCTCATCCAATCCTTGCCAGTTCTAATTATTCTCATTTTAAATTTGCTAATTTTAAAAGGGAAAAATATAACCCTTTGTGATATAATTTCCTTTTCTTTTTTTAAATTAAATGTTTATTTATTTGAGAGAGAGAGAGAGAGAGAGAGAGAGAGGGAGAGAGAGAGAGAGAGAAAGGGAGGGAGTGGAGGAGGGGCAGAGAGAATGGGAGAGAGAGATTTCCAAGCAGGCTCTGAGATGTCAGTGCAAAGCTCAATGCAGAGCTCGATCTTACAACTGCAAAGTCACACCCTGAGCCAATATCAATAATCAGATGCTTAACTGAATGAGCCACCCAGGCACCCCTAATTTCCTTTTTAATGAAAAGGTAAACTTTGGGAAATTTTACTGGCTATATTTTCTTTTGAAAATTATCTGTTATATATTTTGCCTACTATTTAGTAGTAGGAATAATTTCTTCCCTTCTTCTTCTGGCAGAGGTACTTTCCTCAGGAAGGGAGAGAAATGCTTTTCTTTATTTTATTTTTACTTACGTATGTATGTACGTGTGTATGTTTTAGAGAGAGCATGAGCAGGGGAGAGGGGTAGGAAGAGAGAGAAAGAGAGCGAGCGAGAGAGAGAATCTTAAGCAGGCTCCGTGCTTAGTGCAGAGCCTGACACAGGGCTGACACAGGGCTCAATCTCACAACCCTGGGATCATGACCTGAGCCAAAATCAAGAGCCGGATGCCCAACTGACTGAGCCACCCGGGTAACCTGAGAATGCTTTTCTTAAAGAAGACCTATATAAAAAGTTCAAATAGTATATGGCAAATAAACTTCAACTTTAAATCCAAAAAGAACAGTAATGTTACCAAGCAATAGGAAAAAACAAAACAAACGGACCTCCTCCCACCTTTCAGAGACTAAATAGCATTAAAATGCCATTTAATTAAACAAAAACAAATAAAAACCAAAAGCTTTCATTTAAAATCTCCTAAAAGCTTTTAAGAGAATTTTGTTTATCTTCAGTTCTGGTGTGAGAACTGAATCCCTGGTACTAATGTCACTATCGCAAGGAATTCATCTAAACGGCTTTTAGAACAGTTAGTTATTCTTCAGGAAAAGATAGTCTTGTTTTAAAAACTGCTCATATTAGACAATGTATGTAAACATGGAGTCTCTTTCTTTTATGCCTCTTTCAGAGTATCACTAATTTTCTTGTAGTATTGAAAAAAATGAATATTTCAGTCACTGAAATATTACAGCTAGCTTTTAAAAGTGGTAAATTGGTATCATATTGTCTTCTAGAAAGAAATGTTTAATCAGAACTCTGATACTTTTCCATTTAAGTATTTTCTCACAGTTCACTGGGGAAAAGGAATAGACTAGAAGAATAGAATTGAAGAACTAGGTAGATCTAACTTATACTAACAATTATAAACAGTAACATTAGAATTAGCTCTGAGAATTAAGCATAAGGGCTAACGTTTATAATTAGAGATGATGGTTATTGAGTGCTGGACATAATGATAAACACTTGACATGCATTTTAAAACATTTTAATCATCACCTCAGGATTTCTTCCTTTTTTTAAATTAAATGTTCATTTCTTTGAGAGAGAGAGAGAGAGAGAGAGAGAGAGAGAGAGAGAGAGAGAAAGGGAGGGAGTGGAGAAGGGGCAGAGATAATGGGAGAGAGAATTCCAAGCAGGCTCTGAGATGTCAGTGCAAAGCCCACTGACCATCACTGTCCATAGGCTCACTGTCCATATGTCAGTGGTGAGGAAAATGAGGTGGATGGATTAACTTGTCCAAGGTCACATGGAATTTGAACCTAGGTGCATTTGAATTCTGAACCCAAAATTAAGAAACCTACTGAAGTGGAAATGGAAATTGGCACAGGTACTCCATGAGGCAAACGTGACTCCAAATGAGATAGATATATAGAAATGAAGTTGAAACAATTTATGATGAAATCAGTCGTATTCATCCAATATGTGCAGAAATGGAAAACTTAGCATAGAAAGCAAAGTACTGAGTTTAGAAAAATTTGTATTTATTAAAAAATTAAAAAAATCCTATACCCATTTTCCTCAAAAGCAATAAAGTTTCATTGTTAAAAATAAACAATAAAATTAAAGAAATATAAAAATTTGAAAAGTTATCCATAATTCCACTATCCACAGACAATTCCATAGGTAGGTAACTAGATATAACTCTAGCTATCTATATATATCCAGATGTTTAAAATTTATTTTTTGGGGGTGGCTGGGTGGCTCAGTGGGTTAAGTATCTGACTCTTGATTTCATCTCAGGTCATGACCTCATGGTCCTGAGATGGAGTCCGCATCAGGCTCTGCACTGAGCGTGGAGCCTGCTGAAGATTCTCTCTTTTTCCCTCTCCTTTTGCCCCTCCCGCACTTGGGCACATGCTCATGCTCTCCGTCTCAAAAAAATTTTTTTCACCTAGTTGTATACAATGAATAGCATCCTTTATTATAATGAATTTAACCTGTGTAAAGTAATATTGAACACTTAAAATTGTTTCTAAGTTTTCCTTCTCTTTAAAAAACACTGCTATAATAAAAAATAAGCAAAAATCCTTGAAAACTTGTTTTTATACACATTCTTAATTATTTCCTTAAGATAAGTTTCTCAAAGCTGGGTTAAGAGATATGTATTACTGGATCAATGGATGTGAATTATTTAAACCTTTCGATTATTATTAAAAAAAAATTTTTTTTCAATGTTTATTTATTTTTGAGAGAAAGAGACACAGTGTGAGTGGGAAAGGGGCAGAGAGAGAGGGAGACACAGAATCCGAAGCAGGCTTCAGGCTCCAGGCTGTCAGCACAGAGCCTGACACAGGCTCAAACTCACGGGCCATGAGATCATGACCTGAGCTGAAGTCAGATGCTGAACCGACTGAGCCACCCAGGCACTCCTTGATTTTTTTTTTTAAATTTTATTTATTTTGAAAGAGAGAGAGCATGAATGGGGGAAGGGCAGAAAGAGAGGGAGACAGAGAATCCCATGCAGGCTCCACACTGCCACTTTGGAACTTGATTCAGGGCTCAAACCGATGAACCGGGAGACCGTGACCCAAGCCAAAATCAAGAGTTGGACAACTGAGCCACCTAGGCACCCAAACCTTTGACTCTTACTTTTAACTTGTTCTATAAAAATACTGTATCAAACTGCACACTCAACAAATAAATTTGGCAAAAGATGCCTAATTATTTTCCTCCTTTTAAATTAGGATATCTTCTCTTGACAATCATGAGGATATCAAATTTATGAAAATTTTATGTGGTCAGCAAAAATTATGGTTAACATCAAGATTTCAATCTTCTAGAACAAGGTTGGCAAACCATGATTTGTGGGCCAAAAACAACCTGCTGCCTGTTTTTTCATGACCTATGAGCAAGAATGATTTTTCAAGTGTTGTTAAAAAAAGAGTATTGCAACAGGGACCACATGTGGTCTACGGAGCCTAAAATATTTACTCTCTGGTCCTTTAGAGAAAAAGTTTTGCTTTCTCTGTACTTAAGAGCTATCCACTTTCAAGCCAGGTTGGTTGGCATTATATACCTGCTTTGATAGGCAGCTCTTGTCCTTCACAGGTGTGGGAAACATACTTTGTGATCTGCTGAGACAGACTGTCCTGAAAGGTCAATTACATATACTCTTCCTCTTTTTACATTTTCAAAACTATCTTCTTAATTTTTCTTTTCTCCCTTGTTTGATTTTCAAAAAGATCTCACCAGAATGCTGGGTCTATAAAACAAATGATTTGGGAAGTTCAGGGATCTCTTTTGCATGCTTGGTCATCTGAGAGGGTGACACAAACATAACAGGCTCTTGAACCTGCCCATGGTCACACACAAAAAAAAGGAAATAATAATTGTCACGTTCCTGTTTAAGGAAAAAGCCAAACCATGTATACATATATGAAGTTTTGGTGTACCAAACCCACATTTTGGCCCAGGACTACTGAATTGAAGACAAAGGAACATTCAGGGCCACTAGGTAGCAATTGCTCCAGACTGAAGGGTGTGTTTGGGTGTGGGGTGGTGGTGGTAGTGGTGGTTAATATCTGCCCCTATAGTTTTTGTCAATGCAGTTTTACTCCATATCTCTTTCATATGTTACCTTTAATCATTTGTGCCCTTCAAAACCTAAAAACTAAGTTTGTTGAAACTGTGTCTAAATGAGAATTTAAGATCCAAGTCATGCCCTGAGGAATGACTCTATGGTTAATAGAATGCAGACTTTTTGTCATCTATTTTACCTGTTCAGGAAGTTTTGATTCTACTGTGAACAGTTAAGCAACTAAACAAGTGATCATCATATATTTTGGCTTAGAAAAATTATTGCAAACCCAAGCATATTTTATTAAAAGAGGTAACATAATTACTGGTTAAGAAATTGAAAAGCTGGAGCCAAATAGCCAAAGCAATCTTGAAAAAGAAAACCAAAGCAGGAGGCATCACAATCCCAGACTTCAAGATGTATTACAAAGCTGTAATCATCAAGACAGTATGGTACTGGCACAAGAACAGACACTCAGATCAATGGAACAGAATAGAGAACCCAGAAATGGACCCACAAACGTATGGCCAATTAATCTTTGACAAGACAGGAAAGATTATCCAATAGAGTAAAGACAGTCTCTTCAGCAAGTGGTGCTGGGAAAACTGGACAGCGACATGCAGAAGAATGAACCTGGACCACTTTCTTACACCATACACAAAAATAAACTCAAAATGGATGAAAGACCTAAATGTAAGACAAGAAGCCATCAGAATCCTCTAGGACAAAGCAGGCAAAAACCTCTTTCATCTTGGCCGCAGCAATTTCTAACTCCACACGTCTCTGGAGGCAAGGGTAACAAAACCAAAAATGAACTACTGGGACCTCATCAAAATAAAAAGCTTCTGCACAGCAAAGGAGACAATCAGCAAAACTAAAAAGCAAGCAACAGAATGGGAGAAGATATTTGCAAACGACATATCAGGTAAAGGGTTAGTATCCAAAATCTATAAAGAACTTCTCAAAGTCAACACCCAAAAAACAAATAATCCAGTGAAGAAATGGGCAAAAGACATGAATAGACACTTCTCCAAAGAAGACATCCAGATGGCCAACTGACACATGAAAAAAATGTTCAATATCACTCATCATCAGGGAAATACAGATCAAAACCACAATGAGATACCACCTTACACCTGTCAGAATGGCTAACATTAACAACTCAGGCCACAACAGATGTTGGTGAGGATGTGGAGAAAGAGGACCTCTTTTGCACTGCTGGTGGGAATGCTAGCTGGTGCAGCCAGCTGGAAAACAGTATGAAGCTTCCTCAAAAAATTAAAAACAGAACTACCCTACAATCTAGCAAATGCACTACTAGGTATTTATCCAAGGGATACAGGTGTGCTGTTTCGAAGGGACACATGCACCCCAATGTTGACAGCACTATCAACAAAGTATGGAAAGAGCCCAATGTCCATCGATGGATGAATGGCTAAAGAAGATGTGATGTGTATATATACACACACATGCGTGCGCGCACACACCCCCCCCCACACACACAAACACACATGATGGAGTATTACTCAGCAATCAAAAAGAATGAAATCTTGCCATTTGCAACTATGTGGATGGAACTGGAGGGTATTATGCTAAGCGAAATTAGTCAGTCAGAGAAAGACAAATATCATATGACTTCACTCATATGAGGACTTTAAGAGACCAAACAGATGAACATATGGGAAGGGAAACAAAAATAATATAAAAACAGGGAGGGGGACAAAACATAAGAGACTCTTAAATATGGAGAACAAACAGAGGGTTATTGGAGGGGTTGTGGGAGGGGGGATGAGCTAAATGGGTAAGGGGCATTAAGAAATCTATTCCTGAAATCATTGTTGCACTATATGCTAACTAATTTGGATGTAAATTAAAAAAAATAAATAAATAAAATTTAAAAAAAAAGGGAAAAAAAAAAGAAATTGAATAGCTGGGATAAAAGCTTTGCACTTAAAGAAAAAAGATATACAGATAAAGTATTTGGAACTAAATGTAAATCCTATTTTATTTGTGTGTTACACAAAACTCTACCTAAATTACATATATTTAATTTAAAACCTTAAAAGACCTTCTTCAGAGAAGAAATTGCAAGCAACTTTCCTAAATTCATTAAGAATAATCTGACCAGAACTCTAAGAGGAATTAAAAGTACAAAGTAGTAGTTAATTTCTTTTTGTTGCAATTAAAAATAAAATCAAATGAAAAAACATTAGAAGCTATTACAAATGTTCCGGAGAGTCAACACAATGCTGTAAAAGACATTTAACTATTGTCTAGTAGATTAGTACTAGTGGGTTAGTATCTAGTGGGTTAGTCATGTGGTCATAACAGGACTTCACTACTTTGAAACCCATGTTCTTGTTTCATTATTTGCAGAACTAGTTCTGAAAATTCTAGTCAATTTTTATTTGGGCTCAAGGGAATATATGCAAGCCACGCTTATCAGATTTGTGACTTAATTGAGAAGGGAACGGCAATTTCATTAAAGATGGAAAAAAAGCCCTACACCCTAAGAACCAGAAATCAAATATGCTGATGTTTAATAAAGAGCCACACTTCTGTTCCTAAATAAAACAAGGCAAAAGAAACACAGAAACAAAAATAACTGTGCCAGTTTGAGGATAGGGAGACAAGGTTCAATGGCAATGGCACTGCATATGAAAGAGTTGGCTACATGAGGTAACAATGTAAATGCAGTATAACCAGATCCATGCTAACTGAAGCATCTTCAGTGGAAAATGACCAGGATGATAACAAAAAGAAATATGCTGTTTGAAAACTGGAAGAACTATTGACAGCTTAGAATAGAGAAGACACATGGAAATCGCTTTAACTCTCCAAAAGGCTGTCACAAAGGAGAAGTAGACTATTTTGTGTAGCTATGAAAAACAGAACCAACCAAAGGGGATATCAAAAGGAGGCATATTTGCATTTAATGCAAAAAGGAACTCTGTAACTGAGTTGAGATACATGGGCTGCTTGGGCATCACTACAGCTATGCAAGCAAAGACTAAAAGATCATTTGGTAATTATAAAAAGTTTCCAATACTAGATAAATGACTGAATTAGCCCAAGGGTCTGTAATCTATAGGCTGTGGCCCAAATCTGGCCTGCTGCTTGGTTTTGTAAATAAAGTTTTATTGGAACACAGGCATGGTCATTCAATTATGTATTATCTGGGTCTGCTTTTGTGCTACAGTCAGGGTTGAGTAACAACAGACACTGTATGGCTTTGAAGCTGAAAATATTCACTCTGTGGGCCTTTACAGAAGAGGTCTGCCAACCTCTGAATTAGATAATCAAGATTTCTTCTAATTCCTCTATGAATGTTAGCTTCAGAGTACAAGTTTTCTGAGTAATGCCCGACTGTTTATGAGTTTTGTCATAATTATGAGTAGACAGCATCCCAATTCAAAAATAATTATTACTGAGTTGATCCAGACAGTGGATTTTAGAACTTTGTCACTTCTCTGCCTCCTTCAAAAAGAGATATATGATGCATATTGATTAAAATTCTTAATAAACTGAGTTCAAATTCATTCAAGTGAATTGTGATATACTCTTAAATAATTAGACATATTGTGAGGTGCTGTAGACCAAGGCTGTGAATTAAAAGTTTAATCATCATCAAATGCTTTCATTCTTTAAAACTTGATATTTACAGTAACAACGCAGTAAATTAGCTTATGATAATGAAAAGGATGGCATCAGAACTCCTTTCCTTTTCAGAGTTGCATAAAGGGAACTGGGATTCACAGAAGGTCCAGATTTTTCTCCTGTTTGTTGTTTGGTTCACCCTCTAACTTTGGCTAAATTATTTAATTTTTCTTTGCCCTACGTAGAATGACACAAAGTCAGCTGCAAACAACCTGACATCTTCCATCCTCCCTCCCACTCATGGCTCCCCCAAGCTAGAGGCATAATGCATTAGAAACATTTACCAAATCTTTGTCAGTTCTCTGGGAAGGACTAGGGGAGAACTGGGGAGAACTAGGACAATCCTCTTGACAATCATGAGGGTATTAAATTTATGAAAATTTTCTGTGGCGTCTCTTTTAATATCATTCTGTTTTGTCCTCACTCTTTCAAACGCCTGTGTTGCTGAACTATGTTCATTATTTGTTCAGCAAAAATACTTTGGTATGAAACTTTCTTTTTCTATAGAAATATGTTGGTATAGCTGACATTTATTTCATTTTGTCGTGACTAACATGGGTAGCACTTGTACAGTACAAGGGAATTTTCCTTGATACACAGGTATCCCCCGCTTTTCAAAAGTTCTTGTTAGGCCATGTTGCTTTTATAAAAGACTGACAGTAGCTGTGTCTTAAGGTGTCAGAAAAGCCTAAGGGAGGTTATTTTTTAGGTCAGGGAACATTCAAAAAAATTTTCCACATGAATTAATGGTAATTGCTTCTTTGCTTTATGCCATCTGGGCTTACGAATGAGAACACTCTGCTTCTGGATAGCAGGGGAAACCTGTACTTCTACCTTTGGTAGCCCCTGGTTTTCCCCTCTGAACTAGAGTTTCAAGGCCTGAATATTACACCTGGGGGAAGGAGGGAGCTCCCTCAGAGCTCAGTGTAGCTTTGGTGGGTTATATGGGTTCTTTGTTATTGTGAGATTTTGCCATGTCCTGTACAAGGATACACTCCACTGAGGAAGGGATCTAATCACATGGATCTGTGCCCTAACTGAGCTTGAAGCCCTGAAACTGGCAAGCCCTAGTTTTTCTTGCTGCGACTGAAATCCTGGGATACTGTGTGATAGCAGGTAGGTGTACTGATTAATGTTGTCCCAGGGTGCTTATTCAATGTCTCAGTCTGATTCTTTCCAGATTGGGACTATTTGGTAAAAAGCTCAGAATGTGGTAAATTCGTCTTTCTCTAAATGGCCTTTATTTTTATTTATTTATTTTTTTCAATATATATATATATATATATTTTTTTTTTTTTTTTTTCAGTATATCTAAATGGCCTTTAAAGAGTGGAAATGGGGGGCGCCTGGGTGGCTCAGTCGGTTAAGCGGCCGACTTCGGCTCGGGTCATGATCTTGCGGTCCATGAGTTCAAGCCCCGCGTTGGGCACTGTGCTGACAGCTCAGAGCCTGGAGCCTATTCAGATTCTGTGTCTCCCTCTCTCTGACCCTCCCCCGTTCATGCTCTGTCTCTCTCTGTCTCAAAAATAAATAAACATTAAAAAAAAAATTAAAAAAAAAATAAATAAAGAGTGGAAATGGCACCAGGAGTTTTCTTTCTTTAACTTCCACTTTTTTTTTTTTTTTTTTTTAATGAAACGTTGATACCTGCTTTATTCGTAATTGCCAAATGCTGGAAACAACCCAAATGTCCTTCAACAGTTGAATGGATAAACAAACTGTCATACACCCAAGCAATGGAATACTGCTGAGCAATTAAAAGGAACAAATTATTGATAAACATAGCAATATGGATGAATCTCAAATGCTGAATGAAAGTCTATCTCTACTTTTTGAAACTATGTCATGAAGGTGCACATGATCTTTATTGAGTGGTTCCTGCTTAGGTCTGTTTCATCAAAACCAAGTCTCTGTGATCCAGTTTCATTTCACATCTTTACCTGGGAGGCTCCATCTATGCTTTTAAATAAAAGCCTTAGCTGAATATATAGATAATAAATATTAAAACTCTGATAGAAGGGATTGAAAATGGAGTGATATGGCCAGAATATTAAATAAGTAATTGTTAAGTAAATCTCAGACCATCAGTGAATGTTTGTAATAAAATGATTAGCTTTTCTGTGGGACCGTATACAGGAATTTCACACACAAAAAAAGCACCAGTTTTTAAACTTATATGTAAATTCCATTTTTTTGTTAGTTTTTTTTTTGTTTTGTTTTGTTTTTTAAGTAGGCTTCACACCCAGCATGGGGCTTGAACTCACAACCCTGAGATCAAGACCTGAGATCAAGAGTCGGGATCCTTAACCAACTGAGCCACCCAGGCACTCCTGTAAATTCCATTTTAATGTTACTTTAGACTCCCCATGTTCTTGACTGAAGATTATTTAATCTATATTCTCATACTCACAGGCCAAGGCTGTAGATCATTCAGTCCCTTTTCTAATTTCTCAACATCTGGAAACTTTGTGGCTCCATCAGCATCTGCCATAAGGATCTTTTCTCCTCGAGAACTGAATATACCCTGTATTTAAACATTTCAATTAAAAGAAAGTTGCTTAAAATTAAGGCTAAATCCAATGACATATCAGTTTGTTCTGCTTGACTTAAGATAACTAATATTAGATAATCTCATATCTAATACTAGGTGTGAAATGGCAGGATGCCAAAGTTCCCTGAAAACAAATTACATCGATAAGATTCTTCCAAATGTATCTAATGCCTAGTTCATGATTTTAAAAACTTTGTGAGGTCCTACCACTATTACTTTGGAATATATCATGATAGGAATATAGATTTGGATGAATAACAGATATCCCACATCAGTAAGAACAAAAGTAAAATATCTATCATATATGTTATATATGTGTTGTGTGCATATCAGGAGCTACTTTAGGACAGCATATGAAGAACATATTTATTGGATTGAACAAATACAATATATACAGACTTGCTGTGAAACCCACCATCAGATAGATCTTTAGTATTCTTTGTTTTTTTGAACGTTTATTTTTGAGAGACAGATAATGAGCAGGCCAGGGGCAGAGAGAAAGGAAGACACAGAATCTAAAGCAGGCTCCAGGCTCGGGGCTGTCAGCACAGAGCCTGACATGGGGCTTGAACCCACCAACCATGAGATCATGACTTGAGCCAAAGTCAGAGGCTTAACAGACTGAGCCACCCAGGCACCCCAGTATTCTTTATTATGGAATCTAAAGCAGTTTAAATTAATCGTTGAACAAAGAAATATGAAATGTCACTAAAATTTGGGAAGCATGGATATATCCAAATACTATTTTATGTTATTTGAATCATCTGACACTTAGCAAAATTATGCCTCTCAATACTGAATCAATTGGCCTTTTGTGCAAAATATGGCTCTATCAGTGTACATTTCACATGGAAACAAACTACACATCAACTCTTAATTCATGGTCCATTTGAGTGAATTCATTGTTTCTTAAGTATAAATATATGTATGGCTTGATACAGGAGAAATATAGCTTCTGATATTACTTAACAGTATGTGAATATAGATAAGATATATACAAATGTAGACAAAACTTTGATCATTTATTCTATGGGATAAGCCCACTAATTAGTTTCTGTAATTTTTTTTTAGTCATATCAGTTAGAATACAGGTGAGGGGGCTTGGGTAGTTGAGTCTTTTGAGCATCCCACTCTTGATTTCTGCTTAGGTCATGATTCCTGGGTTGTGGGACCAAGATCTGAGTCAGGCTCTGTGCTAAGTGTGGAGCCTGCTTAAGATTCTCTCCCTCTCTCTCCCTCTCCTTCTGCCCCTCTTCCCTGCTCGCACTCTCTTTTTTCTCTCTCGCTCTCTCTCAAAAAAAAAAAAAAAAAGAATGCAGGTGAAAAGGCAGAATAAAAATGTTTTGTTTAACATCTGGACAAAAAAAAACTGAAAAAAAAAACAACAAAGGACTATTTCAGCAATACATGTTAAGGGTGAACTGGAGGTAATTATTTAACATTATGGAAAATGTCTTTGGCTTTAAATCTTGTTTAGTCCACTTTATTATTTTATCTTTAAAAAAATTTTTTATTTTAGAGAAAGAGAGAGAGCATGACCAGGGGAGAGAGGTGGGGGAGCAGGGGGGGAAAGGGAGGCGGGGAGAGAAGGAGAGAGAGAGTGAGGGAGAGAGGGAGGGAGGAGGGAAAGAGAGAGGGAGGGGGGAGGAGGAAAGGAGGGGGAGAGGGAGAGAGACAGAGAGAGAGAATCTCAAGCAGGCTCTACGCTCAGCACAGAGCTTAACACGGGACTTGATCTCATGATCCTGGGATCATGACCTGAGCAGAAGTTAAGAGTCAGACACTCAACCAACTCAGCCACCAAGACACCCATATTATTTTATTTTTTAAAGGAGGTTCTTCAATGCTGGCTATTCTCCACTCTACCGACAATGGCCTTCACTTCACCACCAAACTTCTTGAAAAGGTAGTCTATCCTAGCACTTCCCATTCCTGTCCATTCAATCACACCCTATCCCTTCTCACTGCTTGCACTGTTCTTCCTCATGAGCCACATTTCCCCAAGGCTTGGTTTCCAGCTGTCCTTTTTCTCTATACCTTCTTCCTTGCCAACTTAATGGGTTCAACTACCATCTGATGCATGTGGATTACTCACTCACATCTTCTCTACCAGGCTATTCTGGATACCACTACATGGTATCTCAACCTTAATATGGCTCAAACTCAAAGTTATCTTTTAATTTTTTTTTTTTCAATGTTTATTTATTTTTGGGATAGAGAGAGACAGAGCATGAACGGGGGAGGGGCAGAGAGAGAGGGAGACACAGAATCGGAAACAGGCTCCAGGCTCCGAGCCATCAGCCCGGAGCCTGACACGGGGCTCGAACTCACGGACCGCGAGATCGTGACCTGGCTGAAGTCGGACGCTTAACCGACTGCGCCACCCAGGCGCCCCTCAAAGTTATCTTTTAAATCAGCTCCTTCTCCAGTGTTTCATTCCTTCTATGACATTCTCCTTCTCCTTGGCCTCCTCCAAGGTCTTAGGTAACTTATTCCTCTCCCTGATCACCTGATACAATTCTACCTCATTTTTGCCCTCCACCCCTACCATATTGGTCTCTCCTCTTCTGATGCTGCATCACCATCATAATCCAAATTAACAATCCACTTGTACCTTGCTTACACTACTGTGCTGGCTACTGTCACTCTGTCAAAGGTGAAAGCCTAAAAGTCCCTACCCTAAAAGTTCAGGATATGAACCCACCTACCCCCTTGAACTTACTCCTATAAAGTCAACCCACATGTACCACTAGCAGTTCGTGATTGTAGCGCTTTCTCTCATACCTTTGGTCATGTCCCTCCTCTGCAAGCTCCCTGCCCCAACTTTTGCCTGGATAGAATTTCTAGTCTTCCTTGAAGATTCTGTGCAGAATTTACCTCCTATGGGAAGTCTCTGCTGCTGTTCCTCCCAGCTGGAAAGTGGTGCCATTCTATTACAGCGTTACAACACTATTAAAGTATGGTATCTTTAAGGATAGGATGGTTGTCTTTCATCTAAGTATCTCTAATAAGTGAATGGATGGATTTAAAGGCCACCATGATATTACACCAACCCTATTTTCTTTTTCTCCTCTTTGCATGGCTTATGACCTAGTCAGAGCAAGCTCACTGTTCCTAGTATGTATTCCAAGAGTTCTGAATTCTGTCTTGCTGCTCTTCTCTCAACATTTCCCACACACTAACAGAGATGTTAGGTTAAGAGTATGGATTTCAGGGTACTAACCTAATCTAAATCTTCATTCTGACTATTAATAACCATGTGACCTTGGTAAGTTGCTTTACTATGTGTCACTTCCCTCAACTAAGTAATTGAAAAGTAGGACCTAACTCATGAGACAATATGAGGAGGGTTAAATGTGATAATTATGTTGAAGTGGCTAATTTACTGTCCAGCTGAAAATGACCAGTCGAGTGGAATAACCAGGTGGAAGCCAGTTTTCACCATTGCTGGAGCTTGGCTTCAGTGGTATCTCCTTTGTCAAGTTTGCTTGACATGTGCTTGAGACTGATAGTTACCTACTCAAAATCTATTCTTTCCTTCTGTTTTACTAATGGATGTCTCATCAGGTCAGGAATGAAAATGTGAGGAAAAAACATTTCTCAGCCTTCCTTGGAAATAGGGGTGGCCTTGGGACACTGTTCTGGCCAATGACAATTAAGTAAATTTTTAGATGGAGCTTCTAGGAAAGTTCCCCAAAAGGGGGCAAACCAGCCAGCATATGTCTTTTGCCCTCTGCCCCTCTCCTTCTTATCTGGAATGTGGATGTAATGGCTCCCAGGTACTCCAGGAGTCACCTTGTGTGAATGAGGAAAAAGGGAGTGAAAAGTTAGGAGGCAGAGTTTCTGATGACACAGTGGGGTTGCTGAATAAGCCCTGGACTGCTTGTACTTAGAGTTCTTTTTATGGGGGGGGGGGGGGCAAAATAAAATAAACCTCTAAATCATTTAAGACACTATTTGGATTTTCTTCCACATATCTTGACTTGTGGTCTTTCTTCAGAGTATCTTGACTTCTACCTGACATGCCTCAGCTGAACGTAACCTATCCTTTTTGGAATTTCTATAACACATCATGTGTACCTCTCATCAGTATAATCATCTTTTCTAGCAGACTGCCAATTTCATCAAGATAGACCCACATCAGATTTATCTTAGTTCAGGTACCATGTTAAGCACAGTGTCTTCATATAGGTAAACCTTAATATGTAAAAGCATTTTATAAACTGCAAAAAAATCATATACTCTTATTATCTGGTGACTGTATTAAAGACACACAGAGGCAGATGATAACATTATAAATTTTGATTTAGATACACCTATTCTCCTGAATTACCCAGTATATCATAGATATGGCATGATAATTTTAAGATTTGATCACATTATATATAGATAAGTATATGAAGTTCTTGTTAAAACTAATTCACCACTAACCTGAAATGGTGGTATTCAATTAGACAGCTGTAGAAAACAAACATATTAGTCTGCAAAAGAATTTATTAAAAAATGTTTACGTTTTAGATTAAAATGCTGAAACTATGTATTACCATCCTAATAGCTCCGCCTTTCCCACGATTCTTCACCAGTGTGATCACTCGTACTTTGTCGCTTCCGTATTTCTGGCAATATTTAAAAGCTACCTGTCAAATTATATAAAAGTCAGAATAATATCAACTTGGATTCTAAGACAGTAAACCAGGTTTCTGAGTTTGGCTTAAATACTGCTATTTCCGTTACACTGTTCTTCTGACTAGATTATACACACTGTACATTTTAGTGGCCCAGAGTTGTTGAATTCCTTCAACCCACTAGGTTGAAGTCACAATTCACCTTCCTGCAGAGGCAACAACAGAAGAGGCAGTGGCTGTCTCTTATTTTGACTCCTTTATTTATGCTAGTGAGCTGCTTGAGAAAATAAAACCCATGCGTTGATCGACGGGTACACACTTGTGATCCTCCCCCTGACCCTGCCGCTTACTGCTTAATGACTTACTTACATGTCAGCAACTGATCTTACTCCCCACAGAAGTTGCTCATATCCTGGAATATTTCCCCCAAATCTTTTCACTCAACTGCCATTATTTTTTGATTTACAATCAAAGCCGTGAAACAGTGATCTGTATTTGCTACACACATCTCTTCATCACTCATTTAGTCATCAACCCATTGTAGTATGGTCCATGCCCTTTGCTTTTCCACATCGCCTTTCTATATTACCTATCTTCATCAACAGCCCTCCCCCTCATTTTTTTAAGTAAGCTCCATGCCCAATATGGGGCTTGAACTCATGACCCTGAGATCAAGAGTCACATGTTCTACCAACTGAGCCAGCCAGGTGCCCCAACACCTTCTCCTTTTGACCCTCATCTCCATAGAGAGTGTGAAGTTATTCTCATCTGCTGTTTGCCCTCCTGGCAGACCAGCTTTTAGTTTTTTTTTTTAGCAGCTTAGGAGCTATAGGTCTAAGAATGCAGGAATGAGAGAGGATAATACTCTAAGATACTTGTTACCTCCTGTGGGTAAATCCAGATAGAGGTATGCCAAAGGACATATCTGACACCCACCACCAGATATGAAGGCATCTTCCTATTTGCATGACTGCTTAGAAACTGTAAGGCAAGGTGGAGTATAAAGAAAAAAAATGATGCTTAAGAAAAAAGGAACCATATATTGGTAGGCAAAGAAGGGTCCCAGTGGCCAAGGTGAATTGTTGTTGTTCATGTTTTCTCCCAATGTGATGATCTTCAAAGCTTCCCTGGTCTTATGGAGTGGTAGAACAGCAGGTTTATCTTCCAGCTTTCCATAGGTGAAACCTCTCTGCTTTTTTGACTACCCACACTATAACAACAGAGAGTGCTGGCACAGCTTTAGCACTCTCTGATGACCGGAAATAAGACTTTACATTTGTTAAATTATTCTACATTTCTATCCACTGGCAATCCTAAAAGCAAGTTTACTTACCTTTGAAGTTTGGTCTTTGCTGCCATCATCAACTACTATCACCTCATACGTGAACGTGGGATCTTGCTTCTGCAAGAAGCAAAGATAAAATACCTCAATTTGGCATAAATGCCATCAAGAATTCTGATAAGATTGCAAAGAGTTTAAATAACAACTGTTTGGTTTTTTTTCAGTCTTTGTTCCCTCTGGAGAATACATCCTTACTCTAAACCCAGTGGGGGTACATAAGTCAAAAATAAGCAAAAACAGACAACTGTCACAGCAGAGACTCCCAGAGATGCCCGTCACTCCTGCCTCACGCTGCACTTCTGCTATTTGCCGTTTCCAAGTACT
This sequence comes from Lynx canadensis, assembly GCF_007474595.2. Classification (NCBI taxonomy): domain Eukaryota; kingdom Metazoa; phylum Chordata; class Mammalia; order Carnivora; family Felidae; genus Lynx; species Lynx canadensis. The sequence goes on from NC_044303.2 coordinate 15,549,331, forward strand.
GGCAGGGGCATCCTGTGTAACATGTTGCTATTTGCAATGAATTTGCTTGGCTTTTGTTTGGCTGGGGAGGGAGGCAAGAATAGCTAAGAATCCTTACTAACTCATGGGTTTCTTCCTCACTTCTCGTGTCCTCTAACCCAAGATGCAAGCTCTTTCATTTCTTTCTCTAAGTTTACTTGAGTAGCTATTTCTCCCAATTTCCTGTAGGCTAGGAATATAAATCCTGGACATTTATTTAGTTTAACCAAATCCTACCACAATAAAATAGTTTAGTTGTCCTTGAAGGTTATAAATAATAGTTGTTATAGAGTGATATGTAAGGGCACAAGTCACATAAAATAAAAAGTCCAAGAACCAAAAGGAAGAGAGATGCTGAGCAAGAGCAGAGAGCAAACACTGATTGAGTGTCCGTGAGTCCTGCTCTTGCCCTGGTCCCCCTGCACCAAACTGGTGGGAGCAGCCACATGCTTGCTGTGCTGAGCACTTTGGAGACAGGCTACAACCTATGACCTTGGGCAAGTTACATTTTGGCCTGTTTTCTCATTTAAAAAAACAAAAAAACAAAAAACAAACAAAAAAACCCCACACCTAGTCTATGTGGTTGGTGTAAAGAATACATGTAATAGAAGAGACAGAAGCCACACATTTAATAAGGGCTCCATTCTCTCCCTTTTTCCTTCTTTTTTTTTTTTTTTAAGTAATCTCTACACCCAACATGGGGTTCAAACTCACAACTCCAAGATCAAGATTTGCACACTTCACTGACTGAGCCAGTCAAGCGCCCCTCTCTCCTTCTTTTCTTTAAATTTAATTTTTCAACATGTCCTTCTCTCTTTCAATGAATCTTCTATGTTCCTTTTACAAAGAAAACATAAAACCAATGTAAATCAAAACAAGGAATTTTCTTAAAAAAAACAAACAAAAAAAAGAACCAGCCACAAAACCCATTTGTTTCCTTAAAGTCTCTAAGGAGATTCCAACAGCAGCTGATGCTATTAAACAAGGGCACGTATTACTTTTCTTCTCTTTATTCAGGGAAAGAAGAGAAAATAAATGAGGGGAACTCCTCTGCATAATAAAGAAAAACAAAAATAATTTCACTTTAATTATAAGCCTTTTTCAAATAAATGTCTTTTTAAAAAGTCACAAAAGTAAAAACAGCACTGTGCTGCCACAGAGTCTGCAGATGTACTCAATTTTTTTATTTTTATTTTCGGGCTGTTTTATTTTTATTTTTTAAAATATATTGTAAAATTGGTTTCCATACAACACCCAGTGCTCATCGCAACAGGTGCCCTCCTCAGTGCCCATCACCCACTTCCCCTCTCCCCCACCCCCATCCACCCTCAGTTTGTTCTCAGTATTTAAGAGTCTCTTATGGTTTGCCTCCCTCCCTCTCTGTTTGTAACTATTTTTTTCCCCTCCCTTCCCCCATGGCCATCTGTTAAGTTTCTCAAGATCCACATTCAACTTTAAATGTACCATCAGGCAAGAAGATAAAAGTGGGTGGGAGGGTACATAAGTAATGTCAGCTTTCCAGTTTGTTCTGGGTTCACCCGCCTGCTGCTGGAGGTAGGGAGCCACGTGCCGGGCTTGCTCGCTGACAGCCCATGGCAGGCAACAAGCTGAGCACGGGAGGCCCTGTGACCTTGACGGCCCCGGCCATGGCCGGCACTGCCTCTTACCGTGGGTCTAGCCAGGATCTACAAGTTGGTGATCTAGTCTGGTTTTAATTGGAGACATCATATTGAAAGAGAAAACATGATACCTGTCTCTCCTCTAGATAGCCCAGCGCTTCATCCATCATTACAGGCACTTAAAGAAAAAAAATATATATATATATGAAAAATTGTTTTTGAAAATGATTTACCAAGCCTCAGAACACTCAGTTTACATATGGAGAAAGTCTGAATAGTCTAATAGGCTCCTCTGGGACTTTCCTCCAGTGGCCGTTCCCATCTGGAAGGTCTGCTGTTCACATCTAGCTACTCTAGTCTCTAGAATACTTCAGTCCTACCACTTCTGATGCTGACCCTATCCTCTGCAGCTATTACTCGTTTCCCCTCTTCTGAACTACATCTACTAACTATGCACTCACCACAGCCCACATCTGTTAATGTTCTGGCAAAGACAATAAAGGTCATACTTTAAATTTCCTTTTCTTCCCAAATGACCAAAAAAATGAAATCGGGCTTACACCGTTTTTCTTCATTGTATGAAGGCACAACAACAGAGAGTTGCTTGGTAGGTGAGTCCCATATGCTGGGCAAAGTTTCCTTCTGTCCTCTGGCATTTAAGAAGAACTTCTCTTCTTCATATTGATGAAGATGTGGCATTTTTGTAGCAGTTATAAATGCAACAAAGGAAATCTAAAAGCAGGTATATTAACAAGAAATTATGTTGACATTTTTTTTTGATTTGTTATATGAGAACACATCTTTTACATGATTTTTTTTGTTTGGTGGAATATTTACTCTCAGTTTTTAGTCCATTAACAATGGTCTAGAGATGACACCAAAATTCAAATCCCTTACTTATGCACTGGTTATTTTCCTTTCTTCAACTGGTAAGGTACTAATAATAATGCCTTAGGAGGCTCTTTGTCTCTTCTGATCTGTCATCCCCAGGACTCCATTGTCCTAGATCTAATAGGGAACAGTCACTAGAAGTGCAATCTATGATGCCCTGAACCTCCAATCCCCTGGCAAGCACATAGTTAGGTCTGATTCCTAGTTGGAGCCTGTATGTGACAGAAGGTAAGTTCACAGTACAGGCAGAATGTGTGGAATGAGGCCAGACCTCCCATCTAGGACCAAATCAAGCAAGGTTTTGAAGAAACGACCCCTCCACCCCCATGGTAGGGGCCAGTAATGCTTAAGAATATATTCTTGGCACTTATCCTAGATTTGAATTCAGAATACATTATTTTTTGGGGTGCCTGGGTGGCTCAGTCGGTTAAGCATCCAACTTCAGCTCAGGTCATGATCTCACTGTTTGTGAGTTCAAGCCCCATATTGGACTCACTGCGGACAGCTCAGAGCCTGAAGCCTGCTTCGAATTCTGTGTCTCCCTCTCTCTGTCTCTGCCCCTCCTCCACTCGCTTGCTCTCTCTCTCTCAAAAATGAACATTAAAAAATTTAAAAAAAAGAATATATTATTTTTTTTAAATAAAGTATCAAACTTGTAAGCTCTGTCACCATGCACTACTAATATTTTATAGCTCCCTTCCATTTTTATTTGGGAGCGAGCCCTGTAAATAACCATTCTTTGTAACACTGTTTCTACTGGTACACTTCCTGCTTTTAAAGCAGTCAATCCACAAATATTTGGAATGCTACTCATTTTTAATGTGGTGACCATTTATAATATTCCAGTGGGTACATACTGAAATTGAACTTGTTCTGATTAGTAGGAGCATGGAGGCAGTATCCCGACTAGTGGTTAAGAGTTCCTGTTCTGGGGGTGTCTGGGTGACTCAGTGGGTTAAGTGTCTGACTTCAGCTCACGTCATGATCTCATGGTTCTTGAGTTCCAGCCTTGCATCTGGCTCTATGCTGTCATTACAGACCCCACTTTGGATCTTCTGTCCCCCCCGCCCCGCCCTTCCCCCGTTCCCCTATTCACATGCACACGCACTCTCTCCCTCTCCCTGAAAAAAGAAAGTTCCTATTCTGCACCCCAGTGTCCAGAATGTGATTTCTAAATTCAATTTCCTAACAAAAGTAATCAATGCTCTCTGTAAGATGCCACAGAATCACCTCATTATTTTGAAAATTCTGCCTTTTGTCTTACCTTTTATAAGTGAAAGATATGTCAGAGTAACTGAATGGCTGAGAATGAATTTTTTTTTCATTATAGAATTCCAGGTAATACACGAAAAAGGAATGATAACAATTAGAATATTCCACCTTGCAACCCCCAGAGAAATAATGGATTTAGGTTGACAAACTTTATGATTGGTCGGTCAGGCTAACAAAATTGAACTCCTGGATCCTCTCAACACCAGAAAAAATTAGATATAACAAGCCTTCTGGTATGATACAAGAGGAAGTATTCAGCATCAATCACATGCCTTTTTTGATTAAAAACCTCAAACATGCATTTGATTACATATCTAAATATTACTACCAGTTAATAGGAAATCCAGGAGACAGAGTAAGATGCTAACAATCACCAAGGGGATGCAATCAGTAGAATTCAGATTGTTGGAAACTCTACAGGACAAACGACTACTTATTAAAGACAAGGAAAAACAAAAACAAAAACGCAAGACAAACTGTTACAGATTAAGATACTTGAGACGTATCAATTGAGTGCTAAGTGTATGTTAATGCTCAATGGAACAAAAAGACTATACTAAAACATACATGAGGCATTTGAACAGATGGGATATTTGAAATCACTTAATAATGGTTAAAATTTTTAAACATCCATGATAACACGGGGCACCTGGGTGGCTCAGTCAGTTAAGCATCTGACTCTTGTTTTCAGCTCAGGTCATGATCTCATGGTTCCTGAGTTCAAGCCCCGCATCGAACTCTGCACTGTCAGTGGGGAGTCTGTTTGGGATTCTCTCTCCCAGTCTTTCTCTCTGGCTCTCCCCTGCTTGTACTCTCTTTCTCAAAATGAATAAACTTTAAAAAAAAACCATAACTTTATTATGATTATATTTTAAAAAAGGGAATCTTGTCTTTAGAGATAAATGCTGGGGATTTACAGATAGAGGTTATGTCTTAGATTTACTTCAAAACAATTCAGAAAAGTGGGGTGAGGAAATGTCTGGAAGGTGGATATATATGAAACTAGTTGCTTTTTTTTTTCTTTTATAATTTCCTGCTCTGGCATTAAAAAAAAAAATGAAGTTCCACTAGCTGTGTGACATTTTCATATGTGAAATCTCTCAATCTCAATCTGCTTCCTCATCAAATAAAGCTAATGATAATAACATTTATGTCAGCATTGTTTTAAAGATCACAAGGGATGCCCCTGTTAAACGCTGAATACAATATCCAACATATTATAAGTCCTCAATAAATGGTAGTTCTTATAATCACTGCAAGCCAGTGGGATCAAATACTTCCAGTATACCCTCATAATGGACTCATTTAACTCTGTGCAACAGACAGATTTAACAAGACGATTCAATCCCGGATTCTGTCAAAATTTGCCCCACTGAAACCCTGACTTGCTCCAAACCCCGAAAAAACCCAGAATCTCCACTATGGAAGAAAGAAGACCCCTTTCTCACTCAGACACAAATCACCAAAGTAGTCAGGACACATGGCTTTTTCTCTATTGTTTCTAAACCGTGAGTTTGCAAACCTAGCAAGGTGGAAGAATGGCCTTCCTAGCAGTGCTATCTAGAGGGCTAATATGAGTGTCAAGGAAGCTGAAACTTCCTTTTACTCCTGGAAGTGTACTGGAGTAAACTCCATTTACTAACTGGATGGCAGGTTCATTCCAAATTATATGAGGGAAAGGTCACTTGGCAAATTGACTATTAGTTATGGATCAGCAAGTGTTTATACAACGTTTCTGTTTCCACAATAAGAGCAGAGAAAACACGAGTTTGAATTCTATTGTATAGCCTCATTCCGAGGCAGCGAATTTAGGGTGTTCAATAATGGGACGTAACGACTCCCAGACACATGGTAACACCACGCCTGTGTGTCTTCGTCTTACTGTGTCCCTCCTGGGTCTTCTTGATCCACGAATTTATTCCAATCTGTAACAGATGGCTCTCGGCGGTGCGCTGTCACCACTTTCTGTTTAACATCAGGAAAAGGGTGAGTCTAGAAAGCACACACCTCCTGGGGGCTCAAGACCTTCCTGGGTGGAGCCAGAACTGCATAGGCTGCAGGCCCGGGGTTGGGGGTGGGGGGTCTTGGAGAGGTCGGGACAGATAGGGCGGGTGGACAGAGGTCCAGGGACCAGGGGGCAAATGGAGACTGGTAAGCACGACCCCCAGTGAATAAGCGTACAAGACTCCGGGCATAGAGAGAGGTAAAGCTGCAAAACAAAAATAAATACGGAAGAAAGGGTGTGTAGAATTCTAGGAGAAGGAATCCTCGGGTCAAGATTTGCGGGAAGCCTGGTGGAAAGGGACCCGGCGAAGAGTGGGCAACGCAGAGGAGATGCGTGCCGGCCGAGTCTCTAAGACAGCAGTGAGCCTGGGCCTGCGGCGATCCCCCATCCCTCTCCTCACCAGTATCAAGGCTGCGGCCGCCAGCGCCACGCCGAGCACCGCCAGCTGCAGCACCAGCGAAAGCATCCTCCATGCCCAGGTCGCCGCCCGCCCTACCAAGTACCTACACACACGCGGAAGAGCCCCGGTGCAGCCCCGCCTCCAGCCGGCAGAGGGGCCGCGCAGGCCTGGCGCCCGCCGCCCACAGCGCCCTCTCGCGGCAAGGCGAGGAGAAAAACATGTAGTTCTTGGGAGCCGGGGTCAGCTGTGGAGGCGGGCCCTCTGTTCCACAGTGTGGTGGACAAAATCAGCAAGTAAAAATGCAGGATGTCCACTAACTTGAGTTTCAGATAAGCAATGAACAGTTGGTTTTTTTTTTTTTTTACAGACTTGTTAAAATATAATTCGCACACCATACAACCCACCCATTAAAAAAATTTTCGGTATATTACACGAGTTTTTAAAAACTGATACAACATAGGGGCGCCTGGGTGGCTCAGTCGGTTGAGCGTCCGACTTCGGCTCAGGTCATGATCTCGCGGTTTGTGAGTTCGAGCCCCACATCGGGCCCTGTGCTGACAGCTCAGAGCCTGGATGGAGCCTGCTTCCAATTCTGTGTCTCGCTCTTTGTCTGCCCCTCCCCTGCTCACGCTCTGTCTCAAAAATAAAACATTAAAAACAATTAAAAAAACTGATACAACATAAAATTTGTCATTTTAACGAATTTAAGTGTACACTAGTGTTACTAATTACATTCGCAATTTTCTGCATCCATCACCGCCATCTATTTATAAAACATTCTTTGCTCCCCCACAGCCCCTGGTAACAACTAATAGCATGTATTGTTTGGGGTATACACACTGTACGTTAGCCAATTTGACAGTAAATTATATTTAAGAAAAACATTTTCTCTTTGTTTATCTGACATTCCAATTTAATCGGATGTCTTGTACCCTGTCCGGCAACCCTACCTAGGAGGGAGGGGGAGGTTTTGAGCCGCAACACAAGCCACTCCTTTGGAGCCTGCTCCCGGGACCTTCAAAGTATAACCTGGTGCGGATAGTGAGTGCACAGAAAGTTTATGTAATTCTCCAGTAACTAGAGCCAGGAGCCCTTTGCTTGGGAGGGGGCAAGCCCAGGGCCCAGCCTAAGACGGAGGCGGAAAAAGGACACAGACACTCTGGAATAATGCTCCACTCTTAATACTCAATTCCTGGCAGTAGGGTCGGTTTTCTCTTAAACTCTTGAACTACCAGACTGTTTCTAGAAAGATACACTCTCGTCTTCTCTGATGGCAGATTCGTCAAAACGCGTCCAAGGGAAAGAAGAAGCCTAGGGGCGTTGCCGGGACAGAGAAGGTCGAAGCAAGGTGGGCCGAGAACCACCCGCGCCGCGCCAAGCCGGCTGCGTCTCAGGCAGCGGGACGAGAGCGCAGGCGTCCTTGTCGAAAGTTTGGAGGCGGTGTAGGCGAGCGGTCGCGAGGCGCGGCGTTGCTCTGCGCAGGCGCACGCGCGCGGGCGGGAAGATGGCGGCCGGGTTCAAGTGAGTGTCGGCGGCCCGCGGGCGCGTGTTTGTACCCTGGCGGATGGAGGCTTCCTTTAACCCTTCGCTGGGATTTTTTCACCTGGAGGCCACCCTGCCATTTTCCCACTCCTTTTTCTAACGGAAGCAGGCGACGGGCGGAAGGACCTGGAGGTGGTCGTAGTGAAGGGAAAGCGGGCTTTCCCGCAGTGAGAGGGGAGATGGAAGGGACTGTGTACAGAGTTCAGTATCGGCTGCAAGCGCTTGTGTAGTGGACGCGCGGCCCCACCAGACACCGTCATAAATCTTTGAAAAAGTGTTGTGTCGGAACCACATACCACCCTATTCTCCCTCTCCCTGATTGATTTCTAAAAGACTGTGCCTTGTTCGGAAGGTTTTACTTAAGCCTCTTTTGTGCCAGTCTGGTGAAGCCTGTAGATTGTTGTCCTCAGAGTCAAGTTTTTAAATGGATAAGATAGAGACGATTCCAAAGGAAAACAATTATGTTGACACAGTTTTCTTTCTATTTGTATGAACTCTGAGTTCTTGATAGAGTGATAAATATATGCTTTTCGAAATTAACTTTCTTAAACAAGATCTAGTGGGGAGTATAGTAACAACTGGAATTTCAAAGTAACGAGTTGGCACACAACCTTCGACAACTCCAAAGTAAAACGAAAACATTTAATCTCTGTGGTTGTTAAAGTTGCAGGCACTAATATTTTAATGAAGGCATAACTCATTATTCATTTCATTATTGCCTAGTCATAATTGAAGAACATGCTAAATTTCAGTTACAGGATAGTGCGAATATTTTTTTCTTATGCTTCGGAGCGAAACTGACATTACTAATATTTTAACAACTGGATCAAAGGTTTTGGGCTCCAACCTGTGATTGTTTAAGGTAGAGTTAAGGACAGCAGTTGAGTGTGATTGCTACGAGAAGAGTCCTAGCTGGCAAAGTAAACATCAGAATTCATGAAAGAAACTTAGTTACAAACTAGGGAGACTTATGCTGCATGATCACATTAAGATCTTTGCCAGTTTCGGGATTTATGTTAAAATTCATTAACTTACCTCGATATATGATTCCATGTTTCAGAACTGTGGAACCCCTGGAGTATTACAGGAGATTTCTGGTGAGTAAAGGTGGTTTTGTACAGGTTGTATTGTATCTTTTGATAACAGTATCAGGTGCCTCTTTGGAAATTGACTTATATGAATTAATGAGGCTTAATGTGTTTTCCCTGGTGTGTGTAAAATACAAATGTAGATGTAATCTCCTTTCATGTAAATGTGTTTATTTAGAAAGAGAACTGCCGTCCAGATGGAAGAGAACTTGGTGAATTCAGAACCACAACTGTGAACATAGGTGAGGTATTTTCAGTTCTCAGATAGAATGAAGTTGCTTCAGTATTTTTCTTGTTTTTTTATGCTAGTATTTTTATTTGTAAAGTTTTTTTTTTTAAACTATCGTCTCAATTGATCTTTTTAAAATTTGAAGTTTTCCTTCCTTCAAAATCTCCAAGACATGGTTTTCTTTCTTTGTTAAAATGTTTATTTTTGAGACAGAGAGAGAGACAGAGTGTGAGCAGGGGAGGGGTGGAGGGAGAGGGAGACTCAGAATCTCAAGCAGGCTCCAGGCTGTCAGCACAGAGCCCAGTGTGGGGCTTGAACTCACCAACCACGAGATCATGACCTGAGCTGAAGTCCAGTGCTCAACCGACTGAGCCACTCAGGTGCCCTGTTTTCTTTTTTTTTTTTCTCTTCTTTTTAATGTCGGAGAGAGAGAGAGTCAGGAGGGGCAGAGAGAGAGGGAGAGAGAGAACCCCAAGCAGGCTCTGCCTTGTCAGGCGCTGTCAGCACAGAGCCAGATGTGGGGCTCAACATCTCATGAGGAGATTGACCAGAGCCGAGACCAGGAATCTGATGCTTAACCTACTGAGCAACCCAGGTGCCCCACAAGACATGGTTTTCTCGTATGTCTTATACTTACTAAACTTTCTGTTGCAAACACAGAATTTTCCAGTTTAACCTGACATTCCTAAGTTTTAGTCAGAGCCATTTAAACAGTATTTCAGCCAAATTCTATATCTAAGGGAATCCTATTATTTTGTGTTAAGAGGTTTTTATCTGTACAACAGTTCTGTGACTGAACGAAATGGTTAACTCAAATTCAAGGACAGGTGAATAATACCTAAAACAGTAATTTTAAATAGTTACATTACTTAAAAAGGGCTTGAGGTATGAATACATTTTAATAAGAAACTGAGATACATAGCAAGAAAAATTATATGTAGAAAATGAAAACTTTCTGTGAACTCTTTCATTTTGCTTATCTTTCCAGGTTCAATTAGTACTGCAGATGGTTCTGCTTTAGTGAAGCTGGGAAATACTACAGTAATTTGTGGAATTAAGGCGGTAGGTTTAATATATCTTACTGAGATTTGAATTACCAAATTAGCTTCATATACTTGTTAGATTGTAATTTACACTGATAATTCTGTTGATTAGGCAGTCAGCTGTCAGTTTCTCAGTATTTTTCATTTTCCAAGAGCTTTCACCTTTGATAATACTCAAAGTCTAATGACTTTTATGAACATTTGTCAGATGGACTGAAATGAAACTATTTTTTAAAATTTATTTTGAGAGAGAGGGAGAGAGAGAATGAGTGGGGGAGGGGCAGAGAGAGAGAGGGACAGACAGAATCCCAAGCAGGCTCTCCGCTGTGAGCACAGAGCCTGATGTGGGGCTTGAACCCATGAACCATGAGATCACGACCTGAGCTGAGATCAAGAGCCAGATGCTTAATCCACTGAGCCATGCAGGCACCTCTAAAATGAAACAATTTTTTAAATCCTCACTGCTTTTAAGTTTTTAAGAATTTGGTTGAGAAAGGGATTTTGGTGACCTCCTGTTAGCCATTTAATCTGTGCAAATTGAAATTGCTCAAAAGAAAAGTTTGAGGGAGTAAGAGCTACTATTTACTGAGTACCTGTTGTGTTCCAGGCACCTTAAATTAGGTGCTTTATTACAAAATTACCAGTTTAATCATGAGAACAATCATTTGAGAACAGTCATGAACAATCATAAGTGATAAACAATCATTTATATGAGGTTCAGTGACTTGTCCAGGAACATATCATAACTAGAGCTTAGATATAACTTCGACTCCAAAGCATGTACTTTTTCCAGTATACTGCACTGTTGAGTTTTTGGTTACTAAATGATTGGAAGAGGGTGGTGCAGAAACTCAATATGTATTTATGAAGAGCCCAGGTAATTTTATTATTATTATTATTATTATTTATTATTGAGCCCAGGTAATTTTGGTAGCACTAGAGTGTAGGCAGCTATGTCATCCTGCTTTTTTATCTTGTAGACCTAATGTGAGGATTGGCTCCAGTGTCCATGTAGCCTGATGACTCCCAAAGCATAGTAGAATATCTTGTAGTTAACTAGCTAAGGTGGTCTTTGCTGAAGGGTTCTCCAAGTGATTGCTAAACTGTCTTCACAATTTGAGTAGCATCTTTCATAGGAAGTGTGTTTGCTTCTATAGGAATTTGCAGCACCACCAACAGATGCCCCTGATAAAGGATATGTTGGTAAGTTAAATGGTTTTGTAATTTTAATACAAATACTCTAACACATTTAATTCTGATCTTAATGCTAATGTTAAGTCCTAGTAGTTGAGCTGAAGAAAATTTATGATTCAAAAATACATAGAAATGAAGCAGACATTGCTGAAAAGTTTTCTGTATTGTTTAGAAGATAGCCTAATAGCAAGATAGAGAATTCTGTAAAATTTTCAACTATGATCAGTTGTTTATATATTCAGATGTCAACCAAGAAAATAAAAATCTTAGGAGAGTTGCAATTACAAACGTTTATGTTTCCATAAAGATTCATTTATACCACTATGCAATTTTCTTCTTGCCTTCGACCATCTGTTTTTTATGGTAGGAACCAACATTTTAAAAATGCAGGCAGCTGGTAGAGTGCTATATACTGTTACAGATTGAAGTATTTTGTTAAATATATTTTTCTGAAGGATTTAGGATGATTGAGGCCTTAATAGATGCTTTGTATTTTTTTGGTATTATTTGTGTGAGAAAAAAAGTTGGAAAATGTAAATTTTATTTTATCTAAGCCTAAGAATCTTAGACCAAAAACGAAATGATGTGTTACAGTGTTTTCCACTTGGCCAATCCTAGCTTTGACCACTGTCACCTTTGCAGTGGATTGATTAATAATGTCTTTAAGACTTCCATAAACCAGAGGTGAAGTTTAGTTCATAGCTGCAGTGTTTCTTTCAGTTCCTAATGTGGATCTACCACCTCTGTGTTCGTCGAGATTTCGGTCTGGACCTCCTGGAGAAGAGGCCCAAGTGGCTAGCCAGTTCATTGCAGATGTCATTGAAAAGTAAGATCATTATAACATTTGACTGTCATTCATTTTCAGATAATTGTTGACCTTTAATTTATTGTACTTTATTATTAAATCAAGTTCACAGATAATTCAGAAAGAGGACTTATGCATTTCTCCAGGAAAGGTAAGATGAATAAAGAAGTTATGAGGTTTTATTAATTCTGAATTGTTTTTTGTGGGAAGAGAACAGGGGAATTAAAATAGTAGACCACAGTGGCCTCAGATATGAATGTCTTAAGCTGGAATTCAGCTTAAAAAAAAAAATCAGGCTTACTCTGTAACATCTAAATAAACTACGTGGTTTATAAAAAAAAAAAAAACGACTTTATTTATTACCTGATTGCGAGCTACTTTTTGAGCTGAGGTAACTTTTAACACATAATTAGTCCACTGTTTATTCCATATAGAGTATTAACATCTGATCAGCCAACGTGTTTAGGGTAAATCTACACTATAAATTTTAAGTCTGTTTAAAAGTTAGAACTAAGATGAGTAGGATGTAGAGGCTTTTTGTATTTGTGGGAAAGTACATTTTGGGTTTCATTTGGAACTTTCAAAAGCATTTCCTTCATCTGCTAATTTGTTTCTGTAGCCCTTGATGGAAATGTAGATGTTGTTACCTGACAGCTTGATAGTTAAATGCCAGCTTTTACCAGACCTGTCTACTATGTTTGGTTACTGGTTGTGTACTTCGTAAAGTTTTTAAGTTTTTGAGCCTTGAAGGTTATCATGCTGGTCTACCCAAGGGTTCTGTGTGGTTTTAAGTTGAAATACCATGTTCTAACCATCGGAAGGCTGTAATTTACACTCTGTAAACTCTGTTTTAGCTTTCTTGGGTTCTGTACTGTGATATCATTTGCCTGGACTATGATGGGAACATCTTGGATGCCTGTACATTTGCTTTGTTAGCAGCTTTAAAAAATGGTAAGCAACTTTAATAAAAGGGAATATTCCTTTTTATATATCAGGATATTCTGTTAAACGTTATCAATAAACTTTTTAAAGGTTTTTTGTTAAAATTTAGTGATGTTTCTAAATTAAGAACCATGTTTATATCCACTAAATTTACCTTAATTATCCTAAGATAATTTTTTTAAAAAGAATATGTCTAGACAATTTAATGAGGGAAAAGTGAATTAACAAAGCATAGAAAGCTGTATTTATTAAACTACAGTGATTTACTTCACATATTTGCCTTTTCTAGTACAGCTACCAGAAGTTACTATAAATGAAGAAACTGCCTTAGCAGAAGTTAATTTAAAGAAGAAAAGTTATTTGAATATTAGAACTCATCCAGTTGCAACTTCTTTTGCTGTATTTGATGAGTAAGTTAATCAAATGTCTAAAAATATTGTGTATTCAAGGTAATTATGGACTGTTACTCAGCTTTCTAACTTTTCAGGAAGTGCCTAAGCTGACCATACATCCTAGTTTGCCTTGGACACCTAGATTTATAGCTGTTGTCCCTGCAGAATTATCAGCTAACACTTACACTTTCAGCTCTCCCTACCTGTTCCTTGATTTCCTTATTCCTGTGTAATTAACCTTCAATTATTTCACAGATTTACCTTAGGCTACCTTCTGTATTTACTATGGGTATTAAAGATTCTAACAAGTAGTAGAATATTAGGTTGCTATTAACTTTTCTGGTTTCCTAACAGTTCTTTCTGGTGTTTGTATTTGACATTAATACCTAAGCTAAAAGGCAAGTAGTGATTTTATTCTTTGCAAATGAAATTTGTTCCGTGGATTGATAATTTATACTTTTTTTTTTTTTTAAATAGCACTCTGCTCATAGTTGACCCTACTGGAGAGGAGGAACATCTAGCAACAGGAACCTTAACAGTAGTAATGGATGAGGAAGGCAAACTATGTTGTCTTCACAAACCAGGTATGTTCCTTCCATTCAGTCCTTTAATTTTTTTTTTTTTTTTATGTTTATTTTTGAGAGACAGAGTGCAAGTGGAGGAGGGGTAGAGAGAGAGGGAAACACAGAATCCGAAGCAGGCTCCAGGCTCTGAGCTGTCGTCAGCACAGAGCCCCAATGTGGGGCGGGGCTCAAACTCATGAACCATGAGATCATGACCTGAACTGAAGTTGGTTAAGGATGCTTAACCAACTGAGTCACCCAGGTGCTCCACGCCCCCCCATTCAGTCCTTTAACATGTAAAGTAAAAACTCAATGTGAGCTTCTTTGTATTAGAGAGGGCCAAATGGAATGTTTTGTTGTTTGCTAATACAAGTTTCTGTGGTTTCTTGGTTATCTCAAATTCCTTACATTTCTATATATATGTCTACCATGGTTCTTAAGGTATGCATCAGAATCATTTGCAGGTCTTGTTAAAACAAAACCTCAAATCTTGAGACAGTCTCACTGGCTTGCATTATTGAATTTTTTGTTTTATAACATGATATTGATTTTTTATAAGTAAAACATCTTAAAAGTGTTGGCACAACAATTTTTCAGGTGGAAGTGGGCTGACTGGAGCTAAACTTCAGGACTGTATGAGCCGAGCAGTTACCAGACACAAAGAAGTAAAAAAGCTAATGGATGAAGTAATTAAGAGTATGAAACCCAAATAAACCACCACCACATTTTCAAAACGGATTTGTAAAAACTGTATTTGTTACACTGTGCACAAACCTTTTATACTAAATAAATATCAAACTACATTCTTCTGAAAGATGTTTCTAGTATTTCTTAGGTCACTTCCACATGTATTATGTACAGTGAAACCATTTTGAAAAAGCAGTAACTTAGGCAAACCAACCCTAATGGTTCATTAAACCATCTCCCTGTTTTTACTTAAAAATGCTAGGGTTGTGCTTCTGTATAAAGTTTGTACATCTAGCAATGTAAAATACTGACGTTAAAAAAAAACAAAACCAAAAAATGAAGTAGAAACTCAGAATCCTTTTGATTCAATGCTCTTAATGGTTTTAAAAAAGAAAAAAAAGCAAGACTCAGAATTTTGGAGTGGTTGGCGTGCCTCTCTTCATTTTACTTTTTGACTGGCTGCCTGTATGCCGATGACGATGTAGCTGAGCTGTTTGTGCTGCTGCTGCTGCCATAGCCATTTGATGCTGCAAGAATCGCAACTGCTGCAGAAGGGAGGGAGAAAAAAGTCAAGTTACGTTAAATGTAGGCAGGTATGGAAAGGTGCTTTTCCTGAGAGATGAAAACAACAAAACTGAAAGGGAGAAAGCACCAAGATAACGAAAAGGGACTATACCACACTGAGACAATGCACAGTCAAACAGCACCAGTGGCACAGAAGCCTGCTGAGGGCTTTAAAAATGGTTCTTGGTAAACTTTAAAAATATTTCTGTTACTTTGCCCCGCCAGTCTATATTGTAGTAACTCAGCAACTTCAGTTACACTATTTTGTTGTAGGATAGTTTATAGCAATATAAAACCACCCTGCATATCAGAGAATCAACTATAATACGCTGACTTCCTACAATCCTGGAATAACATTTTCCTAAAACAGGTATGACATTTACTAACAGGAACACTGGTATACTTGCCTTTTTCTGCAGTACAGTATCAAAAAGTTAACCTTTGGCACTTAACAGCTGTCTGTTTCAAAATCTACTGGAAACTACAAAATGTAGGTTATTGTGCCACCAGCACTTCATGAGAGATTTTAAATTAGGAAGAATATGGCTTAAATGTACAAATTATGTTCCGTGCTCCAAGCTGACTAGCTAAAATGTCAGACTTTCAAGTAAAATTTGCTAAATTATTTATCTACTACCTTATAGTCTTAAAAGACAGTAAAATAAAACTAAAGGTATGTTAAGGTACTTTTGGAGCAGAGTATCTTTAAAAATGTAATCAGAGTGAAGTTGCTGGATTACTTGTATCTGTTGCTGCTGCTGTTGAAAGGCAGAGGAGAGCTGGAATCTCTGCTGAGGAAGGCTTTGCTCAGGTCTGTTCTCGGCAGAGCCAAGCTGAGACAACACTACAGAGAGGAGAAGGGGAAAGCAGGCCAGTCAAAAAGTTTGAAGGCTACCAGGGTTAGAAAAGGACAACACAGAAAATGAAATAATAGAAAAGTTATCAGTATGATTAATCTTAAGTATCAAATCACAGACATTTCAGAATAAATTTAGTATAGTCTCCTGTTAGTTGAGGGTACCACTGATTATAAAATCTCCTGGATATGAAAGGGAAGGGAGTGCCCACGTGACAAAGCACTGTATCCCTCTTAAATTTCAATGAAATTTGTATTAGTGCTATTTTGTTGAGAAGGCTTTCTTGCAAAATGTAAAATACAGTATGTACTTTAAAATATAGTCAGTGAAGTAGGAAAAGGGGTGGGAGAAGTCCAATCTACTAGTCTGATGAAACTGGTGGACCAGTGCTTTAAACAAAAGATGCTGCAATGAGTTTAGACTACACTACTAACAATGGTGATTAACTGAGACTGCATTCATTATTCCATTTCTTTCCAAGCTGAGTGGGGCCAGAGTAATCAGTTCAACCCTCTCAATGTACAGATGCAATTCCAGGCCAAAATGTAATCAAAAGTAATCATTGGCAGAGCTAACGCTACAAACATTCCCATGATTTTTCAGCCTAGATTCTTTCCAATAATGTATACGACAGCCATTTTAGGAAATTTATAACTTTGGTGCTAAAAGGTTTATGGTCACAAATTTCCATCTGGAAATTCACCAGCTGTAAATAAGACATTATGTAAGACCTTGCTTACTCTAAATTCAGACACTGGGAGTTTGTATATAGATAGGACAGTGAGCCCAGTGACATTTCGAAATGTTGATGGTATGTTCATTTACTCAATACTCAAACTCTATCATAGGTTACTTACACATGTGGCTTCATGATTTTAATTAAATGCAAAGTTATAATTACTGTCTTTAAGTGACAAGATATTTTCATTAGAGGTAAATCTTTGGTTCACCATTTATTGCCAGAAGTGGTGAACAGTTATTTAGGATAATCTCAACTTTTTTTTTTTTAACTGATGGTAAAAGTGGCTTATAAAGTTATTTCTGACCATTAAGTCTTAATTCACGCAATTGCAAGCTACCAAAGTGATTCAAAAGATTATGCAATCGAGAAAAATGCAGTCTCAATAATAACTCAGAAGAACTGAAGACTTAATAGCTTTGGTAGCTTCCTAGTAAGTTGGGTAACTGTATAAAATTCTGCTAACAAACTGTAATGTGAGTAAAACACAACTGCTGTTAATGTATGTTGGTAAAAATACTTTTAATCAACTGTCAAATTAAAAAAAACTCAGACGGCTATCAATTGACTTAATAGTTCATGCATTAAATAGAATATATTTTTTCCCCAGTCACTGCTTGTAACAGAAGGAAAATTAAAATACTGAGTGAGATCCCTAAGTGATCAGTTATTTTTAGTAAATTCAACATATGAAGGTATGAAGATACCAACCAGCTGCCTGTGACTGCATGAAACTTCCTACTCCAGCAAGGTTAATAACAGCAGCGTGCTGAGCGGATAAGGCCTGTTCTTGACTGGTAGAACCTTGTTCAGAACCCTGAATTAAAAAATGATACATGACTTGTACAGAAAGAAAAACAATTTGAATCAGTGAAAAATTTTTTTTCTTGTATGAGGAAAAATACCAACATTAAGACTACATCTTGTAAAAAGAATAACATAAAAAAATATTTCAAACATATTTAGAATTAGCAAGAATAAAGATGTGCTATTTCTTTTTAATTTTCAAATAAGCTCTATGCCCAATATGGGGCATGACATCATGACCCAAAGATCAAGAGTCACATGCTGTCTTACTACTGGCACTCCAGTATGTCGTCATATTTTGAAAGCAAAAAAAAAAAAAAAATTAAACAACCTAATTTCCCAGAATTGATTCTTTATTGGTTTGTTTGATGCTGTATTAATAATTCCTAAGCTTTCTATAAAGCTTCATCAAAACTATTTTTTAAAGCTTAAAACTCTTTGCAATGTAGTTCTAGAATTTCTTTCTTTCCTTTTTTTTTAAGTACCAGAATTTCTAATGATCACAATGAAAAAAGGAAATAAAGAGACAAAAAAAGAAAACTGTCTTTATTTGCAAATGGAATGACTATCTAAAAGGAAAATCATAAAGAATCTACAAAAAAGCTCCTAAAACTAATAAATGAGTTAGTTCAGTAAGATTTCAGAATATAAGATCAACATACAAAAATAAATTTTATATACTATTAGTGAACATGTGGAAACCTGAAATTTAAAGAAGTACCTATCATTTACAACTCAAAAAAAGAAAAACAAAAACCCACTTTTGTATAAATCTGCAAAACATATATAGGACTTATATGCTCAAAGGTAGCTGATTTTGGCTTAGGTAGAGACAGTTCCGTGTTCATGGACTAGAAAATTCACACAGTAAAGATGGTAAAGTCACTCTCAAACTGACGTATGGGTTTAAATTCAATTTCTTTAAAAATCCCATTTTTCCTCCCCTGCCACCCCGCCCCTTATCTATAGACAGGATGATTCTAAAATTTGTACGTAGGGGCGTCTGGGTGGCTCAGTCGGTTAAGCGTCTGACTTCGGCTCAGGTCATGATCTCGCGGTCCATGAGTTCGAGCCCTGCGCTCAGAGCCTGGAGCCTGTTTCAGATTCTGTGTCTCCCTCTCTCTCTGACCCTCCCCCGTTCATGCTCTGTCTCTCTCTGTCTCAAAAATAAATAAACGTTAAAAAAAATTTTTTTTTTTTAAATAAAATTTGTACGTAAAGGCAAAAGATCTGGAATAGCTAAGCAATTTTGAAAAACAAAATAGGAGGAAAACCTTTGCCTGATTTTAAGATTTCCCATATAGCTTACACAGATCAAGACAGTGTGGTACCAGCACAGGGACGGAAACATAGATAAGTGGAAAAGAATAGAGAACACAAAGAGCCATGCAAATACATCTTTACAAAGGTGCAAAAGTAATTAAACCTATGAAGATGGCGTTTTCAACAAACAGTGCTGTAGAAATTGGACAATGTTCCCTCTTTGCCCCCCACCAATGTGGACCTAAGTCTTATACCTGACACAAAAATTGACTGGAAACGGATCACAGATTTAAATGAAAAGTTATAAAGGTGTTAGAAGACAACACAGGAGAAAATCTTTGGGGTCTAGGGTGGGGTGAGGCATTCCTAGACATAATACATAAAGCATAGTCTATAAAAGAAATAAACTGATAACTCAGACATCACCAAAACTAAAAACTTTTGTTCTGAAAGACTTTGGTACCACCTAAAATAGTGTTTGAAATAACATTTTAGTAAACAACATTAATTCAAACATTTCAAAAACGTTGTAGGACATTTATCTTCAAGGGACTTCCCTAGATACTGCACAGAAGAGCACAGAACTGACAGAAGAGGACCCTCTTGAACTTGGAACTCTGCTCATGAAATGAATAGGAATAAGAAAAACAGATTACATTACTTCTGTAACAAATCTATCCTAAAACAAAGGAAAACTCCCCAAATATAACTCCCCAAAACCTCCACCCAACTAGCACAACTTCTCCTAAAAACACCCTACAGTGTTAAACAGAACTGTAAGACAAAAACCACAAGATCATCAAGAAAAACTCAAAAAACTTGAGAGAACTGAAAAATACATGTTTTTGCAACACAATGGAATTAAAATAGGAAGCAATTACAGAAAGTTATCTGGAAAATTCTCAAATATGTGGAAATCAAATTGCACGCATCTAAACAACCCATGGACTTAACAAAGAATTCATGAGGGACGTTAGAGAATACTCTCTGATGAATGAAAATGAAAGCACATACATCAAAATTTCTGGAAAGCAGCTCAAACACTACTGGGGAAAGAAATTTATAACACTGTTTATTTTAGAAAAGAAAGGCTGCAACTCAATAATCTAAGCTCCTACCTTAAGAAACTAGGAAAAAAAGGAGCAAATTAAAACTACAATGCAGGAAATTATTCCAGAAATAAAGACCTGAAGATACACATTAAAAGGGCCCATAGGAAAGGATGGAAAGATAAATTCTGACAGTTTCAGACTTTAAACATAAAAACAAATTTTCAGGGTTTCTAGGCAATATTCTGCAGTTAACTTACAACAAACAGCAAGGTAATTGTAACTAGTGCCAGACTTTCCAAAAACCTACAAAGCAAGTGAACAGTGGGCAGCATTTTCAACAAATTAAAACTATAGAACTCTCAGAAGAAAACTTAAAAGCTTCACAATACTTGATCTGGCAAAGATTTCAATATGACATACCAAAAGCACAAGCAGCAAAAGTAAAAATAGGTAAGTGGGGACTACATCAAAATTAAACACTTCTGGGCATCAAAAGACAATCAAAAGAGTGAAAAAGCGACCCATGGAGTAGAAGAAAGTATGTGCAGATTATATACTTGATAAAGGATTAATAAGAATTTCTGTAACTCACGAACAACAAAACCCCCAAAAAATCTGATTTAAAAAATGGGTGAAAGGAGCTGAGTAAACATTTCTCCAAAGAAGATATATAAATGATGAGAGCAATACATGAAAAGATGTTCAACAGCACTAATCATTAGGGAAACACAAACCACAAGGAGAGATTACCTCACATCTATTAGGATGGCTACTATTTTAAAAAAGCCCAGAAAATAACAAGTGTTGAAACCTGTTAGAATGTGGAGAAACAAACTTTGTGCACTGATGTGGAGAATATAAAATCGTATAGCCTTATGGAAAACAGTGTGCAGGTCCCTCAAAAATTAAAAATCCTACTCCTGGGGATTATCCACAAGAACTGAAAGCAGGGACTTGAAGAGCTATTTGTACACCCATGTTCACAGCAGTATTTATCACCGCCAAATGATGGAAGCAATTCATGTGTCCACTGACAGATGGAAGAAACAAAATGTGTGTGTGGGTGTGTACAGATATCTCGAGATCTATGGAATATCCACAATGGAATTCCACAATGGAATATTATTCAGCCTTAAAAAGTACAGAAATTCTGACACACTAAAACATGGATGAACCTGGAGGACATGACAGTAGTGAAATAAGCCAGTCACCGAAAGACAAATACTGTCTACAGCAGTCAAACACGGAGAAACAGAAAGTAGTTGTCAGGACTCGGGAAGGGAATTAGGGAATTATTGTCTAATGGACACAGAGGTTCAGTTTTGCAAGATGAAAATGCTCTGGAGACTGGTGCGTGACAATATAAGTATACTTAACACTACTTAAGATGTGCATTTAAAATGACTGAAAACAGCAAATTATGTATTACGTGTATTTTATCACAATTAAAAAACAAATGCAAATCAATTTTTCTATCCAGCCAAGTAATCCTTCATGAGTTAAAGAATAAAGAAAAATTGTTTTGAATGTGCCCTTCCTGAGAGTCTATTAGAGGATGAGCTTTTTACCCAACCAAGACTTGACTGGGGAATCTTTGTGCACTAAGAGAAAACTCTGGGGCGGTAGGACCCAAAAATCAGTATTTTTAGTTCCCAGATCATTCCAAAGTACAGCAAAGGTTCAGAAAAACATGTAGTTTCTCCTAATTTAACTTACTGCAGCTATTATTCAATCTCATTCTGTTTAACAACATATAAATATTTATTTGTGTGTCTCTTCCCTCTGCCCTAAGCTTCATAACAATAGGGACATCTCTATTCCAACAGAGACAAAAAATACTGTACACAGAAGATTGATGACTGGCAAAAGTGCATGGGCAATAGGAGCAGAAAGAGGATTTGAAATAGGCACCCAGTAACTCATCACTAGTACTGCTAATAAAGAAAAGCAGAATAAGAACTGTTTGTTTGAACAAACTAAAAGCACATCAAATATGCCTGAAATATACCAAAAAAAAAAAAAAAAAAAAAAAGTTGGCAGTTCTGTAAGACAAAGCCAATGGAGGGCTAGGAAGTACATACCTGCTCTCCTGGCTGCTGAGGACTGGAAGTGGTGGGCTGCTGAGGCTGCTGTGGCGTAAACTGAGAAAGCTGCTGTTGCTGCTGCTGCAGAGTGTTAAAAATGAGTGAACCACCTGGAAGCTATTAAAGAAGAACTAATTAGCTGATTTCATATTATTTAAATTTCTTTATTCCACACATACTTTTGGAACATTCACTGTGTATCAGGCATTTTTCTCTGGATTGAAGAAAACAGGTGAACAAAAACCAGACCAAACCAAACCAAACCAATATCCCTGCCTTTAAAGAAAATCTAAAAACAATTTCTAAGTGCTACGGCTTTGGGCTCTCAAATATGTAAGTAATCTCAAACATGTATTTATCTGCTTCAGGTTAATAGTTAGCTATCCAAATATACATTGAACTCTTCTTACACATCAATATAAAACAGCATCAAATGACTACAAAGTATAAAGGAAACTAGTGATGATCGAGACACACATTAAGAAAACTTCTTTAATTTGTTCTAGCTTTATGAAAACCCAGCATGCATGGATTCTTATGTAACACAGTAAGGAATTTCAAAGCTGCAAAGGAAGTGCATTAGATACCCATATTTTTAGTTTGGAGGTACTACTCGCTGCTGTCATTACATTATCTAAAATACTCCAAAAAACAAACCAAACCAAACACCCCAATGCACTTGTTAAAGCACCCAGAAAACTCCATGTTAAAAATTAAAACTATGGTTTCCAAATGCATCAGGAAACAAATGGTTTTTCCATTTATTCTATAGGGGTTTAAGTTATAGTAGTCCCCGTTTATGCATGGTTTTGCTTTCCCCGGTTTTAGTTACTACAGTCAACTGTAGTCCACAAGCCGATGAGCCTCCTGATATGGTCAGGTCAAAAGTGGCCTAATGCTATGTCACAATGCCTACGTCATTCGCCTCCCTTCATCTCATCACATAGGCATTTTATCATCTCACATCACAAGAAGGGTGAGTACAGTACAATAAAATATTTTGAGAGAGGAACCATATTTACATAACTAATAGTACGCTGTACTATTGTAACTGTTCTATTAGTTACTGTTAATCTCTTACTGTGTCTAATTCATAAATTAAACTTCATTGTAGGAACTGTTAAAATAAAGGGAAGCCTAACTAGAGTTAGGAGGCTCAATGTCATTTATAGGAAGATTGTCAATTATAAGACCCCAACAAAAGAATCCTCAACAGGAAAGAATTATCAGTGACAGTTACTGGGATGCATACTACATCTCCTACAAGAAATCAACCACCCTGAAACTCATCCAATGAGAAGCTGTCATTACCCTGAACTTTTCTCATTTGGACTTCATTCAAAACAACCCTTTCCAACTTCCTCCTCCATCATAAAATAACATTCCTCTCCTTCATCTGTTGAACTTGCCTATGGTTTTGTCATAGCTTGCTTGGCCCAAATAGCAATTTTCTGTTATTCCCAAATAAACCCATTTTGTTGGTAAAATACCTGACAGTTTTATCTTTAAGGTTAACAGTACGATGTATTAGAAAAAACAATATATACAGGGTTTTGGTACTATCCATGTTTTAGGGATCTACTGGGGGTCTTGAAACATTATCTCCTGTGGATAATGGGGGACACTACTGTGTAAGCACACTGAAGTCCTTATGAGAAAGTCTGAGCAAATAAATATCCAACTATAGAACTGTTAGATCTGCATAGTCAAAAAAAAAAAAAAGTGTAAGTCAAAATCTCTAAACCCAGTAGAGCTCATCGTTAGACAAATTTGGAAATTTGAACATAGCCTAAGCCAACTGTTCCTTCCTATGTCAGGTAATAAATGTAGCAAAACATAATTAACGTATAAAGTGGCCTTGTTCCTTATTATTAGTGCTATTAAGGAATATGCAGGCAGGAAAGCTGGCTAAATAAACCAATGTGATTACATTCTGTAAATACACTGTCTGCATCTTGTGTAAGAAATATTTTTTTAAGTTTTGGCTTAAAATACATTTCCTGATTTGTTTCTTATTCCTGAATACCAGGTTGGGTTGATTTGTCTGGTTCTCTTATTTCCCAATAATCCAAAACTCTGCCATTTTGTGTCCAGACATTTAGAATCTAAATCTAAAATTCTCTGTAGATAATCCTATTGATTTTCCAACCTGGTAGCTTTATATTGGACTTCATCCTTCAAGTACTTAGCGTAACACCCAGAATATTCTAAGTTCACAACGTGTACTAAATTCTCCACTTTCAATATCTATATGTTGACACTGACAACATGTAAGTAATGCCTCATCATTAGACACAAACTAATCTGACACATATTTATTGAATGACTATTAAGTGCCTGGCACTGTGCTAAACAATCATATTCTACTTAGGAAAGAACAAATAGCTATTTTAAAATCTCTCTTCAAACAGTCATACATACAATGTACACATAAAATGTCTGTTGAGAGAGGAATTATTTTCTAAGTATATTGATTACTGCTATTGTAGGCAAGTGTAGTCCTTGGTAGTTGACTAGGCAGGGTGCTGGAACCAGTGAGCAGGGTATACAGGATACAGATTCTTTCTCCTTACACACTTTCCATGTGATCATACAAAAAGAGCAACAATTAACCACACCCTTAGAAGATTTCAAACGGACTTCAAAATTTCAAATGCTCATATGATCAGACATACATCATTAAAAAAGATATAAAGTATACAAGCTTCAATCAAAAAGTGTTTCACATTTACCTGGAGTAGATTTAAGGGCCTGAGATTTGAAGTATTTTTTAAACCAAATGGAACACCTGTTAAATGAAACTCATGGTTAGAACAGGGAATTAAAATTTTATTACACTTCAAAATATTTTATATGTTAGTGTATAGGAATATAACATTTTAAGTACTTTCTGCATAGATGTGGTTATTTTTTCTATAGTTTCAAAATATGTTAGAAAACAACAAAAAAATTCATCACTATGGAGCACCACATGTACATTTTATAGGCATAACTCTGAGATATTGGGGGTTCAATTTCAGACCACTGCAGTAGTCTGGAAGCAAACCTGCAATAGCAAATACTGCATTAGATCAAGTTAAATGAATTTTCTGATTTCCCAGTGAATATAAGTTATGTTGATATTATAGTCTATTAAGTGGGCAACAGCATTGTGTCTAAAAACACAAGGTGCAAACCTTAAAATATTTTGCGAAAAATATATCAGCCGAGCTTTCAATGAGTCATATTGATGGCAGATGACTGTAACAAATGCAATTAATAATGAAAAGACTTGAAATATTTCAAGAATTACCAAAATGTGACCAAGAGGTATGAAATGAACAAATGCTGTTGGAAAAATGGCATCAACACCTTTGCTTAATGCAGGGTTGCCACAAACCTTCAATTTGTAAAAGAAAATGCAGTATCTGCAAAATGCAATAAAGCGAGGCATTTCTGTAGTCTATCGTTTCACAAATGATAACTTCCTTATTACTGTTTTGACTTTTGACTGGAGAAAGTAGTAACTATTGCGTAATAAAACTATCACTGTTATAGAAAAACATTTCAGGTATTGACATATATTTAAATTCTTTCATGCTAAGTATCGTATATACAGTAATAATCCTATCTTTGAGAACCCAAATGCTATTTTTTTTCAAGTATAAATGGTAATATTAATAAGGTTAAAGAACACTGAATTTTGTGTATAAGGCTCAAAACTGAAAGTCAGGAAACAATGTTCTGCTATTCTGAATTTATTCTCAAAAATCTGTGAGGCAACACAGAGCAGATTATAAAGCAGGGATTGGCAAACTTTTTCAGTAGGCTTTGTGGGCCACATATGCTCTCAAAGTTATGTGTACATTCTGCTAACAAAATATACCAAATTGAACACTCATTAAAATGTATCTAGTCCTCTAAAGCAGACAATTGCATTAAAAAAAGACATGAGGCAGGACATTCACAGGCAATAGTATCAAAGCCTTGTATAAGAAAATGAAGGTGCATAATCACTCTAAAATATTACAGTATTGATATACTATAGATTCTCATGAAAAGATAGGACATAACTTCTTTTAAAAATGGATCACCTCTGTATAATGCTTATAGCTTACCAAAGGCACTTTCAGATCACTTCATTAATTTCTCTTAAGTACCATCTGAAGTTAGATATTTTTACTCCCATTTTAGAGCAATGAAACTGAGGGAGACAAGTGACTTCAGGCCCCATGGTTAACATCTGGAGCCAAGTGTAACTAATTGGTAGAAGTATATGTAAATATAAACGTCCTAATTTCAACATTTGATTCCATTTCCAGGGCTTCTGCCACTAAAGAAACATTTATGAACATTAAAATGAAATCACCAGCTAGAATTAGGAAATCAGAGCAGTATGTGTCACCTTGTTTATATTCTTTGGGTTTGACTTCTCAACTCAGAATAAAATTTTCTTAAGTTTGTTTTTCCTGCTAAATTTTTTGTCAGTAGTAAGAAACTGGATTGTTCCAAGATACTACAACATGTTCTTTTAAACAGCACTAAAAATTAGTACTTGGGACACCTGGGTGGCTCAGGTGAGCGTCCTACTTTGGCTCAGGTCATGATCTCATGGTTCATGAGTTTGAGCCCCGCCTCGGGCTCACTGCTGTCAGCGCAGAGCCACCTTTGGATACTGCCCACCCCTTCTCCCCTCACCCCTCCCCAACTTGCACCCCTGCACGTTCTCTCCCTCTCAAAATTAAATAATTTCAAAATTAAAAAAAAATACTGTAAGTCGTTACAACTGTTTCCCAGGACATTTAATAGCAATAACTACTGCTGAAATAAAACTATTACTAAGTATGATGAGGACAAAAAATATTTTTGAATGCTTATGTGTTTCAGGCAGTTTAAGTCCATCATCTGTATCGACTCATTTAATCTTCACAAGTCTGAGGCAAGGCATTAATAATTATTCCCCATTTTATTAAGAAGGAAAGTGAGGTGACTTTCCCATGATTACACTGTTAGTAAATTGCACAACTGCAATTCAAACTCAGGCAGTCTGGCTCCAGAAGCTGGGCTTTTTATTGCCATTCCCTGTTGCCTTTCTCACGCAACCTAGTTTGCAAAATGTATTTCTTTTACCTGGAATAGGACTACACTGACAATAAGGCAACCGGTTAATTTATTATGTTTGGAAGGCAGATCGAGTTTGTAGAAACTTACCATGTTTTTCACAGAATTGTTAAATGGTTTTTAATTCAAATATCAGAACTTCAAGGGCTTTTAAAATGAAATATCTGCGACATAATGCTTCAAGAAATAAGCACATTAAGTGTATACAATATGCTTATAATGACATTTTTATATTAGCATATACTTTAATTTTTTTAGAGGTTATTATTTCCAATATTCTGACCTGCTTGAGAGGCTGCCTGCATTGCACCGGGCAATGCATTTGGTAGCAGACCTCCTGAGGGTAGAAGGCCACTCAGGTTTATTCCTGCAGGAGTTATGGCACCAGTGTTACAGCCCAGCATAGGGTTTGAACCACTCATCAAAGCCTGGGCTCCACTGTGGGAGAATAAGACAAAGCATTAAACTTGCACTACAAAAGAAAAACTCAACTACACAGTAATTCTTTGGATTAAAAAACAAACTACTAAACAAACACAAGTAGCTACTTCTGGTCTTAAACATCAGCTTTGGGGCTCAGTTTCATTTTTATGGTAGACAGTGACAGTAAGATTATCTAAAAACTAAGCACCGTATATTTACCAAGGTTTAAGATATAATTTGGAAGAGTAAAACATTAATTAAGGGATTAAAAGGTGGTAACACTGAGAATAAACAGGATAATCTATGCTGCGGTCAATACGAAGTAGTATCGTGTTAGTGCACTAATACATGCATTACCTAAAATAAAAACATTCTTGTTGAGATAGCTTCTACTCAAATCTAAACTGTTTTTCAGTTACAGATATATGCAATTTGCTATTAATTTCACAAGAATTTATTTAGATCAGTGACAGTATCTTTAAAAAAAAAATTCAGAGCATCAGTGCAAACTTACCAAACAGAGCCCACTACATTGATGAAGTTAAGTCCAGCAGAGTTTGCCATGACCTGGGTGGCCGTGGTTCCTGTAGTTATGGATGTTACCATGGTGGAAAGAGGAATGGTCGTTACAGGCATTGCCTGGCTCAGAGACCTTTGCTGCTGAGCAAACTGAGTTAACAAAGTGGGCTGAGGGGTGAAGCCTGAATCTTGGGGAGTAGGGGTGGCTGAAGGGGTAATAGGAGTTGAGCTCTGAGCATCAGGAGGGTGTGGGGTCGATGAAGGGGTTGGTGTAGGAGTAGATGGCTTAGGAGTTCCAGATCCTGCTCATTGAGAAAAATAAAAATTGCTAGTTTGTTATAAATGGCCAGTCCTTTTTTAAAATAAGGTTAATGGAATCTTACTTAGCACTGACAATTTGTTCCAGTTTTTTTTTAAGCAGTTAACTGCAAGTGTTAATTTCTACACATGATACATGAGTGTTGCTACACTCAATTACAATTAAGGATGCAGTATATCACCTAGCAATTCCATCAAAGATGCTATTACAGTAACAGTAAAAATATACATTTGTATTCTACCACAATACCCATTTGAAAGTTAATTTCCTACATGCTACCTTTGGCCTAAAAAGTTTAAGAGGAATTCAAATTATTTTTTGTTATTTACGATTTCACTAATTTAGAACTTCATTTTAAAAATATTGCTTATTTTCTGTAACAGTCTGAGATAAACTCTGAACATATTTAATAAATTACATATGGTTAACAATCATATTTGGCACCTAAATATACATGTTTAATTCCTAACACATCAAGTTTATCCTGACAAACAAATTTACAAAACACAGTTATAAAAGCAAATATTTGATAGATAATACTGCATCTTTAACAGTAACTGTGTACTTCTGTTTAAATGTAAGAATGTATAGAAAATCTGTTGTGAATGAAGTATGCACAGTTTATCAACTTTTTAAAAAAAAACAAAAACAAAAAACAAAAACCAAAAAAATAAAACCAAAAGCTCTTGAGGTGTTTTCTTTTTTAGCTTTCATGTCCTGCAGAAAGAAAGGAAAGAAATGTGAATGTCCAGAAGCTGTCACTCAACCCTTACTTAAAGTAACAACTGTGTGCAGTAGATTAACATAATCCATACCCACAACATAAGAAGTGTGAATAAGACTTCCAGGAAATTTATAAATTTTTCTTTGTGCAAAACAAGAAGGCAGAAAAATTACACCTTTTGAGCTATCAAGATGAAGATGTTTATATCTAAGGCAAAGACTACCCTATCACTGTGCAGTGTATTAAAACTTTCAGCACACTTTAGTTATCTACAAAAAAATCTAAAAAACTGGAATGCTTTTTTGCAAATTGGTACCTAAATATCTCAGAAATCTCTAATATGAAGAAATTCTCCCAACTGAATGCTAGAATTCTTGCATAATTCTTGATGTTAAAAAAAAAAGTATTCAGTAGTAAAAATTACATTTTAATATTTTCAGAATAATGCTTTATGATCATTACCACATTTTAGTAACTGATTACAATTTTTAAGAGTGTAGGAGTGTTTTTGAAAAATCGGTTTTCAGTTTATTTTATCACCACCTTGGAACTAGTTGGTTTTTTACATATACAAAGATAGGACTGCAGCAACAACTCTTATGACATTTTTTTCCATATCAGCTACATAGTTTACATAAAATGTAACATGATCCTAGGGTACACTGGAATAAAAAATATTTTGGAATCTTATTGCCACATTTAACAGATTTTTTTTAAGGAGATGTGTAGGTTGCAACTCTGTAAGGTATACACACAGTGCATACATAGATACAGAAAAACAAATACAATTACAATAAACACATAATACATACAATCAACAAGAGATCTGCCTGAAGCTTCTAAAAACTTATACATTTTGGGTACATAGTACATTCAGATTTCAGTATTTTACTGGTCAAAAAAAAATAACTTTTAAGAAACGCTAATGCAAAAAGCTAATGAAGTATTTAAGTTATAACTCACTTTGTGATGAACTGGCAGGTGACAAGGCAGCTGGAGAAAGCATGCTGACTTGATTGAGATCCACAGATGACTTCCGAGAAAGACTTGGTGGCTTGGAAGCAGGAGGAGGAGTTGGAGATTTAAGAAAGCTGCTGGCCTGTTGCGGTGTAAAATAGTTACCTAGAAGAATACAAAAATTATTTTCCACACTTATAATTCAAAATTCTGTGCGTTATGTCAAAATATGAGTAAAGTTTAAAAAATAGATAATGACTGTATGACGTTTCTTACTCAAGATGAGAGAAAAGTAAAGAATGTGATACCTGAAGAACTATTTCCTGAGCTTGAGGGGAGTTTGATGGGTGGAGGTCGGTGTTTTACTCCCTTCCCCAAAACTGAAGACTGAACTGACACAGTCTCGGGCTGCTGAGAAACAGGGACATTAAATATACTTGTTAAAATTAAGTTCAAATCAGAAATTCATAAACTAATCCCACCACAGCTTCTAGATGAGAACACACAATTTAAAACTCTGCAAAGTACGCTTAGTGTTATAGGTTGGGTATTATAAGCATTACAAAAAAATATAATTTTGCATAAGGCTATCCATGAGATAAATTACAGTATACATACAAGATGAAGGAAAGATTTCTAAGTAGGTGGAGACAAAGACTTTAAGGGAGAA
Source organism: Lynx canadensis (assembly GCF_007474595.2). Taxonomy (NCBI): domain Eukaryota; kingdom Metazoa; phylum Chordata; class Mammalia; order Carnivora; family Felidae; genus Lynx; species Lynx canadensis. Next base: position 15,580,099 of record NC_044303.2, read on the forward strand.
GGGCAGAAAGGTATACTGAAGGCAAAGCTTCCATTCTTAAATCTTTTTCAGGAAAATAATAATTGTTGAGGCCGGGTGATTAGTATACACAGGTGTTCATTATACTTTTCTCTCTACTTTTGTGTATATTTGAAAATTTCCATTATATAAAGTTACATAGTAAATAACACCCCCATCCCTCAAAAAATAGTCCTTAACATTTCTTATATTCCTTGATTAACGATTAGGCACAAAAAAGTAGCAGTGCAAAAAATTAGGTGCATAAAAGTAACCAAACACACTTCTGTTTCTTTCCCTGGAGAAAGCTGACTTAAGCTGGCTGAGCCACTGGAACTGTGTGACATTCTGACTGGACATTTGGCTTCATTCTGGACCAACTCCTGGTACTGATTGACTACCCTGGAATATCAGGAGTAAACAAGTAAGGATTAGTTAACTGTTTTAAACATAAATTTACAGGCAATAAATAATAACTACTAATAAAAGAATTTCCATCAAAATTAACACAAAAACCTCAAATTAGACAATTTAACTGTGTGCCAGAAGTATATTCTTTTAATCTTTTCAATGACAAGCTAATGCTCAAAACATTTTGTTAATTAACAATTGAAACATAAACATACATATCTTCCTTTTAATACAGATATTGCACAGATTACTTAACCAATAAGCAGACAAAGAAATTACCCATTACCTTTTACCCACATTCTGATTAAAGTACTATTTTAGGAATTGTCTTCCTTAGCTACCACAGATATGTATTTACTTATTTAAAATAAACTATATTTTAAACATTATTCTTTTAAACATTAATTAAACAAAATCCTTTTTTTCCTAATTCTATAAAAAAAATCCTAGTAATAGCTAAGGTATAACAAAAAAGTTGTGACTCCTAGCGGAGTACTCCCTTATCCTATAAAAATGAAGTTTTTCATATCCATCCAGATTAAAGATAAAGACACAAATCAAATATTTTTACCTCTCAGCATCAGTCTTTGATCCAATAATAAACCTGAAATGTTTAAGAAAGAGAAAAGTATTAGGTTAAGAGTAGTGTTAAAGAGCCCTGGGATTACTTTTGAAGGCTTCCATATTTTAGTGATTGTAGTTTTATAAAAGGAGTCAAATCTACTGAGATATTCCAAAAAAAAAAATTTTTTTTAAATACATTTAAACTTATGAAGCAATGACCAAGTTTTGCATGCATTATAAAATAATCCTGTGAATAATTTGGTTGATTTAATTTAAGGGAGATGTAGTTTTGCACAAAACTTATGTGTCAAAACAAAATCTGGGTTGAAAGTTACCAAATACTATATACATCCTTGCAAGTGTCTGCCCTACAGTACAATTCACTGGACTGCTGTGTGCAAGGCCTTTGGCCTTCCTCTCACTTTAACCTTTGATTTTCGTCATTATTAATGTCTACAGAGCAGATCTTAGAAGAGATTTTAGACAAGGAAGGTAGTTTATTGCCAATTCAATAAAATGTCTTTACCAAATCCTTTTAAAAAATTTGACATTTATATGATTTCTTAACAGATTAAAGTAGTGAGTTTGTTTATTTTTTAATTACCAATTTGAATGGTCATCTGTGGAGGAGCTGAAATATAAAATGTAAAAAAAAGAAAAAACTTGGTTAATGCAGCTCAAACTTTAATTTCATAGTTATTAACTCAAGTAATTTATGAATATGGAGGAATGACTGGAAGTAATAAATCATGCAGCATTTTTGCAGCAACTCCCTGACATAAAGGCAAAAAATTCAATTCTTGTTAGATTTAATCAGTTGGGTTTTGAACTGATTTTTTTTTTAATTGAAAAAAAGAGTATCTATTATTTTCTTGTGTTTGAGAAAAGTTAATAATTTAAAATGACCAATGTGTCTTTAAGGGGAAGATTTTTTAAAATACAGGTAATCAAAACATGTGACCTTTCTACATAGTATTCAACAAAAGAAACTGCTAATGTGAAAAATTACCTAACGATTCCATAACAAACTATTTCTTACCATTGACTTTTATTTAGATACTGGTGAGGTTGTTCTTTATAATTCATCTTTCTGTTATAGTTTCAATTAGTATCTTGTGTTAAAAGCAAAGACTTTATAAACAATTTAACATAGGCCTGGCCCCTGCTTTTTTTTCTGTTGAGCTCCTCTTCTTTGTAGTTTCTTCTATTCGAAACAGCATCAACTTCATTCAAAAACTAATAAACTAACAATAAAAACAAAACTAACTACTATTAGCTTGTACTAAATATATGTAGTCCATAAGTTTTGGAAAATCAAATATATATATGTACATGTATGTATAGACACATAAACACTAGATATATACATCAAATTAATATATAGAGATTTCTAGAGACAATAACTACATTAAGCGCAGAGTCTTTGTCCTTACATGCAGTACCACAATACCAAGTATCTTTAATAGCTTCATCATTTATAGTGAACTTGCTTCCTACTTAAACAAACTACTTCTTGGAAAAACTTCATGCTCCCAGGAAGAAGTCATAATGAGTAAGAGGGGTATCAATGGCATACCGTTCAAAGCAAGTATGAAAATATTTATACCACAGATTTTTAAAAATATATCATTATTATTTTAAATAACTCTTGGACAACATGGTAACTGTAATTTAGGTTTACTTATGTCCACTCACAAATCTAACTGGAGTACTTAACTAACAAATGAATCCTCAAAGGGAAACTTTTATTCATTAATGGTTCATCAGTAGTTGCTGAATAAATTCTGATGCCTAATTTTGTCAATTACATGTATTTAACAGAACTCACTGGGATGGAGACATCTGGCTGTCATTTTCTTCATCTTCTTTACATGGCTGTATTTTGCCATAGTAAAGTGGATCACCAAGTGACTGCAAAATGGTCAGCTTTGTCTTCTGATACTGATTACCAGCTTCACATTCAAATACATAATCATCTTTTACATCCTGAAAGACAGAACACCCCAGATAAGCACCTTCTTCAGTAAATACATAATCAAAATTAACAAAATAAACGACATATTAACTTGTATTGGGCAATAAGAAGACACAGCATTTTGGTTATAGACCTGTTTAACACTTCTGAGAGAATAAAGACTAGGACTCTTTTTTACATAGCACTTTAAGAATGAAGAGTTCCAAATAGTTAACCAAGCCCAAGTGAAATATGGCAGAATTTCATATGGACATATGAATGCAAATACTAAATACTAAAAAGATAAAACTTCATTATGCAACCAAAAGAGAAGTAAAAATGCAGTATTACATTAAAATTGCCCTTTATAATGGAAACCATACTTTATGAAAAACAAAACACCTGTTTTTTCCTTTAATTCACTAAACCCCCAATACGTCCTTTAAATTAAAAAAAAAAAATCCTGGGCACTTCATGTTTAATAAATTCAGATCCCAGATTAGAAACTGCTTTATTAGAAAGGAGACTGCTGTAGTGATTACTTACATGGGCTGGCCAGACTGTTGGTTGTGAGTCATCAGATTTGATGGACTTTTCCACTTTAGCGTATTTCTCCACCTAAACAATCAAATCGATAGACAGCAGATGTAATGGAATCAGTATTGTGACGAAAAGAGAAAAACCTAAGTAACTCAACAATATAATTTCAAGCACAAAAATTCCTGACTCGCTAATATCACCAACTATTTATGCTTGGTTCAAAACTCTCCTGATTCGTTAGGCTTGACCAACTGGTTTTAAAAACAAAACAAAATCAGAATCTCTTTTGTCATTAAATAGGTGTAACAAACACAGCTGCTTTTTTGGACAGTGCCTCTTCTTTTTATTCCATAAATTGGTATCACAGTCATCCTTTAGCAAAGTTGGAACGTCAGAGAGATCAGGACCAGGATCTTTTCCTTTGCTGGACTTGAAGGAAACAGAAGTTGTCATGTAACAGTGGGGACAACACTGGAGGAAGACTAGGGAAGTTATGTATTAAAGTTGGTAAGATTTTTGTGAACCTTTTCCATTTTCTAGTAAGATAATGACCGTATATTCTGTATTATCTCCTACCAGTCTGTGTGAATCAAATATACTCATTTTACTGGCAACCATGATCTTAAGAGTAAATCAGACTCCCCTGGGAACTTGGTAAAATTTCAGATTTCCATGTCCTTCCCCTGAAGACCTGACTCCACTGGAAAGTCTGAAGTGGAGCCTGAAATCTATATTTCACTGGTATTCTAGATGAGTCTTCTGATGGATTCCGACTGAAAAACTTTGTATTAGGGTTTTGTTACTCAAAATAGGCTGTGGACCCCAGTTATCATGCAACTTGGGAGCCTGGCAAAACTGCAGCATCTCAGGCGCTAGCCCATACCTGCTGAATTAAAATCTGCATTTTAACAAGCAAGCCAGGTAACTAGGATGTATATTAAAGTTTGAGAAGCACTGCTTTAGATATCCAATCTACCCTTCAAAGCTAAATTCCACCTTTTGGGATTTACACTAACATCTCTTCTCAAGCAGCATTCCGTCAGAAAACACAGAAGTTATCAAAAAATAATGTGGCTTATTCCCTTGAGTTGTATATAGTGCAATTCTGATGGTTTTGGCTTTGTGTTTTCCACAAATTTTTCTTCCAATCTAAAAAATATAACAATAGTACATGTGCCAGCCTATGAAGGATACAGAAGAAAAATAAACACCTATTAAAATAACTAACCAATTGTGGAACCAGAAAAGACCCTGAATAGCCAAAGCAACCTTGAAAAAGCAAACCAAAGCAGGAGGCATCACAATCCTGGGCTTCAAACTGTATTACGAAGCTGTAATCATCAAGAGAGTATGGTACTGACCCAAGAACAGACATTCAGATCAATGGAACAGAATAGAGAACCCAGATATGGACCCACAAACACATGGCCAACTAATCTTTGACAAAGCAGGAAAGAATATCCAATGGAATAAAGACAGTCTCTTCAGCAAGTGGTGCTGGGAAAACTGGACAGCAACATGCAAAAAAATGAAACTAGACCACTTTCTTACACCGTACACAAAAATAAACTCAAAATGGATAAGAAACCTAATTGTGAAAGAGGAAGCCATCAAAACCCTAGAGGAGCAAGCAGGCAAAAACCTCTTTCATCGTGGCCACAGCAACTTTTACTCAACACGTCTCCAGAGGAAGGGAAACAAAAACAAAAGTGAACTACTGGGACCTCATCAAAATAAAAAGCTTCTGCACAGTGAAGGAAACAATCAGCAAAATTACAAGGCAACCGATGGAATGAGAGAAGATATTTGCAAACGACATATCAGATAAAGGGTTAGTACCCAAAATCTATAAAGAACTTATGAAACTCAACCCCCAAAAAACAAATAATCCAGTGAAGAAATGGGCAAAAGACATGAACAGACACTTCTCCAAAGAAGACATCCAGATGGCCAACTGACACATGAAAAAATGCTCAACATCACTCACCATCAGGGAAATATAAATCAAAACCACAATGAGATACCACCTCACACCTGTCAGAATGGCTAACATTAACAACTCAGACAACAACAGACGTTGGCGAGGATGTGAAGAGAATCTCTTTTGCATTGTTGGTGGGAATACTAGCTGGTGCAGCCACTCTGGAAAACAGTATAGAGGTTCCTCAAAAAATTAAAAATAGAACTACCCTACAATCCAGCAATTGCACTAATAGGTATTTATCCAAGGGATACAGGTATGCTGTTTTGAAGGGACACATGCACCCCAATGTGTATAACAGCACTATCAACAGTAGTCAAACTATGGAAAGAGCCCAAATGTCCATCGATGGATGACTGAATAAAGAAAATGTGGTATATATACACAATGGAGTATTACTCAGCAAACAAAAAAAAATGAAATCTTGCCATTTGCAACTATGTGGACGGAACTGAGGGTATTATGCTAAGCGATATTAGAGAAAGACAAATATCATATGACTTCACTCATATGAGGACTTTAAAGACAGAACAGATGAACACAAGGGAAAGGAAGCAAAATATAAAAACAGGGAGAGGAATGACACATAAGACATTCTTAAATATAGAGAACAAACACAGGATTACTGGAGGGATTGTGGGAGGGGGGATGGGCTAAATGGGTAAGGGGCATTAAGGAATCTACCCCTGAAATCACTGTTACACTATATGCTAACTTGGATGTAAGTTTAAAAAATAAAATTCAATTAAAAAAATAAAAATAAAAAATAAAAAAATAAAATAACTAACCAATTGTAAAATTGAGTGAATAACAAAAAGTAACACAGGAGAAATAGGAAAGTGAAAAATATGAGACCAGTCATCAAAAGATCTTTTTCATGTTTTTTACCATTAATAGTTCATGGTTATTATGGATCAGTAGAGAACACCATCCAAAGTTCCTAATTTGACCACTTCTCCAATATTAATTTTTAAATTTAACCAATTTGAGAAAAGGAGCATTATCAGGAAATTATAATGAAGTATTATGAAAAAAGACATATTAAATGCATATTATTGCACTTTTCCCATGGTTCAAAATTCTTTGGTTTTTAAACACAGGCCTTCTACAGCAATACACAGAACGTATTAAGGGGCTACATTCTTACACGTTAATGTGAAATATTCTAAAATATTCTAAAAACGAGCAATTGGTTAAAAAAAATCATTATTTTGTTTTTAAAACAAGTAAGAGTCTTTGTTTTTCCAAAGTATCAGTTGCTATTAAACTTAAGAATCTTGTATGAAAATAAATGCAATTCATGAACTGACTTACATCCACTTCGGAAGGTATGGCCAAATTACAGGGACTCCGTTTCCACATATCTACACACTGAAAAATTAAAAAGAGTATTAAAATGCTGAAAAATTCAAAATGAGCAAGGTTTTTGAAATAATAAGCTTCATTTAAAAAACACACTTACATTTCCTGCTTTAGAAATCTTGAGGTCATAATGTTGACCTGCTTTTCTTTCCTTCCTTTTTTGTAAGAAATCAAGTAATTTTAGCTGAGGCGGAGGTGGACAATGAGAGAGATCCTGCTGCCGATTCAGAGACGACCTGGAATACCTCTTGAAACACCTGAAAAATAGAGTTGAAAATAAAAGAAACTCAGAATAAATCTGGGTTTAAATCAGTAAGCATTAAAATATAATTAAATCACCACTATCACTTATCAAACAGAGTCCCAGGCACTGGCAAAATAAAAATGAACAAGACAAAATTCCTGCTACCATGGAGCTGATAGTCCAGAGGAAAAAGACATTCACAATTAAACAGATAATTTCAGAGAGCATTGGTCAGGAGGGGGGAAAAAAAAAGAAAAAAAAGAAGACGGGATACTGCAGTGAGTCAGTGATAGAGAGCACAGCAGCAGGTAAGAGAAAGGAAGGACTAGACTCTTTGAAGAAATGATGTGTGAGCTGAGACATAAATGGCAAGAAAGAACCAGATACGGTAAGATCAGGGAATGAGTATTTGAAAGAGAGAAAAATTAAAAAAAAAAATATTAAAAACTTACTTTGTTTTAAAAACAGAAATAGGTATGATTAGAGCATGAGGGTACACATAATAGATGAGGTCAGAGAGTGAAGCAGGGGTCTTGCAGATCAATGGTAATGTGTTTAGATTTGATGTGAAGTACAATGGGACGCTTTTATGGAAATTTAAGCAAGTGGTGGCATAATCTGCTTTGAAGTTTTTAAAAGATTATTCCAATTTGCTTATGTGGCAAACGGACCAAAAGGGAGCAAAGGTGGTAACAGGAAGATCAAATAGAAATTTACTACAGAAGTCAAGATAATGCCGACTTTAAAATTTGGTAGTGGGGCATGGAGATGTGAAGATACAAGGAGACTTTAGAGAACTGCTGACAGATCTTATATAGACTTATTTTACTATTTCTGAAACTGTACCTTTTCCTTAGCATATATTGTTTACGTAGTAAACTAAGGAGTTTAGAAAATGGGTATGTTTTTGAACTCTTAAGATGACCCAAAATGGGCAACTCAAACAATTGTTAAGAGTACCTAATGATGGACCAATTATAACTGTGATCCAAGTTAATATGCATTCTTTTTTTAAGTAGAAAAGATAGCTAAAGCATGTAAAGAACAAATTACCACGTTATAAAAAGGTATTTAATCACAAACTGGTATTTTATCAGATATCAAAAATAAATTATGAATTGTTTCTTTAAAAGCAATATTAACAAAACAAACAGGTTACTGGTAATTAGTAATAAAGAAATTATTCTGTTTATACTTGTGTCTTCTCAGCCTGTTTTTGGTAAAGACTCTAAACTTACAGGAAGCATGTCCTTTCACAAAATGCAGAGAATGCATCACTCCCATATAAAGCAGACAGTAGTTAAAAACAGTAATGCACAAAAAATGTAACTTAAGGCCATAAAAATCCTATTTAAAAAAAAGTCACAGTACTTATATATATACTTTAGAGAGAAAAGATACCATAAACAGCAAATTTTATTTTTTTTAATTAATGTATTTATTTTAATGTTTGTTTATTTTTGAAGGAGAGAGAGAGAGAGAGAGAGAGACAGGGTGTGAATGGGGGAGGAGCAGAGACAGAGACACACACAGAATCCGAAGCAGGCTAAGGTGTGAGCTATCAGCACAGAGCCCAACACAGGGCTCAAACCCACGAGCCACGAGATTATGACCTGAATCGAAGTTGAACACTTAATTGACTGAGCCACCCAGGTGCCCCCATAAATAGCAAAATTTAAAGCTAATTGTCTAGGAGCATCTTTTGGTTTACCCATCTACAAAGGCAATTACCGTTTCATGGGGCGCGTGTTCATCTTTTGCTTGTTATAAAGCAGTCTATTTGCAGTACAGGTTACTGCTATAGAAGGATCAAGACACAGTGGTTCAGCTGTAGCTAGAATCAGTTGGCTCTCAAGCAAGAGTTTATCTTCCTAAAATGTATAACATATGTCAGTACCAGATTTAAGTTTTTCAAATCATACATATTTCTTAATCTAGAAATATTCCTTGGAACTATATGTACTACCATAAAACACAGTATTTCACGTCACAACTTTGCAGACTTCAGAAACTTGACAGCATAATGAAATTATTAATGGAAATTCAGTAATTTGTAGTTTACAAAATGGTCAAGTTGTAAGAATGCCTATTCACTGATTCAATAAGTATTTACTGAGCACCTACTATGTGTTAGCCTCTGTTCTAAGAGTTGAGGATCAAATAGTGAACAGATAAAATCATCTGCTCCCACAAAGCTTACAAGATCACGATGAATCATAGAATTTTTAATAACCATCCTATTCAATACTCAGCTTAACTTCATTACAAGAATAAAAATGATTACACTAATACTGTGTAAACTCTATATTCCCAATTCCAAAATGTATACAGGTGCTCTACAGGTTTTATTTACTGTTTTTTTTCTTTTTTTTGACTTAATCAGTGAAATGTTTTAACAGCAACAACTAAGTATTTTACAGTCAAATGAGTCAATTAATATTACTGCTGAATAAGGATTTTTGCAAAAAAAGAAACACTTCTTCTTTCAACAGTTCAACTTATTATGGATATTTTCAAATGTACACAAAAGGAGAAGTGTAGTGACATCCATGTACCAACACTCAATTTCATTTAACAACCGCCCCTTAACTTCTTATGCTTTTCTTTTGCTGGAGTAATTTAAAATACATCTTTGATGTTGTACTGTTTCATCTCAAAATACTTCAGCATGCATTGCTAACTGATATGGACCTCTAACATCCAGTCTGGATTTAAATGTCCCATTACCTCAAGAGTGTATTTTTAGTTGGTTTGTTTGAATTTGAACTCAAACTCTACACTTTGTATTGGGTTTTTATCTTTTAAACATCTTACTTTGTTCTGTAATGATCACTTCTTCTCCCACGTTTTTCCCTTTTCTCATGTAATTGATTTGTTGGATTTGACCCAATTACTTCCTGGCTGACTATCTCCACACTGTGTCACTTAAGTTTCTCTTATTTCCCCAATTCCATACACTGTTAGATCTAGAAGCTGAATTTAATTCTGGTTCTGTTTTTTTAGACAAGAATTCTTTGTTGGTATTGTTATATACTTTCTCTTGCATCACACCAGGAGAAACACAATGACTGTCCCATTTTTACACCAATGGGGTCAGTCAGATCTCTGCATTATAAAATTTCCCATGAACCTATAATCTAATGGCTTTTATACCTAAGAGTTACACCTGTCTAGATTAAGACTTCCAAATTGATATTTTAAAAAGTCCATCATTTATTTCTTCTGTATCTATTAGCAGGAACTCTTTTTTTTCCTTTCTCTATTGAGTCTGTATATGTGCTACGTAGTTGGGAGTGTCAACCTTTCAATCGTGGTTAAGATTACCCATCAAGCAGGAATGCTATGGAGCCTACGCCAACATCTAACAGTTGAGATATCAATAATATCTATAATATGTGAAATCACAAGTAGAAATTTCTATTTGGAATCCTTAATTACAAAAGCACCATTTATATGCACCTCATGCAAAAAAATTAAAAATTTTCACCAATATCAGAAATGTTAATTCAGAAATGTTAATGCTAAATTATCTTCTATACTTCCTGATTCTTACTGGAACCCACTTAAATAGATCATTATTGAAGCATATCTGAATGTATTATATTCTCAAAAGTTAACTCTAAACTCATGTTTATAAGAAAGCAAATTAAGAAAATAAACTTTTGCGCAGAGTGCGCAGGTGGTTATTTTTCCAAGACAGGAACTATGCATCTACCTATAGGCGATCTCCCCTACTAACATTTACTCTTTACCAGGATAATTCTGTCTGTTCTCTCTCTTTTCTGTTGAGGTGTAACGGACATAGAACATATTTCCAGGAGCACAAGTAATTTGATACTCCTGTACACTGAAAAATGATCACCACCCTAAGTCTAGTTAACAGGTTTCATTAACCACAGCTACAAATTTTTTTTTCTTGTGAAAACTTTTAAGATCTAATTTTCCTAAAGAACTTTCTAATCTTAGTTATTCTTTGGCCACCTAACATACAGTTCATACAAGAAAAGCAGAGTAAAATGCTACAGACTTTCCCTTTATTCATCTTCAGAATAAGAAACTGATACCCTTGGGGCGCCTGGGTGGCTCAGTCGGTTAAGTGGCTGACTTTGGCTCAGGTCATGATCTCGCGGTCCGTGAGTTCGAGCCCCGCGTCGGGCTCTGTGCTGACAGCTCAGAGCCTGGAGCCTGTTTCAGATTCCGTGTCTCCCTCTCTCTGACCCTCCCCTGTTCATGCTCTGTCTCTCCCTGTCTCAAAAATAAATGAAACGTTAAAAAAAAAAAGAAACTGATACCCTAGCAACATCTGATGGTGGCCAATGATTTTAATTGTTTTGAATATTCTTTCAATAGCTTTTAACCCTGTAAAGATTATAGCCCAAATTAAAACACACTTGACAGTTACTGACAACTCATAACCGTATTTTGCAGATAATTTTCATTATTGATATTTTCTTTGGTTTAGTAACTATTCCTCTCCATAGCAGCAAAGAAATAAGCGAACACTATTGAGTTAGCACCTCATATATACTGAGTGAGCACTGGAGAGTTACTGGCTATTCTCAAGGGTAATAGAGTTCCCCCAGTGCTGCAACTGGTACAAATGGCAAAGACAGGGTAAGCTCGCTTTAGAATCCTAGATTATGGAAAATCAGAATCCACTTGTATCCATGGTATAAAAGAATTTTTTTTCTTCTGTTTGAGAGGGCATAAAAAACTGAATTTCACATATTGGGCAGCTCAGGTCAGCCTGACCCTATTTCATCATGGTCCTAAAGCAAATGGGATTGAACTGCTTAGTTCTTTGAAGGATTACTGCATGGATGATGAGACCCTTGATTTCTTTTTTTTTTTTTTAGTTTATTTTTTTGAAAGATAAGAGAGCAAGCAGGGGAGGGCAGAGAGAGAGAGGGAGACAGAATCCCAAGCAGGCTTCATGCTGTCAGCACAGAGCCAGATATAGGGCTTAAACCCACATAGTGTGGGATCATGACTTGAGCCAAAGTCAAGAGTCGGATGCTTAACCAGCTGAGCCACCCAGGCACCCCAACAGACCCCTGATTTCTAAAGCTCATTAAAGAATCCCAAAATTTACTCATGAATAAAATTACAAATAAAATATTTTTCGCTTTACTTCTTGTTAAGTATTATTCCATCCTGTATTTTCCCTGTTTGGAATTAAAAAACAACTAACCTGGGTCCATTTATGGTTATCACTTGTTATTGAATGCACATCACAGATTAAAGTCTAAAGGAAATAAGAGTTTTAAAAAACACATTAATGTACAAACATATGAAGATACTTAATAAACCTCCAAATAAAATCGAAAATACATTTTTCTTTTTAAAGATTTTATTTTATTAAAAACATTTTTTTAAATGTTTATTTTTGAGAGAGTGCGAGTGAGGGAGGGGCAGACGAAGTGGGTAACAGAGGATCCAAAGCAGGTCCTGTGCTGATACCAGTGAGCCCAATGTGGGGCTCGAACTCACAACTGCAGAGACTGGGGACCTGAGCCAAAGTTGGATGCTCAACTGACCAAGCCACCCAGGTGCACTTCAAAGATTTTATTTTTATTTATTTATTTTTTAACATTTATTTATTTTTGAGAGAGAGAGAGACAGAGCATGAACAGGGGAGGGTCAGAGAGAGGGAGACACAGAATCCGAAACAGGCTCCAGGCTCTGAGCTGTCAGCACAGAGCTTGACGCGGGGCTCGAACTCACGGACCGCGAAATCATGACCCGAGCTGAAGTCGGCCGCTTAACCGACTGAGCCACCCAGGCGCCCCCAAAGATTTTATTTTTAACTAATTTCTATATCTAATATGGGGGCTCACATTTGGAACCCCAAGATCAAGTCTCACACATTCCACTGACTGAGTCAGTCAGGCACTCCTAAAATAGTTAAACATTCCTTACCTGCATTGTTGGACGTAAGAGAATATGCCTACTTTGGTAACCAGGAGATTTCATATTACTGGACTGCCTGTAGTCACGTATTTCTGCTATGACACATCCACAATGAAAAATATTAACCTGTTTTGAGTGAAAATATTTAAGTAAATCTCATTTTTCAAAAGCCTACAGAAGTCTGCTTATATTGAATGTTTAGAGTTCTTTACATGCTTATGCAATACTTCTAGCCACTCACATACTCTAAAGTGGACTTCCTTGATGGATTTACCATTATATAGACTTTTCCAAGGAATTATTTTATGTTCATCATTATGACTCAACAAGCAGTTTCAAATTGTTTAATGGTTTCTTGGTTATAGATTGGGTTTTGACATTTATATACTATTAATATTACAAATCACTGGAAATGCTATTCTTGACGCTCACTGGCTGTTATACTTTGCTAACTCTGTCATTGTTACCAAGTTTGTCTTTTGTTATCAAGTGTCAATCAACCCTGCCAGTTTCAGCTTCTAGATGAAACTTCTATTCGCTCTAAGATATCCAGAAATAGGAGTCTTTATTAATAAAAGGAAGAAAGTGAACTATAAATTCAAATATTGTCTGTTTTCCAATCCTTTTGTAAGTCCAAAAGTAAGGACTTTTATAATTCAAGTCTTGCTAATTACAATCTACATTAGTCATTTATAGAAAGTGTTATGTTTTTTCACACTTTCAGAACTTTTACTGGAGTCTGTGACTTTCTATGCTATGAGTCATTATTATGTCCATGACAACGTGAACTATAGGCCAGGCACTAAAGAAGCTTCACAGATATACGGGTGGTGGGACAACATTTGCTCTTAGTGTGGGAAGACAGGCAATAAGCATGTACAGAAATAAACAAGATAATCTTAGTGATGAATGCTAAAAAGGAAATAAAATAGGGAGGAGCTAACATAGATTGTGTGCTCAGAAAGAAACCTCTCAGAAGGAGTGACTTTTTTTTTTTTTTAATTTTTTTTTTTTCAACATTTATTTATTTTTTGGGACAGAGAGAAACAGAGCATGAACGGTGGAGGGGCAGAGAGAGAGGGAGACACAGAATCGGAAACAGGCTCCAGGCTCTGAGCCATCAGCCCAGAGCCCGACGCGGGGCTCGAACTCACGGACCGCGAGATCGTGACCTGGCTGAAGTCGGACGCTTAACTGACTGCGCCACCCAGGCGCCCCAGGAGTGACTTTTTAGCTTAGGCCTGAATCACAACAAAGGACTGGACATCTGGCACAGATCATTCCAGACAGAAGGAATAGCAGATGACAGGCCTTAAGGTAGGAATATACCTGGTGTGTTTTAGTACGTAAAGAACAATGCATGGCTGGAGTATAAAGACTGGGATGAGAATCAGGAGATGAAGACAAGAAGATAGAGGTTTTTTTTTTTTTTTTTTTTTTTTTACAAAGGATAGTTTTTTTTTTTTAATTTTTTTTTTCAACGTTTATTTATTTTTGGGACAGAGAGAGACAGAGCATGAATGGGGGAGGGGCAGAGAGAGAGGGAGACACAGAATCGGAAACAGGCTCCAGGCTCTGAGCCATCACCCCAGAGCCTGATGCGGGGCTCGAACTCACGCACCGCAAGATCGTGACCTGGCTGAAGTCGGACGCTTAACCGACTGCGCCACCCAGGCGCCCCGAAGATAGAGGTTTTATACAGTGAGAAGACACTGAAGAATTTGAAGCCTGGGAACTTTTTTTTCCTATTGTTTGTTTTATAAGCTGAATCTAGTTGTCTGCGGAGAACTGATTTCTGGGGTTCCAGAATGAAAGCAAAAAGCTCAGCAAGGTAACTATAGCAGGTCATGACCATACATATTTTGAAGGTACAGCTGACATTTACTGTTGGACTGAACGTAAAAGGTCAGAGCAGAGTCTGAGATTAGAAGGACAAGAACTGTTTTGGAAGGCAAAATCAAAAGTTCTGTTTTTGTCATTTTAAGTTTGAGGCACCTAATACATATTCTAGTAAACAGAAGTTTGGAGCTTGAAGGAATAGTCCTGAAGATATAAGCAAGAGATAAAATGTCACTTTTATTTTATTTAATAAAAAAAATTTTTTTAATGTTTATTTATTTTTGAGAAACAGAGACATAGTGTCAGCGGGGGAGAGGCAGAGAAAGAGGGAGACACAGAATCCGAAGCAGGCTCCAGGTTGAGCTGTCAGCACAGAGCTCAACCCGGGGATCGAACTCACGAACCATGAAACCATGACCCAAGCCAAAGTCAGATGCCCAACCCACTGAGCCACTCAGGCACCCCTAGATGTCATTTTTCAACTCCTGACACTGGCTGAGATCATCCAGAGACGGTGTTACTAAAGAATAGAGGGCCTAGGAATGAACTCTGAAACCTGCACACATTTAGGAGTGGAAGAGGGAAGACAGTAAAGAAGACTGAAGGAACAGAGAGAAGAGGAAAACCAGAATGAGATGTCTCAGAAGCCAAAAGAAGGGTGTTTCAAGGAGGAAAGTTCATTTGCACTGTATTTTGTTGAGACCAATTAAAGATGAGAACAGAAAAGTGACCAACTGATTCTGTGCCATGGAGATCATTGGTAACCTTGACAAAACTGCCTCTGTAGAATGGTGATGTTATAATGCTGAAAGCGGTGGGTAGAGAAAATAACGGGATGTGAGAAAAAAAGACAGTATGATTATAGACAACTTTGTGAGTAGCTTTGCCATCAAGAAAAGCAGAATTGTACAACACTAGCTGAAGAAGGACACGGGGTCAAGGGAGGATTATTTTTTTAAGTTGAGATACAGTAAAACATACTTGTATTTTTCATCTAGTAGAAAGAAGTAAAGAGATGATAGAAGGAGAGGTTATAGTCACAAGTCCTTGAGAAGGAGGATCCAGAATACAAGTAGAGGGGATTTCTTAAGAACAGAATACTTTTCATCCATTTTAACAGAAAAGCAGGCAGAAAGTGTGGACAGACCTCTAGATGACTAGGGGTAGAAGAAAATGAAAGTTCCCATCAGATGGCCTTTTTTTCCTAAGTATACAGTATCGCTGGAGTGAAGCCAAAGTCAGGAGTTTCTCCCATAATCCTTGTTGTAGGTATAGAGAAATTTCTAACAAATGAGCAAATTATTAAAGGAATTTTAGAAGAATCAACTAAATCTATACATTTCAGTACAGCCTAAGGGTAAGTATCCCACAATAAAATGGTTACCACCTAATTAAATACAATGTCTCACTTCCTATTCCAAATACCATTGAGAATTTAATATCATTTAAACATAAATATCATTTATAACAAACACCACAGAGATGACAAATCTAACGACATTTAAAAAAGATTTTTTTTTATTGTTTATTTTTGAGAGAGAGAGTGTGAGCAGAGGGAGAGGCAGAGAGAGAGGGAGACACAGGATCTGAAGCAGGCTCCAGGCTCTGAGCTGTCAGCACAGAGCCCAATGCAGGGCTCAAACTCACAAGCCATGAGATCATGACATGAGGCAAAGCCGGACAGTTAATTGACTGAGCTACCCAGGCGACCCTAATGAAATTTTAAAGAGACAAATTTGTACCTGAGATTTTTCTAGGAGATCAACCAAAATTGGAGGTAATTCTTCTGCATCCAAGTATTCAAGCAATTCCCCTTCTTCATAAGGCAGTCGAATGGTCTCAGAATCTTAATTTTAAAACATAAAGTTTCTGAAAATATCAGGCTCACCATAAAGCTTAGGTGCATAATTTAAATGAGTTTTCATAAAAGAATAAAGCAAATAAATCCAAAAGGCTCTTCTAAAGCCCTTCTTTATTTGTCTTACAAATAAATCACTTCACATACTGCTATAAGACTTGGTAAACTGTATACAATTTTAGGCCAGAAAGGAGAAAACCTCTAACACATGTGAAAAAGAATCTGGCATAACAACATAACGCAAACCACAGCCAGCAGTGCAAAAATGAGAATATGATAAAATTCCAATGCTGGTAACTGAAAATTCCCTTTAAAACAACTTAATCTAATCTGAAAATAAGAGTGATAATTTGGTACCTCATATGAAAAATGGTCACTTACAGAACAAAATTCTCTGGCTGTTACATTTTACAATGCATTATCAACAGAAGAAGAAATTCTTAAATAGGTGATTTCCTTGTAGAACCCACATCATCATCACCATAACACATTTCTAAGATGTCTTTAGTGAAATCTAAGAGTGCTTATATTCCAAAACTTAAAGTTTACATTAATAGAAATGTAAATATGAAAAATTATTCAAAAGGCAGTGAATCTGCTTAATTTTGAAGGTTTCAGACTCAGTACAGTCAAAATACAGAAGAAAAACATAAAACACCTTATGCTATCTTAAAGTATAAATAGAAATAGAAAATTGTGACAATTATTTAAAGGTTGGGTCTTCTACAATTTAACTTCAAAGACCTACCTCAATTAGAATTCTTTACAAATGCATATTCATGAAGGCTAATCATCTTAGAGATAATTTCTAACAAAACATAGTAAAGAGGAAAATTTGGACTCAAAGGGTTCTTTTATCAAGTCATCAATGACCTGAAGGACAGACCACTTCTACTTCTAGAAGACAGCACACCCTGCCTTGCAGAGGGATATCTGTGGCTGTAGCTCTTTAGAGGTTCTTACCTGATCCATTTTTTCCCCTGAGCATCAGAGAATATCCTTCATTTCCTGGGTATAGGTTGACCACTAAACAGGATAATGTCTCTTGCATAACAAGCTTCTCTAACAGATTCACATTTCTTCTTAATTTCTGCTTTAAAAAGAGGCAGAGCTCATGAAAATAATCAGGCATAACCCTAACAAAAATGCTATTTTAACAAAATTAGATCAATTATCTTTTGGTGCTCCTTCCACATATGAGGAAAATGCACAAATACTACAGCTACCAAATACAGAACATTTACATAAACTTAATTTTGATTACATTTTATAGAAATTAGTTCATACGACAAAGAAAAAAGTCTATATATGAAATATGTATCTTTGAGTACATAAATAGAATATAACAAAAATATTTAAGTGAAGAGTAAAACCATTAAATGCAAACATATAAAACACAGATGCCATATAATTAGTTTCTATTAAATTTAAGTCTACACAAAAATAAATAAAGAATTTGGGGTTTTATCTTCAGTTGTACTATTATAGGTATCTACTTCTTAACACGTTTTCTGGCATAATTAGATCTAAACAAATCAACAGCTCTAGTCAGTTGTAATGTTAGGCTCGAAGACACTTAGCTTGTAAGAGGAAATAAGAAAACTGGGGTGCTGGGTGGCTCAGTCGGTTAAGTATCCAACACCAGTTCAGGTCATGATCTCACAGTTCTTGAATTTGAGTCCCACATCAGGCTCTCTGCTGTCAGCGCAGAGATATCCTCTGCAAGGGACATCCCTCTGCTTTGAATCCTTTGCCTCCCTCTCCCTTTGCCCCTCTCCCACTTTCTCTCTCTCAAAAATAAACGTTAAAAAATTTTTAAAAAGAAGAGGAAATTAGGAATTTAAGCAATTTCCGACAAATTCAATTTAACAGCTCCTTAGAAACTATTTTGTTAATAAAAAAAACCAAAAACCATCAGAAAATATAATACACATACCTAAAAATTCATTATTTTACAAATGCCTATGATTTAAAATGAAACCCACATAGATATAAGAATTCACTTCATCACATCTTATTTATAAAAAATTGAATCAATAGAGTATTTCTGCAGAATCTCAAAAAACAAACCTAACTATTTCTATATTTTATATTAAACATGTATACATACAGTTTTATGCACAGAGAAATGAAAAACTGATTTATTGTGACCAGGAAACAAAAAATCCAGCATTTCGAAAATTAAAAAAAAAAAAAAAAGCAAATCAACATTTACTTCAAAAAACTAGTAAAGAGAGACTAAAATTTTAAAGTATTTTCAAGTGTAAAGAAAATGTCATACTCACTCATATGAGAACTTTAAGAGACAAAACAGATGAACATAAGGGAAAGGAAACAAAAATAATATAAAAACAGGGATGGGGACAAAACAGAAGAGACTCATAAATATGGAGAACAAATTGAGGGTTACTGGAGGGGGTGTGGGAAGGGGGATGGGCAAAATGTGTAAGGGGCACTAAGGAATCTACCCCTGAAATCACTGTTGCACTATATGCTAACTAATTTGGGTGTAAATTTCAAAAAAAAAAAAAAAAAAAAAAAATTAAAGTTAAAAAAAAGTCGTAATTTGACACATGACAGAATAGTCAGAAAAACTGTGACAGCATCTCTTCAAGACAATAAAAGTTGGTTTCCACTTAGTTTTTGGGTCAATATACAAATCAGAGGTCAGAAAATTTCTTTCTTAAAGGGCCAGATAGCGTATTAGGCTTGTGGGCTATATGGTCTTTGTTGCAAATACTCAACTCTGCTGTTGTACCTCAAAATCAGCCACAGACAAGACAATGAATGGGTGTGGCTGGATTCCAATAAAACCTCATTTACGAAAACATGCAGTGGGCAAGATTCAGTTGGCAGGTAATGGCTGCCAAACCCAATTTAGAACCTTTATCTCTCCTACCTTAATTCTGTCTCTGAAGTGATGGACATATTTGTTATATTGTGATGATGGCTTCATGGGTGTACATATATGTCAAAACTTACAAAATATATATTTTAAACACATGTAATTTATTGTATATCAATTATACCTCAAAAAAACTTATGAGAAACACAGTGTAAAATTTACTCAATATTTAATGTTTTCTCCTATTGAAGATTTTAAAGGCAGGATATTACTGGAATTCTACTAATTTTTTGTCTAAAAAGTAAAATGTATTCTTTTTTTTTTTTTTTTAAGTTTATTTATTTTTTGAGAGACAGAGCAGGGGAGGGGCAGAGAGACAGGGAGTCACAGTATCTGAAGCAGGCTCCAGGCTCTGAGCTGTCAGAACAGAGCCCCAACACGGGGCTCAAACTCACGAAAAAACGGTATTCATTTTTAAAGAAGCACATAGAAACTTTTTTTTTTTTTTTTAACATTTATTTATTTTTGAGACAGAGAGAGACAGAGTATGAATGGGGGAGGGTCAGGGAGAGGGAGACACAGAATCTGAAACAGGCTCCAGGCTCTGAGCCGTCAGCACAGAGCCTGATGCGGGGCTTGAACTCACAAACCGCAAGATCATGACCTGAGCTGAAGTTGAACGCTCAACCGACTGAGCCACCCAGGCGCCCTGCACATAGAAACTTTTTAAGGCTTTTATACCCCAAGAGTCCAAAAGATCTTAAGGAATCAATTTGTTACATTTCTACTGCCCATACTTTTATGCTAATTAAAAATGAGTTCTGTTAATCTAATCTGGAACTAGTATTTGTGACCAAATTCATCTTTTATTATCACACCTGAATGTCCTACATCCTGTAAAACCTTTAAATTTCCAGTACAAATCACCATGAGGAAACAGGTTACTTTTTCTTCCAGTCTACAAATCACTTATCAGGGGAAAAAGAAGCAAAAGATAATATATATAGGAGCTTTGCTTCTTTGGACTTCTCAATGATTTTCTGTTACTCGATAAACACTGGTCGTCTCTCCTACCTAAGCAGGTGATCTCTACTTGGTGCCAGATTAGCCAAGGCTGTGGGTGAGCTGCAAAACTGGCTACAGTCTGGCTAGGAAAGATGTTAGTTCTCTCACAAAAATATAAATCATTACCTGCTTCAAATGTAAATCTTTCAAATGTCCCTGTTCCTCTACATTTCAAAAGCCGTAAAAACATAAAAAATTTATACTTACCTTAACCTCAGGCTCTTTTTCACATTCTTCAATATATAAGTCATAAAGTTTTTGAAATACAGATTTTCTAAAATTTAATGAAACAAAATGTGAATATTCTAATCATAAAATGGATGTTATTTTGAATTTTCCCATAATTCTTCCCCCCAATTTCCCCCAAACTGAGGATGAAGTAAGCTGGATATAGTAGCTAATATCAACTCAGAAATTTCAAATACACGTAAAGTACCTATAACATTTCTAGCACAGTGCCTAGCAGGAATGCAATAAATGGTAGATATCATATTTTAAATAATCTAAAATACCAATCAATAAAATATTCATACCTTCCACTAGACAGGTATTTCCTTTTAGGAGGTCTCTGTCGGGCACTTTCAATAACATACTAAAAAAGAAAAGTTTATGAAAACAGTTTGCCTTTTGCTTATTAGCACATGAACACCTATATTAAGTATACTTAAAACACGGGTTAAGACTGAACAGACTATTTAGTCGCTTCAATCTCTGATTCATATTAAAATTATACCTTGGAGAAAAACTACTTAACTTCTAAATATATGTTACAAACAAGTGAAATTTAAACTGTACTAAAACTTAGCATAATATTTCACTGCTATGATATAAAAAAAATTATATAGTTTCAGAACTGAGGTTTCACAGGTCAAAATTATTCTCAATATGTTTTATGGTTATTTAGAATATGCACAGCGTATCCAAGTGCAAGAAATCTACACATTTTGAATTATCTTCCTCATTAATTGAAAATTAGAAAACTTATCAAAACAGGAAAACATAATTTTGGAAATCCTATGTCTTTATTCGATAATTTTTATTCCACAACATTATCTGAGAATTCTAACAGATGACCTAAACATCATCACAAAGTATTTTTATAATTTATAGCAAAATTATATGCATACTTGTCCTAAAATGTTAACGTACTCCTTTGACAACCACATATAAAAATCTCTTAAAACTGAGTTTGCTTAATTAAGACAAATTAAGACGACACTATTTCATATGTAACTTAGTCATGCCTCACCTCAGCACGATCCAAAGCTAGTTCTAAAGCTTGTTGCTGTAAAGAGTAAATAGTGTATTTGATATTATTCTCACAAAAAATTTAATATACATATAACATTTCTAGTTAAGTGTTTAAATATGTTTTATCTCCTAAAATACATCTAACATATTTTCCTTTATTTTTGTACCCTCTACCCACCCCACTCTATGTTAGAGATATGTTACAAAGAGAAAACATGGCAGTCTTGGGCACCTGATTAGGACAACAAATTATATCAGAAATGCTCAAATGGTTTTCTCTGGCTACAGAGCCAAGAGTCAGAGAAACTACTACCACTTTATGAACTTTAACTTCTACAACACTCTAAGAGCACCATTCAGGAAAATATATGGCTATCAAGCATGCAATTAAAGTGAATCTGCTAGGAATCCTGAAAACTGGGGGAGCTATTATATTGGTACATAACACCAATATAGAAATTTCTAGTATCTTAATGCAGAGAATCTATAATATAAAGTTTCTAGGTCAGTGCCTACTAGAAACGCATTAAATGATGGCTATCATTACCATGTTTCAATGACTTTAAGATACCATCAGTTATAAGCATGTTATCAGTAACCTAGGTTAAAAAAAAAATTTTTTTTTGAGACAGCAAGTGAGTTGATAGAGAAACAGAGGGTGAGGGAGACAGAATCTTAAGCATGCTCCACACACAGTGCCAAGCTCGCCACAGAGCTTGATCTCACAACTGTTGAGATCATGACCTGAGCTGAAATCAAGAGTCACACGCTTAACTGAGTCAGCCAGCCAGGCTTTCAGGTAATATTAAGAAAAGCCAATTATAATTGTAAGATGTCATTAATTATAGACTCATCATTAACTCAATACTAAAATGTAAAAGAAAATGTATCTAGAATGAAGTAATAGTTTTATTACTGCACATAGGGTTTGAGATCTTATAGTAGATTCCCACCCTTCATCCATTTCTTAGAGACCATGATTTCAAGCCAAGAGAAGAGGAGTCTCTGACTTCCTCATTTGTAAAGCTTTGTTTTGTAAGGACATCTAAGAATAAAAAGTATTAAGTTTTAAATAAGAAAATTTAACACCAATGATATCTCTTTCTAGTTTTGTGGTTTGGTTACCACACAGGATTACAGTATTTTTCATTCACAATGATAGTCCTCTTTAATTTTTAATTCCATCAAGAGACAGCTTTCATTGTTAACATACAAGGACCTAAATTTTTGTTTTATTTTGTAGACTCCAATAATTCAACCTACCAAATTCCATGTAGTAAAAACTACTAGCACCCACCAAAATCCCAAGAATGCAATGGAAAAAAGAAATAGTGCCAGCCTTTGGAAATTGTGAAAAGGTTTAAGTGCCCCTGCCACTCTAGTCGTAAGGATGGAGAATTCATAGGATTACAAAAATAGTTTGTCTGCGTTTTTACTGTAATAAAAAAAAAAAAAAAAAAAACGCATTAAACACCTAAAATTTAAAAGTAAAAAAAATCTGAAATATGCCATCATTTCAAAAGGTTGTTAAAATAAATTTATACCAATTTATGAAAAAAATCTTATGAGCAGCAGATTCATAACAAAATTGGTTCCCAGGATTCAAGATGAGATTCTTGAGTATAAACCATTTCCTGGATGAGTACTCTGAACAAATATATAAGGTTTTTAAATTATTTTGCTCATAAAACCTTAACATAAATTTATATAAAAAACTATAATAAACACAATCAAATGTACACTTGAGGACAACTGGCTATTGTTAGTCTTCTCAAGTAAGTACCTCATCTTCTGAAATCAAAACTTCAAAAGCTCTAGAGAGATAGAACTGCAAATGTAAACATAAACATCATTTATTCACTACTTCCTTCCAACATTTAAGAAGGAATTGATAGCTAATATGGTGCAAAATATAAGTCAAGGTCAGCATCTCATTGTAACAGCTCCACTATTTTTTTTGAAATTTTTTAATGTTTGTTTATTTTTCAGAGAGAGAGGGAGGCACAGAATCTTAAGGAGGCTCCAAGCTGTCAGCACAGAGCCCAACTAGGGTCACAAACCACGAGGTCACGACCTGAGCCGAAGTCTCAGATGCTCAACTGACTGAGCCACTCAGGCGCCTCAGCAGCTCTACTTTTCTGTAACAGGTCAGTGGTGGATACGCAAGATTGGAAAAGAAGAGAACTGTTCTCAAAGGTTTATTCAACACGGTGGTCAGTGTTTATTTTTTCATTGTCAAATGCTGCTGATTCTTTAAAACATAATAAAGTAATTTTTTCCATGTCTTTATTTTTTTAATGGCAAAAGGTAAACACCCAGTCCCTAGTATGTTTAATGACTGTAAGTCAGTGAACAGAAATGTGCCATTAAAATCCAACATGGATGCTGCTTAAAATGTTATTTGCGGTAAGCAGGTTACATTTGTTTTTGAATTAAAGAAAAAAATCTAAATTAAGAGAAGTTTTAAAATATGAGAAACCTGTGTCCTCCAAAGCCATTTGTATTTATACCCATCCTCCTTGGCAGTGATTTGACTATGGCACAAAGAAGTAACTATTTAAAGAACATTTTTTTTTAAATGTTTATTTTTGAAGGAGAGAGAGACAGAGTGAGCAGAGGAAGGGCAGAGAGAGAGGGAGACACAGAATCCGAACCAGGTTCCGGGCTCTGAGCTGTCAGCACAGAGCTTGACACGGGCCTGAACTCACGAGACGTGAGATCATGACCTGAGCTGAAGTTGGACGCTCAACCAACTGAACCACCCAGAAGGTAAGTATTTTTTAATGCTTCACAAAGATAAGGACAGATAATTGATCAGTTTAAATTGGGCATAATTCCAACACTGAATCGAGAGATAAGCCCCCTATTTTCTGAAACAGATTTTGCAGGTGATTGCTAAGTAATTCACCAGTTAGGTTAACTTGGGCATACATTAAGTATTTCTGTACCCGTAATACAGTATTTTTATGGAAATGAAGGAAGAGAACATTCTAAAATACAACCACAAACATAATGAGCTACAACTTACCATTGTGGTATAAAATAGGGGTCCAAAATGAAGAGAAAACTTATGTGTGTTGATGAGGAGTGAAAACCATGTCTTTAATATCAATCTTATAGTACTAAAAAATCAAAAACAAAAGAAACCCATATTAACATAAAGCTATTATGAGCAATGAGATTATTTCATTATTAACAAGGAAAACCACTTGAAAAATATAAATTTTTGAGTACATTTTTAAATAATCAGCAACAAAGAAATCACATACCACAATCTTTTCAATTGTTGAAAGGTACAGTTTTTATTAGGTACGGCAAAAAAAGTTTGCAAATTAAAATCATTACTTGCTTTCTTCAAAATACTTAACATCCAGGAGAGAAAAGAATGTTTATTAATCTCTCCATCACCACTGTTGCTGTCATTGTTCCCATGGGTCACTGTACAGTTCACTTTACAAATCATACGTTTCATCATACCTGCTGATAAAAGTCCTCTAAAAATATTCCCCTAAACGTCCCAAGCTACATATTCCAGATGTCAGATGCAGCTCCAGTTCCTCCAGCCATTCCTTCCTCAAGCAAACTGGATACACTGCTGAAGAATCTCATTCCTCTAACACATGGATTCTCATCCTAGCTGCACAACATAATAACTTGGGGAGTTTTAAAAAGTGGTATACCCATGTCATATCTTCCAGAGATTCTGATCAATTGGTCTGGAGTAGGAACCAGGGATCAGCATTTATTTATGTATTGAGATTGAGAGAGAGAGACAGAGAGAGAGAGAGAGAGAGAGAGAGAGAGAGAGAGATGGGGGGGGGGGAATATTGTAAGCAGGCTCATCACTCAGTGCAGAGCCTGAGGCAGGGCTTGATCCCAAGACCCGGGGATCCTGACCTGAGCAGAAATCAAGAGTCAGACACTCAACCAACTAAAACACCCAGGCACCCCAATATTTACTGGGACCAGCATTTTTGAAACTCTCCAGGCAATTCAAAGTCTAATTCTGTATCTAACACCCTCTAACTTGTCTGTCTACATAACACTAAGCTAAAAAACACATCATCAAGTGACAAAAAACAGTGTTTTTCCACTGTAAAACGATTTTGGTTTCTGGTGAACCCAAAGCTTAGGTTTTGCCAGTCTGGGTTCAAGAAACAAACAAAAACAAGTGAAAGGCATCATACAAGTTCCAGGAATGGTATCTTAAAAAGTAAATAAGACATTAATCCTACCTTGCAATAGCTCTTAGATTTAATATGAATTTAAGTTAAGGTGAAAACTTTCTGACCAATGAATCTAAAGACGAAGGCATACCAGGTAGAGGCAAAATGCAGTGATTTTCAAATCATATCTTCTTCCACGAAAATTGGGGGAGGGAGGATGGGAAGACGAGGCTTAGCAAACTTGAAGTTTTATAGATAAAAACCATTAACTACGTGTACAACTTACAAACCAAACATTATGATTGTATACAGGATTTGCCAGACACTGTGAGAAAACCACTGAAATTATCATCTCCATTTTACAGGATAAGGCACTCAAAACTAACGACTTTCCCAAGATCACACACAGACAAATTCAGTTCACACCTCTCTAAATTTTTACTCTTAGATTCTTTCTAGTAAAGCTTACGACCTTCAGGCTATTCAATCCAGCACCCATTTTTAGGTTTTTAAAAACAAAACACTTAAAAAAAAAAAAAAGACCCTATTCTGCTCAGACTAACATACATATTTTTCCTTAATTTTGATCTAACTTTACTTCATGGTTCTCTACATGTACACGGAGTACACTGCACCCAATCTAACCCCGAAAATTCTGTTAATCACTTTCTATTTTCCTACCCGGGACTTTAATGTATTGTACTCAGGAAAACGCAGGCGCTCCTTCAAGCGAAGGTTACAAGAGATGGTTTCCAGAAGCAGTTAGCTATTAAGTTAAATTCTGAACTCCCGGTAACCAATGCGACAACCAGCAATTAATCCAACTGTAAAACTCGCAATCGGTTCCATCGCTTTTCCTGATCGATCTGACTCTTCAACTGTTCGAACTGCTTTCTTTCCAACAACTTAGGGTTTAGCAGTATAACGCCGCAACTCAACAGCCAGGCGACCAGCCTTTATTCAATATGGACACCAAGAATCCCTCCCCCCAACCCCCAGAAGCGCCACGCGAAATTCTCGGGAATTTCCGGAAATACCTATACCTGGAATCCAAAAGTGAAAACTACAACGAAAAGCGTTGCTTGTTAGCACTTCGAGAGGCAACTGAGGCGACTACCTGGAGGGTGCAGGGCCGGGGGGGCGGGTGGTGCTCAGCTCAGCCCGCCCCGCCTACGGGAACACCGTCCTCCTCCTGCGGGATCCGGGGTCTGGAAAGCCGCGAAAAGCCACTCGGGAAACCGCTCACTCACCTCTGACCCCGGCCAAGATCTCGCGTGCCTAACCGTCCGCAGCGGTCACGCCTCTCCCACCCGCCACCGCCCACCTGTGCGGGATGCCGGCGCGCTGGGCGTCATGACGGCGCCGCTGACTTTGCCGGAATGCGACATGCGGGAACGGGCCCCGCGCTGGAGGCTGCAGGCTCGCTCCGCACGTACCTCACGGGCGCGCCGCAACTCAGCTGAAGGGTGGTTCCGGCGTCCGCACTTCCGACTGGCGCGCAGGGCGGAGCGAGCCTGTAAACCGCGGGCGGAAGAGGTGGAGCTGGGACGACTCGGTGGCCCCCAGGAGGCTCGCGGAGCCAGGGGGTGGTGTCGCAGGGGTTGGTACCTACAAGGTTCGTGGGGACTGAGGTCCGGCAGAGGGCGGGGTCCATAGTCTCCTTCGCTGGCCCATCTTCCAGTACTGTAAAATGCGGGATAGGATGTGGCTATTTGGTGGGTAGGGTGCCTTTTTGAATTTCTAGAACGAAGAAACTTGCCCTGAGCTTTTATTGCCCAACCCATGCAAATGGAAGGAAATGTCACCATTCCTACAGTTACTAGTCCAAGCCATTCAGCCCTCGATAGTGTATTGTAAAATGCCAATGAATTTAATGTTTAAAAAATTCCGAAAAACAGACAAAAGTGACCTCACTGGGGAGTTCTAACAATTCAGAAATGGAATAACCAGGATATATTGCAATGTCTGATTGCAGTTCTGTACCTTTAAACAACTTTGATTTTTTGGTTATAAACTTTATTGTTAATATTGAGGTGAAATTCACAGAATATAAAGTGAAACGTTTTAAGAGTATAATTCAGTAGCATTTGTTACGTTCACGATGTGCAACCAACAACTCTTAATTCCAAAACATTTTTATCACCTCCATTAAGGACTTTCCATTTTTCCCTCTCTTAGACTTTAGCAGACAATAATTACTTGGTGTATTTACCTAATATGGATATTTCACATAAATGGAGTGTGTGACCTTTTTTGTGTCTTTCACTTAGTATAATGTTTTCCAGGTCCACGCACCTTGTAGCAAGTATCAGTATCAGTATTTCATTCCTTTTTATGGTTTATATTCTGTTCCATTGTATGTAAATACCACAATTGTATGCATTCCTCCATTGGTTACCATTTGGGTCATTTACACCTTTGGGCTATTGTGTGTAGTGCTGCTATGGATATTTGTGTGGAAGAATTTGAGTCCTGGTTTTCAATTGGCGGGGGGTGTAGGATGGTATATACTATTACAGAAAACCAGGGCCTGACGTAGTTCAAGTATTAAAAAGAGATTTTAATCAGGAACTATTGCAAAAGAGGGAAAGAGACCTCAGTATAGAACTGAGCTCACTTCCAAATAGAGCATGAACAAGTAGGGATTTATAGCCAAGGAGCAGAGTTGGAGGGCAGTGGGTGGAATTTTTTTTTTTTTTTTGCCTCTTTCTCTCCCTCTATTTTTTTTTTTTTTGGATGGAAATTTCTTAGTAAGAAATACAGGGATTGGGGGAATTCTGGCTAAGTTGACTTGACAGGGTTCTGGCTGAAGGCACATCAGAGTGATCAGACACCAAGGGTGGAGATTGAGAGTTTGATCAGATATTGAAGGTGATCAGATATCTAGGTGGGTGTTCTTTGTAATCTGATTTAGGATTCTTGCTACAACTGGTTGATACATGTCCCACAAGGCAGACTAAAATCAAGGAGAGAGTCTTTGCCAAATACTAGGAGTGGAATTTCTGGGTCATACGGTGATTTTATCCTTAAATGTTTGAGGAGTTGATAAACCATTTTCCACAGTGGCAGAGACATTTTATGTACTAACAACGTGTGGTGGTTCCAGTTTCTCCACATCCTCACCAACATTTCTCCTTCCCCTCCTCCTCTTCCTTCTTCTTTTTCTTTTTTTTTTAATTAAAAAAAAATTTTTTTTTAACGTTTATTTATTTTTGAGACAGAGAGAGACAGAGCATGAACAGTGGAGGGGCAGAGGGAGAGGGAGACACAGAATCCGAAACAGGCTCCAGGCTGTGAGCTGTCAGCCCAGAGCCCCACGCGGGGCTTGAACTCATGGACCGCGAGATCATGACCTGAGCCGAAGTCGGCCGCCCAACCGACCAAGCCACCCAGGTGCCCCTTCTTCTTTTTCTTCTTCTTTTTTTTAATTATAGCCATCCTACTAGGTATGAAATAGTATCTCATTGTGGTTTTGATTTGCATTTTCCTAAGGCTAGTGATGTTACACATCTTTTCATGCCCTTTTGAACATTTATATATCTTTGGAGAAGACATTATTCAAGTTATTTTTTTTATTCAAGTTATTTTTTTTATTCGTTACTTTATTCAAGTCCTTTGCCTCTCTTTTTTTTTTTTTTTTTCAATATAATTTATTATCAAGTTGGCTAACATACACTGTACAGAGTGTGCTCTTGGTTTGGGGGGTAGATTCCCGTGATTCATCACTTAAATACAACACCCAGTGCTCATCCCAAAACGTGCCCTCCTCAATACCCATCACCCGTTTTCCCCTCTCCCCTGCTCCCCACCCATCAATCCTCAGTTTGTTCTCTGAATTTATGGTTCTCCCTCTCTAACTATATTTTTCCCCTTCCCTTCCCTCATGGTCTCTGTTAACTTTCTCAAGTTCCACATATGAGTGAAAACATATGATATCTTTCTCTGACTGACCTATTGCATTTAGCATAATACCCTCCAGTTCCATCCACATTGCTGCAGATGGCAGGATTTCATTCTTTATCATTGCCAAGTAGTATTCCATTGTATATATAAACCACATCTTTATTCATCAGTTGATGGACATTTAGGCCCTTTCCATAATTTGGCTATTGTTGAAAGTGCGGCTATAAACATTGGGGTATATGTGCCCCTATGCATCAGCACTTCTGTGTCCTTTGGATAAATTCCTAGTAGTGCTATTGCTGGGTCGTAGGGTAGTTCTATTTTAATTTTTTGAGGAACCTCCATACTGTTTTCCAGAGCAGCTACACCAGTTTGCATTCCCACCAACAGTGCAAGAGGGTTCCTGTTTCTCCACTGCCAACGTCTATTGTTTCCTGAGTTGTTAATTTCAGCAACTCTGACAGGTGTGAGGTGGTATCTCAACGTGGTTTTGATTTGTATTTCCCTGATGATGAGTGATGTTGAGCATCTTTTCATGTGTCTGTTGGCCATCTGGATGTCTTCTTTGGAAAAGTGTCTATTCATGTCTTCTGCCCATTTGTTCACTGGATTATTTGTTTTTCAGGTGTTGAGTTTGGTACGTTCTTTATAGATTTTTGGATACTAACCCTTTATCCAATATGTCACTTGAAAATATCTTTTCCTATTCTGTTGGTTGCCTTTTAGTTTGGTTGATTGTTTCCTTTGCAGTGCAGAAGCTTTTTATCTTAATGAGGTCCCAATAGTTCATATTTGCTTTTAATTCCCTTGCTTTGGAGATGTGTCAAGTCAGAAATTGCTATGGCTGAGGTCAAAGAGGTTGTTGCCTGCTTGCTCCTCTAGGGTTTTGATGGTTTCCTCTTTCACAATTAGGTTTCTTATCCATTTTGAGTTTATTTTTGTGTACGGTGTAAGAAAGTGGTCTAGTTTCATTTTTTTGCATGTTGCTGCCCAGTTCTCTCAGCACCGTTTGCTAAGGAGACTGTCTTTTTTCCATTGGATACTCTTTCCTACTTTGTCAAAGATTAGCTGACCATACATTTGTGGGTCCAATTCTGAATTCTCTAGTCTATTCTATTGGTCTATGTGTCTGTTTTTGTGCCAATACCGTACTGTCTTGATGTTTACAGCTTTGTAGTAGTGGCTACAGTCTGGGATTGTGATGCCTTCCGCTTTGGTTTTTATTTTTCAAACTTACTTTGGTTATTCGGGGTCTTTTGTGGTTCCATACAAATTTTAGGATTGTTTGTTCCAGCTTTGAGAAGAATACTGGTGCAATTTTGATTGGGATTGCATTGAATGTGTAGATTGTTTTGGGTAGTATTGACATTTTAACAATATTTTTCCAATCCATGAGCATGGAATGTTTTTCCACTTCTTTGTGTCTTCTTCAATTTCCTTCATAAGTTTCCTATAGTTTTCAGCATACAGATCTTTTACATCTTTGGTTAGGTTTATTCCCAGGTATTTTATGGTTCTTGATGCAATTGTAAATAGGATCAATTTCTTGATTTCTCTTTCTGTTGCTTCATTATTGGTGTGTAGAAATGCAACTGATACCTGTACATTCATTTTGTATCCTGCAACTCTGCTGAATTCCTGTTATCAGTTCTAGCAGCTTTTTGGTGGAGTCTTTCAGGTTTAACACGTAGAGTATCGTGTCATCTCCTTTGCCTATCTTTTAATTGGGTTGTCTTTGTTTAAGTTATGAGTTGATTTATATTCTGGATACTAGACCCTTATCAGATGTATGATTTGCAAATATTTTCTCCCATTCTGTAGGTTGTCTTTTGACTGTCTTGCTGATGCCCATTGATGCACAAACTTAAATTTTTGAACAAAGCCTAGTTTATTTTTTCTACTATGGCTTGTGCTTTTGACATCATACCTAAAAACCCATTACCGTGGTGCCTGGGTGGCTCAGTTGGTTGAGTGTCTGACTTTGGCTCAGGTCATGATCTCACAGCTCGTGAGTTTGAGCCCCGCGTCGGGCTCTGTGCTGACAGCTCGGAGCCTGGAGCCTGCTTCGGATTCTGTGTCTCCCTCTCTCTCTGCCCCTAACCCACTCACATTCTGTCTCTGTCTCTCTCAAAAATAAAAATAAACATTAAAAAAAATTTTAAAAACCCATTACCAAATCCAAGTTCATAAGGGTTGTCAAAAACTGAACTCTGCACACTGAGTGAAGTAGAAGGATGAGTTTATTGCAGGATAAAGCAGAAGGATGAGTTTATTGCAGTTGTTTTGACCTGTAAGCTGGGAAACTCAAGGCTAAAAGAATAATGAGTTTCAAGTTGCTCATAGACTAAAAGGTGTTTATGGAGTTAAATGTGGAAGTTACTTGGCTTTTTCTGTTGATTGGTTGCTTGGTCTTCTTTCTTATTTGTATCAGTGTAACTGAAACGAGAGATGGGAGAAACAAGAAAGTTCAAAGATGTTATGAACAGACTTGGCATTGGGGATTGTCTAGCATCCTGTGCTGATTTCTGAGAAGAGCCATAAATTACTGCAATTTGTCAGGTAAGGCTAAGTTTTATTTATTTTTTAATGTGCCTGCATTGGCCAACACCATTTTGTTGCCATGATAAGTGACTCCATTTTAGTTTTAATTTTATAGTATTTAACCCTAGGATTTCCTATAAGAATTTTATGATTTTTAGCTCATGTATTTAAGTCATTGGTTCACATTCAGCTAGTTTTTGTACATGTTGTGTAATCAGGTTTTTGTTCCATTCTTTTGTATGTTGTCCCAGAACCATTTGTTGAAGAGACTATTCTTACTCCCAATGACTGGTTTTTACCTCCTTATAAAAAATCAATCTGCCATGCATGTATGGGTTTGTTTCTAGACTGTTAATTCTATTCCATTGGTCTATATGTCTATCCTATGTCAGTATAGGTATTCCCTGCTTTTCAAAAGTTTGTGTTATACCACTTTGCTTTTACAAAAGACCTACATTACTACCTACTTTTGCTAACTGAAAGAAATCTGAAAAGGATTTTCCCTTTTATGACAAAAGGTAAAAAGAGACACTAGCGTTCAGCATTTGTTTTGCAGTGAGTCTTTATAGAGGCAGCGTGCACCCTTAGCCATAAGAGAGGCACAGCCAAGCTCTTTCCCTGGGAACTACATCTCAGCACCAAGCCATTATAGCTTTGAACTGTACCTGTGAGCATCTGTGCTTAATCTTGATGTATGTTGTGCATCCATTAGCAAGATCAGAGTATCAGAAAAGCCTACTACAAATTATTTTTGGGGCCTGGGAATGTTCAAAAATATTTTCCATCTAAATTTATGGTAATTGCTTCTTCACTCCTTACCATTTCTGTTTATGAAAGGTTTCATAGGAAGTCATTTTTGGATAGTAGGAAGAAACCTGTACCACACTGTTTTGATTACAGTAGCTTTGTAGTAAGTTTTGAAATTGGGACATGTAAGTCCTCCAGTTTTGTTCTTCTCTAATATTATTTTTTATTTAAAAAATAGTGGGGCGCCTGGGTGGCGCAGTCGGTTAAGCGTCCGACTTCAGCCAGGTCACGATCTCGCGGTCCGCGAGTTCGTGCCCCGCGTCGGGCTCTGGGCTGATGGCTCAGAGCCTGGAGCCTGTTTCCGATTCTGTGTCTCCCTCTCTCTCTGCCCCTCCCCCGTTCATGCTCTGTCTCTCTCTGTCCCAAAAATAAATAAACGTTGAAAAAAAAAAATTTAAAAAAAAAAATAAATAAATAAAAAATAGTTTTTTTATTTAAAAAACGTTTGTAATGTTTATTATTTTTGAGAGACAGAGTGCAAGCAGGGGAGGGACAGAGAGAGAGGGAGACACAGAATCCCAAGCAGGTTCCAGGCTCTGTGCTGTCAGCACAGAGCCCAACATGAGGCTTGAACTCACAGACTGCAAGATCATGACCTGAGCCACTCAGGTGCCCCTCTCTAATATTATTTTGGCTATCCTGCAACTTAATATGAATTTGAGGGTTAGCCTTTCCATTTTTGCAAAAATGCCAAAGGGATTGTATTGAATTGGTAGATCACTTTAATAAGTATTGGTCTGTTAATCCAATCCATGAGCATGATGTCTTTCCATTTATTTAGGTCTTCTTTA
Source organism: Lynx canadensis (assembly GCF_007474595.2). Taxonomy (NCBI): domain Eukaryota; kingdom Metazoa; phylum Chordata; class Mammalia; order Carnivora; family Felidae; genus Lynx; species Lynx canadensis. The sequence continues at coordinate 15,614,128 of NC_044303.2, forward strand.
ATTGTTTTTCATCAATGTTTTGTGAGTTTTAGTACACAAACTTTTCACCTTTCTAATTAAATTTATCCCTAGATATTTCATCTTTTTGAATGCTGTCTTAGTCTGCTTAGGTTGCTGTAACAAAATACCACACACCAAGTGCCTTAAACAATAGAAATTTCTTTCTTACAGTTCTAGACACTGGGAATCCAAGATCAAGGTTCTGGCCAATGTGGTTTCTGGTGAGAGTTTTCTTTTGGGCTTGTAGACAGCTCCCTTCTCACTTTGCCCTTCCATAGTGGGAAGGGAGAGAAGGAAAGAGAGACAGAGTATACTCTTGTGTCTGTTCTTATAAAGCTACTAATCTATCAGATCAGGGCCTCACCCTTATGATGTCATTTAACCTTAAATTACCTCTTTATAGGCCTTATCTCCAAAAAACAATCACATTGGGGATTAGGGCTTCAACATATGGATTTGACGGGGGGGTGGGGAGGGAGATGATTCACTCCATAGCAGATGATATTATAAATGCAATTATTACTTAATTTACTTTTTGGATTATTCATTGTTGGTGTATTAAAAAAAACACAACAAAAAGTTTTTTGAGTGCTGATCTTGCACTCTGGAAATTTGCCAGATTTGTTTATTAGCTCTAATAGTTGTGTGTGTGTGTGTGTGTGTGTGTGTGTGTGTGTTCTTTAGGGTTTCTATATATATAGTATTATAGCATCTGTTAATTGAGATAGTTTTATTTCTTCTTCACAACTTGGATGCCTTTTAATTCTTTCTCTTGCCTAATTGCTTTGGCTAGAGTCGTTCTTTCATTTTAAGGAATTGGCTCATGCAATTGTGGAAGCTGGCAAGTCTGAAATTTATAGGGCAGACTGGTAAGCTGAAAACTCAGGCAGGAGTTGATGCTGCAATCTTGAGACAGAATTTGTTCTTTTCCAAGAAACCTCAGTTTTTGCTGTAAAGGCCTTCGTGTATTATCAAACTTGATTGAAAAAGTCCTACCCATATCATCAAGAATAATCTCCTTTACTTAGAATCAATCAATTGTAGATGAAAAACACATCTACAAAATACCTTCACAGTACACCTGGGTTACTGTTTGATTAGATAGGTGGGTACTGTGGCCTAGCAAAGTTGACACGTAAAACCAACCATCACGCCCAGTGTGATAGATAGTTTTATTAGTTTATAATTTTTTTAAATAAAAAAATTCACTTTTCTCATGGCTTAAGTTTGGGTAGAGTATACTTCCCCACCCTAGTGACTTTGCATTTTGCCATATGACTTACTTTGGCCAATGGAATTGTGAGTGGATGTAACACGTGTCCACTAATTGGGAAATTAGCTGGGGTCTTGGAGAGAAGGAGAAGGCATGTATATTCTGAATCCTTTGGCTTTTCATGTGCACATGTGTGTTTGTATGTGTGTGTTTCTGTAGGCAATTATATAGTGTCCAGCTTGAAATGGCTCCTACTGGCAAAAGAAATAATACTTGCAGCACCAAGGATAATTAAAAGGTTTTTACTGCAATGGATTGAAGCATATTAAATATGTTAAGAGTACATGAATTCTTTTTTCTTTTTTTAATGTTTATTTATTTATTTTGAGAGAGAGAGAGAGAGAGAGAGAGAGAGAGGGAGGGAGAGAGAGTGTGTATGAATGAGCAGGGGAGGGGCAGAGAGAGAGAGAGAGAGAGAGAGAGATCGAGAATCCCAAGCAAGCTCCTTGCTGACAGTGCAGAGCCCAATGTGAGGCTTGAACTCATGAACGATGAGATTAGGAACTGAGCCGAAACCATGGTTTGGCTGATTAACTGACTGAGCCACCCCAAAAGTTCTTGATATTTCTACATGAATTCTTAATATTTCTTAAGAAAAAAAAAAACCTCACTAGTCACGTTGAGGAATGCTAGGACACCAATTCATTATTCTGAAATTAGTAAATAAAGGTTAAAAAAATAATTACCCTGCTTTCCTACACAAACTGAAATTCAGAGTAACCAAATTGCTGATGAAGAAAAACTAATAGAAAACATCCAATGAATAAGTGAAGGAGGAATGATAGAGTTATCGCTGCTTTGCAACCCATAAGAAAATAATGCTTCCAGGAAATAATAGGTCCAGTTCCACATATAAGGAGCTCAGAAGTTGATACTCCATCTTAATAATAAGCAAAAAGATGAACAAACTGAAAAATCAACAACTCTTCTTAGATCTGCAAGAGAAGTGAAGTCACAGGGCACACACTGCCCCCAAATTAGAAACTGACAGATGACTACAGATTCACAACTTATTGGAGCAGCAGCCTCTGTGAGAACCAGTGCTGGGTAGGGAAACCGAACTGCAATTGAATTGCTGGAGGTTCAGTGTCGACAATGTTGAGAGTTAAAATCTCCAGGGGGACCCAGTCATGAGGCAGCCCCCACTCTTATAAGTTTATACCTCCAAGAATTCTACCAGGATCTCACAGTAAATATCAGAGAAAAATCTTATGATTCATGCAGGAGAAGAGGAAGAAGAACCATTAAAAAAAAAAAAAAAAAAAAAGAACTGTATTCTTAGTAAGATTTGCCCTCAGAGGAAACCAGTTAGTCAGATTAGGGGTTTTATCAGAGCCTAGATCACCTGGTGGAAAGGAAATACTCAACTCTAGCCCACTCTAGCCATCCTGTCCCGTATGTGGGAGGAATGGGGAGGAGGCAGAGAAGCACTTGTGAGGTTCATAGTTCAGAGGCATAGGCTCACTGAAAGACTGAGGCCTACTCATGGGACTGTAGAATGCTTCCCTCCCCTAAGCCTCACCATTATATTACTAAAGGCCTATTTACAGCAGTTCCTTTTACATAGTGCATCATGTCCAGCTATCAAGAAAAAATTACAAGACATTTTAAAAGGCAAAAAATATAGTTTGAAGAGACAGAGCAAGCATTAGAACCAGACATGGCATGGATATTGGAATGATCAGACTGGGAATTTAAAACCGAGAGTAATTTGCTGAAGGCTTTAATGGATAAAGTAGGCAGAATGCAAGAAAAGATGGGCAGTGTGAGCATGGAGACGAAAGTCTTAACAGAACCAAAAATAAATGCTAGAGACCAAAAAATGTGTAAAAGAAAGGAAGAATGCCTTTGATGGGCCTATTAGTAGACTGGGCTGGCAGAGGAAATAATAACTCATGATTGCCAAATAACCATTAGGTAGAATGTTGATGGAGAACTTTATAAAAAGTGGATCAGGCTGCCAACACTTGATCAATCTTAACAGTACCATAGTGAGATGATCAAATATTCTGTGCTTTGTCATATGACATGTTTCATATTGTTACTATTTATGATATATTTTCACAAAATCAGAAATTGAATCTGAATCTAATGAAGCCTACAGGTCTACCAGTTTACTTGAAAAAAGAGGCACAGAGTAACATGTTAAGTAACACCATGATACTACAATCCACCCAGTACATGATGTGGTAACCACTGTAGGAAAACGGACTGTGAACTTGCCATGTTGATATTAAGGAATTACTGATATAGGCTGAATTTTGTGCCTCCCCTCTCCCCATTCATATGCTGAAGCTCTAATCCCTAGTACCTCAGAATGTGACTACAGTTGGGAATAGAGCCTTTAAAGAGGTGATTAAGTTAAATGAGGCTGTTAAGGTGGGTCCTAATCCAATATGACTCATACCCTTGTAAAAAGAGGTGGGGACACATAAAGAGACACCAGGGATGTGAACACATAAATCTGTGGTATTTTATAATGGCAGACCAGCAAATGAATACAATAACATTAGGTGGAACAGTGAATTTTTGGTTATAAGAATAACAGAAATGAACCTTATCTATTGGAGATACAAAATATAGTGTTTACAGGTGAAATTATGAATTTTGTAATATGGTTTAAAATACTTAAAAAATACATGGTAGATGAAATAAGAATGGTAAGTTATTGGTAATTACTGAAACTGAGTAAGAGGTATTAGTAATGCATTTTGTCTCCCCTTTTGTATATGTTTGAAAATGTCCAAAATAAATAAACGTATGCACATGCAACCACAGACACATACATACCATATGCCAATATATGCTATATGAAATATAGTTTTACTCAGAATTCTGGTTCAAACTCATCTAGTCTCATGGATTTGGCTATTGCCCATGTGCTAAAGACTCTCAAGTCCTCAGTTTTATCCATTTCTGGTAACTCAACATTTTTACTTGCTGTGCCAAAGGCCTTTCACATGTAAAATGTCCAAAATTAATTCACATCTTTTCCTTCAGATTTTCCATGTTTGTCTGCTGGTGATCATCAGCTTTCCACAGATAAGAGTCTGGCTTAGAGATCTCCTCTCTTAGGCCCCACATCTCACCAGTCCTCAAGTTTCTGGTGTCCTATTTCTGAATGCCTGTCAGGTCTGGCCTCTCCTCTCTGATGTCAATTCCATGGTTCTCACTCTGGTTTACTGTATTCACACCTGGATAGCTGTAGGTCCCTCTTACCTGCAGTCCCTGCTTCCTTTCTTATCCTGGGTCTCCCACTCAGTTATGTTCAGATTGTTGCTAAAGTCATCTTTTTTGTCATAACTTTTTAAAGAAAGTTGGACAGATAATACATGAACATAAAGCAGTACAAAAATATATAACAATAAAAAAGTGAGTCTATTATTGTGGCACAGTTTATGATAGCACAGATCCAGAAGGAACCAAATTTTCATCAAAAGGTAACCTGAGTAAACCAGGATAGGGCCCCATAGTACACTAATCTGGCCCTAAAAAGGAATGAAAAATATATCTCTTTATAGCATGTATTGTTATGTGAAGAAAGCCCCACACCTACAATGACACCCGATTCCTTTTATTTTTATTTTTTAAATAAATAAATAAATAAATAAATAAATAAATAAATAATGTTTATTTATTTATTTTGAGAGAAAGAGAGGGAGAATGCATGTGTGCAAGCGTGGGAGGGGCAGAGAGAGAGGGAGAGACAGAATCCCAAGCAGGCTCTGCACTGACAGTGCAGAGCCTGACGTGGGGCTCGTCCCATGAACAGTGAGATCATGACCTAAGCCAAAATCAAGAGTTAGATGCTTAACCAACAGCCACCCAGGTGCCCTTCACACCTGATTCCTTTTAGTGGGGAAGGAGAGCACAACTTGGCACTAATAGTGTTCGTGGCTTTCAGATTAGTCATTGTTTCGAGGTATTTCAGTGGACAGTGGTAGGAAATAAATATAAGTGTAAATAAAAATAAAAAGTAAATATATTGACATACATCATGAACTTGTGTGGACATTTTAATTTAAATTCAGTATTTTGGGTTTTTATTTAACCTCTTTATCTTAAGTGTATATAGGCTTTCTCCCACAGTGAAAATGCTCATCCCCAAGTGCACCAAAATAATGACCATTGCTTTGTCCTATGTAACATTTGCAACTGTTTCAGAATAATAACACCAAGACTACCATCAACAATACGATTACTGTAACATTTAAAAATTTTTTAAAGATGTTTTTGTAGAGTATATACTATTAGAAATACACCTACAAATTGTGTTTTTTTTAAAGAGACATTTGAAATATATTTCAGTATGGTTTTGCTTTTGTTTTTAGGAATTGATTTTTTTAATAATTTACTTTCATAAAAATGTGAAATAAATATGTGGTTACATATCAAATCTACAAATTAGGTTAAACTCAGAAATTCTAGCTTCTATTCCAGTTCCCTCATCCTGTTCCTCTTTCCCTATATTGGTAACAAAACTGTATTAGTTTTTTTTTTTTTTTTTGGTTTATTCTATTTAATATAGTTACTATATACATGTATATTAAATATGCATGTATTTATTATATATTATATATGCATATATATGTATGTATATATGTGTCTTTTGTTACTAATACTAATGGAAACTGGTAAATAAAGAGAGGATTAAAGCATTTTATTCTGTTTTTGTAATTTTCTGTGCCTTAAGGGATTCAATTAATTTATGAAAAGTTTCTTTTTAAAGAATAAAAGCTAATAGAACTTCCAGGGAGGATGGCAGAGTAGGAGGACTCTAAGCTCACCTCCTCCCACAAGTACACCCAGATAACACCCACATCAGTGAAAAAAGCCCAGAAACCCAAAGACTGGCAGAACAGACTCCACAGAGCTAAACACAGAGAAAGGCCACATAAAAAATGCTAGGAAAATTCTGAGAAAATAACTCAGAAACCCAGACTGGCAGAACAGACTCTACACAGCTAAACACAGAGAAGAGCCAAATAAAAAATGCTAGGAAGGGCAGAGATGCAGTTAGGAACAAAACTGACTTGCCAAACGACCCACAGTGGGGGAGGGAGAAGACCAGACTCCACACCAGGCACTCCAGGCTTGGGGGACTTGCACTGGGAAGATGAATCCCTATAACATTTGGCTTTGAAAACCAGAGGGGATTAATATCACCAGTTTTTGTAATCAGTGGGGCTTAACAGTGCTTAAAAAGCAGTGACTCAGCTCTGGGAGAGGGGAGGGTGATAGGAAACTGAGTCTCTACCTTTAAAAAGGCAGCATAGCAGAACACAACAATCTGCATAACTTGAGCCACAGAACTCGGCAGGTATGTGGTGCAGAGAGGTGAACTGGGAGAGAGAAGTCACAGAGGGTAGGAATCTGTTTTTGTGGAGAGGGAAAGAGGAAGGGGGGGCACAGGAGTGCAGCAGGTCCAAGGGTTTTGTGGGCCACATGAGGAGAAGTGGTTCTGCTTCTTGGAGGGCATTTGGTAGAGGCCATACGGCCTCCCCACAGGCAAAGGCCCCAGGGGACCCTGGAGAACAGCCACATTTGTTGGTATTGGAACAAAGTTTCCAGAGTGTGGTGAAATCTAGTGCCAGCTATATATTGGGATTTGCCATAATCTCTGAACCTCTGCTGCAGGGAAATTGTATAAATGTTCCCTGGGGCGAGCTGGTACCAGGCCATTGCTCAGCAAGACCCTCCCCCAGAGGGTCAGAGTGGGTCCACACCACTGGGTTCTCAGAAGTGAGGGGTTTGGAAACATAGCCCCAATTTTGATAAAATTTGGGAGGGAGGTGCTGCCTGGAAGGCTGACAGCTGGGACCTGGACAGTGTAGAAGCAGGGAGTGGACAGAAGCCTGAGACAAAGGAGGGGTACTTGATTGTGGGTCAATGAAAGTGCAGAGTTCCTGTGCCAGAAACTAGGAAGCTGGATGATGCCATTTTCACCTCTCTCATGCATGCACATACACCTGCATGGGCATGCGTACCACACCTATCCACCCCAGTAAGCTAAGCAGCATCACCTAGTGGAGAAAGGAGTCGTTACACCCCACCCCACCCAACTGCACCCTCCAAGCACAATCCCTTATAGACCATCACAAGTCCCTCTACCAGCTTAGTGTATGGACTATAGAGTACTTCATAGTTTGAGCTCTACGGGAAATTGGATGTAACTTCATTGGGGTTTCATTCTGTTTGCTGTTCATCTATTTTTTTTTTTTTTTGCTTTAAATGTTTTTTTCTTTTTGTTTTTTTTCTTTTTCTTGGATACAGAAAGAGAATATTTTAATTTTTATTTTCCTTTTTAAAATTCTTTTTACTATGTTTTTATTTTTTTTGTAAAGTCTTTTATTCTATTTCACTTTATTCTACTTATTGTATACTTTAATTTTTAAATTTTTTCTCTTTCTTTTTTTCTCTTCCTTCCCTTTTTTCTCTGTTCTATCAAGCTTCTTTCAACGACCAGACCAAACACACTAAGATCGAGATTCCTTTATTTGATTTTTTGTGTTGTTCTTAATTTTTTTTATTTTTTATTCTTTATGTTATTAATTCTTTTTTCCCTCTGAAATGACAAAACAAAGGAATTCACCCCAAAAGACAGAACAGGAAGAAATGACAGCCAGGGGCTTACTCAACACAGATATAAGCAAGATGTCTGAACTAGAATTTAGAACCACGATAATAAGAATACTAACTGGGGTTGAAAAAACCATAGAATCCCTTTCTCTGGAGATGAAAGAAGTAAAATCTAGCTAGGACAAAATTAAAAATGCTATAACCGAGATGCAATCTCGAATGGCTGCTATAGCAGCAAGGATGGATGAAGCAGAGCAGTGAATCAGCGATATAGAAGACAAAAATTATGGAGAACAATGAAGCAGAAAAAAAGAGGGGAAACTAAAGCAAAAGAGCATGCTACAAGAATTAGAGAACTCAGTGCCTTACTACATCTGAATCATAGGAATCCCAGAAGATGAAGAAAGTGAAAAGGGGGTAGAAATTTTATGTGAGCAAATTATACTGGAAAACGTTGCTAATTGGGGAAAGACACAGACATCAAAATCCAAGAAGCACGGAGAATTCCCATTAGATTAAAAACAAACAAAAAAAGACCACCAACAAAGCATATCATAGTCAACTTCACAAAATATACAGACAAGGAAAGAATTATGAAAGCAACAAGGGAAAAAAAGTCTTCCTATAGGTTAAGTCTTCCTTAACCTATAAGGAAGAGATCAGGTTTGCAGCAGACCTATCCCCAGAAACTTGACAGGCCAGAAAGGAGTGGCAGGATATATTCAATGTGCTGAATCAAAAAAATATGCGGCCAAGAAATCTTTATCCAGCAAGGCTATCATTCAAATAGAAGGAGAGATAATGAGTTTCCCAGACAAATGAAAACTAAAGGAGTATGTGACCACTAAACTAGCCCTGCAAGAAATTTTAAGGGGGCCTCTCTGAGGAGAGAAAAGATGAAACAAAACAAAAAAGACCAAAAGCAACAAAGACAGGACCAGAGAACACCACCAGAAACTCCAACTCTACAGGCAACACGATGGCAATAGATTCATATATTTCAGTACTCACTCTAAATGTCAATGGTCTAACTGCTCCAATCAAAATACACAGGGTAACAACAGAATGAATAAGAAACCAGATCCATCTGTGTGCTGTTTACAAGAGACATTTTAGACCTAAAGACACCTTCAGATTGAAAGCAAGGGATGGACAACCATCTATTATGCTATTGGTTGCCAAAAGAAAGCTGGAGTAGCCATACTTATATCAGACAACCTAGATTTTAAAATAAAGACTGTAACAAAGGATGAATAAGGGCATTATATCATAAGTAAGTGGTCTCTCCACCAACAGGAGCTAACAATTGTAAACACTTTGGCCCCCAGTTTGAAAGTACCCAAATATATAAATCAGTTAATCACAAACATAAAGAAACTCATTGACAATAATACCATAATAGTAGGGAACTTCAACACTTCCTATACAGCAATGGACAGATCATCTTAGCAGAAAATCAACAAGGAAACAATGGCTTTGAATGACACACTGGACTGGATGGACTTCACAGGTATATTCAGAACATTTTATCCTAAAACAGCAGAATACACATTATTCTTGAGTACAGATGGAAAATTCTCCAGAATAGATCACATACTGGGACACAAATCAGTCCTCAACAAGTACAAAAAGATCGAGACCATACCATGCATATTTTCAGACCACAATGCTATGAAACTTGAAATCAACCACAAGAAAAAATTTGGAAAGACCATGAATACTTGGAGATTAAAGAACATCCTACTATAGAATGAATGGGTTAACCAAGAAATTAAAGAGGAAATTAAAAAGCCACAAAAATGATAATAGCCTAAAATCTCTGGAATGCAGCAAAGGCACTCATAAGAGGGAAGTATATTGCAGTCCAGGCCTTCCTGAAGAAGGAAGGAAGGCCCCAGATACACAACCTAACCTTACACCTTGAAGAGCTGGAAAAAGAAGAGCAAATAAAGCCCCAAACAAGCATAAGATGGGAAATAATAAAGATTAGAGCAGAAACCAATGATATTGCAATTAAAACAACAACAACAACAACACAGTAGAGCAGATCAATGAAACCAGGAGCTGGTTCTTTGACAGAATTAACAAAATTGATAACCCCCTAGCCAAACTGATCAAGAAGAAAAAGGGAAAGGACCCAAATAAATAAAATCATGAATGAAAGAGGTCACAACCAACACTGTAGAAATACAAACAATAATAGGAGAGTATATGAGAAATTATATGCCAATAAATTGGGCAATCTGGAAGAAATGGACAAATTCCTAGAAATGTATAAGGTACGAAACCTGAAACAGGAAGAAATAGAAAACTTGAACAGACCCATAACCAGTAAAGAAATTGAATTAATAATAAAAAATCTCCCCCAAAACAAGAATCCAGGCCTGGATGGTTTTCCAGGGGAATGCTACCAAATATTTAAAGAAGAGATAACACTTATTCTTTTGAAGCAGTTCCAAAAAATAGAAATGAAAGGAAAGCTTCCATACACATTCTACAAGGCCAGCATTACCTTGATTCCAAAACCAGACAGACCTCACTAAAAAGAATTACAGACCAATTTCCCTGATGAACATGGATGCAAAAATCGTCAACAAGATACTAGTCAACTGGATCCAACAATACATTAAAAGAATTATTCATCATGATCAAGTGGGATTTATACCTGGGATGCAGGGCTGGTTCAATATGCACAAATCAATCAATGTGATGCATCATATTAATAAAAGAAAGAATAATAACCATGTGATCCTCTCAATAGATGCAGAGAAAGCATTTGACAAAATACAACATCCTTTCTTGATAAAAACCCTCAATAAAGTAGGGATAGAAAGATCATACCTCAAGATCATAAAAGCTATATACAAAAGACCCACCACTGATAATCATCCTCAATGGGGAAAAACTGACAGCTTTCCCCCTAAGGTCAGGAATATGACAAGGATGTCCATTCTCACCACTGTTATTTAACATAGTGTTGGAAGTCCTAGCCTCAACAGTCAGGCAACACAAAGAAGTAAAAGGCAGCCAAATTGGCAAGGAGGAAGTCAAATTTTCACTATTTGCAGATGACATAATACTCTATGTAGAAAATCCAAAATATTCCACCAAAAAACTGCTAGAACGGATTCATGAGTTCAGTAAAGTCTTAGGATATAAAATCAATGCCCAGAAATCAGTTGCATTTCTATACACTAATAATGAAGCATCAGAAAGAGAAATCAAGGAATCAATCTCATATACAATTGCACCAAAAAACCATAAAATACCGAGGAATAAACCTAACCAAAGAGAACTGAAAACTATACACTGAAAACTATAGAAAGCTTATGAAAGAAATTAAAGACACAAAGAAATGGAAAACCATTCCATGGTCATGGGTTGGAAGAACAAATATTGTTAAAACATTGATAACTACCCAAAGCAATCTAAACATTCAATGCAATCCCTATCAAAATAACACCAGCATTCTTCACAGAGCTAGAACAAACAACCCTAAAATTTGTATGGAACCAGAAAAGACCCCGAATAGCCAAAGGAATCCTGAAAAAGAAAACCAAGGCTGGAGGCATCACAATTCTGGACTTCAAGATGTATTACAAAGCTGTAATCATCAAGACAGTATGTCACAAAAACAGACACAGATCAATGGAACAGAATAGAGAACACAGAAATGGACCCACAAACATATGGCCAACTCATCTTTGACAAAGCACAAAAAAAAATCTAATAGAATCAAGACAAATGGTGTTGGGAAAAATGGACAGCAACATGCAAAAGAATGGACCTGGACACTGTCTTACACCATACACAAAAGTAGACTCAAAGTGGTTAAAAGACCTAAAATTGAGACAGGAAGCCATCAAAATCCTAGAGGAGAAAGCAGACAAAGATTTCTTTGACCTCGGCCACAGCAACATCTTCCTCAACATGTCTCTGGAGGCAAGGGAAACAAAAGCAAAAATGATCTATTGGGATCTGATCAAGATAAAAAGCTTCTGCATGGCGAAGGAAGCAATCAGCAAAACTAAAAGGCAACCAGTGGAATGGGGAAGATATTTGCAAATGACATATCAGATAAAGGGTTAGTGTCCAAAATCTATAAAGAACTTACTAAACTCAACACGAAATAAATAAAAAATCCATTAAAGAAATGGGCAAAAGACATGAATAGACACTTTTCCAAAGAAGACATCCAGATGGCTAACAGACACACGAAAAAATGGTCAACATCACTCATCATCATGGAAATACACATCAAAACCACAATGAGATACCACTTCACACCTGTCAGAATGGCTAATATTAACAACTCAGGCAACAATAGATGTTGGCGAGGATGTGAAGGAAGAGGAACTCTCTTGTACTGCTGTTGGGAATGCAAACTGGTGCAGCCACTCTGGAAAACAGTATGGAGGTTCCTCAAAAAATTAAAAATAGAACTACCCTACAATCCAGGAATTGCACTACTATGTATTTATACAAAGGATACAGGTGTTCTGTTTCAAAGAGACACATGTACCCTGATGTTTATAGCAGCACTATTGACGATAGCCAAAGTATGCAAAGAGCCCAAATGTTCATCGACTGATGAATGGATAAAGAAGGTGTGGTGTATATATACAATAGAATATTACTTGGCAATCAAAAAGAATGAAATCTTGCCATTTACAACAATGTGGATGGAACTATAGTGTATTATGGTAAGCCAAAGTAGTCAGAGAAAGACAAATATCACATGACTTCACTCGTATATGGAATTTAAGATTAAAAAACAGATGAACATAAGGAAAGGAAGCAAAAACAATATAAAAACAGGGAGGGGGACAAACATAAGAGACTCTTAAATACAGAGAACAAACTGAGGGTTGCTGGAGGGGTTTTCATTGGGGGAATGGGCTAAATGGGCAAGGGGTGTTAAGGAGAACATCATTGGGATGAGCACTGGGTGTTATATATAGGTGATGAATCACTGGATTCTACTCCTGAAATCATTATTGCACTATGCTAACTAACTTGGATGTAAATGAAAAAAAAAAAGCAGTATAACAAATAGCCCCACTGAGATATAGCATGGAAGCTGCAGTTTGAAAAAGTCGTGGGGTATAGGGGAAGGTTCATTTACTAATCTTAGGAAATGTGCTGGAGGGGCAGGGATCATTAGGAGACTTCTTCAAGGATAAAAGATCTGACAGACACCATTTCCCTCCCCTTCCCCCAGCTTTCATATATCTGTGGGAACCAGTGCTAACACTTTTCTACCTAGCTTGCTAACCACATGCCCTGCCCCTGCCCTCTCTTTCAGACCTGCCCCCTCCAACCTGGCCTCTGCAGGAGTTTTCCAAAGCTGCTCCAGGTCTCCTCCCACAGCAGAGTTGTGCTAATACCTGTGCCACACCCTCATATTCTCCTCTGGGCCCACCCCATCTAGCACACCCTTGGCAAGAGTCTGTGGAAGGCCACTCTTGCCCTGGAGAGGGGGTAAGAGAACCAGTTTGACTGTGGCCCCAGCAGTTGGCTAGGGGACAGACATCTGGTCTGACTGCAGACCCCTCCCATGAATAAAGGTTCTGAGGACAAACAGGGTGAGTGTTCTTCAGTTAGGTGTGACTGGAGCTCTGGTAGATGCTTAGTCTGACACAAATAAAGCCCAAGGAAACCCCTTATTGGCCCATTAATAACACAGAGACCAAACCCTACCTATATCAGGTGAAAGAACCATTGCAGATGACTGGACTGAAGGCAAATGTGCCTTAGCTACAATGGTAGGGTGCACACAACATACATAGGAGAGAGACATCCCTGAAGTGCTAGGGGCATTGTTACTGCAGGGCAGTGTAGGAGCTTTTCTTCATAAAGCCACTGCTTTCACATGCAGGAGACATACTTGACTTTCTTAGCACATAGAAGCATATCCAGATAGGTAGACAAAATGAGGAGACAGAGGCAGAGGACTATGTCCCAAATGAGAGAAAAGAACAAAATCACAAGAGAGCTAAATGAAACAGAAATGAGTAACATGAATGATTGAGAATTTAAAGTAATGGTCATAAAGATATTCACTGGACTTGAGAAAAGAGTAGAAGACATCAGTGAGACCCTCAACAAAGAGGTAGAAAACATAAAAAAGAACCAGAGATGAAAAACTTAATAATTGAAATTAAAAACATACCAGAGGGAATAAGTAAGAGACTAGAGGAAGTGTAAGAATGTATCAGTGACCTGGAGGACAGAGTAATGAAAAAATAATGCTGAAAAAGAAAGAAAAAAGAATAATAAAAACTGAGAAGCGATTAAGGGAACACAGTGACCACAAGTGTTAACATTGCATTCTAGGGATCCCATTAGAAGAAGATAGAGAAAAGGGGGAAGAAAATTGATTTGAAGAAATAGGAGCTGAAAGCTTTCCTAACTTGGAGATGGAAACAGAAATCCAGATCCAGGAGGCAGAGAGCCCCCAACAAATTCAATCCAAGGAGGTCCACACCAAGACACATAGTAATTAAAATGGCAGAAAAAAATGATAAAAAGAGAACTCTAAAAGCAGCAGGAGAAAGTAAAACAATTACATACAGAGGAAACCTCATAAAACTATCAGAAGAAACTTTGCAGGCCAGAAGGGATTGGCATGATATATTCAAAGTGCTGAGAGGAAAGAATCTGCAGCCAAGAATATTCTATCCAGCAAGGCTATCACTTAGAATAGAAGAAGGCACAAAGACTTTCCCAGACAAAAATTAAAGGAATTCATCACCAAGCCTACCCTATAAGAAATATTAAAGGGGATTCTTTGAATGGAAAGAAAAGACCCTAAGTAAGAGTAAGAAAGTAGGAGGCACAAAAACAGCAAAATTAAGCATATCTATAAAAATCAGACAAAGGATTCACAAAAGAGAAGAAAGTAAGGCATGGCACCATGCCTGAGTGATGGGGAGAAGAGTAAATATTTAGTGCTTTTAGAATGGGCTCAAACTTATGTAGCCATCAAATTAATAGAGACTGCTATATGCATACAATGTTATATGTAAACCTAATGGTAATCACAAATCAAAAACTGGTAATAGATATCAAAAAGAAAGAGAAAGAGAGAGAAGTAATCCAAGTATATCACTAAAGAAAGCTGGCAAATTATGACAGAAGGGAGCAAGAGAAGAAAGGAACAGAAAAGAACTACAAAAACAACTCTAAAAGCAAAATGGCAATAAGTGTATACCTATCAATAATCTTTGAATGTAGGGGTGCCTGGGTAGCTCAGTCAGTTAAGCATCCGACTTTGGCTCCAGTCATGATCTTGCAGTTTATGGGCTCGAGCCCTGTATCAGGCTCTGTGCTGACAGCTCAGAGCCAGGAGCCTGCTTCAGACTCTGTGTCTCCCTCTCTCTCTGCTCCTCTCCCACTCATTCATTCTCTCTCTCTCTCTCTCTCTCTCTCTCCCTCCCTCCCTCCCTCCCTCCCTCCCTCAAAAATAAACATTAAAATAACTACTTTGAATATAAATGGACTAAACACTGCAATCAAAAGACATAGGGTGATGGGAAGGATAAAAAAAGTGAGACCCATTTATATGCTGCCTTACAAGAGACCCATTTCAGACCTAAAGACATATGCAGATTAAAAGTGAAGGGATGGAAAAGCATTTTTCATGCAAATGTAAGTGAAAATAAATCCAGGATAGCAATATTTGTAAACAGCCTTTAAAACATAGACTTTAACAAGAGACAAATAAGGACAGTACATAATCATAAAGGGAAAAATCCAGTAAGAAAATAATAACAATTGTGAATATTTGTGCACCCAACATGGAGGCACCCAAATACATAAAGCAACTTAATAGTTGGAAGTCGGAATAAAGGAAGTAATTGATAGTAATGCAATAATAGTAGAGGACTTTAACATTCCACTTACATCAATGGATAGGTCATGCAAACAAAATCAACAAGGGATCAGTGGCTATAAATGACACATTGGACCTGATGAGTTTAACAGATATATTTAGAATATTCCATCCTGAAACAGCAGAACACGTATTCTTTTCAAGCACACATGGAACATTCTCCAGAATAGATCCCATGTTAGGCCACAAAACAAGCCACAACAAATTCAAAAAGATTGTAGTTCTATTATGTATCTTTTCCAACCACAACACTTGAAACTAGAAATCAACCTCAAGAAAAAAGTCTGGAGAAAACACCAATACATGGAGGTTACATTACTGCTATTCAACAATGAATGGGTCAACCAAGAAATCAAAGAAGTAAAAAATTACATGGAAACAAGTGAAAATAAAAACACATTGATCTAAAATCTTTAGGGTATAGCAAAATGGTTCAAAGAGAGAAATTTATAGCAATACAGGTCTACCTCAAGAAGCAGGAAAAATCTCAAATAAACAACCTAACCTTACACCTAAATGAACTAGGAAACGAACAACAAACAAAACCACAAACCAGCAGAAGGAAGGAAATGATAAAGATTAGAGCAGAAATAAATGATACAGAAAGTAAAACAATAACAACAAAACAAACAAAACAAAAAATCAGTAGAACAGATAAATTAAACCAGGAACTGATTTTTTTTAAAAGATCAACACAATTGATAAACCTCTAGCCAGACTCATTAAAAAAAACAAAAACAAAAACAGAGAGAGAGAGAGAAAGAGAACCCAAATAAAATCACAGATGAGATCAAGGTGGTATGGCCATAGTAAAAAAAAAAAAAAAAAAAAAAAAAAAAAAAATCGGGAGAGAGAGAGGATCCAAATAAACAAGATCACAAATGAGAGAGGAGAAAAAAGTAACCAATACCACAGAAATACAAACAATTGTAAGAGAATATTATGAAAAAGTATATGCCAACAAATTGGACAACCTAGAAGAAATGGATAATTTCCTATAAACATATAACCTACCAAAACTGAAGCAAGAAGAAATACAAAATTTGTGTAGTCTGATTACCAGCAATGAAATTGAATCAGTAATCAAGGAACTCCCAACAAACAAAAGTCCATGACCAGACAACTTCATAGGCAGATTCTACCTGACATTTAAAGAAGAGTTAATACCTGTTCTTCTCAAACTATTCCTCCCCCCAAAAAAAATAGATGAATAAGGAAAACTTTCAAATTCATTCTGTGAGGCCAGTATTACCCTGATACCAAAGCCAGATAAAGACACTACAAAAAAGAGGCCACTACAGGCCAATATCTCTCATGAACATAGATACAAAAACCCTCAACAAAATCCTAGCAAGCCGAATCCAACAATCCATTAAAAGAATCATTCACCATGATCAAGTGGGATTTATTCCTGGGATGCAAGGGTGACTCAATATTCACAAATTAACCAATGTGATATATCACATCAATAAGAGAAAGGATAAAAAAAAAACGTATGATCATTTCAATAGCTGCAGAAAAAGCATTTGTCAAAATATAACATCTATAGATGATAAAAACCATCAACAAGTAGGTCTAGAGGGAACATACCTCAAAATAATAAAGGCCATGTATGAAAACCCCACAGTGAACATCATACTCAATGGGGAAAAACTGAGAGCTTTTCCGCTAAGATCAGGAATAAAACAAGGATGTCCACTCTTACCACATTTATTCAGTATAGCACTGGAAGTCCTAGCCACAGCAGAAAACAAAAAGAAATGAAAGGCATCCTCATCAGCAAGGAAGAAGTAAAACTTTCACTGTTTGCAGATGACTTAATACTATATATAGAAAACCTAAAAGACTCCACCAAAGAACTGTTAGAGATGATAAACAAATTCAGTAAAATTGCAAGATACAAAATTAACATACATAAATCTGTTGCACGTCTATGTAACAATAATGAAGCAACATAAAGAGAAATAAAAGAACAGTTCCATATTGCACCAAAAAGAATAAGGTACCTAGGAATGCATCTAACCAAAGAGGTGAAAGACCTATATACTGTGAAAATTATAGCACACTGATGAAAGAAATTGAAGACGACACAAAGAATGGAAAGCCTGGAGCCTGCTTCAGATTCTGTCTCCATCTCTCTCTCTCTGCCCCTTGTCTGCTCTCTCTCTCTCTCTCTCTCTCTCTGTCATACACACACACACACACACACACATATAAATAAATATTTAAAAACATTTTTAAAAAAACTTCTGCACAGGATAGACTCAACAAAACTAAAAGGCAACCTATGGAATGGGAGAGGATATTTGTAAATGGCATATGTGATAAAGGTATAATATCCAAAGTATATAAAGAACTTTTACAATTTAACACCCCCAAAACAATCCAATTAAAAAGTGGACATAAATGAGTAGATATTTCTCTAAAGAAGACATACAGGTGGCCAAAAGACATATGAAAGTATGTTCAACATCAATGATCACCAGGGAAATACAAATCAAAACTACAATGAGATATCACCTCACATCTCTCAGAATGGCAAAAATCAAAAACACATGAAGCAACAAGTGTTGGCAAAGAAGTTGAGAAAAAGGAACCCTTGTGTACTGTTGGTGGGAATGCAAACTTGTGCAGCCATTGTGGAAAACACTATGGAGGTTCCTCAAAAAGTTAAAAATAGAACTATGATCTAATAATTGCACTACTGGGTATTTACCCCCCAAATACAAAAATACTAATTCAAAGGGAGACGTGCACCCCTATGTTTATAGCAGCATTATTTATAATAGCCAAATTATGGAAGTAGTCCAAGTGTCCATCGATAGATGAAGGGTTAAAGAAGAAGTGGTATATATATATATATATATATATATATATATATATATATATATATATATTGAAATATTACTCAGCCATAAAAAAGAATGAAATCTTGTCATTTACATGGAGCTAGAAAGTATAATGCTAAGGGAAATAAGTCAGAGAAAGACAAATAACATATGATTTTACTCATATGTGGAATTTAAGAAAGAAAATGAACAAAGGCAAAAAAAAAAAAAAGAGAGAAAAACCAATGAAAAGATCCTTAACTGTAGAGAACAAACTGGTGGTCACCAGAGAGGGGGTGGGTGGGGGATTGGGTGAAATAGGTGATGGAGATTAGAGAGTACGCCTATCCTGATTGGAAAAAAAACCTCACAGGTACAAATAAGAAAATAGAAGATATTGGCAAGGATGTGGAGAAATGAGACTCCTTACACATTGCTGGTGGGCATGTAAAATGGTACAGCTACTATGGAAAATGGTATAGTGGTTCCCTAAAAAGTTCAACAGAATTACTATGTGATCCAGCAATTTCACTTCTAAGTATATTCCCAAAAGAATTGAAAACAGAGACTTTAACAGATATTTGCACGGCATTGTTCATATTTGTTCATAGTAGCATTATTCACAATAGCCAAAAGATGGAAACAACTAGGGTATCCATCAACAGATAAATAAACAAAATATGTTGTTTGCATACAGTGGAGTATTTTTTAAGCCTTAAAAGGGAATGAAATTCTTTTTTATATGTATATAATTTGCCAAATTGTCTAACATACAGTGTGAAAAAGGAATGAAATTCTGATATATGCTAACAGATGAACCTAGCATCTTACGCAAAGTGAAATAAGCTCAACACAAAAGGGCAACTATTCTATGATTCCACTTAATGAGGTATCTAAAATATCAAATTCATAGAGGCAGAAAATAGAACAGTTTACCAGGGGTTGTGAGGAGGGAGGAATGGGAAATTGTTGCTTAATGGATATAGACTTTCCATTTTGTAAGATGAAAAGTTTCTGGAAATAGTGCTGGTGGTTACACAACATTTGTGAATGCACTTAATGCCACTGAATTGTTTATTTAAAAAAGGTTAAAATAGTAAATTTTATCTTATGTGTATTTACCCATGATAACAAAATACTGAAAACACCTCTAAAACAACTCTCCCATTTTTTGTTTCAGAGAAGGTGAGTTCCGACTGTGTCCTGATCTCTCATATTTATTTCAGTAGCTTTGTATATAGTCTTCCTTACCTCTTTAACCTTGGGGCAGTTTTTGCTTTGACAGTTCATATTTCCGGCATTGCATCGTATGCACCATGCATTATACTTAGCTACTTGAGCACACATCTTTTCCTCTGTGATGTTTAAAGCCCTTGGAGGTTGAGAAGCATGTTAGGGCTCAAAAAATGTTTACTGAAAAGAATTCAAACGGTTTCTATTATACATGGAGAATTGTCTGATGTATAAGTGACATCTTGTGGCACAAAGTGGAATAGTCAGTACTATATCAATATTTTCTTTGAACAAATTTTTCTCTTTTAAAAAGTCCAGATTCCATATGTCTTCTTTAAAGTTTACCTAAAATAAGCATGATTGCAATCAGAGGATAATAGGCTAACAGCATTGCTAAAGGATGCTTGGGACAATTCCTGGCTAGATCACCATAGCCTTTACCATGTCTGAAACCCACCACACTTTTAAGAGATTCCCTAAATTAAAATTACTAATTTTTAAATAATAGGCCTAAAGGTTTTGACAGTTGAAACTAAAGAAAAGGAGAAGCATGTATGTTGGCTGTTGTAAGCCAAGAGTATTTGCAAAGAACCCTGAGAAATGTCTGTTGTATTATTAATTTTCTTGAGGGAAGATTTTGGACTTGAAAAAGATATTTACAGTTGTCAGTCTTTTAATGAATTTTCAATTTATTGTAAGTGTAAACTTGTAAATTTAGATATTTTAAGCCTTTAAGTTCAATGTACTAATTTTATTACAAAGTTAGTAAATTTTATTTATTTTTTTTTTAATTTTTTTTTTCAACGTTTATTCATTTTTGGGACAGAGAGAGACAGAGCATGAACGGGCGAGGGGCAGAGAGAGAGGGAGACACAGAATCGGAAAGAGGCTCCAGGCTCTGAGCCATCAGCCCAGAGCCCGACGCGGGGCTCGAACTCACGGACCGCGAGATCGTGACCTGGCTGAAGTCGGACGCTTAACCGACTGCGCCACCCAGGCGCCCCGTAAATTTTATTTCAATTAAAAAGTCTCTTTTCTAATTCTTTCGGGATTCTTTTTAAAAAATTTTTAAATTTATTTTCGAGAGAGAGAGAGAGAGAACAAATGGGGGAAGGGCAAAGAGAGAGGGAGACACAGAATTCGAAGCAGGATCTAGGCTCTGAGCTGTCAGCGCAGAGCCTGTCCTGGGGCTCGAACTCACAAACCACGAGATTGTGACCTGAGCCAAAGTCACACACTTAACCGACTGAGCCACCCAGGCACCCCAAATTCCTTAGGGGATTCTTTTTTTTCACTTTCTTATGAAGTTTATTGTCACATTGGTTTCCATACAACACCCAGTGCTCATCCCAAAAGGTGCCCTCCTCAGTACCCATTACCCACCTTCCCCTCCCTCCCACCCCCCATCAACCCTCAGTTTGTTCTCAGTTTTTAAGAGTCTCTTATGCTTTGGCTCTCTTCCACTCTAACCTCTTTTTTTTTTTTTACCTTCCCCTCCCCCATGGGTTTCTGTTAAGTTTCTGTTAAGTTTCTCAGGATCCACATAAGAGTGAAACCATATGGTATCTGTCTTTGTCTGTATGGCTCATTTCACTTAGCATCACACTCTCCAGTTCCATCCATGTTGCTACAAAGGGCCATATTTCATTCTTTCTCATTGCCACGTAGTACTCCATTGTGTATATAAACCACAATTTTTTTATCCATTCATCAGTTGATGGACATTTAGGCTCTTTCCATAATTTGGCTATTGTTGAGAGTGCTGCTATAAACATTGGGGTACAAGTGCCCCTATGCATCAGTACTCCTGTATCCCTTGGGTAAATTCCTAGCAGTGCTATTGCTGGGTCATAGGGTAGGTCTATTTTTAATTTTTTGAGGAACCTCCACACTGTTTTCCAGAGTGGCTGCACCAATTTGCATTCCCACCAACAGTGCAAGAGGGTTCCTGTTTCTCCACATCCTCTCCAGCAGCTATAGTCTCCTGATTTGTTCATTTTGGCCACTCTGACTGGCGTGAGGTGATATCTGAGTGTGGTTTTGATTTGTATTTCCCTGATGAGGAGCGATGTTGAGCATCTTTTCATGTGCCTGTTGGCCATCCGGATGTCTTCTTTAGAGAAGTGTCTATTCATGCTTTCTGCCCATTTCTTCACTGGGTTATTTGTTTTTCGGGTGTGGAGTTTGGTGAGCTCTTTATAGATTTTGGATACTAGCCCTTTGTCTGATATGTCATTTGCAAATATCTTTTCCCATTCTGTTGGTTGCCTTTTAGTTTTGTTGGTTGTTTCCTTTGCTGTGCAGAAGCTTTTTATCTTCATAAGGTCCCAGTAGTTCATTTTTGCTTTTAATTCCCTTGCTTTTGGGGATGTGTCAAGTAAGAAATTGCTATGGCTGAGGCCAGAGAGGTCTTTTCCTGCTTTCTCCTCTAGGGTTTTGATGGTTTCCTGTCTCACATTCAGGTCCTTTATCCATTTTGAGTTTATTTTTGTGAATGGTGTGAGAAAGTGGTCTAGTTTCAATCTTCTGCATGTTGCTGTCCAGTTCTCCCAGCACCATTTGTTAAAGAGACTGTCTTTTTTCCATTGGATATTCTTTCCTGCTTTGTCAAAGATTAGTTGGCCATTAGCTTTGTAGTAGAGGCTAAAGTCTGGGATTGTGATGACAATGATGCCATTTTATAGACTTGGCATGAGATTCTACAGCAAGTCCAGTTTTCACTGGCAGAGTCTAAACTCAAGTTTCCTTTAGCCATCACTGTTTTCAAAAAAAAATGTGTCTGACTTTCTCCCAAGGATGGCCTTGATAATGAAAGAAAGCAAAGAAACACACAAAAAAGCAGGAATTAAAAGCAGAGTAACATACCAGTCCCCAGTGCAGAATTTAACTTAACTGTCTGTGCCCTTTCATCCTTTCCCCAGGCAAACTTATTGAACCATTATTGGTGGAACTGGGCCACCAATCTGAAAATCTCAGGGACTTACTCTGATTCACATTTGTGTCTCTAATGCCTGATGAAATCTTAGTGCTTAGTGTTCTTTCATTCACTTAGCAATATTTATTGAGAGCCTGTAATATACTAGGAATGATTCTAACTGCTGGGAATGTTAGTGGTAACCAAAAAGACAAAAATTCATGTTTTCATAGAGATATATCCTAGTGGGAGAGACAGACATTATACAACTAAACAAGAACACAGATGTGTCAGCATCCTTCAGGCAAAGACCAGCAGGAACACACTTGTAGTTTTACAACTCGGGTTTATTGTTGCAGTGAGGGAGAACTGTCACCATGGGGAACTGTAGGGAGACCCAGTAAGAGGATTAGACAGAACCTATTACAGGGTTAGTTTGGGTAATTTGAGAAAGGGTCTAATGAATTGGAGATTTGCTGTGGATTTGATATTATCAGAAAGCAGGGACAATTCTATAATTGAATGTCCTTGTCTATTGCTAATATTCTGTGAGTTGTTTATGTCCAACAGGAGACCACCATGGTGTAGCTATAAGCATCAGGCCAATTTCCAGATGTCAGAAATTCTTGCTTTCTTAGGTGATAGTGAATACCATGAAGAAGAAGAATAAATCAAGGAGAGGGAGGGGATAAGGAGTGCTGATAGAGATAGGCAGGAGTGGTTTTGATCTTTAAAAAGTATAGTCAGTGAAGGACTCCATGAGTAACTAACACGTGTGCAAAGATCTGAAGGAGGTGAGGGAATGAACCCACAACAAGTGAAAAGGTGAAGAAATGAATGGAGGTGATGGTGGGTAAGTCCTTGACACATTCTAGGAACTGTAGACCTAAAAATGATTAGTTAACAAAGGTAAAATAAGTGATACAAACTAAGATATTGCTGCTAGATATAGAGTGTCTAACCCAGTTACCCAAATTGAGTGGAGTTCAAACTGACTTCAGCAGGGCCTGGGTCAAGACTGGACTACCTTTTGGTATATTAATTAGGGGTATTGATCTGGAGTTGGATTAGTCTCAACTAGGTTACTTTAAAAAGCATGTTTTGACAGACTTTATCTCCCCAGCATTGTCTAAGAACAGTTGCCGAAATAGGTGCGTAGCTTTGTGTTGGCACACAGTGAGCACTCCCAACATTTGCTGAATGCATTTTCCTGGTTACAAGGCCTCTTCCCTAAACAGATTCCACATGGATAACCTTAAATTGTCTTCAAATGTATATTTTATATGTGGATGAATTCTGAGTTATGAAAATGCCTCTTCTAATTTTTCACTAGACAAGCTCTTTCATAACAGTGTCTTTAAACATTTACTGTGTAAATTTTAATATATGTTTATCTTATTTGAACATTTTAACTACCTTGTGGAATAGGTAGGAATTTTTCTGTTTTATATTTGGTTGAGCTATGTGAAATTGCTAATATTTTACCATTTTTGACTTACAAAAATGGCAGTTACATGTGGCCCAACCTAAAAGGTGAGGAAATTTGAGAGGTTAAGATAGACAAAGGAGAGTTAGGTGTAGAGTTTAACAACTCCTATATTTATGTGTCAAACCTGGACTAGTGCCCTGAATTTTTGACTCAATATCTCCTCTTGAACATCTAATACGCATTTCAAGTTTAGCATGGTAAAAACTGCTTCAATAAAAAGACATAGAGTGGCTGGATGGATAAAAAATCAAGACTCAAGTGTATAATGCCTACAAGAGACAGTCCAGCCTTAAGGACATATATAGACTGAAAGTGAAGGGTTGGAAAAAGATATTCCATGCAAATGGAAACCAAAAGGAAGTAGGGGTAGCTATACTTATATCACATAAAATATACTTTATTTTTTTTAATATATGAAATTTATTGTCAAATTGGTTTCCATACAACACCCAGTGCTCATCCCAAAAGGTGCCCTCCTCAATACCCATCACCTCCCCTCCCCTCCCTCCCACCCCCCATCAACCCTCAGTTTGTTCTCAGTTTTTAAGAGTCTCTTATGCTTTGGCTCTCTCCCGCTCAACCCTCTTTTTTTTTTTCCTTCCCCTCCCCCATGGGTTTCTGTTAAATTTCTCAGGATCCACATAAGAGTGAAAACATATGGTATCTGTCTTTCTCTGTATGGCTTATTTCACTTAGCATCACACTCTCCAGTTCCATCCACGTTGCTATAAAGGGCCATATTTCATTCTTTCTCATTGCCACGTAGTACTCCATTGTGTAAAATATACTTTAGGCCAAAGAGTGTAATAACAGGCAAATAATGGTGAAAGGGCCAATCCAACAAGAGGATATACCATTTGCAAATATGCACTCAGCATATGAGCACCTAATTTTATCAAATATTATCAGACATGAAGAGAGAAGTAGTCATATAATAATAGAAGACTTTAATAACCTTCTTTCAACAATACATGGATCATCCAGACAGAAAATCAATAAGAGAGCATATGACTTAACCTACATATTAGACGAGATGGGCTTAACAGAGATAGGCAGAACATTTCTTCCAAAAGCAACAGGACATAAGTTTTCTCAAGCACATGGACATTCTCCAGGATAGATCAGATGTTAGGCCATAAAAGAAGTCTTAGTGAATTTAATAAGATTGAAATCATATCAAATATTGTATCTGAGCCAATAGCATAAACCAAAAATCAGTTATAAGAAGAAAATGGGAAATTCACAAGTATGTGGAGATTAAACAACATACTACTGAACAATCAATGACTCAAGAAAGAAATCAAAAGAGAAATAAAAAACTACCTTGAGACAAATGAAAAGAAATACAACATACTGGAAGTTGTGGGACACACCACAAGCCATTCTAAGAGGTAATAAGTTTATAGCAATAAGTGCCTACATTAAGAAACAAGAAAGATCCCCCAAAACTAACTTTACACCTCAAGAAAGTAGAAAAAGAGGAACAAACTAAGCCCAATGTTAGTAGAAGGGATGAAGTAACAAAGATCAGAGCAAAAAGAAATGAATTAGAGACTAAAGGACAATAGAAAAGATCAGTTAAACTGAAAGCTGACTTTTGAAAAGAAACCAAAATAACTAGACTCACCAACGCAAAAAGAGAGAGGACTCAATTACATAAAATTACAAATAAGAGAGGATACACTCCCACTACTACCACACAAATACAAAGGACCATAAGAGATTAATATGAGCAATTATACACCCAGAAATTGGACAACTTAGAGGAAATGGATAAATCCATATAAATATATAATCTTCCAGAACTGAATTGTGAAGAAGTAGAAAATATGAACAGACCAATTGCTAATAAATTTGTTGAGTCAGTAATCATAAACCTAACAACAAATGAAAATCTAGGACCAGATGGCTTCACAGGTGAATTCTAATTTTTGAAGAAGTATTAATGCAAATCCTTCTCAAACTCATCCAAAAAATAGAAGAGAAGGGAATACCCCTAAAGTCATTGTTTGAGGCCACCATTATCCTGATAACAAAACCAGTCAAAGACACAAGAAAAGAAAATTATAGGCCAATATCTTGAGTGAACATAGATGCAAAAGTCCTCAACAAAATAGCAAGCCCAATTCAATAGTACATTAAATGTAGCATATACCATAATCAATTGGGATTTATTCCAGGGGTGCAAGGATGGTTCAACATCTGCAAATCAGTGTGATAGATCATATTAACAAAATGAAGGATAAAAACTCTATGATCATCTCAATAGATGCAGAAAAATAATTTGATAAAATTCAACATGCATCATGATATAAACTCTCATCCAAATGGGTTAGAGGGAACATACCTCAAAATCATAAGGGCTGTATATGACAAGCCCACAGCTAACATTATATGCAGTAGTGTGTATAAAAGCTTTTCATCCAAGATAAGGAACAACACAAAGATGCTCATGTCACTTTTATTCAGTGTAGTACTGCATCCTGGCTGGAGCAATTAAACAAGAAAAAGAAAAGTCATCCGTATTATAAAAGAAGAAGTAAAGCAGTCTCTATTTGTAGTGGCATGATATTATATATAGAAAACCCTAAAGATGCCTCCAAAAAACTGTTGGAACAAAAAAACCAAATTCAGTAAATTTACAAGATTCACAATCAATTTACAAAAATCAACGTCTTTGTATACACTAAAAATGAACTATCTGAAAGAGATTAAGAGTACAATCCAATTTATAATTGCACAAAACTAGGAATAAGTCTAATCAAGCCAGTAAAGAGCTATACACTAAAAACCAGGGACATCAATAAAAGAAATTTAAGACATAATTAAATGGAAAGATAGTATTTATGGATGAGAACAATCAATATTGTTCAAATGTCTATACTACCCCAAATAATCTATAGATTCTTTGCAATCCCTATCAAAATTCCAATGCCATTTTTCAAAGAAATAGAAAAAAATTATCTTGGAATATAGAACCCCAAAAGATCCCAAATAGTCAAAGTAATCTTGAGAAAGAACAAAGCTGGAGGCATCACACATCTTGATTTCAAACTATATTACAAAGCATTAGTAATCAAAACAGTATGGTACTGGCATGAATACAGACACATATCTTAATGAACAGATTAGAGAGCCCAGAAATAAACCCATGCAGATATAGTTAATTAATTTACAACAAAGGAGTCAGGAACATATAACAGGGAAAAGAAAATCTCTTCAATATATGGTGCTGGGAAAACTGGACAGCCACATGCCAAAGAATGAAACTGGAACTCTGTCTTATGCCATATACAAAAGTCACCTCAAACTGGATTAAATATTTGAACATGATAACTGAAATCATACAACTAGTAGAAAACATGGGACTAGGATCCTTGATAACAGTTTTGGCAATGTTTTTTTATATTTGATACCAAAAACTAAGGCAACAAAAGCAAAAGTAAACAAGTGGGACTACATCAAACTAAGAAACTTCTTCACATGAAGGAAACCATCAACAAAATGAAAAGGTAACCTATCAAATGGGAGAATATATTTTCAAATCGTATATCTGATAAGGGGTTAATATAGAAAATATAAAGACATGACATAACTTGGCAAAAAACGCCACAAACAATATGATTAAAAAAATGGTCAGATGAACTGATTAGACATTTTCCCAGAGAAGACATACAAATGGCCAACAGGTGCATGAAAAGATGCTCAGCATCATTAATAATCAGAGAAATCCAGATCAAAACCACAATGAGATATCACCTCATACCTGTTAGTGTTGCTGTCATGAAAAAGACAACAGATACAAGTGTCGGTGAGGGTATAGAGGAAAGGGAATCCTTGTGTACTGCTGGTGGGTATATAAATTGGGGCAGCCATGTGTAAAACAGTATGGAGTTTCCTTTAAAAAAGTTAAAAAGAGAAGCACCTTATGATAGAGCAGTTCTATTCTGTCATATCTCTGAAGGAAATAAAATAACTATATTGAAGGTATATCTGACCCCCTCCAATGTTCATTG
Organism: Lynx canadensis; assembly: GCF_007474595.2. Lineage (NCBI taxonomy): Eukaryota > Metazoa > Chordata > Mammalia > Carnivora > Felidae > Lynx > Lynx canadensis. The sequence continues at coordinate 15,642,354 of NC_044303.2, forward strand.
CAGAATTATTTACAATAGCCAAAACATAGAAACAAACCTAACTGTCCATCAATGGTAAAAGAAAGAAAATGTGGTGTATATTTATAATGGGTTATTATTTCACGATAAAAACGAAGGAAATCTTTCCATTCACAACATGTTTAGACCTTGAGGGCATTATGTTAAGTAGAATCAGTTATATAGAGAAAGGCAAATACTATATGCCCTCAGTTATATATGGAATTAAAAAAAACCTGAACCCATAGAAACAGAAAAGATTGGTGGTTGCTGGAGGAGGTGTTAGGGGGGTGAGAGAAATGGGTGAAGATAATCAAAGGTGGTCAGTAGGTATAAATTTCACATTATAAGTTCTGGGAATGTAATGTACAGGGTGGTGACTATGGTTAATAATACTGTATTGTATACGTGAAGTTGCTAAGAGAGTAAGTCTTAAAAGCCTCACCTCATGAAAAAAGTTGTAACTATGTGAGGTGATGAATGTTAACTAGACTTGCTGTGGTGATCATTTCACAATGTATATTTATATCAAATTTATTATGTTGTATACCTTAAGCTAATAAAATATTATATATATAATATATGTCAATTATATCTCAATAAAACTAAGGAGGGAAACCATGTTAAAAACTGAACTTCAAATTCCCCAAGTCCTCTCCTGTTATCTTTCCCATTTCCTGATGGCATTTTCATCTTTCCAATAGATCAGCTTAGAAAACTGTGGCCATATAGGACTCCTCTCTTTTTCTCATAGTCACATGTAATCATCACATTTGCTCACATTTAGTAAACCTGTCAGCTCTACTTATGAAATATGACAGAACATGACCACTTCTCACTGTGCTGTCCAAGCCCCCATTTATTATCCTCTCTAATGGCCACAGCTTCCTGACTGGTTGCTCTGTGTCCACCATTGCCTGTCAACAGTGTGCTTTCCATGAAGAATTTAATACCTAAACCTGATTATATTACTCCTCTGCTAAAAATATTCTTGATGGCTTTCCATTTCACATAGCCAAAGTCATTAAAAACCCTACAAAACTCGGGGCGCCTGGGTGGCGCAGTCGGTTAAGCGTCCGACTTCAGCCAGGTCACGATCTCTCAGTCTGTGAGTTCGAGCCCCGTGTCGGGCTCTGGGCTGATGGCTCAGAGCCTGGAGCCTGTTTCCGATTCTGTGTCTCCCTCTCTCTCTGCCCCTCCCCCGTTCATGCTCTGTCTCTCTCTGTCCCAAAAATGAATAAACATTGAAAAAAAAAAAAAAAACCCTACAAAACTCTATGTTATCCTATACCTCCATGACCTTTTTGATCTTACCTTATCTTCTCAAACACATTTCTGCCTTTGCATCTATAGTTTTCTTATAATTCTCTGATATTTAAAAAATTCTAATTGTAAATACTTCATTACATCTAAGAGATCATTTAAAAGTAATCATAATTATCACATCTTAAACTGTAATTTCATAATGTCATCTGATTACAGAGTTTACATTTCCCTAGTTTTTGTAATTTAGAAGGAAATCTGTTCAGATTAAGATCCAAACAAGGTTCACACATTGCATTTGTTTAGTGTGTCTCTTTTTTGTATGTTCATGATGATACATGCATATATATGTATGTATATATATACATATATATATATACATACGTATATTTGAGTGTTACATTAATTTCAGATATATAGCATAGTGATTCGACTTGTCTGTATCTTATGTTATTTATGCTCACTACAAGTGCAACTACCATCTTTCACCATACAATGCTATTATAATATCATTGACCGTATTCCCTATTCTGTGCCTTTTATTCTCTTGATTTATTTATTCCATAACTGGAAGCCTATATCTCCTACTGCCCTTCACCTATTTTGCCCATCCCCCTACCCCACTTCACTGTGGCAGTCATCAGAGTGTTCTCTGTATGTATAGTTCTGATTTTATTTTTTGTTTATTCGTTTTTTTGTTTTTAAGATTCTACATAGTATGTTTCTTAAGATACTTTTAATCTGTAAGAGTTTTCTCTCCCACCACTTTCTTCTTTTTGTAAAGAATGGATCTTAGGTGGTAGAATTTCCCACATTCTAGATTGGTATTGTTTACCTTGTTTATCTAGCTTTTTATTTCCACTAACCTGGTTGTTATGTTAGACCTAGAGGCTAATTCAGATTCAAGTTTGAGCTTTTTTTTTTTCTTTTTTTTCTTTTTTTACAAATATGTCATAGGTGGAACTGTATATTCCCTACTGAATTACATTGGGGGGTTATAATAGCTGTCTGTTTTTTGATGTTAGGATTATTCAGTAGATTCAATTATTGAATTAATTCAATTTAGCCACTAGAGGTCAGGACTTTGTTTTAAAAATAATAAGTACCATAGTGGACTTCATGAAGGATCTAGACTTAAGTTTTGTAAAAGAGTGGAAAAATCTTTGTTAATGAGGTGTCATTAGGAATTCTTGGGTAAACCTTTTTGTCTCTTAAATATAAATGATGGCTGTCTTAAAAGGTTAAATATAGTTTTGCAATATAATTTTTCCATTTTAAACCATTTTCACTATATTAAAACTATATGTTTCCCAGATTTAAACACTTCTGTATCCTGGAAGTTTAATTCAGTTTGTATGCTGCTTTAGTTGTATACAATATTCTGCTTAAAATGGTAAAACGGGAAAAATAAGACAATAGGAAAAATGCTAGTGAAACCAAGCATGGAAAAAGGGGATGACAGTAAAGGAGAGGAGGAACTAAGGCATGTCTGTGGCTACTGTGGGAATCTGCAGCTGTGTTTCCTCCCTGGGATTGTGCACAGGTCTGCTTCCCAGTGCTGTCTCTGGAACTTTTTTTGAAACATTCCTGCTATTGAATGAATGGGTGGCCTTGAGGGTCCAAAGAAGTTCTTCAATTTAATCACAGTAATAATTTTTATTAGAGATGCTGATAGAGGTAGATATGTGTTATTTTTGTTCTTTACAAGTGGGAAAAATTGAATTTAAGTAACACAACTATTATGGTAAATTACTGCCCCAGAACATAATGTCAAAACAATAATGAGTATGAAAATAGCAGTAATTTATACATTTTGAGAATCACATCTTTACTTTGGTGAACTAAACCCAGATAATCTGGGGTTTAGATTCTGGCACTACTTTATTATGTCATCTTGTAACATGACCACTTTGAGTGTCAGTTCATGTGTATATAAAGTGGGACCAATAAGACCAAGGACTATATTAATAATATTGTATATTTGAAAGTTGCTAAGAAAGTAAATCTTAACATTTCTAATTTCAAGAAAAAAAATTTAACTATGTGAGGTCATGGATTTTAGCTAGCCTTTTATTATTATCTACACCTGGGCCTGATCTGAATCATGCTGAACTGTTTAAGTCTAGTTAAAATGGAGATACTTGGGTGGCTCAGTCAGTTAAGTGGCTGACTTTGGCTCAGGTCATGATCTCACGGTTTGTGGGTTCAAGCCCTACATCAGGCTCTGTGCTGATAGCTCGGAGTCTGGAGCCTGCTTTGGATTCTGTGTCTCCCTCTCTCTCTCTCTCTCTCTGCCCCTTCACCGCTTGTGCTCTATGTCTCAAAAATAAATATACATTAAAAAAAATTCTTGGGGCGCCTGGGTGGCTCAGTCGGTTAAGCGTCTGACTTCGGCTCAGGTCATGATGTCACGTTCAGTGAGTTCGAGCCCCGCATGGGGCTCTGTGCTGACAGCTCAGAGCCTGGAGCCCATTTCAGATTCTGTGTCTCCCTCTCTCTCTGCTCCTCCCCTGTTCATGCTCTGTCTCTCTCTGGCTCAAAAATAAATAAACGTTAAAAAAAAAAAGAAAAAAAATTCTTTAAGTCTAGTTAAAATGGTCTTAGGAATTTCTTAAATACTTAGCTAATGTATTTTTCACTTACTTAAAAATTGAAGTTTTAAAATTCTCTACTGTCACCCTATATAATAAGTTCTCAGAAATTATTTTTGGAAGTATATCTCTTCTTTCCAGCCCATATCAGTATTAAACCTTTATATTTATTTTAACTACTTAGAAGAATGTTCTGAACTATATGATTTTTTTTCCAGATGTATAAGAATATAACTGGCAATATTTAATAGTTTTTGATATTGTTGTTGTTGCATAGGTGGATAATTGGTTAGGTGAAGAAAATGAAATGATATCTTTTTTAAAGCCAGATAGTTTACTAAAATAACTGAAAGCAACATCAGATTTTTATGATATTCCAATGTTTTATAAATACAAATAAAGTCAATTATAGTTTATATATTAGTTGGGTAACTAATTTCATTTCATTCATATATTTGTTCATTAGTTGAATGAAAAAGAAACCATATTACATATACTTTTTAAATTATTTTATTTTATTTTTATTAATTTTAAAATTTTGTTTAAATCCAAGTTAGTTAACATATACGTAATAATGATTTCAGGAATAGAATTTAGTGATTCATCACTTACATATAACACCCAGTGCTCATCCCAACAAGTGCCTCCTTAATAATGCCCATCACCCATTTATCCCATCCCCCCGCCCAACACTCCACCAGCAACCCTCAGTTTGTTGTTGTATTTAAGAGTCTCTTATGGTTTGCCTCCCTCTCTGTTTTCATCTTATTTTTCCTTCCCTTCCCCTATGTTCATCTGTTGTGTTTCTTAAATTCCACATATGAGTGAAATCATACTTCTCTTTCTCTGACTTATTTCACTTAGCATAACACACTCTACTTCCATCCACATTGTTGCAAATGGCATGATTTAATTCTTTTTGATCACCAAGTAATATTCCATTGTGTATATGTACACACACACACCACATCTTCTTTATCCATTTGTCAGTCAATGGACATTTGGGCTCTTTCCATAATTTGGCTATTGTCAATAGTGCTGCTATAAACATTGGGATGCAGGTGTCTCTTTGAATCATCATTTTTGTATCCTTTGGATAAATACCTAGTAGTTTAATTGCTCGATTTTAGGGTAGTTCTATTTTTAATTTTTTGAGGAACCTCCATACTGGTTTCCAGAGTGACTGCACCACCAGCATTCCACCAGCAATGCAAGTGTTTCCCTTTCTCCACATCCTTGCCAACATATGTTGTTTCCTGAGTTGTTAATCTTAGCTACTCTGACAAGTGTTAGGTGATATCTCATTATAGTTTTGATTTGTATTTCCCTTATGATGAGTGATGTTGAGCATCTTTTCATGTGTCTGTTAGCCATCTGGATGTCTTGTTCGACAATTTTCGGTTTGGTACTGGCAGAAAAACAGACACATAGATCAATGGAACAGAATAGTGAACCCAGAAATGGACCCACAAATGTATGGCCAACTGGTCTTTGACAAAGCAGGAAAGACTATCCATTGGAAAAAAGAGTCTCTTCTGCAAATGGTATTTGGAAAACTGGACAGTGACATGCAGAAGAATGAACCTGGACCACTTTCTTACACCATACACAAAAATAAATTCAAAATGGATAAAAGTTCTAAATGTAAAACAGGAAACCATCAAAATCCTAGAAGAGGCAACAACGTCTTTGATCTTGGCTACAACAACTTCTTACTAGACATGCCTCTGGAGGCTAGGGAAACAAAAGCAAAAATGAACTATTGGGACCTCATCAATATAAAAATCTTCTGCACTGCAAAGGAAACAATCAGCAAAACTAAAAGGCAACCGACTGAATGGAAGAAATTATTTTCAGATGATAGATAAAGGGTTAGTATCCAAAATCTATAAAGAACTTATCAAACTGGACACCCAAAAAACAAATAATCTAATGAAGAAATGGGCAAAAGACATGAACACTTTTGGAAAGAAGACATCTAGATGGCAGACATACTACATTTAAAGTAGCATGGTGTCTGGGTGGCACAGTCAGTTAAATGTTCGACTCTTGACTTTGGCTCAGATCATGATCTCACAGTTCGTTAGTTCAAGCCCCACTTTGGCTCTGTGCTGATGGCTCAGAGCCTGCTTGGGATTCTGTCTCCCTCTCTGTCTGCTGCTCCCCAATTTGCTCTCCATCTCTTTCTCAAAATAAATAAAAATAAACTTCAAAACCAATTAAAAAAATTTAAAAAGTAAAGAAGCATGGCCCTTGCAGTCATGAAATTATAGAGTTGAATTAAAATCTCTGCTTATAAAGATTAAATGAGGTTTGTCATCTGTCTCTTTATTCACCCATCCATCCATTGATCTATCCATCCACCCATTTATCCATCCATGTTGAATGGATGAGATTCACATAAAACATTGTAAGTCTTTAGTGTAGTGAAGAGACAGATAATAAATCAGGGTTCACAGTTCAATATAATTATAGTGTGTGTGAATGCTACATCAGTACAGTGGAGGAGATCTAAATCAGATTAGGGGCAGGTCTTTTCTCTGAGCACATGAAACCACTAATGTGAGTGCTCTAAGAAAACTGGGGACTGCTGGGTCATGCATTAAAAGAAAAAGAATACCCCATGTCTATTAAAATGAAGGTTCAGGGAAATTGGTTTTAAATAATACAATTATTTTAAAATTTAAAGAAATTTGAGCATGTTTATGTTCTGCCAATCGCAAGAGAGAGATTCCATATTCTAGAAAGAGAAAATCTTTGCTATCATTTAATAGGGTTCCTAAGTATGTTGAAGAGAAGGGATTACAATAAGTAAACTAAAGTGGGAAATAAAATAGCCTGTGAAGGGTATTTGGAGCGACTGATGCATAAACACTCTGGCGTGTTTATGTTTGGATTGAGTAATATTTTAAGCACCTGGATTTTAGTTAATCCTGTTTCCCAAAGCAGTACTGTTCTCTGTATTTGTATAGCAGCCCAAGGAAGGCAAACAAAGATAGATTGCCAGCCCTGAGGCTAAATCAGGTGTTCTTTTGTGTCAGGGTTACTGAGTTAAAGTTGTCTGTATTGGGATTTAAGCAGCATATCTTTCCCCTTTAATTTTCACTCTTAGGAAATGTTGTTATGAACATGGGAAACTTAACCTGGAAGTTATAAAATATTCCATGCTGAATTTTGTAAGAAAACGGACCTTCATGTTGTAAGTAAAAAGAACATTGTAAGAGTAAAGGCTGTTAAATGTTGTAATAGCCTACCAAGAGGTTGTAGAATTTTCTTGTAAGAGCTTTAAACTTGCAATATAGATCCATTTAGGTAACATTTTAGAACAGCCTCTGGCTTTGTTATACTAATGTTATACTAATGTATTTTCTATGAACTAACTCAATCACTACTTTCCCCAAGAAGCCTTTCCTTAGCTATCCACTCAGATTTGATCATTTCTTCCTTGGTATCCTCATGTCACACAGTCACAGCACCTATAAAATTTTAGGACAGTTCTTTAGGTATCAGTCTCCTTTTACTAGATTATAGTTCTCTGAGGGCAGATTTATGTTTCAAGTTTCCAGTTTAGTGCTAGGTAAAAACATACAATCAATATTATATAAGTCCCCTACCTCTCATTCTAGCTAAATCTGTCATTTCATTGTTCTAGGAGCTGGTCATGAACATTCCAATTTCTTGCGTTTATGCCATTTGCCATATTTTGGAGTACACTTCCCTCTTCTGTATTTGTATGAGTCTTATGTATTCTTCCAGACCCAGCACAAGTGTCACCTCTTTCATAGAGATCCCATGAGATTCAAGGTGTGTGTGAACATTCTTACCTTGGAAATTCTATAGCATTTATTTACAGATTTGGTAAATATGAGTGCATGTATCATGACTCCTCAATTTGTGAGCATCTAAAACACAGGGATCGTGCCTTATCTGTACTGTCCCAATGCCTAGCATGGTACTTTATTCAGAGTAGCTGGGGTAATGAGAGAGGTGTGAAAATGACTAATCTCACTTAAGGAACTTACTGTTGAAGACACTGTTTCTAAAATCTGTACACAATGGAGAAAGGGGATCGACATTTCCAATACGATGAAATAATGATACAGCTTCCCATCCTTTATCCAGAATCCCTGTGGCCAGATTGTTTTGGAAATTAGAATTTTTCCTCTTCACTGGGGTAGTACTTTCCATTAATGATTCATAATAAATGAGTAAATAAAGACAGTAAAAATTATAAATATCCTCATGTCCATTCAGATCAGGTTTTAGTTAATAAAGTGAACCTTGATAATCTGAATTGCATAGACTGTGAAGTCAAATTATTTGTCTGATGATTAATCTGTAAGTCACATTGTTGACCTTGTAAATTGGTCACTGTCTGAAATTTATCCTCTGCAGTCTATTTAGTGTTCTTTTTAGTTTCAGTGGGGAGTAGCCATATTAATATAAATGTCATAAGAAGACTTTAAAACAGGACTTCAGTATTCTACAAACAACAATTCTTAAAGTTTGGCTAACCCAAGCATATAGAGTAATATGTATGTCTTACTTATTTATTTATTTTTTTGTGGGAATTCTGACAAGAATTTTTAAGGCTCAGAAGAAACTACCTGTTCAAACAGAGCGAGCCTGAAAGAGAATAAACTTCTAAAGTGGAAAAAACTTTTGAGTTAATTGACTCAGGAGCACACTGATGCTTTTCTATTTTTTTTAAATGTTTAAAGAGGATTTAGAAATTAACTGCATTTCTATTTGACCTGAACTGTATACAACATTTTTAACTTTCAGCCTCTACTCTTCTTGGCTAGAGTTTAATATATTTTCTAATCCAACATTTATGGGTTTAGTTGAGCAATCTCTCTTGGCATGTATTTAGGTCAGTTTATTTATTCACAAAAATGAAGTCACTGCCATATGGAAGTATTTAGTGTAGTTTTTAACTAATACATTGAAACAATGAAACCTAGAAAGCATTTTTATCAAGTTAAAATATTCAACCACAAAGGTTTCTTCTTTTCACTTTTATCATAAAATTGCTCCTAGGAATTGTGCTATAGTATAAAATTTGCTTTTTCAAAATTTGCTTTTTGGAGATTTTATTTTTAAAAATGAAAAAAAATCAATCTTTGATAGGGTGGACCACACACAAGATAGTGACTCAACTGGACTTTTAAAAAAACCTAAAAGAGGATCAACTGAAAGAGTGGAGGAGAGAGATTAGAGGTGGTAGATGAGGAGGAAGAGGAGGTACTGAGTGGTGAGGAGAGATGGTGAGGAGTCTGGATTGAATACAGTGGCAGTGGATCTGGGAATACATTTTAACACATTATTAGGAGCCCCATGATAAAGTGTGACTGAGGACTATTTTAGCCAGATCCATGAAAGCCAAATGGTTTTAACCTGGGACTGTGAAAACAAAGTCAGCATCAGATTCAAGAGGCTCTGTGAACCTCTTGAAAAGAAGCAATGGATTATGATAGTAGATCAAAGATAGTTGGTAAAGGAGAAAGGGACAGTTTGATAGAAATGGGGAAATTTGGAAGGGATGCGTATAGGTTGTGATAGGTAATATGTTAAGCCTTACTATTGGTCTCAGGCTGCTGACAATAATACCCAGTAGGTTTTGTGTATATTTCATGGCCTAATCATGAAAGAATAAGATGGATCATGTTAACAAACCCAAGGTGGCTTTACCTCTATATTAGGACCAGACCAGTCACTCTGCATATCTGTGTGGCCACACCTCTTCACAAGTTACTTGAAGGCAGCATAGTGTTTAAAAATGTTGACTACTTGAGGGGCTCCAGGGTGGCTCAGTCAGTTAAGCGCCCAACTTTGGCTCAGGTCGTGGCTCAGGTCATGCTGTCATGGTTCGTCAGTTTGAGCTCATGTTGGGCTCTGTGCTGAGAGCTCGGAGCCTGGAGCCTGATTCGGATTCTGTGTCTCCCTCTCTCTCTGCCCCTCCACTGCTCACACTCTGTTACTCTACTTTCTCTCTCAAAAATAAATAAACATTAAAAAAATGTTGACTAATTGGGAATCTTAGCACAGTTATTTAGCTAGTTGAGGTTAAAAAAAGAGAGGGAAAAGAAAGAACATAATTTCTGTGCCACTGTAAAGTATATAATTATGGGGAAATATTTTCCCTTCCTAAAAAGTAACTATGGAGTTATTGTATGAGAATGGAGATAAATTGGTCAGGATTCTTTTCCTTACAAGTGATACAAACCTAACTTGAACCAGCTTAGGCAACAGAAGAATATTTATTGGTTCACATAACAGAAAAGTACAGGAGTTTACTGCTTTAGGCATGGCTGTCTCCGGGTGCTTAAATGATGTTATCAGGTATCTGTTTCTTTTTTTCATCACCTGGCTCTATTCTTTTTTTGTTTGTTTGTTTTCTTTTTTACAATAATTTTTTATTGAGGTAAAATTGGTATTTCACATCATATTAGTTTCAGGTATACAACATACTATTTTGGTATTTGTATTTACTACACAGTGATCACCACAATAAGTCTAGTTATCATCTGTCACTATACAGTAATCCCTTTCACTCCTTTTGCCCACCTCCCAACCCCCTTTCACTCTGACAATTATAAATCTGTTATCTCTATGAGTTTTGATTTGTTTTACTTTGTTTTGTTTTTTATTACACGTATAAGTGAAATTATAATGGTATCTGTCTTTTTCTGTCTGGCTTATTTTACTTAGCGTAATACCCTCAAGCTCCATCCATGTTGTCACAAATGGCAAGACCACTTCTGTTTTTATGGCTGACTAGTATTCCATTGTGTATATATATCACAACTTCTTTATCCATTTATCTATTGATGAACACACAGGTTGTTTCCATATCATGGCTATTGTAACTAATACTTCAATAAACATAGGGGAACATATATTATTTTTCAATTAGTGTTTCTGTTTTCTTCAGATAAATACCCAGAAGCAGAATAGCTGGACCATATGGTAGTTCTATTTTTAATTTTTTGAAGAAACTTTATACTGTTTTCCATAGTGGATGAACTAATTTTCATTCCTGCTAACAGTGTATGAGGGTTCTCTTTTCTCCATATCGTCAAGACTTGTTTTTGACTTTAGCCATTCTCACAGGTGTGAGTTGATATCTCATTGTGGTTTTTATTTGCATTCCCCTGATGATTAGTGACGTTGAGCATCGTTTCATATGCCTGTTGTTCATCTGTATGTCTTCTTTGGCAAAATGCCTTTGCCCATTCAATCCTCTGCCCATTTTTAAAAAAGTTTTTATTTTAATCACCAGGTACTTATTGCAACAAGTGTGCTCCTTAAGCCCCATCACCTATTTCACCCATCGCCCCCTCCTTCCCTCTGGTAACCATCAGTTCTCTATAGCTAAGAGTCTGTTTCTTGGTTTGTCTATCTCTTTCTTTTTTTCCCCCCTTTGTTCATTTGTTTTGTTTCCTAAATTCCACATATGAGTGAAATCATATTGTATTTGTCTTTCTCTGACTGATTTATTTCACTTAGCATTAAACTTTCTAGCTCCATCTGTGTTGTTGCAAATGGCAAGGCTTCTTTCTTTTTATGGCTGAATAATATTCCATTGTATCTATATACCACATTTCCTTTATCCCTTTATCAATCAATGGGCATATAGGCTGTTTCCAAATCTTGACTATTGTAAATAATGCTGCTGTAAACATATGGGTGCATGTCTCCCTTTGAATTAGCGTTTTTGTATTCTTTGGGTAAATGCCCAGTAGTGCAATTGCTGGATCATAGAGTAGTTCTATTTTTAACTTTTTGAGGAATCTCCATGACTGTTTTCCAGAGTGACTGTGCTAGTTTGCATTCCCACCAACAATACGAGTGTTCTTTTTTCTCCATCTCCTCGCCAGTACTGATGTCTCCTCTGTTTTTATTTTAGCAATTCTTTTTTTTTTAATGTTTATTTATTTTTGAGACAGAGAGAGACAGAGCACAAGTGGGGGAGAGGCACAGAGAGAGGGAGACACAGAATCTGAAGTAGGCTCCAGGCTCTGAACTGCCAGCACAGAGCCTGATGTGGGGCTCGGAACTCACAAACCATGAGATCGTGACCTGAGCAGAGTCAGCTGCTCAACTGACTGAGCCACCCAGGTGCCCCATGATTTTAGCAATTCTGAAATGTGTGAGGTGATATCTCATTGTAGTTTTCATTTGCATTTCTCTGATGATAAGAAATAATGAGCATCTTTTTATGTGTTTGCTGGTCATCTGGATGTTTTCTTTGGAGAAATGTCTGTTCATGTCTTCTGCCAATTAAAAAAAAGTTTATTTATTTATTTATTTCAAGAGAGAGAGAATAAAAGAGAGTTGGGGGAGGGGAAGAGAGAGAATAGAGAGAGAACCCCAAGCAGGCTCTGCAGTGTCAGGGTGAAACCTAATGTGGGGCTTGATCTCACAAACCATGACATGACCTGAGCTGAAATCAATAGTTGGGCACTTAACTGACTGAGCCACCCAGGCACCCCTTCTGTCCATTTTTAATTAGATTATTTGTTTTTTGGGTGTTGAGTTGTGTAATTTCTTTATATATTTTGGATACTAACCCTTTCTCTGCCCATTTTTTTTAATTTTTTTTAACATTTATTTATTTTTGAGACAGAGAGAGACAGAGCATGAACAGGGGAGGGGCAGAGAGAGAGGGAGACACAGAATCTGAAACAGGCTCTAGGCTCTGAGCTGTCAGCACAGAGCTCGACGCGGGGCTCGAACTCACGGACCGTGAGATCATGACCTGAGCTGAAGTCGGACGCTTAACCCACCAAGCCACCCAGGCGCCCCTCTCTGCCCATTTTTTAAATTGGATTTTGTTGTTGTTGTTGTTGTTGTTATTGAGTTGCATGAGTTTTTTGTTTGCTTTTTGTTGTTTCATTTTTAAATTTAAATTCCAGTTAGTTAACATACAGTGTAATATTAGTTTCAGGTGTAGAGTTTAATGATTCATCAGTTACATACAACACCACCCCATGCTCATCACAAGTGCCCTCCTTAATACTCATCACCTGTTTAGCCCAGCCCCCTACCCACCTCCCCTCCACCAATTCTGTTCTCTATAGTTAAGAGTCTGTTTTATGAAGTATGAGTTCTTTATATACTTTGGATATTAGTCCTTTATCAGATGTATGATTTAAAAATATTTTCACCCATTCAGAACTTTGCCTTTTTATTCTATTGATGGTTTTGCTGTGCATAAACCTTGTAGCTTAGTGTAGTCCCATTTGTTTATTTTAGCTTACATTGACATTGCCGTTACAGTCAGATCCAAAAAAATATTGTTAAGAGTGATGTCAAGGAACTTACTGCTGATGTTTTCTTCTAGGATTTGTATGGTTTCAGGTCTTACATTCAAATCTTTAACCCATTTTGAATAAATTTGGGTGCAGTGTAAGATAGTGGTCCAGTTTCATTCTTTTGCATGTGACTGTCCAGTTTTTCTAGCATCATTTATTGAAGAGACTGTCTTTTCCCAATTGCATAGTCTTGTCTCCTTTGTTGTAAATTAATTGACCATATATGTGTGGATTTATTTCTGAGTTCTCTGTTGTGTTCCATTTATCTATGTATCTGTTTTTTAAAAAATATCTATCTATCTATCTATCATCTATCTATCTATCTATCTATCTATCATCTATTTTTGAGAGAGAGAGTGTGCACACAAGCAGGGGAGTAGCAGAGGAAGAGAGAGAGAGAAAAGCTTAATTATGCTCCATACCCAACATGGAGCTCATCGTGGTGCTAGATTTCACAACTGTGAAATCATGAACTGAGCCAAACTCAAGTCAGATGGTTAACCAACTGAGCCTCCCACATGCTCCTATGTGTCTGTTTTTATGCCAATACCATACTGTTTTGATTACTGTATCTTTGTAGTATAGTTTGAAATCAGGGAACATCATGCCTCCAGCTTTGTTCTTTCTCAAGGTTTCCTTGGCTACTATTTGCTGTCTTTTATGGTTCCACAAAGATTTATAATTATTTGTTTTAGTTCTGTGAAAAATTCCATTGGAATTTTTATAGGGATTGCACTGAATCTATAATTGCTTTGGGTAGTATGGACATTTTCACAGTATGAATTCTTCTTTTTTTTTTTTTTTCAACGTTTATTTATTTTTGGGACAGAGAGAGACAGAGCATGAACGGGGGAGGGGCAGAGAGAGAGGGAGACACAGAATCGGAAACAGGCTCCAGGCTCTGAGCCATCAGCCCAGAGCCCGACGCGGGGCTCGAACTCACGGACCGCGAGATCGTGACCTGGCTGAAGTCGGACGCTTAACCGACTGCGCCACCCAGGCGCCCCAGTATGAATTCTTCTAATCCATGAGAATAGAATATCTTTCTGTTTGTGGTTACTTTCATCAATGTTTCATAATTTCTTTCATCAATGTTTTAATATTTTCCAGTGTATAGGTCTTTCACTTCCTTGGTTAGATTTATTCCTATGTATTTTATTCTTTTTGATGCCATTGTAAATGGCATTGTTTTCTTAATTTCTCTTTCTGATATTTTGTTATTAGCATATACAAATGCAAACAATTTCTGTATATTGGTTTTGTACCCTGCAATTTTACTGAATTCATTTATTCCAGTAGTTTTTTGGTGGAGTCTTTACAGTTTTATATATATAGAATCATATCATCTGCAAATAATGACTGTTTTACCTGTTTCTTTCCTATCTGGATGCCTTTTGTTTCTTATTCTTGCCTACTTTCCATGGTAGGACTTCCAGTACTATACTGAATAAAAGTGGTGAGAGCGGGCATCTGTGTCTTGTTCCTGATTAGAGGAAAAGCTTTCAGCTTTTCACAATTGAGTGTGATATTTACTGTGGGTTTTTCATATGTGGCCTTTATTATGTTGAGCTGTGTTCCCTCTATTACCAATTTTTTGAGAATTTTATCATAAGTGGATGTTACATTTTTTCAAATGCTTTTTCATAATCTATTGAGATGATCTTATGATTTTTATATTTCATTTTGTTAATGTGATATATCACATTGATTGACTTGTGGATGTTGAACCATCCTTGAATCCCTGGAATAAAACTCACTTGATCATGGTGTATGATCCTTTCAATGTCTTGTTGAATTTGGTTTGCTAATATTTTATTGAAGAATTTTGCATTTATGTTCATCAGGGACTATTTTCTTTTGGCTTAATTTCTATGTCAGGTTCTCTTTCAAATTGTAGGAAATATGGTCCCTAATATATTCAGACCCAAGTGATCCTTAAATCTCTAGTATATGCTCTGCTTTCTTTTGCATCCATATTAATCTCTGAAAAAAAAAAAAAGACTCTGAGTTTTCTTCCTTGGTAGAGGTGCTTACCCTGGACTAATCAACCATCCATTGAGTCTGGGGAAATAGGATACTCTGTCTGGCAAACTTGGATCTTGTGGCTATTTTTTGGGGTGAAAGTGACGAGGCCTGATGATTGACAGCCCCACAGGAATCACATGGAATGGAGTATGTAGGGCCTCTGAAAGGAAAGAATGTTAGGCTGAAATTAACCAGAAGAGGGCTTAATAGTCTTAAAAGCAATTTAACAAAATAATATTGGTATTTGGGAGATTGGGAAGGAGAGAAACCTAATAAATGCTCATCAATTACAAAGGGATTTGGGAAAAACCAGAATAATTCAGTACTGAGTCAAAGCTTAAGGAAAGAAAAAGCCTAGCTAGATAATTTCTGGACAATGATCAGGGATCTCTGGATATACTAGCAGTTTAGAATGGCTTTAAAGTTATTAGTAGTTTGATCTGTTGTTAAAAGACTTAGGCCTGACTCTGAGAAACAAAAATCTAGCCAACCTAGGAATAGGGATTTATCTTTCTTACTTGTGTGTAGCAGCAGGCAGGTCTGTGTTGAATGGGACAGAACTTTTGAGTTCATATAAGCAATAGTGATGCAGCAGATGATATGTCTTGTAGAGACAAATTCAAGTTCTAGGGAGAAAGGAAGGGACTTGTAGAATAAAAGGTACCCTGGGTTTGGGAAGTCAGAGAGAGAGTAAGAATGGGGCTAACAACATTATAAGTGAATCTGGACACTAAGGCAGAGGCAGTTTGCTTTCTTTCTATAGATTCTCACTTTTGCTGAGTCTTTCGACTTGGTCAGCAGTTAAACAGACTCCAGGCTCCTTTCCAGACTCACTACTGAGTCAGGGTTTCTGAGCAGGGGCATGGGAATCTGAATTTTTACAAGTGCCAGCCAAGCCTAAGTTGCTTTAAGGCCCATGGCCATAGGGAAGATAAGGACATTCAGTTCACATTGACTTTTAGGAAATGTATGGGTCGAATGACACAAGTCTGACTAGAAAATGGAACTATTTAACAAAGATATTATAAGCTCTGCTACTACAGTATCTTTCCCAGTCTCCTTCTAGTTTTGTCCCCTCTATCACATGACAGCACCCATTTCATTAAATACCAAGGTAAGAGGGAAGATTGTGGAACTTATTTTCTGATTGATGTCCCAAAGTTCCTAGCACCATTCCAGGCTTTCCAATATCAAGTTTAATAGAATGCTTTTGAAGATTTCTTCTCATATTAGTTTTATAAATTAGAAGACTGGATTCTTACCATATAGCTATTGACCTGAAGGTGTGTGTAGAGTGAGGAATGCAAAAGTAAAAATACTCTTAAACCATTTTAGGATTCAAGGCAAAAGAGAACAATCATTGCAGAGAATTTGTGCCAATTCAAGGCTCTAAGGAGATAATGGTAAATTTGGGCTTTCAACACAAGGAAATATTTGAAAATTTCCTATTGTGATGGTTAATTTTATTTGCCAACTTGGCTCGACTAGATATTTGGTCAAACATTGTTCTGGGTGTTTGTATGGAGGTGTTTTTGGATGGGATTAATATTTAAATCTTTGGATTTTGAGTAAAGCAGATTGCCTTCCATATGTGGTTGGGCTTCATCCAATCAGTTGAAGGCCTGAAGAGAACCAAGACTGATCTTCTTCAAGCAAGAAGGAAACTAACTACCTTTGGACTTTAACTGAAGGTCTTCCCTGGGATCACTGGCTTGCTGGCCTACTCTAAAGATTTTGGTCTTGTCAAGCCTCCATAATCACATGAACCAATTCCTTAAAATAAATCATCTATATCTATATATAAAAACACACACATACATATGTATATAGGTGTACACACACACACACACACACACACCCTATTGGTTTGGTTTCTCTGGAAACCCTAATACATCTATCAATGTACTTAATTATTTCCAGTTTTGGTTGAATGCTAGGATTTGCAGAATCAAGACTAATAACCTCAAATCCTTAATTCTCTGTCCTTTCCTTGCAATACTGAAACTAGAGCTAACTAAGGACCATCCTTAATGACCTGTTTTTGGTGTTCTTCCCAATGTGCCATGGTGTCCTGGTAGACTGTGAATGAGATACAGATGTGTCCCCAGACAGTGAACCCCACAGTCCTCAGTGTGGTAAGGTGGAACCTGCCCTATCAGGAACCTCTACTAGTCACCCCCAGCAGTAAACCCCTGGCCAGAGTTCTTCCAGGACCTTCATGAGCCAACTGTATTCTGGTAGCCTCTCCCATGGTCCCTGAAGGTTCTAATGGGATGGATATCATCTGACATTTGCTTCTTTATCAGGGAGGCCCTTTACTTTTTGGACATTACTTTAGCAGCCAGTTGTAAAATACACTCCTTCCCTGTCAAAGATAGGGAGCAAGTGAAACTTCTGAAGGAGGCTTAATGGTGTTTTTTCCAAGTATGGAACTGATAGGGGTCAGAAATTCAGGATGCACAGAGGCAGCCTAGTGACACAGCCCAGCCATTCTGTGTGATAGGCAGCTTCTGAAACTTCTGAAATGGCTCCCGATGATCCCCACTTCCTGTTCTTGTGTAATCCCTTCCCCTTGGATATGGGCTGGTTATAGTGATATGTTTTTCACGATGACAATACTACAAAAGTGATGGATGTCACTTATGAGATTAGGTTATAAAAGACTGTGACTTCCTTCTAGCTGTCATCCATATTCTTTGCTCTCTCTGATGAAGCCAGCTAAAATGTTGTGAGCTGTCCTATGGAGAGGCCCACATGGCAAGGAACTGAGAGAGGCCTAGGCCAGCAGCTCATGAGGAACCAAATACTGTTCAAAACTACATGTATGAACTTGGGTGCTTCTTCAGGTCAGCCTCAGTTGATTGCAGCCCTAACACCCACCTTGATTGGAGCCTTGTGAGAGACCAAAGCCAGAGAAAACAGTGCAGTTTCCTGACCCACAGAAGTAGATGCAGCAATAAGTATCTGGTACACTGGAAAAGTGACTCATCAATCCCAAGAAGCTGGAACTTTGGGAATCCCACTGGAATTGGTAGGCCATGGTCATAGAAGGAGTAGCTGCAGGATAGCTGAGAATAAAAAAGAAGCTGAGAGTTTAGTGATTGCCTCAAGAGACCCTGAGGAGGTGCATAAAATGTATCTGATACATAGACCAAATTTTACATTCTCAGAGGCTTTGCAGTATGGTGAAAAGGATCTGACCAGATCCTATGGTCAGAAAGAAGTAATAAGTTCAAATCCCAGCTCTGTCATGAGTTACTTAATTTGTCTTAACCTCAGTTTTTTTCTTAGTGAGGTGGAAATAATAACACCTCCTCTTTAGGGGATTGGCTGAGCTGCACGTGTAGCACTGTGCCTGACACAAGTGGTTCACAGCAATTGTCTTTAATCATGTAGATTATAGACTGTGTAATGTTTGGTGACTTGAATAATTTCTCCTTGTTGAATTTTTTTCCAGTCAGCCTTATCTCATTTATGTTCCTAAGACACCAGGGTTTTTTCTCCTCCAATCTTCCTGGCTATCCTTTACCTTTGCTGGTTTCTGTTTCACCACCTGCTCCTTTATTGTTTGTTTTCTCCAGTATTCCATCATTAGCCATAATTTTCCTGAGCAATATTAACACTAGGGGAAATATTCTTTACTATCATCAAGTTCATTCTGGTCATAAATAAGAGCTTCCATTAATATTTTCATCCATTTAGAAGCACTCATTGGGAATAAGCTTTCATTGTTCTCCACACCTCTAATCTGCTCTTGTGCCCAGGAGTGGGAGTGACCACTTTTTGGTGAGATTGGGAAAAGGAGTTCAGTGTATAGCCTAGCTTCTGGTTTTCCAGAGTTATCTCTCTCTTTCCTTCCTACCTCTTTCTCTTCCTCTTCATCTTCTGTCCCCAGATCTTTTGTTGGTCTTCTCTTTTTGAAGGTAAGCATATCAGACAAGCCTGGAATTGTCCAAATTAGGCAGGTAAGCTCAATCATGTTTAAAATTAAAGAAATACAGGGGCACCTGGGTGGCTCAGTCAGTTGAGTGTCCAACTTTGGCTCAGGTCATGATCCCCCAGCTCATGAGTTCAAGCCCCACATTGGGCTCTGTGCTGACAGCTCAGAGCCTGGAGCCTGCTTCATATTCTGTGTCTCCCTCTCTCTCTGTCCCCTGCCCCTGCCTGCTCGCACTCTGTCTCTCCTTCAAAAATAAATAAACATTAAAAAACTTTTAATGAAAGAAATACAGAGTCAGATTAAATATTGTGGACACAAGGGCTTTAAGAATTCAAACTATAAGTCTGTGGCATTTGCCATTCATTTCAGATAAGAAATATTAAGGAAAGACCAAGTTTTATTTTTAATCTAATGTTATAACCTATAATATTAAGACTATGTTAACGTCAAGGCTTATTCAAATGTTTGCTGTGGGAAATTGTGTTGGCTCGCTAAAGTTACAAGCTGCTTTTGTCCTAGGAAATTGCATTTGCTCACCCCTTTGAGATAATTAGCCCACTGACTATGACCTCATTGCTGTTGCTAAAACTGATCTTACCCATATTTAAACTCCAGATTCTCTTCAGATAAGAAACTACCTCAGATTCTGTCTAGATTTTAATTGTTGCTACTTGTATAGTTAAACTGCCAAATCTCATTCCTACACAGTTCCAAATGAGGTCCCAATATAGTTTTTCTAATAATAAAGGATGTATATTTATTTCAATTCCTACCTTATAGTTTTCTATATATCTTGATCAATTCTGAATCTGGAGAGGAGGTCTATGATAAATTGGTCTTTTTGAAGCCTAAGTTAAATTCATTTGGGGACTTGTTTTCATTGTAACATGCCATGTACGGTTGGAGAAGAGGGCATGATATTATAACATGATCCCATACTAAACATTTACATAAAGAACCTACAGGATATCACCAAGATAGCAACATAGGCTTCTTTCTGAATTTCCCTCCTCTCACTGCACTATATATACAGCTACACATGGATCAATATCCTCTGAGAGAAATCCAGAAACTAGTTGAATGACTCCTACATGTGGGTGGCTGAGGAAATACCAACAATGAAGTGGGTAGGGAAGGCTGAGACACACTCTGACCATGAATCACAGCCTTGGAGCAGTCTCACGGAAGTTTAACAAACAAAGGAGCAATTATCAGGGATATAAGCACTCCTCATGGCTATCTCTGTGGACTCAGTGCAGAGAGAGCAGACAAAATTGCCCTCCAGTTTTTCCATGGAAGGGATTTGATTTCATACTTTGCCAGCTGCTGTCTGAGGGTCTAGTTTCTATTTAAACCACATTTAGGTGCTGACTGGATACCTTCCTGGAGCCTGAAAGAGCTAGAGAGCACTTTCCCTACCTTCTCCCTTTTACTTGTTCCTTCAGTAAAACCATGTTACCAGCTTCTCCCAGGAAGGAGCTTGCCCACACATATAGTACCCCCCACGGTTATGGCTGCCACCCAAGGGACTGTTTCCCAAATGACCCAACCCTAGGAACTTATAGGGCTCAACATTCATGAATCACCTAGGACCACATAAAACAAAGAGGCAGTTCTATTTGGCCACAAACAGCCAGAACAAGCAGTTAGTAGTTCTCTGGGAACCTGAACAGGTATATTAGTATTTCCCACACTTTGGGACACTGACAGTCTTGGCACACCCACAATGACTGGGAACCACTAAGAACAAAGATGCCAGCTTGAACAATCACAAAGGTTCGAGAGGCAACCAGGAACTTAGATTAGGCTGACTGATAAAGTTCACCTCCTACATGAGGGCAGACCATCAAGACTGGGAGAGGTGTCTGCTATGTCTAATGCTCAGAAGCTAACAGAGGTTATAGCAAGATGAAAAAACTGAGGAATATATCCCAAACAAATTAACAAGATAAATTTATAGAAATTGATCGTAATGAAATGGAGTTAAATGATTTACCCAATAGAGAGTTCAAACAGTTGTACATAAAGATGCTCACAAGATCAGGAGAGGAATCCATGACCAAAGTGAGGATTTTAACAAGTAGATAGAAATATAAGAAAGTATCAAAGAGAAATCATAGAGTAGAAGATGATAACCGAACTGAAAAATTCAGCAGAGGGGTTCTATAGCCGAGTAGATGAAATGGAAGAAAGGATCAATGAACTTGAAGAGAGGGCAGTGGTGGGAAGTGGAATTTTTTCATTTCAGCAAAAATGAAAAATGAGTGAAGATAGCTTAAGGACTAATGAATAACTGTCAAGCATACTCATATATACATTATAGAGGTCCCAGAAAGAGAAAAGGGAGAGTTTCTCTTTCTCCAAAAGAACTCTCTTTTGAAGAGTTCCAAAAAGGATCTATCTAAAGAGCCCTAATCTGAAACACATTAAAATTAAAGAGAGAATCTTAAAAGCAGCAAAAGAAAAACTTTTTACATATAAGAGAACATCTCCTTTCTCCTCCTTCCCCTGTAAGATTATAAGCTGATTTTTCAACAGGATCCTTGGAAACCAGAGGTGAACAGGATAATATATTCAAGTGCTGAGAGAACCTGCCAACCAAGAATACTCTACTTAGCATAGTTGTTCTTCAGAATTGAGGGAGAGATAAAGAGTTTTTAAGACAAACAGAAATTAGGGTTCATCGCCACTAGACTAGCCTTATAAGAAATGTTAGGGTTCTTCAAACTGAAATTAGAAGGTGTTAATGGTTACATTAAATATATGAAAGTATAAAGCTTACTGATAAAGGAAAATAGGTAGTTAAATACATAATACTCTAATGTTGTTAAGGTGGTAGATAAACCGTGTATAACTCTAGCATAGAGATTAAGAAACAATGGTATTAAAATTAATATTATGGGGTGCCTGGGTGGATTAGTTGGCTAAGTGTCTGACTTCGGCTCAGGTCATGATCTCATGGCTCGTTGGTTAAGGACCACGTTGGTCTCTGTGCTGACAGCTTGCTCAGAGCCTGGATCTTGCTCTGGATTCTTTGTCTCCTTCTCTCTCTGCCCCTCCCCCACTCGTACTCTATCTCTCTCTGTCTCTCAAAAATTAATAAATGTAAAAAAATTAATATTACCATGATGATTTTATAAATGGATACATAACATAAAAAAGATGTAATTATGCCGTCAAAAATAAAAATATGGGGTGGGAGAGGAGTGTAAAAATGTAGAGCTTTTGTATGTGTTCAAATTTAGGTTATTAGCTTAAAATAGACTGTTATAACTTTAAGGTGTTTTATGTAAGCCTAATGGTAACTACAAAATAAAAACCTATAGTAGATACATAAAAAATACAGAAGTCAAAACACTACTACAGAAAATAGTCAAATCATAAAGATTGTAAGAGAAGAAGAAAGAAACAAAGAAAATACAAAATAGCAAGAAAACAATAAATTAACAAAATCTCAATAGTGGGTCCTTACATATCATGTGTATATGGTCTGATTCATACAATGAAAAGACATAGAGTGGCTGAATTCATTAAGAAAACAAGACCAACACTATGCTCCCTAAATGAAACTCAGTTTATATTTAAGGTTATACATACAGTGAAAGTGAAGGGATGGGAAAAGATATTCCATGCAAGTAGAAACCAAGAGGGAGCAGGGCTAGCTATACTTACATGAAAAAGAAAAACAGTAATGAGAGAACAAAATGGGTCAATACATAATGATAAAAGGTCAATTCATTAAGAGGACGTAATAATCATAATAATAAACACCCACCATTGGAATGCCTAAATATATAAAGCAAATATTAACAGATCTGAAAGGAGAAATAGGCTGCAATACAATAATAGTAGAAGATTTCAATTACTCCACTTTCAACAATGGGTAGATCAGACAGAATATTAATAAGAAAACATTGGACTTAAATTACATGTTACACCAGATGGAACTAATAGATCTATACAGAACATTCCATCCAATAACAGCAGAATAAACATTCTTCTCAGGTGCACATGGAACATTCTCCAGGCCACAAAAGAGTCTTAACAAACTTAAGAAGATTGAAATCACATCAAGAGTCTTTTCTGACCACATTGGTATGAAAATAGAAACCAATTACAAGAGGAAAACTGGAAAATTCACAATTATGTGGAGATTAAACAAGATGCTCCTGAATAATTAACAGGTCAAAGAAGAAATCAAAGGGTAAGTAAAAAATATCTTTAGACAAATGAAAATGGAAATACAGCATACCAAAACATATGGGATGCAGTACAAGCATTCTTAAGCAGGAAGTTTATAGTGGTAAACACTTACATTAAGAAAAAAGAAAGATCTAAAATAAACAACCCAACTTCATACCTCAAGGAATTAGAAAAAGAGGAACAAACAAAGCCTAAAGTTAGAAGAGGAAGGAAATAAATGTTAGAACGTAAATAAATGAAATAGAGTTTAGAAAGACAATTGAAAAGTTCAGTGAAATTAGGAGCTGAATTTTTGAAAACATAATCAAAATTGACAAACCTTTAACTACTCTAAACAAAAAAGAGAAGACTCAAATAAAATTAGAAATGAAAGAGGGACATTACAACTAGTAACACAGAAATACTAAGGATCATAAGAAACAATCATGAACAGTTATACCAACAAATTAAATAACCTAGAGGACATGGATGAATTTCTAGAAACACACAAGCTACCAAGACTGAATCATGAAGAAATAGAAAGTCTGAACAGAAAAATTACTAGGAAAGAGATTGAATTAATTAATGAAAAGCTTCCCAACAAAGAAAAGTCCAGGACAAGATGGATTAAGTGTTGAATTTTCCAAACATTTAAAGAAGAATTAATACCAACCTTCTCAACCTCTTCCAAAATAGAAAAGGAGGGAACACTTCCAAACCCATTTTACCAGGCCATCATTACCCTAGCATCAACGTTGTACAAGGACACTACAAGAAAAGCAAGTTAAAGGTCAGTGTCACTGATGAACAGAAATGCAAAAATCCTCAACAAAATATTAGCAAACCAAATTCAACGGTATATTAAAAGGATCAAACACCATGATCAAGTGGCATTTATTCCTGGGATGCAAGGGTTGTTCAACATCTAGAAATCAGTAAATGTGATACACCATGTTTAAAAAATGTGATATATAAAAATTATATGTTACCTAAATAGATGTAGAAAAACCATCTGATAAAATGTAACATCTTTTCATGATAAAAATGCCTAGCAAATTAGGTATGTATATTTCAACATAATAAAGGCCATATATGACAAGCCGACAGATAATATCAACTCAGTGTTGAAGAGCTAAAAGTTTTTCCTATAAGATCAGGAACAAACCAAGGATGTCCATTTTTACCACTTTTATTCAACATAGTGTTGGAAATGCTAACCAGAGCGATGTTTGCAGATGCTGCATTAGATAAAGACTCTACTAAAAAAATTGTTAGAATAAAAAATTCAATAAAGTAAAAATCAATTGTGTTTCTATGCATTAACAATGAACTATTTGAAAGAAAAATTAAGAAAATAATCCCATCTGTTACTTCCTCAAAAAGAATAAAATATCTAGGAATAAAATTAATCAAGGTGGTAAAAGATCTATGTGCCAACAACTATAAAACATTGATGAAATAAATTAAAGAAGATGAAAATATATGAAAGGTATTCAGTGTTCATAGATTGGAAAAATGATATTATTAAAATGTCTGTACTAGGGTGCCTGGGTGGCTCAGTTGGTTGAGTGTCTGACTTCCACTCAGGTCATAATCTCACAGTTTATGAGTTTGAGCCCCGCATTGGGGTCTGTGCTGACAGCTCAGAGCCTGGAGGCTGCTTAGGATTCTGTCTTTCTCTCTCTCTGCCCCTCCCCTACTCATGCTCGCTCTCTCTCTCTCTCTCTCTCTCTCTCAAAAATAAACATTAACAAATTTAAAAAAATAGGTAAATAAAATGTACTGCCTAAAGCAATCTACAGATTTGGTACAATGCCTATCAGAATTCCAATGGCAATTTTCATAGAAATAGAAAAACATAATCTTAAAATTTGTGTGGAATCACAAAGGATCCTGAATAGTCAAAGCAATCTTGAGAGAAAACATCGCTAGAGGAATCATCTACCCTGATTTCAAACTGTATTACAAAGCTATAGTAACCAAATGGACTGGTTGGCATAAAAACACACAGAGATCAGTGAACAGAATAGAGAGCCCAGAAATAAATTCATGCATATATGGTCAATTTATTTTCAACAAAGCACCAACAATATGGGGAAAGAATTGTCTCTTCAAAAAATTGTGTTGTAAAAACTGAATACATGAAAAAGAATGAAACTGGATCACTCTTTCACCATACACAAAAGTCAACTAAATATGGATGAAATACTTGAACATGAGCTGCAAAATGACAAAACTCCTAGAAGAAAAAAAAAAACATATTAGGTAAGTGCATCAACATGGATCTTTCTGAATTTGACACTAAAATCAAAGGCAACAAAAGATATAGTTTGTTTGACTATATCAAATTAAAAAACTCTGCACAGCAAAGGAAACCATCAATGAAATGAAACTCAACCTAATAAATGGGAGAAAATATTTGCAAACCACTTATCTGACACGGGTTAATGTCCAAAATATATAAAGATACAATTTATAACTCAATAACATAAAAAGAAATAATCCAATTAAAAATTTGGCAAAAAACATGAAAATGCATTTTTCCAAAGAAGACATACATATGGCCAATAGGTACATGAAAAGATGCTTAACATCTTGAATTATCTGGAAAATGCACATTAAAACTGCAATGAGATGTCCCTTCACACCCGTTAGGCTATTCTAAAAAAATGCTGGCGAGGATGTGCAGAAAAGGGAACCCTTGTACACTGTTGGTGAGAATATAAACTAGTGCGGTTATTATGGGAAACAGCACAGACATTCCTCAAAAAATTAAAGGTAGAGCTATCATATTATGCAGAAATCCCACTTCTAGATATGTACATGAAAAAAATGAAATCACTATCTTGAAGAGATATATGCCCTCTGAGATTCACTGCAACCTTGTTCACAGTAGCTGAGACATAGAAACAAACTAAATGTCCATCAACAGATGAATGGGTAAAGAAACTTACACACATATAATGCAATATTTTTCAGCCTTAAAAAAGAAGGAAAATTTATTATTGGTGATATCATGGATGATACTGGAAGGCAGTAAGTGAAATAAACTAGACAGAGAAAGACAAATACTGCATGGTGTCATTGGATGTGAAATTAAAAAAAATTAAATTCATAATAATAGGGTGGTTGTTGCCAAGGGCTGGGGAATGAGGGGATGGGGTGAGTTTGGTAAAAGGATACAAACTTACAGGTGTAAGATGAATAAGGTCTGAGGATATAATGTATACCATGGTGACTACAGTTGATAATACTGTATCGTATAATTCAAATTTGGTAAGAGGGTACAATTTAAGTGTTTTAGCCACATACACAAAAACAGGTGAATATGCGAGGAGATGGATGTGTTAATTAACTTGATGGGGATAATCCTTAAAACGTATAGGCATAGCAAACCACCACATTGATTATATTGTAATCTTATTTGTAAATTGTACCTCAATAAAGCTGAAAAAAAATAAAAAGGACTGCATTTCTTAAATGGCCATCTTGGCTTTGACCAGTTTGCAACAAATCAATCCTCCAGGGTAAAATCTAAATTTCTTAGAATGTTGCATATGCTCCTTAGTGATACAGCCTTCCAGTAGTTCTTCCAGTATCACTTCTGTTACTTTCTCCAATACTTAACTGGTTTCAGAGGTTGTGAGTTTGGAGATCACATTCTTTTATACATCGCCTTGTCTTACACTTGCTCTTTTCTCTTCTTAGAATACTCACCTCCTCAAGGCAATCTTCCCTCACTCTTCCTCTCCCTTCTCTTCCAAAGCTTCATTTAGTACCTGATCTGAGCTTGTATCTTCTGGAGCATGTATCTACAGAAGTTGTTTCAAAGTTGTGGTTAAAGTGTACAAAATTGTTTCTGCTTTGTGAAATTGATTGTAAATTCTCTGGGTGCAGAGATTATTTTTACAACTTTAGTGCTTGATATGCTCTTAACGATTGTTTATTGAAAATAAATTTAATGAATGCACTTTATAACTACAGTGACCAAATGTTTTTGCTGTGGATCAACCACAATTTATATGTTTATCCTGGCATGATTATTAATAGAATCACCTTTTCACACTCAAAAGTGTTTTAGTTTAAATGATAAATTATGGGTCACCCTGTTTATAAGCATTATTAGGGGAGATGTAATGCTGAATTGCTTTTCTTAGCATTTAAATGATAATTTTGTCTTTTGATTCTCTGGGGAACAGAGACAATAATTATTATAAATTATAACAACAATACTATCTCTGTAGTAATTTCCTTAAAGCAAAATGAAACTAGCCAACTGGTTCCCAGAATTCTGTGAAGATAAGTGTATTAGTTTGCTGGGGCTACCATAACAAAGTAGCACGGACTGAGTGGCTTAAACAAAAGAAATTGATTTTCCCACAGTTTCAGAGGCTGGAAGCCCAAGATCAAGATGTTGGCAGGTTTGGTTTCTCCAGAAGTTCTTTCCTTGATTTGTAAATGGCTACCTTCTCATTGTGTTCTCACATGGCCTTTTCTCTGAATCCCTGTTATCGCTGCTGCTGCTGCTGCTGCTGCTGCTGCTGCTTCTTTTTGAGAGAGAGAGAGACAGAGACAGAAGCAGAGAGAGAGCGTGAGCAGGGTTGGGGCAGCGGGAGAGGGAGAGGGAAAATCTTAGGCAGGCTCCATGACCAGCATGAAGTCCGATGTGGGTTCTGAGACCCTGGAATTCTCTGCCCAAAGTTCTTGAGCCTGCTCTGGGGTCTTTTCCCAGTCTCCATCCTCCTGAGGGTGGTCTACCCCACGGTGCGCACATGGTTAGGCCCAGGGAGTAGCTAAGGGAAGTTGTTGCTTAAGGAGAAAGGTTCTGGCTCTGTCCTAATTGCCATTTTCTAGCATGGAGCTGGGAGGAGCCCTTGGTTACTATAAGACTATATAAATATATATGTATGTTGTATATATATGTACTGTATATTAGGTACAATAATAAATAGTACATACTTTATTTACCTGTTTATTGATTTGCTTATATACATTTAAAATGTTTAGAAAATATAAAAATATAAAATATATGGTGTTAATGAAAATTCCCTCCTTGACCAAACTTTAGTTAGGCTTCTTGTAGACTAACCTTTGACCTCGGGCCCCAGTTCTTGCTGGGTCTGCATAGCCCAGCTTTAATAAGATTGCTGCTAAATCAGTTTATGGTGAATCTCCCCATCCTTGATATCTCTTCACCTTGGCCTACCTTCAGCAAGATTTCTGTTAAGTCAGCTTAGCAAGAATATGATGTCTTTCTCCTCTTAGTAATTTTCCATCCACTGACCACCTCACCTAGCTCTTTGGCTATAGATTCCCACTTATCCTTCTTGTATTCAGAATTGAGCTGAGTTACATATAAAAAAGCCTTTTTCCCCTAATTATAATAGTTTCTGCATAAAATATATCTTTACCACTTTGACCAGTGTCTGTCTTTGGATCTTTTTGACAGTATGTGTTGGGACTCTATAGCTGCTGTATTAAATTAAGAATATGCAGATTGTGACCTGGTGAATGAAAAGGCACAAACCACTCACTTGGGGTCAGCAGGTAGCTAGCTCTGTCATTGTTTGAACTCCCACTCTGGGGAAATGAAAACCCTGAGGTCATTTTGGATTGAAGGTGTGATTTCAATATAGTCACACAAAGGAAAGGAAAGTCACAAGATTTATTACTTATAGATACCAGAAATTAGGGGTGGGGGGTTGCACAGTGAGCCAGGGGTAATGGCAGTTCTCCATCCTAGGTCATAAGGGAGCAGGAGAAGGAGAGCTCCTCATACTTGGTGAGGTGGTTGGGATGGCAGTCACTAACTTTTCATGTGCTCTACTCCAAGTGGTTATTTGAAGGTGCCCTGGGAATAGTTTGAGGAGAATATGTTTTAACTCTTCTTAAATGTTTGGTAAGGAAGGCTTCCAAATACATTCTATGAAGTCAGAATTACCCTGATACCAAAACCAGACAAAGACACCCCAAAAAAAGAAAACAGGCTGATATGCCTGATGAACATAGATGCAAAAATCTTTAACAAAATATTAGCAAACCACATTTAACACTACATTAAAAGGGTCATTCATTGATAATATAGAATTTATTCTGGGGCTACAAGGATGATTTGATATTCACAAATCAACATGATACACCACATCAACAAAACAAAGGATAAAAATCATATGATCATCTCATTAGATACAGAAAAAGCACTTGACAAAGTAAAACGTCCATTCATGATAAAAATGTCAATAAAGTGGGTTTAGAAGGAGCATACCTCAACATATTAAGCTTATATATGAAAATCCATAGCTAACATCATTCTTAATTGTGAAAAACAGAGCTTTTCCTCTAAGATTAGGAACAAGACAAGTATGTCCACTCTTACCACTTTTATTCAACATAGTACTGGAGGTCATGGCTACAGAAATCAGAAAAGAAAAAAGAAATAAGAGGCATCCATATTGGTAAAGAAGAAGTTAACCTATTACTACTTGCAGATGACATGATACTATACATAGAAAATCCTAAGATGCCACCAAAAATTACCATAAGTAATAATTCAGTAAACTTATAGGATGCAAAATTCACCCAGAAGTTGGTAGCATTGCTCTACACTAATAGCATAGTAGCAGAAAGGGAAATTAAGAAAACAACTCCATTTATAATTACACCAAAGAGAATAAAATACCTAGGAATGACCTTAACCAAAGAGGTGATAGAGATGAACTCTGAAAACTGTAAAACACTTATGAAAGAAATTAAAGATGACACAAACAAATGGAAAGATAGTCCATGCTTATGGATTGGAAGAATTAGAATATCAATCTATAGATTCAATGAAGTCTCTATCAAAATATCAACAGCATTTTTCTCAAAACTTGAAGAAATAATACTAAAATTTGAATGGAATCACAGAAGACTCAAACAGTCAAAGCAATCTTGAGAAAGCAAAATAAAGCTGAAAGTATCACAATTCCAAAGTTCAAGATATACCACAAAGCTATAGTAGTCAAAACAGTATGGTACTGGCATGAAAATAGACACATAGATCAATAAAACAGAATAGAGAGTCCAAAAATAAACCCATGATTAAATGGTGAATTAATCTATGACAAAGGAGGCAAGAATATACAATGGGGAAAATAGAGTCTTCAATAAATGGTCCTGGGAGAACTGGACAGCTACATTTAAAAGAATGAAACTGGACTATTTTGTAGCACCATATACAAAAAAAATTCAAAATGGATTGAATTTGAGACCTGAAGTCATACAAATTCTAGAAAATATCACAGGAAGTAATTTCTCTGACGTCAGCCACAGGAATATTTTTCTAGATCCCTTTCCTCAAAGGTGCCCTGGGGAAAGCAAAGCAGAAACATGGGGTGGGAAACTTAAGCTCAGGTCCTTATCTCAGTGTCCAGGTATGAACAGGGTTGTTACACCGTAAAATGGCTAGGCAGCAACTCAAAATTGCTGTTTTCTCATCACATAGTATCTTAGACTTTGTCTCCAGGCTCCACAAATACTAAGGTTGAGCCTTTTTACTGAGCGTTAATTATTTGCCAGTCACAATGTCAAGTGTCATTTATTATTTGATCCACACAATAGTCAATTGGAAGGTCCTATTTCTGACTTCACTTTATAGACAAAGAAACTGGGGCATAGAGAGCTTAGGTAGCTTTGTCAAAGGTCCCCTGGCCCAGAAGAGGCAGAGCTGGGCCTGGAATGGAACTCTGGCCTCAGAAACTGAACTTTTAGCCACTGTACCCTACTATAGGACTATAAAAAAGGCAATTGTGAATCTCATTAATTTTGAAGTGAATAAAATATAGACTCATTAATTACAAACAGCGAGGCTCTCTGGAGATAATAATTGTCTGAGAATTGCAACAAATTGTTCAGGCTCCAAGATTTGCCATTTTAGACTTAAGGCATAATTTAGACACAATTATAACTGCTTGCATTATCCTGTTATTTGTTCTGCCTTAACTAGTGTAACTGCACATTGGGAAGAGTGGGTAGTCTTGTTCAGATGGGAGTTTCCTCATACAGAGAAGCAAGGAATCTGTTTAAAACCAGAGAGGAAGTTGCTCTGTATCATTTATCAAGGAGTGTAAAAGGCCCGAGGACGTTAGCTAGCCTTTTGCTTATCTTGAGATGTAATGACAGTGCTCAAGAATTCCATCGACTTATACATATTTTTATTCTTTATATTCAAAATGTATACTATTGCAAGCAGGATCCACACTATGTGTCTTTAAGTACTGAATATCAGAACAAATGTTTACCCACACAAATGCTAGAATTGTCACCTTATTATTTTTTAATTTATTTTTTTATATTCAAGTTAGTTAACATACAGTGTAGTATTGGTTTCAGTAGAACCCAGTGATTCATCACTTCTATATAACACCCTGTGCTCATCCTCAACAAGTGCCCTCCTTAATGCCCATCGCTCATTTAGCCCATTCTGATACCTTCCCTCCAGCAATGCTCAGTTTGTTTTCTGTATTTAAGATTCTCTTATGGTTTGCCTTCTCTGTTTTTATCTTATTTCTCCTTCCCTTCCCATATGTTCATCTGTCATGTTTTTTTACATTCCACATAAGAGTGAAACCATGTGATATTTGTCTTTCTCTGATGGACTTATTTTGCTTACCATAATACATTCTAGTTCCATCCGTAATGTTGCAAGTGGCAAGATTTCATTCTTTTTGATCGCCAAGTAATAGTCTATTGTGTAGTCACACACCACATCTTCTTTATCCATTCATCAGTTGATGGACATTTGGGCTCTTTCCATAATTTGGCTATTGTCAATAATGTTGCTATAAACATTGGGGTACATGTGCCCCTTAGAGTCAGCACTCCTGTATCCTTTGGATAAATACCTAGTAGAGGAATTTCTGGGTCATAGGGTAACTCTATTTTTAATTTTTTGAGGAACCTTTATACTTTTTTCCAGAGTGGCTGCACCACTTTGCATTCCCACCAACAGTGCAAAAGTGTTCCCCTTTCTCTGCATCCTTGCCAATATCTGTTATTTCCTGAGTTGCTCACTTTAGCCATTGTGACAGGAGTAGGTGGTACCTCATTGTTTTGATTTGTATTTCTTTGATGATGAGTGATGTTGAGCTGCTTTTCATGTCTGTTAGCCATCTGGATGTCTTCTTTGGAAAAGTATCTATTCATGTCTTCTGCCCATTTCTTGACTAGATTATTTGTTTTTGGGGTGTTGAGTTTAATAAGTTCTTTATAGATTTTGGATACCAATGCTTTATCCAATATGTCATTTTAAAATATCTTCTCCCATTCCATTGGTTGCCTTTTAGTTTTGTTGACTGTTTCCTTCACTGTGCAGAAGATTTTTATCTTGATGAGGTCTCAGAAGTTCATTCTTGCTTTTGTTCCCCTTGCTTCTGGAGATATGTCAAGTAAGAAGTTGCTGTAGCCAAGGTCAAAGAGGTTGCTGCCTGTTTCCTCCTCTAAGATATTGATGGTTTCCTGTCTCACATTTAGGTCTTTCATCCATTTTGAATTTATTTTTGTGTATGGTATAAGAAATGGTCCAGTGTTATTTTTCTGCATGTCACTGTCCAGTTTTCCCAGCACCATTTGCTGAAGAGACTGTCATCTTTCCATTGTATTCTTAACTGCTTTGCCAAAGATTAGTTGGCCATACATCTGTGGGTCCATTTCTGTGTTCTCTATTCTGTTCCATAGATCTGTATGTCTCTTTTGTGCCAGTATCATACTGTCTTGATGATTACAGCTTGGTAATACAGCTCGAAGTCTGGAGTTGTAATGCCTCTAGCTTTGGTTTTCTTTTTCAGGATTGCTTTGGCTATTTAGGGTCTTTTCTGGTTCCATACAAATTTTAGGATTGTTTGTGTTAGCTCTGTGAAGAATGCTGATGTCATTTTGATAGGGATTGCTTTGAATGTGTAGATTGCTTTGGGTAGTATAGACATTTAACAAAAAACATTCCATGCTCATGGATTAGAATTGTCATCTAATTTAAAACTGAGGGTTCGTCTGTTGCTCCTTGTTGGAGCTTCACCCTGTGGAAACTTTACAGGCCTATAGGCAAGGCTAAGTTAGTGGTTTGCTTCTTTGCTTGTCATATTTATGTTTGTTCCTAATAAGGTCAGTTTTTAATTTGGGGAATGACATCGTTTTTGGCTCTTCACATGAACATGAATGTCCCAAGCTCCTGATGATTTGTAAACCAGAAGATACAGCAGCTGAAATGCATTAGTTTAATAATAAATACAGGAAATGGTTTGATCTTATAAAATATGCATTATACAAATATCTCACACCAAATAGTGGTCTTAATAGTGGCAGTGTTTCAGCCATAGCTGGTTTTCCACTGTATTTCAAGAGTGTTTTTGCTTGTGATTTTAAAATTCCAAGTTATTTCCAGGATGATTCAGTCTCTAAGTTTTTTCTGCTTGTCCCTTACTATGTTTTAGATTTCACAGTGCTGTTGAACAGTTACCTAAGCAAAGCATGGAAGAAATCTTGAATCACAGATGGAATCAGCAATGGAAGTATTTGTTCTCTCTCAATCCCCTACAAGTGAGGAAAGGGGGAAGTACTTAGCGTGGGCTGAAGGGCAAAGGAGACCATTAAAGGACCCCTTGGAGGTAGATAAAGCCAGATAACTATAAAGGAGGAGTCAATTGAATTTGCTGCCTACTAGGCATCCCCGTAGGCATTTCCAATTAGATATCTGCTTCTCTCAGGCATCTCAGATTTAACATATGAAAAACCAAGCTCTTTTTTTTTTAAATGTTTATTTATTTTTGAGAGAGATGGAGACAGAATGCAAGTGGGTTAGGAGCAGAGAGAGAGGAAGACACAGAATCCGAAGCAGACTCCAGGCTCCGAGCTGTCAGCACACAGCTGGCAGGGGCTCGAACTCACGAGCTGTGAGATCATGACCTGAGCTGAAGTCAGACGCTCAACCGACTGAGCCACCCAGGGACCCCCAAAACCGAACTCTTGATCTTGACCCGCCCAAAACAGGCACTGCCAGGTCTTTCCCATCTCAGTTTATGGTAACTTCCTCCTAGTTACCCAGCCCAAACATTAAGAAGTCATTTTTGACTTGCCTCTCTCTCTTTCTCCTCTTGTTGGCTCTACCTATAATTCTTGTGTTATTTTTCATCACAATAATTATCATCTTCTAAATAATTTAATTTACTTATTTCTTTTTATTATTTCCCCCTACTATGGTATAGATTCCATGAAGGGAGTTTTCATCTACTCACTTATACAACCCCAGCAACTGAAACATTTGGAACAAATATTTGGAATATAGTATGTGCTTAATAAGTAAATGTTGAATGAACAAATGAAAATATGAATGAACTATGCTGAAACATGACTGTAGCCTAATCTCTCCACTGTTTAATTGTGGCATGATTGCCACGTCCAGATGGGTTTTATGTATCAGAACATGTCTAATGTTAGCAGAGGTAGAAAAAAACTGGTTTGTATAATTTGATAAGTTGTCCTGTGTTGTTTTATTCCTCTCTTTCCATAATAGGGATAACAGATTGACTACATTGGATTTTAGAGGTAAAGATGAGATTTATAGGTAAAAATAAATTTTATCTAGAATTTTTGAGTCAAATCTCAAACCAAGAATCATCAAATGAGCTCGAAGAAATGCAGTGGGAAGCTTTCAGAACTTTTTTATCAAGATGCTTATGAACAAGTCTGTACGTATGCTCAAGTGTTGTGGATAGTGATGCTGGTACTACTAAATTGGGGTAAAAAGCGTATGTGTCTGAACTTCTGTGATCCATCTCCGACTGGAAAAGTAGCAGCATACTTGGCTGCTCTGTCCCTTTAGCTCTGTCCCTCTAGTCACTCATAATGGACCTAAGGTATCCTTGAGGTAGAAGATGCCTGAAGGGAAAGGTGTGAAGGACTTTGGAGGTTCCACTCAACTTATGCATTAATAAAGGAGCCATCATTCCTTCTTTTCCCTTATGGTTTAAAAGGTCTCCCTGCCATTTTGCAAATTTCTTTTTGTTTTTTAGTTTCTTTATAACAATTTATGACTTGTCTGGATTTTCCATTAATATTTTACATGTTGAGGGACACAATGTTTTAAATCCTGTGATTCTCCTGTGCCTAAACTGTTTCTAAATTATATCATACATGGGAACTGTAGCCAGGAGTTAAAAATCTGGCAGTTAAAACTTGGATTCAGTACAGGTTTTCTAATGTTCCTTGGAATCACTCAATATGACCTCTTGACGGGTGAGTGTCTGTCTCTCTCTTTTGTAATTCCTGGGGGTTTCAAAGTTGGAAGTCAGAGAAATACAGAACTGATGATGCAGCTTTATTTGGAAAATGTGTCATTTTATTTCTACATATTTCAGATGTGGTTGTGTATGTGTGCGGGTGTGTGTGTGTATGTGTGTGTGTGACCAATGTAAAGCTGTAAACATATTAAGAGAAAAAAATTGCATATAAATGTGTGCATACTTAAAAAAAACCTCTTAGCTTTACAGCATAAAATATCTTCTGTCTTTATGTGTTAGATTATAATTTATTACTCTACAGGAGATTCCCAACCTGGGAACAAAGGCATTTGCACATGTATTGCTGAAGATTAGTTCAGGGAATGGGAAAAAGAGGAGTTAATGGTAAAGAGCTAAGACATAAATTTTGAGAAGCTGTTATTGTTCAAGTACTATGTTAGGTGCTCCACTCACCTTATTCCATTTAATACCACAATCCTATGAGGTAGCTGTTATTCCCCCTAACTGGGTAAGGGAAAATAACTGTTATTTTCCTTTACTGAATAAGGAAAGTATGTCTCAAAGTATGTAGCTGGTCTAAGGTTGTACAGAGAATGTGGCTGAACTGGGATTCAAAACTGCCTGGGCTTGTACAACTCTGAGGCTCATGTTCTTTCAACTTCATGCAGAAATGGGAGTGCCAAGGGCTTGAATAATAAGGATAGTCTTGTTTTCTGGTCCAATTATTGGCTCACCTGCTTCCCTGGCCATTACCTCTGTGTGATTTATTGCAAATCATGGCACCATCTCTTAGGCCTTTTCTCTGCCATTTCTGTGGTTACTTCTTTATTCAGTTTTGTCAAAGTTTTTTGTTTTTGTTTTTGTCTTTCTGTTAGTTAAATGAAATGTCTTTTTAAAAAAGTTTCCTTTTTCAGTGTTTTTTTTTTTTTTTTTCTTTCCATGGAATCCTTTAAGTATACACAAGATTCCACATAGAAGCTCTGGTATCACTCTGGCTAAACAAAGATTTAAGTAAAATTTAACGAAAATACAGGAGGGAACCAGACATAAGTGGCTCTGAGCACTTTCTCAGAAAAATTGGGATACAAACTAGCATAAGAACTGTATCATTTTAAAGACATATCTTCCCTTCAGTATTCTCATGGGAATTCACATCACAAATAACGAAAAACCTAAGCTTATTTTGTTTTATGAGTTATGGTAAGGAGACGAATTTCTGCTAGTAGGGCAGTAGCATTGAATTTGGGGAGGCATTGGCACACGGGCTGGAGAGGGAGGTGCAGCTTTGATAGTTGGCATTTTCATCTTCCTTACTCTCTCACATCACAAGTTATGTTCCTAATTTTTCTTCTTCTTTTTAAAAAAAATGTTTGTTTATTTTTGAGGAAGAGAGAGCATGTGAGCATGAGCAGAGGAGGGGGAGAGAGAGAATCCCAAGCAGGCCCTGCACTGTCAGCACAGAGCCTGAAGCGGGCCTCGATATCAGGAACTGTGAGATCATGACGTGAGCTGAAATCAGGAGTTGGATGCTTAAACTGACCGAGCCAGTCAGGCACCCCTATGTTCCTAAATATTCTAATCTGCGACAATTTAGGTAAGAGAAGGAGCTAGTGTGAGGTCTGGGAGGGCATAAAAGGTTATAAAGTCTTTTAAAAGATATTGTTTTATTCAGTCTTTATAACAAATATGTGAAGTGGGTAGTGCATTGTATTACTTGGCTTTGCAACAGTAACAACCCTCTAATCTCAGTGGTTTACAGCAATGAAGTTTGTCATTTATGTTTTATGGAGGCTATAAATCACTGCATGTCTGCTTCCTGAGTGCTCTTCATTCTAGAATCCAGGCTGAAAGAGCAGCCCCCTTATGGGTGTGTTATAATAGCAAAGGATTAGGACAAATGTCACATTACATTGGACAAAGCATGTCATATGTCCAGGTCCAAAGACAGAGTGTGTGAAAATGTATACTCCTCCCATGGCCAGGTAGTATTATAATGTACCACAGGCAAGTATTGCTATTGTGGTTGCCCTTCTTATTCTACAGAAGTGGAAACCAAGGCATAGAGAAGTTAGAAGAACTGTCCAAGATCGCACTACTGACAAGTGGTTGAGGACAGTTTGGAACTCAAGTTGGACTGGAGGCCATTACTTTATGTATTATACCAACAAGAATGACATTTTCTTTCATTTATCCTTTTATTTTTGTTGATGACATTGAGAACAGTTTTCCTCCTAATGCCCTACTAGAACAGTGTCCATTGTTTCCTTCTCTTCCAGTCTTTCAAATCAATGGCTTTAACATAAACCTTAAACTTCAAATGATTTCTGTATGACAGAAGTCAGTATTTAAAAGTTATAGATAGTTGGGGCGCTGGGTGGCTCAGTTGGTTAAGCATCTGACTCTTACTTTCGGCTCAGGTCATAATCTCACAGTTTCGTGAGTTTGAGGCCTGCATCAGGCTCCATGCTGACAGCACAAAGCCTGCTTGAGATTCTGTCTCCCTCTTTCTGCCCCTCCCCCACCCATGCTGTCTCTGTCTCTCTCAAAATAAATAAATAAACTTAAAAAAAAATTAAAGTTACAGATAGTCCAGTTTTTGATGAAAGTGTGAATTAAAAAAATAAAATTCTTTTTCAAATCTGGAACTGAGATTAATTATTGTTTAATAAAAATTTGTCCTAAGTCCCATATTTCTTTGTATCAGTTAAAGGCATTGTCTATGAAAGAGGGCCAAATGTAATTTATAATGGTGCTTGTGTGGACTTTCACTGATAAGGAATTTTGTGAGCATGTTCAGAATGGGAAGCATTATTTAAAAAAATTTTTTTTAATGTTTATTAAATTTTGAGAGACACAGAGTACGAGCAGGGGATGAGTAGAGAGAGAGAGAGGGAGACACAGAATCTGAGGCAGGCTGCAGTCTCTGAGCTGTCAGCACAGAGCCCAATGTGGGGCTCAAACTCAGGAACCGTGAGATCATGACCTGAGCCGAAGTCTGATGCTCAGCCCACTGAGCCACCCAGGCGCCCCCAGAATGGGGAGCATTGTTAACCGAAGTGGTGGTATGACCCTGGTTTGTTTCCAGCCCAGTCTTCCCTGAATTCTCTAAACCTCACGCTAGCAGAGCTGCTGACTTCCCAGAACACTTAGATCTCTCCTTTCTTGTCTCTGGGTCTTGGCTTAGGATATTGTTCCCTCAGCTGAAATGCTTCCAGCCTGATCTACCTTTTCAGTCAACCGGGTCTGATTGTAACATTTTTTCAAGGCTTCATCTTTAAATGCTTTGTGCTCCAAGAAGTCTTTTCCCATCTCATCGAATACAAATAGAAATCCTCAAACAATGCTTTGCTTGAACTCTTGTACTCCTTCTTCCCCTTTTGCCCAATACCTTTCACCTAACAGATATGCAACAAATCATTTTTTAATGGAAATAAGTTGAACTACTGTATTTGCTAAATTGAAGTTTTTGTGTAGAATTGATTCATATATTTATTTAACAAATAGTTGTTAAATGCCTACATTTGTAAGACACAATTAACTTGCTAAAGGTAACATAACAATAGAGTGATATATTCAGGACTGAAATCCAGGATTGCCTGACTCCACAGCCAGTGCTCTTGAACACTACCTAGGTATCAAAAGCTAGAGATTTCTGAATGCTAGAGAGCGTCGCTGTTGGGCAGATACTAATCTTCTTTCTTCCCCTTAAAAATTGTATAAAGTATTTTTACCAATGCCTTTTTAAGCTACTATTTAGTCTTGGTTTCAAAATTGTCATTAAAACCATTTTTTCCTATTAATGTAAGATGTTCCCATCGAAAGTAAAATAACATTTTCTGTATGGACTGACTGTGTTGGGTAAATTGTTCTACCTAAAGGCAGATTCAGGTTTTGTGGGTTGTGAGCTTACACATTTTTTTTTTCTGGCCCCTTTTAAGAAAAAGAAAAAAAGAAAAACTACAAACATTAAAAAAAAAAGGTATGCCATATTTAACATAGGAAAAGAAATCATGACAATTTACTTGAACTTGGAGGTTCAGATCTCTTTTTTTTTTCCCAAGGTATCTTGAGGCAATTTACCAGAAATGCTTACATAGAAGAGTCTTTATTGCCAACCTGGCTTCTCCTCACCTAGGATACTTCGCAGCTCCTGGAGACTCCAGGCACCCCAGGGACCATGCATGTGAGGCTTTATTCACTTCCCAGTAAGTCCCCCCTCAGTCTTGGCAGTTTAAAAGTGATGGTCAAATTGCATTGAGTTTAGTCTTAGATGAGTTTTTGAGTTTATTTTCTAGACTATTTGTGACGTTTTCCTAGAAAATGGAGATATTTATTAGGAATGGCATTGTGAGACACAAGTTTCTTT
Source organism: Lynx canadensis (assembly GCF_007474595.2). Lineage (NCBI taxonomy): Eukaryota > Metazoa > Chordata > Mammalia > Carnivora > Felidae > Lynx > Lynx canadensis. The sequence continues at coordinate 15,682,307 of NC_044303.2, forward strand.
CTAAATAAAAATTTTTTTTTCCCCATAGCATTGGAGAACTATTGTTATTGTAGAAACCATTTGGTATGAATATAATCTCTTTTTGGAAATATTGAAATGGAACATAAATAATGAAAATCTGTTCTTAAATGAATAGTGCTGTCACTAAGGTATTTAATGTAGCTCAGACACTGTGTTCAGAATAACATTACGCTGAATCAATCACTTCGATTTTTAAAAAAAATCTTGTAAGTGACTACACTTTGTTGAAGGATTTAAATCATTTTTTCCTTAAAACTTTGTTGAAGTATTGACCCTGCAAAGAGACACCACTGGAAATTAGTCTTTTTCGTGTAGTATTGAAAAATAGCAGCAGAGGGCCACATTGCAATGTGCTGGATTTCTTTTCTTCAAGAAAGAACATTTTCTGTCCATTGTTTGGCATCTGTTCTCTCATTTTGAAATTTGGCAATACATTTATTTGAAAAGAAGAATCTTTTTATATAATTTTATTTTATTTTTAAGTTTTTACTTTTATTGATTTATTTTGAGAGAGAGAGAGCGTGTGAGGGAGAGGCAGAGAGAGAAGGAGAGAAAGAATCCCCAGCAGGCTCTGTGCTATCAGTACAGAGCCTGATGCAGGGCTCAATCCCATGAACTGTGAGATCATGACCTGAGCCGAAATCAAGAGTTGGACGCATAACCAACTGAGCCATCCAGGTGCCCTGAAAAAAAGGACTTTTAAATACAAATTTTACTCTATTGAGAATGGAAGATGCAATGTAAGCCTTAAAATTTATTACCTTTTTTTTCTTGGTTGCTCTGAAGATGTTGAAATTTTGACATCTTTCTTCACTTCCTTCCACAGCGGTAAGGAATTAATACTCTTTTAACTTTTCAGTGTAGGCCGTTACTTTATTTCTTAAGCTCATCCAGTTTGTTGGCAGGTTATTATGAGAACACATTCTGACAAATTATGTTACTTTATTCAAAGGATCAGAAAAATTACATGGCAGCAGTTCATAACATAATATCACACTTACTACATCTTCCAATTTCCTTTCAGCTGATTGTGCTCATGTTCTAACAAAGTTATTTCCTATAGTTAAAAAGAAAGTTGTAGGTTAAAACTATGTCAAGATGTTAAAAATGATTGAGGTTGAGTATGTGTGATCTACTCAATAAAACTGTCTTACTTATTTTGTGGGCTCATTTTCTGATTAGCTTGACTGTGATCAGGACAGATAATGGCATAGAAAATGAAAGGATTGGCTGAAATACAGCTTAGTGCACCCTAAATATGTAGACACGAGTTTGCACTTAATCCCAATAAGTTTCTTTTTAACACTATAGTCTAGCAGACCACAAATATTTTTGATAACTCTGGGTTCTGCAGTCAAATGCATTTATTTTTGTAGTCTTAACCTGGTTTCTTATAATTATGTTCATAGAGAGTTTTTTATCTTCTCCAACCATCATTCATTCTCACTAAAAGTACATTTCTAGAATCCTGCTTTTGAAAAAAGGATTCTAATCATCCTTCAAAAAGGACTTGTTTTGGGATGAAAGAGTTTCAGAATAATGAATTATTGTTCATTACCAACTTTCAGAATCCTTGTGTCTTGAGGAACTTGAATAATTTAACTATTAGGGACTATAAACATTATATAGAAAAGAGCCAATATTTTATTGAGATTAAATGAATATATAACATCATATAGAAACATGTAAACATTGTATGGAAACATATAACATAAACATATAAAGATTGTAGAGAAAAATTATATAGGAAAGGGCCTCCATATAAACTTTAGATAAAAAACATGTATTTAAAAATTTTTTTTAATGTTTATTTATTTTTGAGAGACAGAGAGTGAGCATGAGTGGGGGAGGGGCAGAGAGAGGGAGACTGAGGATTCAAAGCAGGCTCTGCACTGTGAGCGCAGAGCCGGATGTGGGGTTCGAACTAATGAACCTGTGAGATCGTGACCTGAGCTGAAATCGAGAGTTGGCCGCTTAACCAGCTGAGCTGCCCAGGAGGCCCTAGATAAGAAACATTTAAACATTGTATAGAAGAGGGCCAATATTTATTGAGATTAGGTGAATATTTATTTTGTATGTATTTGTTGTGATCCACAAAACAAAATGCTAATAATAATGACTATCAGTTAGACAATTTAGAATATGCCCTACTATTAACTTTCTGTGATAAAATGTCATATATTTGATTCTGTTTTCTGATAAAGCGTTATATAAATAAAGTTGGATAAAATTTCAAGGCTTAAAAACAACCACTTCAGGACTTCTGAATTGACCAAAGTCGTACAAGTTGAGAAGCAATTATTTATGAAAAAAATACTGAATGTCAAATAAGAACAGTGGGAGTCTGGCATTTTTGCCTGGGGCTTCTCCCATCCACACCCACACCCACACCCACACCCACACCCATGCTGATCTGAGCAGAAATGTACAGGGCACTGCAAAACAAGAAAGCCAGCAGCTTCGTTGCCACAGGGGATTCACTTGGTAGGAGCAGAGTGGAGACAAACCTCACGTTCAACAGTGTTGTCAATAACAGTACCGGTTTTGGTGGCAAATGAAGGCTACCGATGGTTCAGGTAGCACGAGGTTGCGGTAAGCAGTGGACTAGCAGACTGGCCTGAAATTTAACAGGGAGATAAGGGAAATAAGAGCTTTGGTAAGGTCTCTGCATGTCCATCCAGGAGGGGCTGGAGAAGACCCCCAAATCCCCATACCCCTGGCTAAGCGTGAGGCTGTATACCTGCAAAGAGCTGCTGCCAGAAGGCCTAGTGGGAAGTAAAATCCAGGCCATTATTGAAAACTGACTGATTAATTCAATAAGGCTTTCTTTAGGTCACTTAGTTAGGCTTAAAAGGCCATGAAAGGATTATATGATTCCTTCTATTTTTGAAAATTCTTTGTAACTTCTAAATATTTAACTTAGAAATACACTGGACTAGGGAATAGTTTTTTAATCTCTGAATTGTGAATCTTTGAAATCTTTCTCTCCACCTACGGAGTAGAACTCAACTTTTGCGAGGTTACCACAGCTGGAGTAGGTAGAATGCAAATCAGATTGAAACAATCTGATTTCCAAAAATTCATATTCTTAAATACTATGCTATATTTTCAGATGATGGTGATATAGAATATAAAATATCTTTAACATAGTATCATAGCGATCAAGTTAATTTATACAGTTATTGGTACGTTAAGCCAGTTTATACTTTATAGTTGATCCTTTAAAAAAACTTCGTATTAAGGAGAATTTCAAACAGTTACAAAAATAGATAATATAACAATCCTTTATGTATGTATCCATTACACAGCTTTGAGCTTTTTCTATAAATGCTAAAATTACTGCTTGCTATGCTAATCTTTATTACAAAAGGGAAATAATTCTATTTATTTATTTTATTTATGTATGTTCATTTATTTTGAGAAAGAGAGTGTGTATGTGTGTGTGTGTGTGAGTGGGGGGAGGGGCAGAGAGAGAGGAGAGAGAACATCCCAGTCTCCTTGCTGTCAGCACAAGCTCGATGTGGTTCTCGATCTCACGAAATGTGAGATCATGACCTGAGCTAAAATCAAGTGTCAGACATTTAACCAACTGAGCACCCATGCATCCCAACAAAAGGGAAGTAATTAAAGATGAATTTTTGTAGGGTAAACACTAATTGCTTTTAAATTTTGCAATTAAGAATCTCACTAATCTATTTTACTAGCTCATTATTCAGTGACTATTTCCTTTTGGAATGGACACACATAGTATGTTTTTAAAAGTAGTCAACACAGTGGAAACAGCATAAGGAGTAGGAGGAGTAGGCAGATGGAAATATTCAGTGAATACTTTGGCATAATGGAGCGACCAAGTAGAAGGTAGCTGAATGGAGCTTCAGACTTCAGTTTCTTTAAGACATTGTCTCTGTACTTATGGCCCCATCAATCACCCATGGTCTAATGTTTTTTTGTTTGTTAGTTTGTTTTATTTTATTTTTTATTTTTTTTAAGACTAATTTTTAGAGCAGTTTAAGTTCGCAGCAAAAACGTTGAATGGAGAATACAGACAGTCCCCGCATCCCCTATACCCACATGCATAGCCTCCCCCACTTTGGACAAGTCCCACCAGCGGTTCCTTTGTTACATTCAATGAACCTACAATGACACAACATTATCGCCCAAAGTCCATAGTTTACTTTAGGGTTCACTCTTGGTGCTGTACATTCTATGTGTTTTGACAAATGTGTGATGACATGTATACATTATAATAGTGTCATACAGAGTAGTTTCACTGCTCTAAAACTCTGGGCTGGTCTTTTGTTTATAACATTTTCTCTTTTATACACATTAGTACTGTTCTTTCTTGTATTGCTAATAACATGTCAGGGTTTTTAGTGACTTTTGGTGGGGGGTTAGATAACTGACAACCAGTTACAATTATTGCAACCTGTGCCCAATGGTATGCAACAGAGGTGTGTATGTGGAACTGGAAGGAATTAGTAGCATGATCAAACCTATTCTTTCAGGCCACCAATGAAGTATTTTGTGTTGCACAGAGCATTTAACTACTTTATTTGAAACTTTAGGACCCTTGAAGAGAATGTGATATTTTAAGCCATATGTTTCCATAATAGCCTTCAAATTCCAAATGTCAAATCTATTTACAATAACTCTGGCTTCTGAAAGAAACTATTTTATAGTTCTGCCTCTTCTTTGGCCTTATATTCTGTCCCACAATTCAGTAGTGAATGTCATTGGTAAAGCTTTGATTTATTTCTGGGAAAGTCTTCCTGGATTTTTCTGCATGGTTTCCTTAAGAAATTGGAAGTTATGCATATCCAGACTATGTTCATTTTATTTGACAAACTGTTTGCATTAAAAGAATTTAGAAAAATTTTGGTTACTAACATCTGACTTGCTTCTCTCCTAGGCATCAGGGCTCTGGTTTGCCTAGACACTTAGAAACTGTGCATTTTGATTATTCCCATAACTTCTTTACCAGGTTATAATGCTCGGCCATTTAAAATACTATTGTCTTTTGCTTTTATAAAAGTTTTTATTTATTTATTTTGATAGCACAAGCAGGGGAGGGGCAGAGAAGGAGAGAGAGAGAGAGAGAGGAAGAGAGAGAGGGAGAGAGGGAATCCTAAGCAACCTCTGCACTGTCAGCCCAAAGCCTGATGTGGGGCTCGATCTCACGAACCATGAGATCATGACCTCAGCCCAAATCAAGAGTTGGATGCTCAACTGACTGAGCCACCCAGAAGCCCCTGTCTTTTGTTTTTAATGAAAGCTCAAAATTATGTTACTTAGATTATCTGCTTTAACTTTGTAGATCTGGAGTGGGGGAGCCCACTGATAATCAGAGTATAGTTTCAGACAATATCCCTCTCCTACTCTATAGAACAGGTTGCCATATATACAGTAGAGTTGTAAGGATCCCCAAAATTCTGTTCTGCTAGAGTTATTGCTGCCAGACTGGGTGGATTTTGCTCAGATTTAACATATTTTACAGATTCCTTTTTGTATAATTGTGGAATTTTCAGATGGCTTCAAATGGAATGTTTTTCATTTTAGAGGTCTTAGAAAGGGCAGTGTTGAACATCAGTTAAAGTTCAGATTCTGTATTATGAAAAACTATATGTTAACAAATTGGATAACCTAGAAGAAATAGATAAATTCCTATAAACATATAATTTATCAAAACTGAAATAGGAAGAAATAGAAAATTTGAACAGAACAACAACCAGCAAAGAAACTGAAACAATAATAAAAAAAAAGTCCCAACAAAAAAGTCCAAGACCAGATGACTTCACAAGCAAATTTACCAAACATTTAAAGAATAGTTAATACCTATTCTTCTCAAACTATTCCAAAAAGTAGGAGAGAAGGAAAATTTCCAAATTTATTTTGAGACCAGTATTACCCTAATACCAAAATCAGATAAAGACACCACAAAAAAAAGAGAACTACAAGCCAGTATCTCTGATGAACATAGATGCAGAAATCCTCAACAAAATACTAGCAAACAGAATTCAACAATACGTTAAAAATATCATTCACCGCAATCAAGTGGGATTTATTTCTGGGTTGCAAAGGTGGTTCGATATTTACAAATCAATCAGTGTGATACATCACATTAATAAATGAAAGGATAAGAATCATACGATCATTTCAATAAATGCAGAAAAAGCATTTGACAAAGTTCAACATCCATTCATGATAAAAACCTTCAACAAGTAAGGAACCTACTCAACATAATAAAACCCATGTTAATATCGTCCTCAATGGGAAAAGTGAGAGTTGCTGATGAAATCGTAGAATGTTTTTAAAGTGTCATTTTCACAATCATGTACTAGGAAGCCAATTTCATACTGAACTGATTAAATAATACATTTTAATCTAACACTGTTTGCACTTACAGCTTTTTTGTAAATAGAAACTATAATTTATTGTCTATTTCACATCTGTTTTACTGGAACATTTAAGGAAAAACCAGACTTTTTTTTTTTTTTTGAAGAGTTTGTTTAGAAAGTATCATAGTGTAAATGGTTGGGAACAAGACAAGGATGTCCACTCTCACCATTGTTATTTAAGATAGTATTAGAAGTTGTAGTTACAGCAATCAGACAGCAAAAAAGAAATGAAAATCATGCAAATCAGCAAGGAAGAAGTAAAACTTTCACTATTTGCCAATGACATAATACTATATATAGAAAACCCAAAAGACTCCACCAAAATAACTGCTAGAACTGATAAATGAATTTAGTAAAGAAACAGGATACAAAATCAATACACAGAAATCTGTAGTATTTCTATACACCAATATTGAAGCAGCAAAAAGAGAAATTAAGGAATCAATCCTATTTACAATTGCACCAAAAATAATAAGATACCTAGGAATAAACCTCACCAAAGAGGTAAAAGACCTGTACTCTGAGAACTATAACACACTTTCATTAGTGTGATGAAAGAAACTGAAGATGATGCAAAGAAAAGGAGAGACATTCCATATTTATGGATTGGAAGAACAAATATTGTTAAAATGCCTGTACTGTCCAAAGTAATTCAGACTTAATGCAATCCTTATCAAAATACCACCAGCATTTTTCACATTTAAGAAACACTCCTAAAATGTGTATGGAACCACAAAAGAACCCAAATAACCAAAGTAGTCTTCAAAAAGTAAAGCAAAGCTAGAGGCACCATAATTCCGGACTTCTGGTTTTATATCAAAGCTGTAGTAATCAAAACTGTATGGTATTGGCACAGAAATAGACACATAGATCAATGGAACAGAATAGAAAACCTAGAAATGTACCCATGATTATATGGTCAATTAATCTGTGACGAAAGAGGAAAGAATATCCAGTGGCAAAAAGACTGTCTCTTCAGTCTTTTTAGATTATGTTATGAGGCAAGGGAAACAAAAGAAAAAATAAATTATTGGGACTACATCAAAATAAAAAGCTTCTGCACAGCAAAGGAAATAATCAATAAAACTAAAAGGCAACTGATGGAATGGGAGAAGATATTTTCAAATGACATATTGGATAAAGCTTTAGTATCCAAAATCTATAAAGAACTTAAACTCAACACTCCAAAAACAAATAATCTAGTCAAGAAATGGGCAGAAGACATGAATAGACACTTTTCCAAAGAAGACATCCAGATGGCTAACAGACATGAAAAGCAGCTCAACATCACTCATCATCAGAGAAATACAAATCAAAACTACAATGAGGTACCACCTTACACCTGTCACAATGGCTAAAATGAACAACTCAGTGAACAACAGATGCTGGCAAAGATGCAGAGAAAGGGGGACACTTTTGCACTGTTGGTGGGAATGCAAACTGGTGCAGCTACTATGGAAAACAGTATGGAGGTTCCTCAAAAAATTAGAAATAGAGCTATCCTACCACCCAGAAATTCCTTTGCTAGGTATTTATCCAAAGAATATGAAAATGCTGATTCAAAGGGACACACATGCCCCTTTGTTTATAGCAGTGCTATCAACAATAGCCAAGTTATGAAAAGAGCCCAACCATCTATCGACTGACAAATAGCTAAAGAAGATGCAGTGTGTATGTGTGTATATATATATATATATATATATATATATATATATATATATACACACATACATACACACAATGGAATATTACTGACTGATCAAAAAGAATGAAATCTTGCCACTTGCAACAATGTGGATGGATCTAGAGTGTATTATGCTAAGCAAATTAAGTCAGAGAAAGACAAATATCATATAACTTCACTCATATGTAGAATTAAGAAACCAAACAGATGAACATAGGGGAAGGGAAGGAAAAATAAGATAAAAACAGAGAGGGAGGAAAACAATAAGAGATTTTAAAGTTTTTTTAAATTAATTTATTTATTCTTGAGAAAGAGAGAGCGAGCATGAGCAGGGGAGAGGCAGAGAGAGTAGAGAAGAAATCCCAAGCAGGTTCTGCACTGTCAGTGCAGAGCCCAATGTGTGGCTTGAAGTCATGAACTGTGTGATCATGACCTGAGATGAAATAGAGTTGGACGATTAACTGACTGAGCCACCCAGGTGCCCCAAGAGACTCTTAAATACAGAGAATAAAGCTAAGGGTTGCTGGAGGGGAGGTCAGTGGGGGATGGGCTAAATGGGTGATGAGCATTAAGAAGGGCACTTGTTGGGATGAGAACTGGGTGTTATATGGAAGTGATGAATCACCGGGATCTATACCTAAAACCAATACTACACTGTATGTTAACTAACTTGAATTTAAATAAATAAAAAAAAATAAAGAAACATAACAAATGAGCAAAGGGGAAAAAAAAAGAGAGAAATGCAAACCAAGAAATAGACTCTTAACTATAGGGAACAAAGTGATGATTACCAGAGGGGAGATGGTTGGGGGATGGGTTAAATAGTTGATGTAGATTAAGGAGTGTACTTGTCATGATGACCACTGGGTCATGTATGGAAGTCTTGAATGAGTATATCATATACCCGAAACTAACATTACATTATACATTAACTAACTGGAATTTAAATAAAAAGTTAAAAATAAGAGTTTATATTCTGGACCTAGAAGCTCAAATGCTAGTTATAACACTCAGAAGCCAAATGATCCTAGGAAAAGTGAGTTTTGCTTTTTTTTCATTTTCATATAGGGGTAATAATACCAACCTCACAAAGTTCTATCTAGGATTAATTGAAATAAGGCATGCAAAGCTCTTAAGTTGGCCTGGTATACACTAAACCCTCATTATATTCATGGAAGAATAAAAATGGTAATAATGTATGCTTGAACTACAAATTGGGTTTACAAAGTCTCTTTCTCCTCTTTGGATATAATGGTCACCCTCTCTACCCCAAGTACACTCCCTAAAGTGTTTGTTTGTTTGTTTGTTTTGTTTTTATTATAACAGTACCTTGTAATTCTTACGTAAGTCCAAAGACTAAACTGGCTTGGCTTAAAGTAGGTACTGGGATAGTACATCCTGAATGAGTAAGTACACTTCAGCATAGAGTGCCTGCCTCAAGTCTGACAGGTGGGCTTTGTCATTATATCATTATCACCTGTCACCACCATCATCGCCATAATCCCATCATTTCCATGTTATTCTTCCAGGCCAGTACCAACTGCTGGGAATACAAAGGGGTCAAAAGATAAGGTTCTTTCCTGGAAGGACTTCAGGTCAATTTAGGATGTCTGGACATGGGCAAAATAAAAAACAAAACACAAAAGAAATAATTCAAAGTAGCACATTTGAGTGTTGAATGAGAAGTACACACTATAATTGTGATTAGTATTTATTTAATGATGAAAAGCACGGGCATTGTAACCATCCAGTCTTATTTTACATTTAGCCTTTTATTTGCTATGTACTCTTGGTCAAATTATTTTTTATTCTCTGTTACTGAATTTTAAAAATAGGCTTTTTTTTCCCTTGGGAACCATAAAGTGAAAATGCATAGAATGTGTTCAAAATAGAATCTGGCACATAGAAATCAACCAGTAAATTGTAGTTAACGGTCCTGTAGAAGAGAAGGCCACCTATGGGGGTTGGAGATTTCATAGGAGGAAAAAAAAACATAATAAGAACAGGATTAAAAATGGCTTCCTGGGGTGCCTGGATGGCTCTGTCTGTTGAGCCATCTGACTCTTGATTCTGGCTCACATCATGATCCCAGGGTCTTGGGACTGAGCCCCGCCTCAGACTCTGCTGAGTATGGAGACTGCTTAGTATTCTCTTTATTTCTCTCTCTCTCTCTCCTTCTGCCCTTCTCCCCTGCTCATATGCTCTCTTGCTCTAAAATAAAGTAATAAATTAAATTAAAATAAAATAAAAATGACTTCCTTACACATTACTTAAATTTTCTGGAATCAGTTTGCAAATAATACAGTATAGGGTGGTATATGGAGTGAGGAGGAATATGTGATTGTGTTACTGAATATCAGGTGCAGAATCATATTCTCACTCATAGAAATTTTTGGCATAGTTTTTATCTATCACCTTTCTGAAGCCTGAATTGAAATTCATATGCTTTATTGTCGAAGAGGTAACTGATACAATCAGTGACAGTCTATAAAATGGAATAATATTTTGAAATATAACTGCAGTCAAAGCTCTTCTAATCAGTACTTTTGTGATTACTGTAATATGCCCCTAAAAAGCAATAGTATCTTGCTTTTAATCCAAATATTAATTGCAAATAATCCAAATATTATTTGTAGCTAAACTAAAAGGAAAGATTCATTTTTCATGCTTTTTTAAATTGGATTAGGTAATTCAAACACATATTAAACAAGTCACAGAATAAGAAAGAGCCTACGGTAACAGTAAGTTTCTTTACCACTCCTTTTCTTTACTTCCTAGGTTCTCCTTCTCAGAAGGAATCCCTGATGTCTATTTCTTCCATGGATAGTTTATAAATCTAGATATATCCCCCTGTTTTTAAAATTTATAGTGTGCCCATTCTTACATCTTCATTTAATATTTATTACTTACTCATTTTATATTTGTTCTTAGGACTCTATAGTCTGAAATATGCCATTGGAAAATTGAATTACTCTAGTGAGATGCTACAATGATAAAAGCTAGCATTTGTTGAATATGTAATGTGTTCCATGAAGTTTACACTGATTATATCATTTTTTTTTCTCATAATGACCCTAGGAAGTGGGTGTCATTTTTGTGCCTATTTTATAGATGAGAAAAACGAGGTCTAGAAATATTAAATATCTTGCCTATGATCATAAAGCTAAATAGGCTGTGGAGTTAAGACGCACATAAGGTGGTTTGGCTCCTGAGCTCACACATTAAATGCTCTGTTGCTTCTAAGATTTCATTGTGTTCATTGTTAAGAAGACATCCGTAAATGTTATTGTATAAAAAAATAGAAGACAGTATGAGAATAACAGTGACGGTGGTGACAGAAATGGTAAAGTCTTTATCAGTGTTGAAAGGATGTCTAAGAAGGGAAGAAGTTCTTGGTAGACCAGATAGCCCTGAGGACTGATGAGGGCAGCTGAAGCTGCTGCAGTGGTGTCAGGGCATCAGCAGCGAGGGAGCTCCAGATTCAGAAGATGTCACCAAGCCTGAGGAAGTTGTGGTGATGGATGCCGGCACACAATAGCCCATAGCTGGCACATAATAGTACTGTTGTGAAGATGGTATGATTAGTCATAAGTTCTAGATGAAAAACTGAAGCTCAGGTAAGTTGCCCTGGGTCTCACACAGCTGGAAAGTGACAGGACTCAGATTCAAAGCCAGACTCCAGTGCCTCCTAGGAAGGAGGTGATGTGTTGTCCTGCTTGCAGCACCTGGTGGACACACCAGCCTTGAAACCACAGCTTTGTGTCACTTATTGGAGTGGTTTCAGACTTTTTCATGCTAAATTTTTGTAACATGTTTTCAGTGCAAGTTTGCAAGAAAGTCCCATATGAGACTGAAGTAGGAGTGGTTGTATCCCTGTCATCCTCTTAACGTGGCTACCCTCTTCCCATCCCCTGGAATGCCCCAAGAAAGTTACATGAAACTATCATTTCTACTTCTGGGATGAAAATTCTTTCTGATCACAAAAGGTGTAGGAAGCACTGCTCTTCATTGACTAAAAGACTGGTACGTTCTGGTCAGGTTCAATGAAAACTTCTGTCCTCAGTTTTGCTTTTATAAGGTTAATTTTGACTATATCATTATTTCAAAGGACATAACCTGGAGCTAGAGAAAGATGGTATTGTCTCTCAGAGTGTAGTCAAGTGCTTTATTCTGAGAACCTAATGTAACTCTTAAGATAATAACAGCATTTGGCAGGCCTTTGTTTAAAGTTTTTTCTCCCGTACAATCTCAAATTCCATCAATGTAAAGGGCTAGTCTTTCCTTTGTCTGGAATGATGAATGCTAGAATAGAGTCTACATGCTAACTTAATTTCAGAAATATTTTATACAAAACTTCTCTCATCTGCTATTGTAATGTTCTTATGAACATGCAAAATTTTACTCAAGGACCTCTGGCTTTGGTCCTAGCTGTCTGGAAGCTATGAAATGAATGCTGCCAGGTACATCACAGGATGTGCCCATATAACTGAGCAGAAAGACAGACTCTCATATGGAAGCAAATGAAATAATGAAGGACTTCTTAAAGTCCCATCAAAATTATTGTATGGAATTATTTATAGCAGGCAAAAGGAAACACAGCTGCATTTTCAATGATTTTTGAAAATACTCTTTAAAATACTGTCAATGGCAGAGAAAATTAAAAATTTAATATAATTTTTTGGTTATATGGTATATTTTATAAACACATAGTCCTTTTTCATAACTGACACAGTGAAAGGTACTTTGATTGTAGATGGAGAACTGAGAACTCAGTTCAAGCTCTAGATCCTTTATTTTATAAATATGTGACCTTGGGCCAAGTAACATTTCTGAACCTCAGTTTCTTCTGTAAATTGGGGCCAGTACTCCACCTCGTCTGGTTCTTGTGAGGCTTGAGTGAGATATGTATAATCTATAAAGTACTGTGCACATAAACTATATTAATTATATGACTCCCAGTGTCTAAAACTTAGAATCATAAAATCATATATCTTCAAGGAACATTAGAGGACATCCATATATGCATATTATCTTTAACATTTAAAAATCATTGTCCCATCTTTAGACATTTTCAGCAATGGGATCATACTATTTAGGATGCAGGCAATTCCATATTTGGCAAGTGTCCCAGGTTGGGTTCCTCTGGAGGCAGACTCAAAGTGGGAAATGAGGGTGCAGGGCATTCATTAGGAAGTGCCCTTGGCATCATCCCTTGCGGAAGAGTGGGAAGGAGGCAAGATTGGACAGAGGGAGAAGTCAAGCTGTGATGCAGTCCCAGTGAAAGCTTCTACTGAACCCACAGTGAACTCAGAATTCACTGATGTGGCCCATCAGAGTTGTCATAAGTTGGACTAAAGTGCTGGGCTTTTATGCCCCATTATTGACCAGTCATTGGATTTTGGGCAAGGCAGTTTTCTTCAACTGAGGCAGTCCTCACAAAAGACTAAAAGCTGAAGATCATCTTCTGCAATTAGTGGAGCAAGTCTTTCCTTTGTCAAGGAGTACCTAGGCATCACAGTATCAACTAGGTCATCCTGCAGATAAGACATTTTGTTTTATATTGAGTGGAAGTCTTCCTCACGGTGGCTATCTTGTAAGCTACTCTCGTTTGAGTCAATTCAAAGTCTTATCAATATTTTTATAACAGAGACTTCTTTAATATATTTTGGCAGCACTAGTGCTATCCTAAAATTTGGAAAGAATCAAATCAGTATGCATAATCAAGCTTCATAATATTACATACGGGGCAATAACAAAATCAATTACATACAGAGGCGGACTTCATGCTTCAAGAAACAAAACACAGACAGAATAGTTACTGTGAGTGGAGCTTTTGGACAAAACTTCCAAGTGAGATATAGGTATCATAGAAGAAAGAGATTTTAAGTAATTTTTGAGTTTAGGTTTTTATTTTTTTAATATCTTTCTGAAGGATGACTTATCATGGCTTAGGGGAGTTTTAAGGAATGAAACATTTAAAGAAATAGGGTAGATGTTGGCAACTACTATGGATAAAGGAAAATTATTCATAGCACAAAAAATATCTTGGAAGGTTGTGCAGATGTAGGAAATAAAGTGACCAAGATTTAGGTGATGCCCTAACAATACAGAATGGTAAAAGAAAAGCAGGCAAGAGCATTGTAAGAATATAAACTCTGAAAGCTAAAGTAGAGTCTGTTGGCCAAGAAATCCCATCAAAATTCTTAATTACATGAGCTTCCTCTTGTTTTCCTTATAACATCAATGTGTACTTGTATATATGTGCGTATATGTTTGATTCTTTCATTCCCTCAGAGAACGGAGAGAATTTAAATACTTTGCACTTCAGTATATTACATGTCTTGGTTGCTCTATGTATATACATGTTACATGTCTGTGTACATACAGTATATCACATACCTTTGCTCTATGTAGTGTGTATGCTTTTTCTTCAGGACACAGAATTTTTAGGATATATTTCTCTTTTGCATTCAATAATTTTTCCTATAATTTAAAGCCATGAAATTGAATTGTTTTTCATTCTCAGTGCATTAAGCCCTCATGGAAAGGCTCTTTTATTTTCTTATTTGTGGAAATTTCTTGCTGTCACATTCTGGCATTCTTCCACACAATAAGCAGTTGTGTAGTGTTGGCAAATGTCCATGAATCTAGTTCTAAAGAAATGTATCCTTCACTGTGTATCTCCCATTTCCTCTTGACCTGACCTCTCTCTTTGACCTGGCTTGATTTATCTAAGTATGTTGGTGGTGCCAAGTTCCTTCTGATTTTCCCACTCAGCCCCCGCCCCCCCCCCCCCCACAGACACACCCAAACAAATCTCTAGGGAAAGTTATGTTGGCTTTGGGGGAGGATGGTTGTAAAGGCAGAATGAGGAAGTTGGAGAGTAATGGCAGGAATTCAGCAGATTATTATAAGACAGATTGATTCAAATGATGAGTTACTCTCATATTTTGAGTACGTGACATGGTGTCTTCACTTCTTTCCTTTTCATGTAGCAAGTGGCTACTCATGTACACAGGAGAGAATAAGTCATGTCTGCTCTGTTTCCTGTTCTATGATTCGGGTTATATCATATTGCCAAAATCCGGAAAAGGATGGAGCCATTGTTTGCTGACATAGTGCATGGAGTTCAGTTGGGGAATAGGGACAGCTAAATTCTTCCAGAAATAGAGGTGGTGCAGTTTCCACCAGCGCACCAATGTCAACCTACCTTAAAAGTTTTGCTTATCTAGTCCGGACTGCATTTGAAATACAGAGCCCTCTCCACTTTCTGTTATCATTACCATCTCCAAAATACAAAGTTTCTTTTAGTGACCTAGCACTGTATTAATTTTTTTGCCAGGAAGAATTATTTTCTAGTCTTCTATGAAGGTCTTTTTCTTCAGTCAGTCCATAGATTCCTTTTGCTGGAAATATTGATCTACGGTGAATTTAATTTCAGCCATCACATCACCTACCTACCAACCTTGTTTTCTTCTTCCCTTCCTCCCTCTCTCCTTCCCTCCCTACCTTCCTTCTTCTTTCCCTCCACCCCTTCCATCCTTACTCCCTCCCTTTTTAAATGTTTATTTGTTTTTTGAGAGAGAGAGAAAGAGAGAGAGAGAGAGAGAGACAGAATCTGAAGCAGGCTCCAGGCTGTGAGCTGTCAGTACAGAGCCTGACGCAGGGCTTGAACTCACGAACTGAATTGTGAAATCATGACCTGAGTCAACGTCGGATGCTTTACTGACTGAGCCACCCAGGTGCTCCTCCCTTCCTTTTTTTTCTTTTTATTCAGTACATATTTAGGGTCCATTTGATTAATACCACGCTAAGCACCAAGGATGCAGTGTTGAAAATGTAACACCAGGAAGCTACAGTCTAACAAGGAAGAAAGATATTTTAAAAATTAGTGAGTTATAGTTATAATATGTGTTACAGAGGGGAGGTACAAGATAATATAAACATGTGTAATAGGGTAAAGTAATTTGGCTGTAGAAGCGACAGTTAAAAGGAGACCTGGAGAGTGAGTAGAAGTTACTGACACAAAGGGTGTAAAGTTAGCATTAGAGACCATGGGAGTTTTTTCAGGCAGAGGGAATGGCATGTACTAAGGCCCTAAGACTTAAAGGAAAAGGATTGACTCAAGACATTATGAAAAGAGTAGTGAGGCCTGAAATCAGAGTGAAGTGAGTCTGAGACGTTACACAGAGCAGTAAGGACCAGATTAAGAGTCATAGTCAAGTTAAGAGCTTGAGGTTCATCCTACTGTAATAGGATGAGTTTTATGGTTTTCCTACTGCAGTAGGGTATCTGTGAGATGGAGCTAAAGAAAACAGACACAAGGCACACAGGTACTTAAGAGGGATAAACTGTTGTTCTAATGTCAGCAATTTTATTTCTGAAGATAAAACCATCAATTGATCTTCTTGTTTTAAGGAGAACTGTTTTATTGTCTTAATCACCACTGTGTAAGATAAGTTGGAACATACCCTTCCAGGGAAAATGTAATGGGAGATATTTTTGCCAAGAGAATCACCTCATTCTTGCTCTATAGAGAGTCATGGTGCTTCTCTTCAATGACCTCAGGATTGTGGATTTAAAGACAGGAGGATGAAAAATTGACCCACTTTCCTCAGAATTATTGGACTTTCTGGGAAGGAGAGGATTATGAACCCTCTTAGAGCTCCAAGTTATGATATCCTATCTGAAAGATTAGTATAGTCTCATCTGAGGCCATTTAATAGGAAGAAATCAAGATCTTCCTCCCCCTTTTTCCTCAAAGGATGTATTGATGATGTGTAGGCTGGGTTTGGTCACAATACAGGAGGCATGTCTGCACTGTGAATGTGAAGGGTCTCAATACAGGGAAATGGAGACTTCTGTAGCTGTTGGAAGCCCCGCAGGAGCAAAAGCCAGGAACACTGCCCTGATGATCTCATCCTACAGCAGCGATTTTGGTGATTCTCAGAGAAGGTCAAATTACTTGGGTCCTCTTTTGGCTAATGTGGCTATCTGCAACTGCCTACATAGGGTAACAAAATATTCTATTCTTCTACCCTCTAGAGCTCACGCAAGTGCCTCTCACAGGCAGATTTTAACCTGTAACCATACAAGGAAGAGGATTCTGGAAAGGTAGTTCTTCCCTCTTCTCTGTTTTCCTTTTCAGGAAATAATTAACCCTAGAAATTTATAACTTCCACAGAGAGATTGGGCCATGTTGTAAGTGATTTAGACAAGTTCAAACCTCTTTCCTTATTTTCCTCTTATTAAGAACCTTCTCACACCCCCAACATAAATGATACATATATTCTGTTTATCAGGCTATCTTTATCTTCTCTCTCAACTTCCACTTCCTACTTCATCAGTATAAATTGCTGACAGTCTGGGGTAATCCCAGAACTAAGTTACGCAGAAGTTGGGACATACGGAATGTTACTTGGGAATTTTACCTGAATTTTCTGGGTTCCTATCAGAGATCTGCTGAAAAACATTGGAGGAACATAGGGTTCTGCTGGACCAAATAATGCCTTTTTGTCTGTGGGCACAAGAAAACCATGTGATGTGGGTGCAAAGCTGGTGAGCAAGAGAACTTCATGCAATTTAGAATAAAAGTGCCCTTTCGTTTGGGGGGACATGGCCTTGTGTCAAGGATTATGGCTTGGTAGGTGGTATACAGGTTGCATTTAGCCTCAGTTCATCCCTTTGCTGGGCCCTTTTGTGTAGTGAACAACCTGCACAAACCTATATGGCTGCACAAGGAAAATGAAACATGAGTAAATGTAAAAACAGGCAGAAGATGACGAGCAAGGCTTATGTTATGAAACCTAACAACTCATATTTCCTTGGAAAGAACAAGTGTTTTCCAACCCAATCACTAAAGGTATACTAAATGTTAATCAGGATTTATAATAAATAAGGTATTAGAAATATGTATTTTAGTAGAAAATGAGTGTAAAATTGGGAGATTAAATAAAGATAGATGGAGTATAGAAAAATATTGGGCAAACTTTTTGTTAAAGGGCCAGATGATAAATAGTTTAAACTTTGTGGACCATAGAGTGTCTCTTGCAGCCTTTTTTTTTTTTTTTTTAGTTTCTTTTAATTATTATTCTTATTTTTTTGAAGCATAGTTGACACACACTGTTACATTAATTCTGTTACAACTACTAAATTCTACTCAAGAGCAACCATAGAAAATAGGTAAATAAATGAACTGGCTGTGTCCCAGTAAAACTTTATTTACGAAAATAGGTGTGGTGCAGGGTGGTTGATAGTGTAATTTGCAAATCCTTGGTAGAGCATATTAAGAAAAAAAAGCGTCCACTGAGGCATTTGATTGGTGTGCATCTGATGTTTATACAGAAAGTGTTCTAAATACAAGTGATAAGTATTCATAAATCATCAGATATATTCTTTTTTTAGTTTTTATTTTTTTAATTTTTTAATTTTTTTAATATGAAATTTATTGTCAAATTGGTTTCCATACAACACCCACTGCTCATCCCAACAGGTGCCCTCCTCAGTGCCCATCACCCACTTTACCCTCCCCCCCGCCATTAACCCTCAGTTTATTCTCAGTTTTTAAGAGTCTCTTATGGTTTGCCTCCCTCCCTCTCTAACTTTTTTTATTCCCCCTTCGCCTCCCCCATGGTCTTCTGTTAAGTTTCTCAGGATCCACATAAGAGTGAAAACATAGGTATCTGTCTTTCTCTGTATGACTTATTTCACTTAGCATAACCCTCTCCAGTTCCATCCACATTGCTACCAAAGGCCATATTTCATTCTTTCTCATTGCCAAGTAGTATTCCATTGTGTATATAAACCACAACTTCTTTACCCATTCATCAGTTGATGGACATTTAGGCTCTTTCCACAATTTGGCTATTGTTGAGAGTGCTGCTATAAACATTGGGGTACAAGTGCCCCTATGCATCAGCCCTCCTGTATCCCTTGGGTGAATTCCTAGCAGTGCTATTGCTGGGTCATAGGGTAGGTCTATTTTGAATGTTTTGAGGAACCTCCACAGTGTTTTCCAGAGTGGCTGTACCAGTTTGCATTCCCACCAACAGTGCAAGAGGGTTCCCGTTTCTCCACATCCTCTCCAGCATCTATAGTCTCCTGATTTGTTCATTTTAGCCACTCTGACTGGCGTGAGGTGATATCTCAGTGTGGTTTTGAGTTGTATTTTCCTGATGAGGAGTGACGTTGAGCATCTTTTCATGTGCCTGTTGGCCATGTGGATGTCTTCTTTAGAGAAGTGTCTATTCATGTCTTCTTCCCATTTCTTCACTGGATTATGTGTTTTTCGGGTGTGGAGTTTGGTGAATTCTTTATAGATTTTGGATACTAGCCCTTTGTCCAATATGTCGCTTGCAAATATCTTTTCCCATTCTGTTGGTTGCCTTTTAGTTTTGTTGATTGTTTCCTCTGTAGGAAATTCTTTTTCTACATCGATTGACAGGATCCTATGGTTCTTATCTTTTCTTTTATTAATGTGATATATCACATTGATTGATTTGTGAATATTGAACCAGCCCTGCAGCCCAGAAATGAATCCCACTTGATCATGGTGAATAATTCTTTTTATATGCTGTTGAATTCAATTTGCTGGTATCTTGTCGAGAATTTTTGCATCCATATTCATCAGGGATATAGGCCTGTAGTTCTCTTTTTTTTGCTGGGTCTCTTAGATATATCCAATGTGGATGAAAAACAGCCTTTTGATAACCAATTTTAAATTATAGCCCTACAAACACCAGTAATGTAAGTTTTGTCTGGCATTTACTTCTTTGTTAAATTCCATATAACGTATACACTTGAAAAGATTGAAAGCTCTGGTAGTAGCCTACGTATTTCATATAAAATGTTATACTTTAATCTTTACACCTTAATGTTATGCTTTTTAATCTTCCCTTGCATTGTTCAACGTAATCTATAATAGATATGTTATGTAATTCTCTGGGTCAAGGTCAATTTTTTTCCTTTTCCTTTGTAGCAACTGAGCTGGTATGAGGACTGATCTTTGCTTAGGCTGGCTTCATTAGTGGAATTCAGATGGTTTTCTCAGATAAGTAAATTTTGGGGGGAAAACTCTTTGTAAACAAAATACTTCTAAATATATGAGAAAGAGCAACAATTAGGCTGTTAAAAGAGACTTTATCTTTTTCTATGGAAAAAAAATTTCAGGGTCCTAGCATTTTACTTATCTCCTTAGTATCTGAATATATTATTTCATGGCATAAATACAAAGATAATTTTGCTTTTTAAGGGAATGTTGCTGAGTTATCAAACTCTTAACTCTTGAAAAGGATTAATCTTGAAAAGATCCATATTCTTTTGTGGTGTCTGCTCTCAAGGTGAGTATAGACTGTTCCAACTAAGTTTTTATAAAAACTATGTGGAATAAGTGAGAGCTGATGGTTAATTGGGCAACTGAACATCTGGGCCTTAGTGTTTCGTGCAGGGACCAGATTACTTTGGCCACACCAGCCCTCCAGCGTTGTTTATTGTAGACTTTAGCCTCCCTTTTCACCAACACAGGCAAATTTATGAAGGAGTTCACACAGCTGTTCTGGGTTCTTCAGGCAGCTAAGGCCAGCTGGAATATACTTCATTCACTGTAATACACTTCAGTTTGTATGGTTTTTATATTCCAGTGAAAACTAACAGTTAAGAGGTCTCAGGGTTTAGACTTTGATTGTCATTTATCACTGCTAGAAAAAAACTAAACAAGTTCTAGTGGGGTCAGACCTCAGTGAAAATAAACCTCTCTCCTCCATAGCACATTAATGAAAACTCAGAGTTACATTGTTTTTTGTTTTGTTTTGTTTTGTTTTTGTTTTTAATGCCACTGACTATGCTTTGCTGATTAGTAACATGACTTATTGAAAAATGCATCAAGTACTTTGATACTTGTTTTGACTTTCTTTTAATATCACTCTAATTTCCCATGGCGTCTTTTAGTTCTAAACTTTTTGCTGACAAATATACAAACTGTGGACAGGATTAGTCTTGTTTATTTATGAAACAAAGTTTTGTTAATATGTATTCAGAGTTGTTTCTGGGGCAGTTAAATATAGGAAGTAATTAGTACGTTCTTTCTAAGGCCATTTTGAGATTTTATTAAAAAAATGTAGGTGATAGAAAATTGGTTTGGGAATGCAGTGGGTGAACTGATTTTGAAGCCTACTCTGTGTGGAGCTAGGTGGATTTTCTGGACTGGTTTTGAGGGGGGGAATGGTATATTTCTGTGGGGTGGAGTCTAACAATTGCTGCCAAATACTTTGCCTGTCTGTGTGCTCTCTGGAACAAGTGACCTAAGGAGAGCCTGCCATTGAGAGGGCCAGCAGGGATGCAGCTAATGAATATTTAGCAACTTGGCTCTGCTTATCTCCTCTCTTTGGCTTATTTTGATGTGATGAGAGAAAAGGGTGAATGCAATATGTCAGTGAGAGAGCTACAATTTCATTCCTTACTTGAAGGACGTTATTCCCAGCAGCCGAGAGTTTTGTCAGCAACACCTTAGCATGAGTTCAGGCCTGTGCTATTAAACTGTCCCTCGTTGAAGAATCACCCCTGTGGCTGTTGGATCTAGAGCTCTGCTTCCAGTGAATCCCTGATTTACATAAAATCTTTAGAGTTACAGACTGTCAGAATAAGATGCTACAGTTGCCACACAGAATGAGAGGCTATACATAGAGGTTTGAATTATTTACTTTGTAGTAGAAATATTCAGCGTGTATCATGGATTCATGTTTGTTAAGATTTGGGAAAACTTTTGTTAAGATTTCTTCAGCATATTGCTGCTACCCATTGTTTTTTGTTTTTTTTTTTTTTCTTTTGGTTCACCAAAGGTGAATTTCTTTAGGCCTTGTGACTAGCTTCTCTAGATCCAGAGATTATCTAATGAATTCTTTAGAAAACTATGGAATGAAATTAATTCAAGATTTACTGAGTGACTAATGTAATCATATCTCTCGGGAAATAAGCTGGCTCCTAATATACTGGTTAGTTGCAAAAAATTCTGGCAATGAACTGAAACAGATAAACATTTATTATTAAGGAAAAAAAAAAAACCATCAGGGGCCTTGATGTCCATATAAGACATAGACAGCCTCAGTTTTAAATTTTCTTCCAAAAACATACATTTCTTACTTGGCCATCAAAACTTATCTGTTGATAAAATTCACAATGTGATTTTTTTTTATTTTATTTTTAAAAATTTTTTAATGTTTATTTATTTACTTCTGAGAGAGAGAGAGCACAACTGGGGTAGGGACAGAGGTAGAGAGGAAGACACAGAATCCAAAGAAGGCTCCAGGCTCTGAGCTGTCAGCACAGAGCCCAATGTGGGGCTTGAACTCATGAACTGTGAGATCATGACCTGAGCTGAATGAATTCAGATGCTCAACTGACTATGCCAACCAGGTACCTCCAAGATGTGATTTTCTTTTTAAAGTTTTTTAACGTTTATTTATTTTTGAGACAGAGAGAGACAGAGCATGAATGGGGGAGGGTCAGAGAGAGGGAGACACAGAATCCGAAACAGGCTCCAGGCTCTGAGCTGTCAGCACAGAGCCCGACGCGGGGCTCGAACTCACGGACCGCGAGATCATGACCTGAGCCGAAGTCGGCCGCTTAACCGACTGAACCACCCAGGCACCCCCAAGATGTGATTTTTAAAAAATGTTTATTTATTTTTGAGAGAGAGAGAGAAAGAGTGAGCCCAAGTGGGGGAGGGGCAGAGAGAGAGGGGGACGGAGGATCTGAAGCAGCAGGCTCTGTGCTAACAGCAGATGTGGGTCTGGAACTCCCAAATCGGGAGATCATGACCTGAGCCAAAGTTAGGTGCTTAACTGACTGAGACAACCCCGCGCTCCTCACCATGTGTATTTAGGAAAATCTGATTTATCAAAGTTATGATGTAGACTGGACCTTTATTATATAAAAGCCTTTAATGGGTTATTTTTGGAGGAGTAATTGTGTAAAGGAATGTTTGCATAGAGCACAAGTTGGTAAAACATATGTAACCATGAAGAATATTATTAGAAGAAAATAAAAAGTAACATCACCAGATTCATCTATTTCAAACTTTGGTGCATCAGATTCAATCTGTGCTTCAGAAGGTATTTTATTTTTTTTTTTAATTTTTTTTTTCAACGTTTATTTATTTTTGGGACAGAGAGAGACAGAGCATGAACGGGGGAGGGGCAGAGAGAGAGGGAGACACAGAATCGGAAACAGGCTCCAGGCTCTGAGCCATCAGCCCAGAGCCTGACGCGGGGCTCGAACTCCCGGACCGCGAGATCGTGACCTGGCTGAAGTCGGACGCTTAACCGACTGCGCCACCCAGGCGCCCCCAGAAGGTATTTTAAACTGTCATAGGATATTTTTTTCCATCAAGCATTTTCATATTTAGATAATGCTTAGATAGTGCTTCAAATGTTTTAAAGGAACAGAGAAATACTATGGCAAAAATGAAAACCATATTCACTCTGTTTCTAAATGCCAAATGATCATAATTCCCGACAGAATTTTGTTTTGTTTTGTTTTTGTTTTTAATTGATGGATAGTTCTGACATACAGTGTCACACTAGCTTCAGGTGTACAAAGTAGTGACAGGACAAGTTTATACATTATGTTGTGCTCACCACAAGTATAGCTGCCATCTGTCATCATACAATGTTATTACAATACCATTGACTATATTCCCTATGCTGTACCTTTTTTCCCCTTAACTTATTCATTCCATTGCTGGAAGCCTGTCTCTCCCATTCCCCTTCACCCATGTTGCTTATCCCTCCCATCCCCTTCCCTCTGGCAATTGTCTGTTTCTGTTTTTTGTGTATTTGTTTATTCATTTGTTTTGTTTTTAGATTCCACATATAAATGAAATTATATGACATTTGTCTTTTTCTGTATGACTTATTTCACTTAGCCTATTACCCTCTAGTTTCATCTGTGTTGTTGCAAATGTCAAGATCACGTCCTTTTTCATGGCTGAGTAATATCCTTGTGTCTGTGTACATCTGTATCTATCTATCATCTATCATCTATCTATCTATCTATCTATCTATCTATCTATCTATCTACCTATCTATATCACTTCTTTATCCATTCATCTACCAATGGACACTTGGGTTGCTTCCAGATCTTGGGTATTTTAAATAATGCTGAAGTACACATAGGTGTCAATATATCTTTTTAAATTAGTGTTTTCATTTTCTTTGGGTAAATATCCAGTAGTGATATTACTGGCTTATATGGTATTTCTATTTTTAATTTTTTTGAGGAAGCTCCATACTATTTTCCACCGTGGCTGTTCCAATTTGCACTCCCACCAACAGTGCATGAGGATTCCCTTTTCTCCATATCCTTGCCAATACTTGTTATTTCTTGTCTTTTTGATTTTAGACATTATGACTGGTGTGAGGTGATATCTAATTGTGATTTTGATTTGCATTTCCCTGATGATCAGTGATATTGAGGATCTTTCATGTGTCTGTTAGCCATCTGTATGTCTTATTTGGTAAAGAGATCTCTGCTCTTTTTTTAAAAAAATCAGATTTTTTTTTTTATTTACTGAGTTATATGAGTTCTTTATATATTTTGGGTACAAATCACTTAGTGGATATATCATTTGTGAATGTTTTCTTTCATTTAGTAGGTTGATTTTTCATTCTTTTGATAGTTTCCTTCACTGTGTAAAAGTATAGACACAAAAGTTTATATGTACTTCTTCAAAATTTTTCAGTAATATGTTTTAGTTTTTAGTGGATAGATCTTTCACCTCCTTGGTTAAATTTATTCCTAGATATTTTATTATTTTTTGATGGAATTGTAACTGGTATTGTTTTCTTAATTTGGCCTTCTCATAGTTAGTTGTTAGTTTATAGAAACACAACTGATTTTTGTGTGTTGATTTTGTATCCTGAAATTTTACTGAATTCAATTGTTCTAATTATTCTTTGGTGGAATTTTTAGAGTTTTCATTATATAATATCATGTCATATGCAAATAGTGACAGTTTTACCAATTCCTTTCTGATTTGAATGTCTTACTTTTTTTTTTTTCTTTTCTTTTCTTGCTTAATTGCTCTGGTTAGGACTTCCATACACTTTTGTTCTTGATTTTAGTAATTTGGGTCATCTCAAATGCTCCTTTTTTTCTTGATCTTTTGTTTAGAACACATTCCTCTGTTTCTTCATTTTCCTTGGCTATGTGTGTTGGTGTCTATGCATTAGATAAAATAGCCACCTCTCCCTTTCTTGAAGAAGTGACCTCATGTAGGAGATGAGTCTTATCATTCAACTTTGCCCTACCTTGTAGTTGTCTCTTAAGTCTTTGTGAGTGTCTAGTTGCCTACTTTGTTCTTAGTTGCTCCAAGTGATTGAGGGTGTGCCAAGACCTGTCAGTGTTCCAAAGGAAAAGATTTCAATCAGCACCTAGATGCTGGCTGATTGGAAACTAGACTCTCAGGCAGTAGCTTTTAAAGTGCAAATACACCTGTTTCAGGGAGGACTGGAAGATGGGTATTTCTGTCTGCTCCCTCTGCACTGAGCTCTGACATGATAGCCAGTTAAGAACTGTTTCTTTGTTTGCTACCGTCCCTTTGAACCCATGAACACAATCTCTGCTGGCCACCAGAACCAAGGTATCAAGGGATGTTTCCTCTGGGTGGCAGCCACAAACGCTGGGGCATCAGACATGTGCACTAGTGCATTTAATGCAAATTCATGCAAAGAAAGAATATAAAATTTCTTCTTCATCCCCCTCCCCATTCCCATTGTCCTACCATTACCACTATTTACATTTTAGTATGTATCTTTGTAGTCCTTAACATACATAGACATTTAAAAAAATAAATGTACTTTGACTTCCAATTCCACTATCTTTTCATTTCACTAATATTAGTCTCTTTCTTTTTTTTTCAAAAAGAGTAATTACCATCTTTTAAAAATAAACATTGGTTTAACACCCAGAGTAAATATAGTTCTTGGTATACAGAAATTGATTTTGAATTTCAGATGTCTCAACTTGCTAGACTACTCATCAAAAACTCTCACTGTACTTCATTTTATGGGGAAGTTATAAAATACTGTATTGAATTTCATGGTGGCCTCCAAAAGAGAATGTCCATGTCCTAAGTCCTGGAATCTGTGAATGTTACTCTTATTAATGAATGAATGAATTAATTAATGTATTTATTTTGGAAAAAGGTCTTTATATGTGTAAATAATTTAAGGATCTTGAGATGAGGAGATCATCCTGGAGTAACCGAGTGGGCTCTAAATTCAATGACAAGAGTTTTTATAAGATAGACACCCAGAGGAGAAGGCACACACAGGACAAGGCAATGCAAAAACAGAGGTAGAGAATGGAGTAATGTGGCCACAAGCCAAGGAACCCAAGAGATGTTGGTACTACCAGAGGTGGGAGGAAAGATTCTCTATTAGAGCCTCTAGAGGGAGTACACCTTGGCTGACATTTTGATTTTGGACATCTGGCTTCCAACTGTAAGAGAATAAATTTGTTGTTGTAAATCACCTTGTTCATGGTAATTTGTAATGGCAGCTGTAGGAAACTAATACAACAGACAAAATACTGTACTCCCATTATCTAGAAATAGAAGAAAATGAAACAATTGATCCATAAATTTCACTCTTAAATAAGCAACACTAACAACTTATATACCCCAAATTATAATTCTGGTAAGCTTCTGTTTGGTGTTATATAATTACTTGACTTTAACACTGAGAATAAAAGATTTATTTCTGTATTAACAAGAAAGACTTGTTAAAGAGCAACAACAAAATATCAAATTAACATTATCTAAGGCTTAAGGATGACATTTGGAATTGGATTCCAATTCAACTTATAAAATAAAAGCAGTTTATTGATAAGGTTTATATTTTTATATGTATATTTTTACAAGGTATTTATAAAATAATACCTTTAGGATTATAAATCTATCAAGTTTCTATTTAAACTATTATATAGCCACTTAACTAAGAGCAGTAAAATCAAAAACAAAAAAAATTCAAAATTATTTTAGAAGGACAAAAAATTCTTGCTGTGTATTTGAATTTTTTACTGGACTTGTTAAAAACAACCAATTTACTGTAATTACACTATTTACAATACAAAATTAAAGTGGCTTATAAGATTCACATTGCAGTAATCATTATTTTAAGAATTATAGTTCTACCAGGGTACCTGTGTGGGTTAGTTGGTTAAGTGTCCAACTTTTGATTTCAGCTCAGGTCATGATCTCATAGTTTGTGAGATTGAGCCCTGCTCTGTGCTGACAGCATGGAACCTGCTTGGGATTCTCTCTCTCCTTCTCTTTTTGCCCTTCCCCTGCTCTTGTTCTCTCTCTCTCAAAATAAATAAACATAAAAAAAGAATGATAATTTTATCAGATTTCCATTTAAGCTATTGTATATTTACTTAACAAATAATGATAAAACTAAAAGAAAAAAAGTACTTTGTATGAGGCACAAAATAACACCTTTCTGTGATCCTGGATCTTTAGAAGTAGGCTAATAGGAAGGCTAGATTAACTAATTTCTGTTTTCAGGTTATAAGACAGAAGACAAAAGCCAGTGCTTGGTGGAGAGACATTTCTTATTTCCAATAGAGGGTATGCTGGGATAGGGAGAGGATCCTTGAGAAGGCCCATACTAGCTTTCCAGGGGAGAGAAAGGGACAGAAGGTCCTCTTCTCAGGAATTATCCCCTGGTATCTTCTGCAGCATCTTACCTCTGACTGAAGGATGCAATGGAGGATGAGAACCCAGGCCAACTATGTCCCATTCAGGTAGGAGTAGTGAATCAGGCATACTTAAATGACCAAGACTATCTGTGGTGTCATTTCTACTGGATCCCATTTCTGAAGATGGGCCTCTACATTATCAAATGAAGGCACAGTAAAATTTACAACTTTTGTTTGTTCTGAGAGCAGGGAGCACAAGGAAAAGTGCTGTATTGCACTTGTAGAGGAATTGCTTGATCCAGGATAGAGTTGACCCTGATGGAAGGATTGTTTTCCTGTGGTTCTGCTCCCATGAGAATGTTGTCACTAGATCACTGAACCATCCCAACTATATTAGTTTGGTATGGCTCCCAAAACAAAGTTACCTCTACTGGGTGGCTTAAACAGTATAAATGTATTTTTCTCATAATTATTTAGGCTAGAAGTCCAAGATCAAAGTATTGTCAGGTTCAGAATATTTTGAGACCTCCCTCCTTGGCTTGCATATTGGCCTTCATATTGTGTTTTCTCATTGTCTTTCCTCTGTGCATGTGTGCCCCTCGTGTCTTTTTGTGTGTCCAAATTTCTTCTTCTTATAAGGACAACACCCAGATTGGATTTATGGCTTTATTTTAACTTAATCACCTCCTTAAAGACTCTACTTCCAAATACAGTCACGTTCTGAGGGACTGGGAGTTAGGATTTCAGCATGTAATTTGGGGGGAATATAATTCAGGTCATAACACCCACCTAATAATTCTCCTCCTTCTTTGGTGATCTGGTAATCCAGGGAGTTCTCTAAATCTGATTCATGGTGAGACTGCTTTTCAATCCTACCCAGCACCAAGATTCAAGATACGCAATTTTTTTCTGGGGATCAGGGATGGCTCGTATAGTAGATGCAGTATTGCCTTGTTTAGATTCCGGAGGCCTTTTCAGTACTGTGTTTTCTGGCTAGCTTAACTGCCAATACTGGATGCAGGCTCTCTATGATACAGAAAGATTTTTCCCTTGTGAACATGGCAGGTTGGACTTGCTGAGGAATGAACAACTCCTGGGAGCTGCTTTCAACAAGTGACTGAGAAAAATAAGTATATAAATATTCCAGCTTCTTTGGCCTTCAGGTCAGATAATTCTGATGCATATATTTTATATCATTTCCAAGATATTCCCCAAAGCATTAAACTCCAGTTACCCTCTGTGATACTTAGTCTCATCTTCCCTATCTCACGTTCTCCCCCACCCCTTGTTTACTGCAACTCCAAAATAAAGATTTGCATTTGATTATTTTTTTTTTTTTGGGTCTGCTTGTGGAGGGCGGAGAATCCCAAACTAAGGCAATTTCTGCCAGAAATTATACTACAAGGTAGATTTTCAAGATGGATTCTAGAATAGGACCTCTTGACCTTAAGATTACGTAAAAGACTCCATAGCTAGTGTTAAGTAGGGTGGACTTAAACTCTGGCATGTTGTAGTATTATAATCACTAAGACTCGTCTTTTGGGGAATTGGGATAGGATGAGGTGCAGGGTAATGCACTGTCTTATGCAGTATATCTGGAATTTGAGAGATGGTGGGATTGGTAATTATAAGGACTGTGGATTTAGTCACTTGCTGTTAAATGGGCATTGATGTGCTGAAAACACAAAACCACACACTCAAACTAGCCAGTCCTGAACCATGGGAGTTGTGTGAAAGCCAGAAAATCTCTTTGACAGTATTTAAGGAAGCTCTCATTTTCTAAAGCTAGAGGATAGCCTGTATTGAAAATTAATTTCAGGATTCTGATTCTCCTGTAGTAGAATTACAAAGGCTGAATAGCAGCTCTGGCAAGTCTCTTTCTAAAATTAGTAACCCAAAAAGAGTGGGACCATGATATCTAGAATGGATTGACTTGAGACTCTTGAACTTCTTTAAGATCTTCATGAATTCTTGAGCTTGCAGAAGTACCTACTGAATTTATCTTCAAGATATCCTTGAACTCCTGGGACTGCAGAAGTTACTGATTCCTCTTATCAGAGGATAGTAGTCACCTCCACTCCCAATTCTGTCTTGCCTGGACAGTATACAGAATCCTTACCTGAGGCAGATGTTTCACAAGTATACTTACCTCAAGATTGGCTCCAACTGTCCCTAAAGTATGTAAGCCAATAACTAGGCTCATCCTCAGCGTAGCCCAGTTAGGGAAGTACTGTCTCTGACTGGGAAGAAAGGTACTATTCACCAGATGAGTTGCAGGACCTACATAGAAATATATTATTAATGTGCCTAGAAATCAATCTTGAAAGTGCTGTGCCAGGAGTTATGAAATATGTCTGGATAAGGAAGAGTTTACTGATATGAATGTTCTCACATGGCTCAGGATTTAACATCCTGTCAAGGACACCAGGAATCAGTTATAATCTTCTATTTGGATGGTAGAGATGCTGGAAGTGCCTTGGCAAAGTACTGAAGGAGGAGTTAAGAGACTTAGAGAGGTGGGCATGTTAGATGGGTTTTAAAGTCCTTGCTTTACATGGTTCTAATATGCATGAATTCATGTTAGTTCTGTTAAAAACCAGTGCTCCAACCACACAGTTCAAATTTCAGTTATCAAGGTATATTAACTGTGATTAATTACATAGAGTACAAACTTTGCTTCTATCTATTCAGTGCACAGAGCACTTCATAAATAACAGATTCACATCATGATCAAGGACAGTACCATTTTTTTTGTGCAAAATCCAAAGATAATTGGTCACTGAACATCTTTTATTCAGTTTATGCCCAGATGACAAATGTATAGTTGTATTGTCTCTTTATCTCCCAGTAAGAAAGCCATGTAACATTTTATAAAAATGGATAACTGAAAGAGGGAGTTAGCCATTACAAAGTACAGGAAAGAAACTAAAGTGATAATGCAAGAAGTGAAATTCTAATTGAATGTAAATGGGGTTATAAAAGAAATAGCTGACTATGGGAATATTGACACTGCTGAGATTCCATATGTGCCACAAGGAGCGCATTACTGAGTAATGTATAGAATGTTGAGTCTCTATATATTGTACACTTGAAACTAATATAACGTTGTATGTTAACTTCACTGGAATTTAAAAAAGCTTAATTTAAAAAAAAAGGGAGATCCCAGATGTGCAATCAGAGGAACTTAGTGAAGGCAAGTGACATACATGAGAAAATTGGTCATGACAGAAAAGATGAAAACATCTAAGAAAGTGATGCTAGTGGAAAGCTTTACATTCATGGAATTCTCAGAGATATTTCATCACATTAAAAGTGGAAAGGATAAGATGCTAGAAGCTGATTCAAACTTAGAAAGTAGTATGACAGTTTGTCAAGGCATAAAAAGATGGTTGATTTATATCATTATCTATAAGACAGAAGAAGGTGACTACTGTTCAAACTACTCTTGATAGTTTTTTTTTTCTTTTCTACAAAGAAAAAGAACACTTTCATTCTCAATGTTTTTACTAAGGACAATTTGGAGGGGGCACCCATGAGGGTATTGTTGTATCTCATTATGCAAAAAGATCAAGAGCAGGTGTTTCAAATGTTCATGTTGGCTTCCAACAAACAAACAAACAAAAAATCATGATCCCTTATCAAGTTTCCAGATCTGAAGCTGTTCTCACACTCAGCATTGACTGAAGGGAATGATGAATTATCTTGATGAAGAACTTTTCAGTGCTTCAGTAAACACAAACAGCAATAATTTCCCAAATCTTTTCCTAACGATATCTGTAGTCCTTTATGAGAGTAGTTATATACTAGTAAAAGGAAATACCTATACTTCTCCAGGGCTGGTGGATACAGTGTCTGGTTTGACACTGATATCCCTTTAGAGAGGGTATGTATAGAGTTCAGGTCTGTTCTGGGTTGAATTGTGTCCTTCAGGAAAGATATGTTGGAGTCCTAACCATCTGTACTTTAGAATGTGATCTTATTTGGTGATAGGGATTTTATGGAGATTATTAAATTAAAGTACAGTCACTAGGGTAAACCCTGATGCAATATGATTGGTGTCTTTATAAAAAGGGGATTTGGGGATACAGAGACAGACATTTACAGAGGGAAGATGATGTAGAGAGGCCCAGGGACAAGGTGATTGTCTATAAGCCAAGGAGAGAGGTTTGGAACAGATCTTTTCTTCACAGACCTCAGAAGGAACCAAACCTGCTGACACCTTGATCATGAATTTCTAGCCTCCAGAACTATGAGACAATACATTTCTGTAATTTAAGCCACCCAGTTTGTGGTATTTTGTCATGACAGCCTTAGCAAACTAATGCAAACTCGTAAGTGAAGTCATAAATGGGATCCTGGCCTAAGTCCACCTCTTAGTGAGTACAAAGGCTTCTGTGGTCATTGCCTAGTCCTTTGGTTCATACTCACGATGAATATATTTAGTAGCTGGTAGAATTGTTGCATTGGTTACCTGATCTATAGAGTGAGAGCAGCCATGGTAGGAAAGGTCAAATGGAAGCCCTTGAACTTTCCTCACCTTCTTCCCAACTGAGACAGAAAATCGGAAGAAATACTGAATCCCAAATGGAATGTCAGAGATAAGAAACACCCTGAAAATATGTTTCAGGTGACCATCATCACTAGTCTTGCTTATGAAAGAAAAATAACAGATGGATCAGAGAAGACAAAGCAGACCCCTGAAAACTTAACCAAGAACTCAATTCCAGCTCTGTGCTGCATGTGTATCTTCACCAGAACATATCAGCACAGTCTCTTACATTTGGTGTTTAGCAAATGATCTGGAGAATGTGTTCTTTTCATTCCCTGACAGAAAAATGGGTCAGAGGAAGTTCACATTCATTTAGAAGAGATAAAAATATGCATTCATGGACTTGTTCAAGTTATGTTAGCTCTCCTACTCTCAATCACAACATAGTGTAAAGGCAACTTAATTATCTGAAAATTTTTCAGAAAACTCATGTTGGTCTACCCTTCTGATGACATGATGTTTGGAGAAGTCATAAGTACTCTAGATGCCTTGGTAAGACACATGCTAGAGGGTGGGAGACTTATTTTACAAACATTTAAGGGCCTGCCGCATTATGAAAGTTTTAGAGATTTTAGAGATTTTTGGGATGACAGGACATCCCAACCAAGGTAAAAAAGCCATCATACTTTCCATTTCCTATCAGTAAGGAAAATGCTCAGTACTTGAAAGGCTGGGTGGTTAGGGATCTGGAGAGAGTGCAATTGGAAGATCAATTAACAAGAGATGTGGGAAAGAGGAATGTGGACTGATCAATAGGAATGGGAACAAAGTATGTAGATTTTTATCTCACAGCAGTACTTCCCAGAAGTCATCCATGTCAGAGACGACACTGAATAGAGGGAAAGGATGATTTTTTCTAGGCGAAGTTAGTGAGTCTCTCTTCTTGGCCATCCCAGTGTGTGCACAATGGGCCCATGAAAGGAGTAGCCTTGTGGTAGGGATGCAGGTGATACATGAGCCCAACAGCCTAGGCTCCCTCTTACTGAGGCTAATCTGGCTCTCACTATTGTGAAATGTTCAAAGTGTCAGCAGTAGTGTCAAGAGCTGAGCTGTTGGTATGTCCTACACTTTGAGGACACCAAAACTAGAGGTGGCAGCCATTTATTCTTACTGGATTGATACATATTCCAGTTATTAGTCTACTTTCTCTGCCAAAGTGCCTTAGTCAGCACCATTGTCTTAGGGGTCAGAATGTCTGACTTATAGTTATGGTATCTCATATAATTTTTTTTTGACAAAGGAACTGATTTATGGTAAAGAGTAAGTGTATGTGGGATCTACTGATCTCACTATCTATCACCTAGAAGCCCCCAATCTGAACGCTGAAAAGGCCACTTAAAGGTAAAGCAAAGGCATCTGCTTGGAGTTTTTGGATGCTACCTTTAAAGATGTTATATTCTTTGATCCAGTATACACTGCTCTATATCTCCTTTAGATTGAATGCATAGATCCAAGGCATAGAAGTAGAAGCTGTCTTTACACCATTACCCCAAGTGACCCACTTAGGGGAAAGTATGATTTCTATTCCTACAACTTTAAGATTTGTAGGATTTGAGGTCTGGGTTCCCAGGGAACAAAGTAACATTCCACTAATCTTCAAGTCACAGCAGCTGCCTAGTCATTTTGGGTTCCCCATATGAATAGACTAAATGGGAATGAAGGGTTAATATGTTTACAGGAGTGATTGGCATTGATTATTATGAGGAGGTAGGTTTGCTGCTATATAATGAGACAGCAAGAAGTATATCTGGAACTAGGAGATTAACTTGAATTTGCCTTCAAACCCAATGATTACTGTAAATAGGAAATTGCAGAAACAGTATCCTGACAAAGTCAGGTAGCCAGAGGTGCAGACTTCTCAGATAGGAAGGTATGGGTTACTCCACTGAGCAGCCAACCTGGAAGAGTAGAAATGCTATTTATGAGTAAGGAGAATCTAGAATGTATTTTAGAAAAGGGAGATGATGAATATCAGTTGTGGCCTTGGGATGGATTGCAATAGCCAGCTGAGACAGTAGCTTGTACCAATATTAAGTTATAAGTTTTTTTTTTTCTTTTTAAAAATGAATTGTGACTGGGTACCATTTTGAAGAAACAGGAACTAGATGAAGTGAAATTAACATGAGGACAGAGTACATCTGATTAGTGCAAGGGATGGTCTGCAGTAGATACAGTCAGTTCCCCATCCATGTCTCTGAGAAATCCTGCTCATTTACAACTGCTAGTATCTACATCTGTGACTAAGTTTCTTTTTTTCCCTGCAACTGTGGAGAGCTGCCTGTGCACATGATATATTGGAAATGCCAATGAATGAACAATTTCTAGAGCGTAGCCCTCAATTAGTGACTCTCATAAGCAGGTATATGAAAACTTGAGCTCCCTCTTTCCTAGAGGTGGACAATTCTGAGGTGTATCTTTTGCATGCATTCTCAGAGTTTTCTTGCAGGATTAAGCTTTAATTCCTCACTGTGGTAGCTTGGTGTCATAATAGCGCAGCCCTTATGGGATGCCTTCCCCTCCCAGTATTAATTTCTCATTCTTTACCAGTGTTGCTTGTGTTTTCCAACTAAACTACTCTCACTAGAATTACCATCTCGGGGTTTGCTTCAGGGAGAATCCTAAATAAGATGGTTCCTAAAACCTTAATATATTTACTTATTGCCTTCTCATTCATAGGGTAGTTACAGATTATACCAACATTGCTAACAATAAACCTATTGAGACCAGTTTAAGTTTTCTTTGCATTATATTTGTCCTTAGACAATGCCACACTTCTGATATAAAATCAAAATACCATGTTAAAAAAGATACATGTGGTTTGAATTAAAACACATTAACCCAGTATTTCTAGTTGTCAGAATTGATGGTGGGAAGGAGACTATATCTGTTTAGGCAACCATTTTGCCTGGAAGTTCAATGACATTTATCTACAATATTGTTTTCTAGTGAAGGGAGACTGCCAGAAGTCACATAAGCAAAGAGTGAGGAGTTGGGAGCCCGGAAGCCGGGGAAACATGAATCACAACACCCAGAGTTGGGACTTAAGAACACTCCTGTGAGTCACATCAACTTTTTTAACATCCAAATTTAGGGCTATGGAAATAAAATATTTGGTTAATTAAAAACCCAAATCAAAGCCTCAGTACCATTTTCTTTTTTTGCTAAATGACTACATTTAAAGAAGATTGATAATATACAAAAGAACCAGCATGAAGATTATAATAAAAATGGAAAAGAATAGGACAAAATGGAGATAGAGAATACATCTTAAAAGAAGTTATCCAGGGTAACAGAATAAGAATTTACTCAAAAAGAAAACTTCTCTTCAACTTACAAAAATCAATATTCTTTCTTTCTTTTTTTCTTTCTTCCTTTCTTCCTTCCTCTTTCTCTTTCTTTCTTTCTTTCTTTCTTTCTTTCTTTCTTTCTTTCTTTCTTTCCTTCTTTCTTTCCTTTTTCAATATTCTCTTTCTATACTAGCAAAAGCCAACAAGACAATAATAGGATATAATAAGCCATTTGCAAAAGGAAAACAATTCTGTATTATATAGGAATTAACCTGGTAAAGAATGAAAAAGAGAAAAATCTTAAAACTTGATTGAAAGACATAGAAAATATCTAAATAAATGAAGATATGTGTCTGTTTATCTATTATCTATTATCTATCATCTATCATCTCTATCTATCTATCTATCTATCTATCTATCTATCTATCATCTATCTCTATCATCTACCTGTCACTTGTCTATCCATACATACATGCTTAAGAGTAAATATATCAATTTTTTTCCAAATTAGCCTGTAAATTCAATGCATTTCCAACAAATTGCCTCAATCATGGAGCCTACTGAAAGTGCAAATTTAGGCAGCCATTTGTATGATGTGACTCCCAGTGCATGCAACACATCATATTCTAAAGTCACCGTTAGAATAATTACTAAGAACAAAGAGAATGTGAATAGCAACCAATAAACATTAATGATAAGCTGTTTGTAGCTAAGAATGAGTCCTCACGGAGACATAGCTTTGCTGACCCTGTGAAGTGTTGATTCAGTGTTCTCATTTCCAGGAGTATTGTTTCTAGTGTCAAATGGGGTATGGCTGTATTTGATGTAGGAAATGTGAGGACATGTGACAGCAGTGGGAAGGGTGCATGTGGAGAAGCTAAGAAGTAGAGCCAGGAACACATGGGAAAAAGAGAAACAGAGTTTATACAATGATCTATCATGTCAAAACTCATGTGATGATGAAAAAAGCTGAAGCTATGAAGTAGTAAAAAGAATACACAATGAAGGAATGGATATGCCAGTAGCACAGTAGGAGATAACTCAGCAAATTGGAAGCCAGAGGAGAGATAAGCTGAGAGACAGAATAATTGGTTCCTACATATTTATCAGTTCCTGGCTGCTTACCTGTTGAGAGTTGTAGTTCTAGACCTTATACAGTAAAACCTTGGTTTGCGAGCATAATTCATTGCAGAAACATGTTTGTAATCCAAAGCATTTGTATATCAAAGTGAATTTCTCCGTAAGAGGTAATGAAAACTCAG
Organism: Lynx canadensis; assembly: GCF_007474595.2. Classification (NCBI taxonomy): domain Eukaryota; kingdom Metazoa; phylum Chordata; class Mammalia; order Carnivora; family Felidae; genus Lynx; species Lynx canadensis. The sequence continues at coordinate 15,719,200 of NC_044303.2, forward strand.
ATGATTCATTCCACAACCCAAAAATATTCATCTAAAAATGATTATAGTACTGTAATATAATACAAAATAATAAGGAAAATACAAAGCATAAAGAAAAATAAAAATTAACCTACACTCACCTTTGAAAATCTTTATGGCTGATGTGAGGGAGATAAGAGAGAGGAGGGTTATTGTGTAGGACGACTTTCACTATCACTAACAGAAGGTGACTACAGTACAGTATTAATAAATTCTTGTGATATACTGTATTTAATGAAGCTGGCAATAAAGCAGCAGAGGGAAGGGTCTATATCTGCAGGCAGCCTGACCTAGAATGAAGCAAAGCATTCCTAAGCTTACTCTTGTGTGGAAGAGCAAAGGACTGTCCATAGATGCTTTGAAGTGACAAAAAATACACTAGTGCCAGTTATGGGCACCTTCCAGTGTCCTGAAAAATCACTGATTTCTGCCAAACACCACAGCTTGAGACTGAGCATCCGAGCATGGGAGACGATCACCCAAAATCACTCTGAGAGAAAGAGAGAGAGAGAGAGAGGAACCATTGACTCAGATGTGATCATGTGACAGTCATGTGATCACATACTACTTGTATTGTAAGACATCCCTTATTCATCAAATTAAAATTTATTAGAAATGTTTGCTCATCTTGCAGTACACTCACAGAACAAGTTACTCACAGTCGAAGGTTTTACTGTATATTGTTACAATAAGCTCAGTTTTACTTAAGATGGCTTGAGTGTCTCTCTTACCCTTTCCTTTTTAAAGAAATAATTTTCCTCAGGATCTCAGCTCATTATTATTATTGATTAATACAAGCCACTTAAACTCTGATTTTATGTTATACTCTGGTACTCCTTTATCTACTTTCTCCTTCCCTTATATATTTTATGTTTTGCACTTATTTATTATTTTCCCATCTTTTTCCTTACATTCTCTTCATCTAAAATCTTCATTCCTATTTCATATTTAGTGTCATGTGCATGTATTTTAGTTTTCTTAAATGGCATTGGGGTTTAATTTTTATTCTTTTTTTCCCCACTCAACATTATGTTTTAAAGATCTGTTAATACTGTTGGATCTATATCTATTTTGTTGTTTCTAATTTCTACATATTATTTAATTCTATGTATTTACCACACTTACTCATTTACACAAAATGTTAGAACAGTGATTTGATGAACATCCTGTTCTGTGCTCCTGTACTGAGCTGATTAATAGTTTTTGGGTTTTTTTTATTACAAAATGAGATTGCTGGGTTTAGAGTTTACATCTACATAATTCCATTAAGTAATTTTAGTATGTTCTTCCAGGCTGCTCTCCAGAATTGTTGTGGAATATGAGAGTTTTGTTTCCTTTTATTCTCAGTTGGTACCATTGAAATTTTCTACTATTAGCTATTCTAAATGGCTAAGTGGCATCTAATTGCTGAGTCACATATCTTGGATTACTAATAAGTTAGAGCATCACCTCATGAACCCTTAGGTGTATGTCATTAGGGTTCAGATTCTTAATTGTTTATGCATATCCTCGTTTTCCATTGGGCTTCCTGTCTTTTTCTTTTTGATTTGTAGGAGTTCTTTGTGTGTTTAAAATATTAATCCTTTGTGGCTTTTAGAAATTGTAAACATCTTTGCTCTGTCGGTTAACTTTAAGTTGATTTTCATTGAACTGAAATCTTTAATTCTAATATAGTTCCATGAAGTTTTTAAAAATTATTTTATTTTTAATTGCAGTTGTATAACCAAATGAGCATGAGTTCGCTCATTGGTGAGTGAGAAACTGCACCAGGCTGAGTTGTCGCACAAAGAAAACTTTATTTGCAGCAAATAAGAAGATTGCAGGGAATAACTTCCAAAGCCATGACTTCCCAGCAAAGGTGTATGGGTTCCTTTTATTTAGGGTTAGGATGAATTTTTAGATAGGGAAGCCTTGTCATCATATGAAGGGGGGAGCATAAGGTTGTGCATGCACCTTGAAGCATGCCTATACATATATTGTGTGATATGTAAAGGAAGCTGAGGTGCTTCCTTGGGTAGAGATTTTAGTATTATCATGAGGTAAAGGTAGTCATCTGTCATTCTAGAGGTCAGTCCATAGTCCATCTGTGTAGGCATGAGTCAGGGGTTAACCTCAAACTGGTGTGGGTGGTCTGGGACGGCTGGAGGTCTTGTCAGGGCAGTCTCTATTGCTCAAGGGGTGGTTTCGCTTTCCATTTGCCTGACTTAAGAGATAAGCTGGAAAGAAACGCTTAAGGAAAAATGTGACTTAAACATCTAATTGTGATATTAAAAAAAAAACGTGATTCCACGATTTAATGAAAATATTACTAATATTTCTTTGGCATTGAGGATATGTCCATGATTATTTAAATTCATAGATTATCAATGCTTAAATCTAACTCTGTTTGGTCTACTGTATTTTCTGGCACACACATTCCATGCACAGTTTTGCTGTGTGCCTTAATCATGTCAATTGCCTGGACTGCCACTCTCTTTTCTAATGATTTATTTATAGCTAATGAGTCCTGTTCTAGGTACCACATTTTCCTTACAGCCTTTTTCATTAATTCCTGACAATCCTGTTTCTTTTTACTTTCCGACCATTTATTTTTTATAATGTCTTTTTGGCATTGTGTCATGTATAAACTTACTTTATATTTTAAATTATTTCATGTATGTAATCTTATTGATTGTAATGGTAAATGCCTTGAGGGCAAAAATATAAATTATATATATATTTTTTTATTAATACCTGCTTTTCTTTTATCATTAGGAATGTAGGAGGTGCCACGCTAGTTGGCATTTTATTGGTCTAGTTAAATTTTGTTGGACTAATTTCAACTCCACCATCAACTGTGTGATTTTTGAATGAGACTTTAAATTGAATTCATTTTACATAGAGTCCTCAGTTAATTTATATATCAATTTTGATCATTAAGTTTTTTGAGTTTTCATCTCTAAGAGTTTTAACTGATTTTTAAGAGTGATGAAGTGGTGTAGTATGAATGCCATCTTTTTAGAATTTCTCAAACTTTACCTTTCTGAATCTTACCCATTCTTAATCCACTGCTCTAAGCTTTCTCTTCAGTGGTTCTTTTCTTTTATTTCCCTCCATAACCTCATTTATAAAGAATTTTTTAAAATGTTTATTTATTTTTGAGAGAGACAGAGACAGAATGCGAGTGTGTTAGGAGCAGAGAGAGAGAGAGGGAGACACAGAATCCGAAGCAGGCTCCAGGCTCTGAGCTGTCAGCAGAAGCCCAACGCAGGGCTCGAGCTCACAAGCTATGAGATCATGACCTGAGCCAAAGTCGGAGGCTCAACTGACTGAGCCACCCAGGCTCCCCATAACCTCATTTATAGAAAGTACTGCACAACATTGTAAGTCTTTGCCATCTGACTGATTCCTCTACTAGACTGAATTTATAGAGGTCAGGGACCAAAATTTTAATTTTCTAATTTTGATATCTATAGTCAGTGCTTAATATGTAATAGGCCTTCAGTAAGCATTTGCCACATAGAAACCATTTTCAAAAATCCTTTGGGATAGGTACTATTTTTTTAGAAATTGAAACTCAGGGAGTGTAAGTGACTTACCAAATTCACACAGCAACAACTGCACATCTAAGGATTGAATCCATAGTTCTGACTTTGGGTTCGAGGATTTCTTCTATATAGGCTACCAGTTCTGGGAATGTACTTCGTTATGAGAATGAGTCTTGATTATAGTTTCTAATTGATTTGTAATTTTGAAACTAATGAATACATTATTTGTACTTTTCTTATTTGAGGTAAATTCTTAAGGTGTAAGGATAATTCAAGTATCTGTGCCCTATAAGTTTAATGTTCCTTTAACTCATTTATTTATTTTTTCAATTTAATTTAATTTTATTATTTTTTAAAATATAATTTATTGTCAAATTGGTTTCCATACAACACCCAGTGCTCATCGCAACAGGTGCCCTCCTCAGTGCCCATCACCCACTTTCCCCTCTCCCTCACCCACCATCAACCCTCAGTTTGTTCTCAGTATTTAGGAGTCTCTTATCCTTTAACCCCTTTAGTAGTAATTCTTTAAATGTTGTCAGCAGGTTAGGATTCCTGGCTGACTTAGTTGGAAGAGCATGCGATTCATGATTGGGGATTGTGGGTTTGAGCCCCACAATGGATGTAGAGATTACTCTGCTTACTGTGCTTAATCAGAGTGAGTTAGAAAAGTAGAGAATATTCTACTTCAATAGGACATTGAACAGCATGTTGAAAGGAGTCAAAATATCCTGATTCCCACTAGAAACACTGCTGATTGATGAAGACATGGCAAAGAATAATGAGTCCAAAGACAATCTCAAAGAATAATGAAAACCAGTTCCCTAAATTTACCTTCAGAATCAGGATATTTATAATCATGTAATACATTCCAAGCCTGAATGTACATGAAGTTGCTGTCAGAACCCGTCTCAGGGTATTTCTACTGAGTAATTATAAATTTCTTTTCTACCAAACGGTACACATATTCAGTTGGAAGTAATTTTGCCGCCCACAAACCAAACTGGTACATTCCCAGCACAAGAATTGCATTTTTTCGTACATTCTTGTGGAGTACAGTATGGTGTTAACCACTTAATTTCTTACATGTCTAGAGCTGTCAGGTAGGTTTTAAGTTATGTAGTGCTGCCTAAGGAGCTGTGTGGAGAACGATTTCGAGGCTGGTCCTGCCTTCCAGAAAGAAGTGCAGGAATCAGGTGATCAGTGCCTGTCCTGTGGCAGGGGACGAGTGGCAGCCTGTCCCATCTGGCCTCTTGGTACCAACAGAGGTGGCATACAGGTTTGCATATTTTAATTTCAATGTGATTCTGTTGATAAACTGCAGCTAAACAATGGGATATAGGAGAATAATTTTGAAGAATGAATAACTTCATTGTGTTGCTAATTAAAATCATAAACAAAATATTAATCATTTCCTTTATCCCTTATTGAAGTGTTGCTTACTCAACCCTCTGGGCTGAGCACAAAGGCAACCCTCATCATGATGTCTTCCTTGACACCCTCATTGAACTGTGATCTTTCCTGAAATGGGCCATTGTTACAATTTATTTGTACCCTTTGGTGATACTTTTCAGATTCTGTCTTGTGGTGTGCATATGCCCTTCTTCCTGGTTACTTTGTAACGGTAATAATTTCTGGCATTTGCATACTTTTGATAGTTTTAAAAGTTTATTTATTTAAAAATTTATTCATAACATCTTGCCAATTCTCAATAGGCCTTATGATTCAATAAATCACCCTCACTTTATTGATATGAGGGATGCGAGGTGGTACAATCAGAAGACAGATTCTAGCTTTTACTTTATTACGTATGAGTTATGTGATCCATGAATAGGCCACTTACACTTGCGATATTGTATTTTTTTTTTCTGGAAATATGTAAGGGGGATCAGTGGACCCTGTGAGGGTCCATTGCCATGTGACATAAATCAGATTTGATAATTTTAAAAATACCATTAAAATGGCATTAATTTATTACCATTGAGATTGTAATCTCCTTGGGGTTAAGAACTGTGTCCCCCTTTTCATATTTCTATTTTCAAAACACTTAGCATGGCACCTAATGCACAATAGGTCTTCAATAAATATTGGTTAAGTGGATGAATAGAGATCTGCAGACTTCTGCAAAGGGCCAGATAGTAAATATTTTAGGCTTTACGGACCATATGGTCTCTGTTGCAGCTACTCAATGCTGCCCTTGTTGTGCAGAAGTAGCTGCTGACAATACATAAATAATGAACACGGCATGTCCCGATAAAAATATTTGTGGACACTGAAATTTGAATTTCATGTAATTTTTCACATGTCATGAAACACTCTTCTTTTGATTTTTTTCAACAGTTTGAAAGTGTAGATATCATTCCTAGCTCATAGGATATACAAAAACATATTGTGCCTGATTTAGCTTGCAAGCTGTAGTTTGCCAACCCCTGGAATAAAATGTGAATATCAGTTATATTTAAAAACTAGACTGTAGGGCACCTGGGTGGCGCAGTCGGTTAAGCATCCGACTTCGGCTCAGGTCATGATTTCACAATTCGTGGGGTTGAGCCCCACTCTGGCTCTGTGCTCACAGCTAAGAGCTTGGAGCCTGCTGTGGATTCTGTGTCTCCTTCTCTCTGTTCCTTCCGGACCTGTGCTCTCTGTCTCTGAAAAATAAGTAAACATTAAAAAAAATTTTTTTTAACTGGACTGTATTTTTTTTGTTTACTGTGGTAATTATGTGAGCAGATTTTGTATATTGCTTGCATAGGCAAGATTATTTAATCATTCACTAGTCATATTGTGAGGATAAGAATTGTAGTTAGAGGTAAAATTGAATATGCTTTATGGGGTTAAGTATAATTTTATATTTCTTGTATTATGCAATGTAGATCTTCATCACATATTGTGGATTTTTAACTCATTTCTGAACTCTTTTCAGAGAATATTGGAAAAAATTGAAAAGCATTTATTGAGGAACAATTGATGAGGCGATAAGATGATGTCAACTGATTGGTGTTACAGAAAGTCATGCAATTGTGCAGAGTTGCCTGCTGCAAATTCACGCTATCTAACGTCACTTGGGCTCTCAATGCTTCTTGTCAATAAAGAATGCAACTTTCTTTATTCTTTGCTTGTTAAATTTTCATTGCATTCCTCATGGCAGCTGTTTTAGATTTTCCACACTTTTCAACTTCCAATCCTATGACATTTCCTTCTAAGAGATGACCCCTGTACCTCCTGAATATGTCATCCAACATGAGCTCCAGGAACTTTTCTGCCCTTGTCCTCAGATGGCTTTGCTGTCACTCTTTCCCCATAACCTCCTATTCCTCTGTATCTGCACCTCTTTTTTTTGCTTCTTCTATCCCAGCAGAAAAATGTATCTGTTCTCTTTCCATGACTAAATTGTCACTTGTGCTCTCTGTACTATTGTTTTTTTAACGTCTTTCATAAAACTGTTCAGACAGTGATCTCCTTTGTTTCTTATGTGAGCTTCTCTCTGCCCCTTTACTGGCTCTTTCTCTTCTACCTATAGACACGCTTTGTTCTCCCAGTCCTTAAAAACAGGGCTCATTCAGCTTTTCAGCACTGCTGTAAACTGCCAGCCAGCATCTGCTCTGATTGGCCAGTCTCCTGTTCTCACTGGGAGGTGCCTGAGCATATCACCCCTTTATCTTTGCCTTAAAACAATCAATCAACAAAATCCATATCAAAGCTCATCACCTTTTGGACCTTCTGTTTATTTAAAACTACTACTGTCCAGTTTCTTTTATGGTCAACCATTTAATGTCTTGACAGTATGGTCTTTACTTGCTACCTTATACTTGACTTATTATTTTATTTATTGAAAAAAATTTTTAACATTTATTTATTTTTGAGAGACAGAGAGACAGAGTGTGAGAGGGGGAGGGGCAGAGAGAGAGAGGGAGATGCAGAATCCGAAGCAGGATCCAGGCTCTGAACTGTCAGCACAGAGACTGACCTTGGGGCTCGAATCCACAAACCGTGAGATCATGACCTGGGCCAAAGTCAGTCATTTAACCAACTGAACCACCCAGGTGCCCCCGACTTGACTTACTTACTTACTTACTTACTTACTTATTTATTTATTTATTTATTTATTTATTTATTTATTTATTTTTAGTCCTTGCAGTCTGCTTTCCCTATTCTCCATTTTTTGAATCTGTTGCAAAGAACCACGAGTGAGCTCTTAGGGGATAAATACATAATTTTTATTTTTATTTATTTTTATTTATTTATTTATTTTTATTTATTTTTTTATATATATGAAATTTATTGACAAATTGGTTTCCATACAACACCCAGTGCTCATCCCAAAAGGTGCCCTCCTCAATACCCATCACCCACCCTCCCCTCCCTCCCACCCCCCATCAACCCTCAGTTTGTTCTCAGTTTTTAAGAGTCTCTTATGCTTTGGCTCTCTCCCACTCTAACCTCTCTTTTTTTTTTTTTTTCCTTCCCCTCCCCCATGGGTTCCTGTTAAGTTTCTCAGGATCCACATAAGAGTGAAACCATGTGGTATCTGTCTTTCTCTGTATGGCTTATTTCACTTAGCATTACACTCTCCAGTTCCATCCACGTTGCTACAAAAGGCCATATTTCATTTTTTCTCATTGCCACATAGTACTCCATTGTGTATATATACCACAATTTTTTTATCCATTCATCAGTTGATGGACATTTAGGCTCTTTCCATAATTTGGCTATTGTTGAGAGTGCTGCTATGAACATTGGGGTACAAGTGCCCCTATGCATCAGTACTCCCGTATCCCTTGGATAAATTCCTAGCAGTGCTATTGCTGGGTCATAGGGTAGGTCTATTTTTAATTTTCTGAGGAACCTCCACACTGCTTTCCAGAGCGGCTGCACCAATTTGCATTCCCACCAACAGTGCAAGAGGGTTCCCGTTTCTCCACATCCTCTCCAGCATCTATAGTCTCCTGATTTGTTCATTTTGGCCACTCTGACTGGCGTGAGACAGGAAACCATCAAAACCTTAGAGGAGAAAGCAGGAAAAGACCTCTCTGACCTCAGCCGTAGCAATCTCTTACTCGACACATCCCCAAAGGCAAGGGAATTAAAAGCAAAAGTGAATTACTGGGACCTTATGAAGATAAAAAGCTTCTGCACAGCAAAGGAAACAACCAATAAAACTAAAAGGCAACCAACGGAATGGGAAAAGATATTTGCAAATGACATATCGGACAAAGGGCTAGTATCTAAAATCTATAAAGAGCTCACCAAACTCCACACCCGAAAAACAAATAACCCAGTGAAGAAATGGGCAGAAAACATGAATAGACACTTCTCTAAAGAAGACATCCAGATGGCCAACAGGCACATGAAAAGATGTTCAGCGTCGCTCCTTATCAGGGAAATACAAATCAAAACCACACTCAGGTATCACCTCACGCCAGTCAGAATAATTTTTATTAATAATGATCTTCTTTCAATTCCTTAGCATTATGCCTTAGAAGTCTTTACTTTTTGGCCTTTGGAAGAGTGTTCCCTTCTTGTCTGAGATTGTTCTTTCTCTGAAAATGTTAGTTACTCTTTTTCCTCACTGTTCAAAAATTGGCATTCTTCAAAGTCTCGTACGAATCTCTCTCCTTTCCCTTCCCATTTAACACCCTACCCATCCATACTCTATCCTGTCACCTTTAAGCTGACGGTTTTCACATCTTTCTAGTCTTCTCTTTCATAAGCTCCTGTTCTTCATTGTTGGGACATTTCCACCTGGATGTCATATGAGCATCTCAAATTCATCATGCTTAAGACTGAACTTAAGATCTTTTCAATAAATTATCTCTCACTCTCGTAATTTATTTCCTGATTTTTATAAGGGATGTTCTCTTTCTTCAGTAATGAAATCTTGGAGCCATCCATGACTCATTCCTTTTTATTGTCTCCCAAAGATAATCAATCCCCAAGTCCTAACAAATTTGCCTTTGCAATATTTCTGACATCTTTTCCTTTCAGTACTTTCCCACTGCTACTACCTTAGTTTAGCCCTTAGTCACCACGTCTTTAAGAATTGGTGGTGTTCTCTTTATTGGTCTCATTTCTTACAGTTACTCTTCTCCAGTGCATTTTGAAACTTTCCTAAATCTTTGGTTTATATTACTTCCCTTTGGTTATATTACTTTAAGCCTAATTCTAATAGCAATTATGGAAGGCTTACTATGTGCTAGGGACAGTTCTAAGCAGTTTACATGGATAGACTTAATTAATCCTCACAAGAATCCTTTGAGGTGACTAGTATTATCATATAACTGTGGAGAACACTGAGCCTTACAGAGTTCAGCAACATATTTAAGGTAGGATAGCTTATGAGACACAAAGCCAGAAGTCAAACCTTGGATATGTGTGTGGGGGTGGGGGTGGTGTTGTGGACCTAGACTCTTAACTACTATGCTATAATGCCTTTGTAAATGACTGAGTAAAGTTCTGACTCACTAATTTGGCTTTCATCTCTGTGATCTCCAAATTCTTTTAATTTTCAGAAATATCTAACACAAAACTAGTGTAACGGCTCATCTGTTCTATTCATAATTCTCATATATTTGCACTGGGCTTTTGGTTCACATAGTTTTAATTGTACTGTTTTCTTCAGCCTCATCATGCTTCCCCTTCTCTCCCATCAAACTGAAAGTCTTGAGTATAAAATATCTACATCATCTTTCAACACTTATTTAAGCACTATAGGGTCCACCTCACCTAGGAGTGACCCTTGTCTTCTGCCTACCAATATACTGGTTTTAAATACATTTGTAATTATAATGAATTTTGTCATTTAAGTTTCACATTTCATACATTGGGTGGTATTTTGAGCATTGATGTTTATGTGTCATCTCTTCTGTGAGGCTGTAATTTCTGCATATATTAGAACCATATTAAATGGCTGTAAAATATTTTAAATGGGTCAGATATATTTTCTGATTTTAATTTTTAAAAATCCAAAAATTCAATTGAAGAAAGAGAAAGAAAACAGTAGCTTTCCCCCCAAATGCCAAATGATCTCAGATGATGTCACAGTTTCTGGTTTTTAGTTACTGTTGGATCTCGAATACTGTTACCACAAGAATGGAGATTTTCCAATAGTTCTGAATGGATAAACAGGAACTACAATGCCAGAAATTTGGCCTCAAAGTCTGGTCTCGTGAAACTTCGGGTCCTAATACTTGAGCTTTTTCATACTTCTTGCTAAATCTTTTCAAATGTGTTCATCATTTTCTATTATCCAACTAGTTGGAACTCTGGAATATCAGTTCCAAAACCACAATCAGAATGGATGGAAACCAAATGTTATGAGACTACAAGACAATCTTCCTGACAAATAGAACTGTCAGGTTTGTGGGATTATGTGGTTGCAGCAATAAATACAGTAGGATGATAAAGAAGCACCGTGCTAACATGATACAGGGCTATATTTTCTTCTTTTAACTTCTTTAACTGCAAGTTGCTCTTGCCCTTGGAAAATGGTCTACTTGGAGGATAGAGTTACAGCAAGATAAATTTTGACTCTTTTTTTTTTCCCTACAAAGGTTGAGGCTCGCCAAACTAAACCCTTTTTATTAGCCGCTCCTTGAAAACTCATATGGTTTTCTGATTTTATGTTGGCCATGAACTTCCTAAAAATAAACTCAGAATGATAACAAGAGCTACTAAGCTTGTGAAAGTCTAAATTTTCTGATAACTTTTTAATGTTTTTAATACCCAGCCAAGCATTTGTACTGCATCTCCTAAATGCATTCTTGAATGAAGTTTCTGAGTCATTCTCCCTGCTTTTGAGGTAGAATCAGCAAAACAGGCAAATTTTACATTTTACAATTTGTAGGGCAACCCAGGCCCCGTGTAGATTTCAACAAATGCTTGTCAGTTGGGCCATTTTAAGAAGCATGCTGTCTGTGATACTGATCAGTGGAAGAACACATTGTCAGAGGGAAATGGGAGCAATCCCTTTTCTATATATGGGATTCAAGTGTTTCTGTTCTGGTATTTAGATAATTCAGATGTTGTGTTCCATCCAAGTTGCTCTGACCTGGGTTCTGATTTTTTTTTTTCTTTTTTTCTCTTTCTTTCTTTCTTTCTTTCTTTCTTTCTTTCTTTCTTTCTGTGTTTCTTTCTTTCTTTCTTTCTTTCTTTCTTTCTTTCTTTCTTTCTTTCTTCTTTCTTTCTTCTTTTTTTTTTTTGGTATACTTTTTCTCTATTTCAGCATTCTATCTAGGATTCTAGCCTATAAGGCATAATATGAAAGGAAAGGTACCAATAAAGGGCTCAGAGCATTTCAAATGATGGAAAAATGATATTTTGGTGGAGATCGATATTAGAGAAGGCTTTATAAAAGAGTCAAGGCCAGGAGGAAGAAAAATGTGGGCTGATAGTAGTATACTCTGAAGTTACAAGTCAGTGTTGGATATAACTAGGTATTTAACAAACTGAATACATAATCAGTATAATAACTTACAGGAAAATACTTAAAACCAAGTTTAAGCACACATAAATCTACATACCTCATAAAACTTCTTTAGGTGTTAGCCACTAGTTAATAGAACATATTTTCTGCCAGCTTAAAAATAGTACTCTTTTTTGGAACATACACTAAAAAGGACTGAAGGAAAAAAAATACCTTCCATGAATCCTTCAAACAAACTGTAAGTCAACATTGCATTGACTAAGAAAAACGTGCAAAGCAGCTATCTTGTGTGTATTTTTTGCCACATCTCTTATTAAGATTGATAACTTTTTCTAGACAGTTCAAAGGATCATAAAATTCAGTCTGTGTTTTAAATTATTTGATTGAACTCAGCCAAAATAAATGCCTTCCAAGTGATGTATGTGCAGAATTCCCTTTAAATACTTAAGAGACTCAATAGCTTACTAGATAGAACACAGTGAACAACAAAAATAAAGGTTTTGTGTAAGTGTTTCCAAGGATTTACATCTTCAAATTTAAAAGGTTCTTTAGTTATAGTCACCTAGATGTCCAAACTTCTCTCAAGGGTCAGGGATGCGCGTCTGTTGGGTGACAGTGGCCACCAGGGCTCATCATACTGACCTCAAACACTACTAGGAGTAAGAGAGGACAAAGGTTGAGGACAAACCTTGTTCAAGAGAGATGACTAAACTATCTATATTTATGATTAAACAAGAGGACTGTACTGTAGTCCAAAACAGGAGACTAAGCAAAAGGGTGAGAATCTAGGTCAAAAAATGGAACAGTAGTCAGAGTCAAGGTAAGTAGACCAGTATAAGTCTGTGAATTGAGACGATATGCATCTGAGGATGTTTCTGTGGATACCTACCTACCTTGGGTTGGTCTGGTTTATAGACATGGAGTGAGACCAGAGAAATTACTAGTGATAAGACAAGCTGAGCAACTACCCTGTAATAGCCAGCTAGTCTCTAGTTAGACTACCGCCTCTCAGAATATCACCCTAATTTTGTAACTTAAAACTCTCCATTATCTGATTTTGATATTCCCCACCTCTGCCACTTCCTGTCTTTTAAGTTACTTTAACTAAACTATTTATACATTTCTCACCTTTTTGAGAACCTAACCCTCTGCCTTGACTTTCTTGTCTGGTAACTTCTATTCATCCAGCTCAAGCAACACTTCCCAAACCAGTCCTAGGCTGGTTTGGATAATCATTGGTGCTCCCATAAAATTTTATGTCAGTGGTCTCACATTTTGGTGTCCATCAGAATTCCCTGCAAAGCATGGAATATAGACTTCTCAGGGCCCCACCAAGAATGAACAAATCATAATTTCTGGATGCAGGACCAAAAATTGCATATGTAGCAGTTGCCAGGTGCTTCTGATACACATAAATGATTTAGGTTATATCCCTATGGTTATTGTATTTATTGTAATTATCTCTGTGTGTAACTTCCTCTCTCTCAGCTGAGCACACTTTCAGTGAAGAGTCAATGTTTTGGTCATCTTTGGATCCTTAGAATCTAATTCAAAGCCTGGAACATGGTGCATACAAGTATATATTTATTGATTCAGCTAATGAATTCTTCAGTTAACAATAATCCATTTTTGAAAACTGTGTAAAATCTTCCCGTCTGGTTTAAGATTTGAGTTGCTACTCTGTGAGTAAGCACTGTCTTGTTTTTGGTCCTTCCAGCAAGGGTATATGAAAAGTGTAGTTTTTTCTGGTCACATTTCATCAGCTACTAGGGGGTAAATAATTAAAACAAAGCATATATTGGCATTAGACTATTTCTGTGAAGGAAGCTGTACACATTTTTTAGTTTAACCCAAAGGCGAGCATTAAAGGGCATACAAGAGTCAGTTGCTTAGTACACCACATTACTTTCATGTTTATCTGTCCTACTAAAAGTCCCTGAAAATTACGAAAACTTTCTAAATCACTTTACTTCAACTTGTCTTCTGTCTATATCTACTTTCTTCCTCCACAGATTATTTCATTTTCTCTTCTCCCCTATCCTCCAGCTCTTTCTTTTTTTCTTAACTCTCTTACAGTGACAATTTCAGCAATATATTTTTAAATTAATTTTATTGAGGTATAATTTGAATATAAAATGTATCTTCAATGAATTTTGACATACGTCTGGTCATGGAACCACTGCCGCAATCAAGGTAGAGGACATTTCTGTAAGCCCTAAATTTCCCTCATGATCCTCTTTTACTTTCTTTGCTCTCACCCTCTCAGGCCCTGGCAAACACTGATCTGCTTTCTATTGTCATAGATTTGATTTCTCCTTTCTAGAATTTCATAGAAGTGGAATTATACACCATGTACTCTTTTATGAGTGGTTATATAATGGAGCATCATGGCTTTAAGATTCATTCATGTTGCGCATTTTAGTAGTTCATTCCTTTTTATTATGGATTAGTATTCCATTGTATGGATATGCTGCAATTTGTTTATTCATTCGTTCACATTTGGGTTGCTTTTCAGTTTCTGGGTATTATGAATAAAGCTACTTTGAACATTTGTACTGAAGTCTTTGTGTGGACATATGCTTTCATTTTTCTTAGGCAATTACCTGAGAGTTGGTTTGTTGGATATATGAAAAGTGTAAATTTAATTTTGTAAGTAACTGCCACACTGTTCCAAAGTGGTTGTGCCATTTTATAATCTCATTAGCATTGTATGAGAGTTCCAGTTTTTCCGTGTTCCCGTTGACACTTAGTATTGTTAATCTTTATAATTTTAGTCATCTAGTAAGTGTGTGATGATATCTTATGGTTATTTATCCTGCATTTCTCTGATGTTTAATGATATTGATTATTGTTTCATGTGCTTATTAGTCATTTGTATACATTTTAAGGGGGTTATTCTAATCATTTGTCCATTTAAAATATATTTAATAATCTTATTGTGATTTGTAAGAGAGCTTTATATGTCAGCATTACATAATTTGTTTCTAATTTAAAGCTGATGTTTTTCTGTTTAATCAAAGTGGACAAATCCCTGACTAATTCAACAATTCCTGTTTTTTTGCTTATAAGTAAGTCAGGTGCGGCAATTAGCTAATTGGAAAATCTGTGGTGAGGCCAGAAACTGCTGTAAGATGCTTCTTGATAATTGTTTTTTACCTTTGCAAAAGACCTGAACCTGTCATAAATATTATTTGGTAATATAATAAAAAAATACATCAGTCAATGAATAATTTACATAAGCTGGCTCTCCCACATGGATTGAATGATTTGATAAACACTTTTGTATAGCAAATAGAAAGGGAATTTCATTATGAAAAACTAGATAACACATACATTTCTGCAGTTAAATTGGCAATATAATAATATTGACATGTGTGTAAAAATAAGTGCACATAAAGCCTGGGGGTAAGAGTTATCTCTCTGTCTTTTCAGAGTACAAACTTAAGTCACTGTGATACCTCAATCTCATCACCAATGTCTAGCTACAGTGGATTCTTGATATTTGTGGTAGTTATGTTCTGTAAAGTTGCTGCAAACACTGAATTAACACAAACATTGAATTAGCTCCTAGGGGAGATAAGGAAACAAGCAAACAAATAAATTTATGTTTCTCAAACACTGTATAATCTTTAATCCTAAAAACAACTCACTCTGCTAGAATCTATTCCCTTTCTTTTACAAAAGAGAAAACAAGCTGTAGAAGTGTTAAGTGTCTTGCCTGAGGCTGAAGCTGTCTCACTAACAGGTGCCAGAGTTGGGATGCAAACTCTATCCAATGACCCCAGAGCCAGGGTTCCATATTACATTGCACTGCCCCCTACCATCTCCATCCTGTGCTCCACTCTTCATTTGAGTGAACAAGAAAGGAAAGCATTGCCTTGTTTGACCTCAGGTGGTAATGAGTGCTTTGGACAACTTAAACATTTTGCTGTTCTGAGCATGTTTATGGATTATCACAAAAGTGATGGGAATATTGATTTGGGGTTTACAAATAAATTTTAGGAAGTAGATGAATTCACAGTTATGAGATCTTTGAAAAATGAAGATCAAATGTATATATGAGAACAGAAGTGCACAGATTCACACACATACAATCATAATGCAGTTTTAGGAGGGTGGAAGTGGGGAAGAGCAGGGCACCAGTATGGTTCCAGACAATGGTCCCTGAACTCTTTTCATTCTGCCTTAAATTGGACACCAGTGAGATTTTTTCATCATTTTTTGATCTCTGACTTATATCCTGACTATGTCTAAATGACTAGTTGACTTTTTGTGGGACAAAATGAAGCAAATCATTGGTTCTCAGAGCCACAAAATCTGGGTCATGTAAATATCTAATCATTACTTATCTTCAACATAGCCTTACATTTCAAATTAAGCAAATGTTGATAGATTTGGTCAGTCATGTTGATATAATTTGAATCACAAAGGATAGAAGGGTTTCACTAGCTTTCATATCTTTACTTTTTTTATTTCTTTATTTGAGGTCATTAAAGGTCTGTATAAGATGGTTCCAACTGTTTCCATAGCTCAGTTTGAGAAATGAGGTAATGACATCTGGCAGAAACATTAGAGCTATACTAACTTTATACAACTGCTAACATTCAGAATATTATTCCAGACAACTTGGACATAGGAAGCAATTGGAAGAACTCAATGCATCACAAAATTGGAGCTGGTGAAAATTTCTCAAAGTGGAAAATCATTTAGGTATAAAATCTATTGTTTTAGATTTTCCCCCCATCCTTGTACCACTCATTTAATACTTTTAGAAAAGAGAATTATTTTGGAACAAGACTTTTTTCACTAAGTTTTTATTCTTTCTAGAATATGCTGGCTATAGTTGAATGAATGAATGAATGAATGAATGATTTTGTTGGCTTGTTATTTTAAAAGTAAAAACATTGCCATGTCAATGTGTAAATCATAGGGAATAGAAATGCCATTTTAACCTGTAGGTTCACTATTTAATAACTTAATTTTATTTAATAAACATTTATTTAATATTTAAGGAGCATTTTTAGACACTATAGGTATGAAAATTAATAATGTGTTGTCTCTGGCTTCCAGAGATTTACATTCCAGTGGGAGGACTATAGAAACCTCTCTGTACAATGTGACAAGTGCCCTATTGGTGTCAAAAACCATGTATCTGTTATGAGCTATAGTATCAGCTAAAAACATAGGTAAAGTATCACAAAGGAGAACTTTAAAGCACTTATGAGGCATGGAATGGAAAGATGGTATATATGGGGGAACATTTTAGAAAGGGAACAACATTTAAAAAACACAAAAGCATAGGGGTGCTTGGGTGGCTCAGTTGGTTAAGCATCCAACTCTTGGTTTCGGCTTAGGTCATGATCTCACTGTTCCTGAGATTCAGCCCTGCATCACGCTCTGCATTAATGGTGTGGAGCATGCCTGGGCTTCTCTCTCTCCCCCTCTCTGCCTCTCTTCTGCTCTCTAAATAAATACATACATACATACATACATACATACATACATAAATAAAACTTTTTAAAAAGCACAAAAGCATAAAAGCTATTGTGTTTGGGATTATGCATTATAATGTAGGATATGGTACATGGTGAGGGGTTTGTGGAAGATAAAATTGGAAAAGATAAGTTGAGATAAGATTGAAAGTGGTTTTAACAGCCAAATTAAGAAGCATAAATTTAAGGCAACACAAAGACCTCAAAGATCTTCAAATTATAGTGGACCCAATCGTATTTGTATTTTGGAGCTAATTCTAATGATATTATAAGGGATAGATTTGAAATAAGGCTGCGAACAGGTAAACTAGTTTGGAGACTGTTATGTTTTTGTAGTGGGAGAGGATTAGGACCTGAGGTATAGGGCTAGTGGAGAGGAAATATAGAGAAGGGAATGAATTGGAGAGAAATTGTATATGTGGAATTGTCTGGGAGCAATAATGGTCTGTCATGGTAATGAAAGCCTGGAGAACCAGAGAATGTTTGAGGAGGTATTCTTGACAGAATGGAGAGAGAAAAAGCCATTTTACTGAGCAAGAGCAAGAAGATGCAGAACTACAGGTTTATTTTTGTTGTTTGTTCACTTGTTCTGATTGAGAAAGAAGGAAAGTTTTCACTTTTTTTTAAAAAAAGACAAATTTTGTTGTTATTGTTTTAAGATTGGGACAAAAAGCCCTTAGAGAATGATTTGAGTATACAGGAGAAAGAGACATCAAGCATCCCTACTTGTTCTCTTGTTAGCTATAGATTTGTCTAAGCCATACAGAAGGAATGTCACAGTATATGAGCAGCAGCCTAGAATCAGTAGTTCAACTGGTCTATTTGGCGCATATATTTCTATGCTATTTTATCGTGATACCTTGCTTTTGACTTTTGTTTCCTGTTTTCTCCTACCTGATTGTGGCCTACTCCACTTCCTCATCTATGACTTCTCTCTTTGAATTCTGATTACATTAATCTGATTATAGCAAGCTGAAAGAAAAAAAATGAAATTTATTAGGAAAGTACAGGGGTGTTTCATAGAACTCACAGACAGGCAGGGTCCGGATCTGGTCACCAAATAGCCAGGAGGATTCTTACTTAATTGACTCTGTGTATCTGCAACTTTCTTTTGTTTCTTTGCAGAATGGATTTTCTGCTCTGCAAGTATTATAGGTAGAAGATGGCAACCCACAGTGCCCAAGTGTTACTTGTATGTAGTCTAATTATATGAAGAAAGACTAACTTCTTTCTCTCAGCCAGTCTTAACTAGTTGCTCCAGATTGGATCAGGGGCCCAAGCCTGCTCCAACCAACCGTGGTCAGTGGAATAGTTGCATTGTACAAGCATGACTCACAACAGATCACTGTGTGAACACATTAACTGGGGTGGTGAGAGGGATTTCTGTGTTTAAAATGTAGATGTTGGGCTGACAATACAATGGCTTACTGACACATATAATTCTGGACCTCCCATACCTAGCTCTTAATTACTATTTAGGTATATCATTTAGCCGTTAAAATGTTAATTGTTACCTATGTAAACATTTATATGTATGATAAATTATTAGAATTTTATATTACACAATTTAATATAAAAGAAGTATTATGTATTATCTACAACTAAGCAGTAGTATTTTTAGTAATATAAGGACACTTAGCTTGCAAAGACCAGGACATCATCCCAGTTTTTCTCACTATAGACTGTACAGGAAATTCCTCATTAAATTTCTGAAAACTGCTCTCAGAACTTTTTGTAATCCTGTTACCTCTCAGTATTCAAATAGCAGGGATATTATTCTGTAGAAAATTATATGTTTTCATTGGAATAATGAGCTAAAATATAAATTAATTACAACCTGGGATTCTAGGCTTTTCTGTAACTAAAGCATTGGAAATAAGCTTTTTATTTGGCCAAATGAACCTAAAATAATATCTGAGAGTCCCTAGTACCCTGTACTGTGGCTATGCTGCAAGGGTCAGTTAAATGACTGATGTATTAGTCCACAATAGTTGCTAATGTTTGCTAGGTCTCAGTAGGACCCCTTGAATTGAAAATGAGACCTGAATTTCAATCCAACCCCAATTCAGCTTATGTATCAGATGGTTTTAGGTATTATGGACTTCAGACTCTAATACCTCCATTATAAAGTCTCTTTCATCTTATAAAAAGTGAAGAGATTGGGAGTAGGAGGAAACTTCTGGGACAACTCAAGTTTGGGGAAGGAGACCTTGTGTTTTAATCAGGTCAGGGACACACAAGGGAAGGCCACAGGCCATTAAGTCATTTATTACAGTAAATTTGTATTTATATACAATATAAGTATGCAATAGTGTGATAAATGATGTTTGGGAAATAACTTTGCAATCTACCTAAAAAACAGGTTGGTAGATATAACTTACCTTTATAATGGAGGGACTGGTACCATATTATAGTGCCTCTTCCTTTTGTGAGAAGTCATACTTCATAATAAAGAAAAATGACAATATTATAAAATTAAGAGTCAACACATAAGTCAGTAGATATTTATACCCAATAAAGCACAGAATAAAATCAATCTTTAGACATATTTTTCAGTTCCTTATGTATGTTATATTTACATTTTGTTGACTGAGTTAATCTCCACTCTCCATTTCCACCCTCCCATCTCAAATGGGAAGAGAAAGGGTACAAAAGGTGAACTGCTTCCAGGGAGATCTTATCTGACTCATCAGCAAAATTACAGATGTTTTCGTGTGGAAAAGCCCTTTTAATATGGTAGAAACTTTTTGTGCTGTGATTCTGGTTCTGTCTTACTATCGAGGGTACCTCCCTTCTAGCAGAAATGCTGGGAACTGATGTTTCCTGAAAGGTCTGGAGACAATCACATTGCTCTTGCCATCCATTTTTTGCCCTGTCCGGAAAAAAACACATCAAGTTTCTGAAGGACTGAGTGAAGATGAGAAACAGGCAGTGGAAATCTGGCTTTGCAGCCATGTACTGTATTGTGCATGCTGTGGGTGAAGTTGACCTTTGGTCATTTACAAGGACAAGTGAATTTAGAGAAGAAGGTATATTTCACATCTTACATTTGAAAGTTACCTTAATGTAAAAGCAGATGGTTGCATACTTTCCTTGAATTTTAAGAATACAATCAACAAATCAGAACAATCAGGGCTGGAATTATATAACATTCATTCACTCATTTACTTATTCAACAAGTGTTCAGTGTTTTCTATGTGTTAAGCTGTGCTATATCCTGGGGCTATGATAACAACATAGAATTAGGGACCCTGACTTAGACAGGCTAGGAAACACCATGCAGATGATGGCCATGAGATACCTAGTAAAGAGGTGGAAGACAGAGAGAGCAAAGAACTCCAGGCACAGGACCTGATGAAGAGTCCAAGATGGGAAGGGTCACTGGGGATGAAAGAACTAAAGAACAGAAATAATTAGAGTAGCAAAAGCAAAAGGGGGGACATAATAGAAGTGAGGCAAGAGAGATGGGCAGATCATGCAGCACACTGTTGCTCATTTAAGGATTTTGGTTTCTTAGTTGAAGGACAATGTGAAGCCATAGAAGGACTTTAGTGTATTGTCTGTTTGTAGGATAATTGTTTAAAAATATGAAATCATGATTTTCATACAGATATGAAATAAACACAGGTCAGAGTATTATTTAATTCATTAATTAATGATGTTCCAAATGGTTTAAAGGAAAATCCAAAAACAGGTATGTATGTGTATACATATATACATACATACATATATATATATGTATGTATATATATATACATATACACACACACACACACACACACACACACACACACACACACACATACACACACACACACATACCCAGGCTACCAGGAATGCTGAAATGCCATTATATGTATTGAGAAGTCAATATCACTCATCCAGCTTACAAGGTTTGGACCTCATCAGGGCTCTATCCTGAGCCACCTCTGTATCTACAATTTTGCCATGGTTGATCTTATTTACTAACATAACCCTTATGTGCTACTATCTTCTGAACACTATCAAATTCATAAAACCTGTTTGTTACTTCCACTGACTTTTCTTCTGGGTGGCTCAAAATTGAGGTGTAAGAAACAGAACTTGTGAACAACCTTTCCCCTTCCACATCCCAGTGAATCTTCTCCCAGATCTCCTTATTCTGGTTTACAATACTTCTATATACTTGGTAGATCATGCTAGGAAAAGGAAGCCATCTCCAATGCCCCTCTCTCCCACTCCTTCATATCAAGTCCTCCACATATGTACACTTCTTTCTATACCCAGTCCCATTGTTTTGGTTCACAAGTCTTTTCAGTGGAGTGAATTCTTTTTTTTCTTGTATAAACATCTTCATTGAGATATAATTCACATACCATTAAGTTCACCCATTTAAAGTGTACAATTAAGTGGTTTTAAGTGGTATTCTCATCTTTGTGCAACCGTTATCAAAATATAAGTTTAGAATATTTTCATCTCCCTAAAAATAAATTCCTAATGTAGCAGCAGTCACTCTGCATATCCATTGCTACCCACTCCTAGCCTCAGGCAACCGCTAATCTACTTTCTGTGTTTGTACATTTGCTTATTCTGGTCATTTCATATAAATGGAACTCTACAATATGTGATCCTTTGTTACCAACTTCTTCCATTTAGGATAAAGTTCTAAGGTTCATCCAAATTGTACCATGTATCAGTGCTTCATTGCTTTGTATAGCTGAATAATAGTCCATCGAGTGGATATAACACATTTTGCTTATTCATTCATCACTTAATGGACATCTGGGTTATTTCCACATTTTGACTACTTTGAATAATGCTGCTGTAAACATTTGCATACACATTTTTATGTGAACATTTGTTTTCACTTCTTTTGGATATATATCTTGGAGTGAAATTTTGGGTCATATGGTAACTCTATGTTTAACTTTTTGAGGAACTGCTAAATTCTGTTACAAAATTGCTATACCAGATTTACATTGCTAATAGCAGTGAGTGAAGGTTCCAATTTCTCTGTCTTTACCAATGCTTGCTATTGTTCCATTTTTTTATCATAACCATTTTAGACAAGTGCAGATGAATTTTAAAGATAAAAACTCACTATAGTTTTGATTTGCATTTTCCTAATGCTCAATGATGTGGACATTTTTTTTCACGTGCTTCTTGGCCATTTCTTCTTTGGAGAATGTCTATTCAAACCCTTTGCCTACTTTTTAATTGGATTAGTTTTTTTATTATTGAGTTGCAAGGGTTATTTATATATGATGGCTATAAGGTTCTTGTCAGAAATATGACTTGCAAATATTTTCTCCCATTCTGTGGACTGTCTTTTCACTTTCTTGATGGTTATCATTGTAGCACAGAAGTTTTTGAAATTTTGACATGCTTCAATTTATCTAATTTCCTTTTGTCACTTGTGCTTTTGATGTTATAGCTAAGAAACAATTGCCTAATTCAAGTTCATGAATATTTACCAATGTTTTATTATAAAAGTTTTGTATGTTTAGTTTTTATACTTAGATCAACAATCCATTTTGAGCTAATTTTAGTCTTAATTTAAAACAGGGGTCCACTGTCATTCTTTTGCATATGAATATTCATTTGTCTCAGGACTATTTGTTGAAAAGGTTATTATTTCCTTGTTGAAATAGTCTTGGCACCCTTGACAAAAATCAGTTAATCACAAATGTATGGATTTATTCCAGAACTCTCAATTCTATTCTTTACTCTATATGCCTATCCTTATGCATATCACACTGTCTTGATTATTGTAGTTTTACAGTAAGATTTGCTATTGATTGCCCCAAATTTGTTCTACTTGTTCAATATTATTTTGCATCTCTTGCATTTCCATTTAAGTTTTAGGACAATGTTGTCAATTTCTGCAGCAAACATAGCTAGGATTTTGATGGGGATTGTTTTAATCTGTAGATCTATTTGGAGAATATTGGTGCCTTAATTAAGTTTTCTGAACACATGAATTTTTTTTCATGTATTTGAACCTTTAATTTCTTTCATCAATATTTTATATTTTTCAGTGTATAAGTCTTGTATTTTCTAAGTCTTGCAATTTATTCATAAGTATTTTATTCTTTTTGATGTTATTATAAGTGGAATTGTTTTCTTAATTTTAGTTTTGGATCGTTCATTTTTAGTGTACAGAAATGCAGTTGATTTTTGTATATTGATTGTGTATGTTGCAAACTTGCTGAACACATTTCTTAGTTCTAATAGTTTTTTGTTTTTGTTTTTTTAATGCATATTAGTATCTTATATGTACAAAATTATGGCAACTGTAATTAGAGACAGTTTAACTTTTTCCTTTCCAATCTGGATGTATTGCATTTATTTTTGCTGCCTACATGTTCTGGCTAAAACTTCCAGTACAGTGTTGGATAAAAGTGATGAAAGGAGCCATCCTTGTCTTGTTCCTGATTTCAGGGGGAAGAATTCAATCTTTCACCTGTAACTATGAAATTAGGTGTTGTTTTTTGTAGATATCCTTTATTGTATTAAGGAGTTTCCATTCTAGTCCTTGTTGTCTTGAGTGTTGTTTTTTTTTTTTATTAAAAGGTGTTGAATTTTGTCATTTTTTTCTGTGTCTATTGAGGTGGCTATGTCCTTTATTTTACTAATATGGTATGCTATGTTAATAGATGTTTGGATGTTAAACCAACCTTGAATTCCTGAGGTAAATCCCACTGTGTCATGATGTCTAATTGTGTTTTATACATTGTTGCATTCAATTTGCTAATATTTTATTGAGTTTTGTATCTAGATTAATAAGAAATATTTGTCTGTATTTTTTCTTTTCTTGTGATGTGTTTGTCTGATTGTGGTATCAGGGTAATACTAGTCTTATAGTGGCCTTTTTTTTCTCTGTTCTCTTATATTTTTTAGAAGAGTTTGTGAAAAATTGGTATTAATTCTTCTGTAAATATTTGGTAGAATTTACTAGTGAAGCCATCTGGAAATTTTGTAATTACTAATTCCTCATTTTACTTGTTATAGATTTATCCAGATTTGCTATATTTTGGGGGAGGGGTCAGGTTTGGTAGTTTGTGCCTTTCTAGGATTTTTCTCTTTCATGTAAGTTATCTAATTTTTTTAGCATTTCATTCTTAATGTTCTTATATAATTTTTTAAAATTTCCATTAGGTTTGGAGTGATTCCTTCTCTTTCATTTCTGATTTCAGGGTTTTGAATCTTCCCTGATTAGTCTAACTTGCAGTAATATTTTTACTCATCTCTTAGCCTTTGCTTTTACTGCCTTTTTTTTTAAAAGAGAATCTTTTTTTTATTTTTTTTTTAATGTTTATTTATTTTTGAGAGAGACAGAGACAGAATGTGAGTGGGTTAGGGGCAGAAAGAGAGGGAGACACAGAATCGGAAGCAGGCTCCAGGCTCTGAGCTGTGAGTACAGAGCCCGACACGTGGCTCGAACCCACAAACCGCAAAATCATGACCAGAGCCGAAGTCAGATGCTCAACCCACTGAGCCACCCAGGCGCCCCCTACTTTTACTGCCTTCTAATCCATTCTCTATGCAACATTCAGAAATGATCTTTTAAAAAATGTAATGAGATCATGTTATTTTCTGCTTACAAACATTATAGTTTTATATTTAATTACAATAAAATAAAAATCTCTTGTCTAGGCTTGTAAGATCATAGATAATATGACTCTGAACTTGCATTTGAACTTTATTTTGTTCCATTTCCATACATTCTATGTGCTTCTGCCATACTGGCTGCTTTTCCCGATCTTAAATACGCTGGGTCCTTTCTTCTTGGCCCCCTGCATTTATTTACTTCTGTCTGAAATGCTTTCTTTCTTAAACTGAAAAAGTTATATTCATAATTTTGGTGTTGGTTTAGCTATCACTTCACATAGATGCTACCAGATCAAAGTAAATCTTTCTTGTTACTTTATCACCACACTGGACATTAGGCTTTATGAGAGTATGGATCATGCTGCTATGTAATCAAAGCATACAATTACACCTGGCAAATGGACGGTATTGAAAAATATCTTTGAACAAATGAATAAAGAGCTTATTATTTAAATCCAGTGTGTAGTTCTGTTGATGTTTTTATATGAGATATGCAGTTATATAACTATTCCATGCCACTTTTTAAAGTTTAAAAAAATTTTTTAATTAAAAAATTTAAAAAAATTTAATGTTTATATTGGAGAGAGAGAGGGAGGGAGAGAGTATGAGCAAGGGAGGGCAGAGGGCAGATAGAGAGAAGGAGACACAGAATCTGAAGCAGGTTCCAGGCTCTGAGCTGTCAGTGCAGAGTCCATTGCGGGGGCTTGAACTCACAAACCATGAGATCATAACCTGAGCCAAAGTTGGACACTTAACTGACTGAGCCAGCAGGCATCCCCCATGCCACTCTTTTAACCATTAGGAGGGATCGTTATATATGTAGGAGCAAAAGGCTGCCAGCCAGGAGGCTGTCCAACTTTTAATCTTGTCTCATCTCTGCCATGCAGTAGGCGTATAGCCCCAGTCAGGTCACTCCTCCTTAGCTTTCCCTTCGATCGATTAGAAGATAGATGAAGAATCTTCTTTGACGACCTAAGTAACTAATTCCAATATTTCTGGATTCTCAATTTTGTGATGGCATATTTCATAGAGAACTAGAAAGAAAAATTCCTTTTTTTAACGTTTGTTCTACTCAAATTTTTTAATATAATCACCTTTGTTAGAAAAATGGGAAATTTTCTTTTGAGAGTTTTCAGTATATTTTCTGTTAGGGAAATTTCAATGTATGGAAAGAAAAACTCCCTAAAGCTTTTTAATAAGACATTTACTTGATCTTACAATTCCTTATTTCTTGGGCTTTAAAGAAACTGAATGTGAACCATATTGCTGAAGCAAAAAGCTGAGTTTTAGAGAACAAAATGATTGTTTAAGCCCTTCCACTACTGATCTCTGTTTTCTTTCTAGTGTAGGTAGTAAAGTATATACCAATATAAATATAGGATGTAGAAAGTGTAGGCACTTTCAAATTTTGTATTTACATACTTTTCCACTTTTGCTATTAGAAACATTCCTTCTCATTTTCTACTGGCCAAATGACTGACCATAGTGCTATCTCAGAAAACACATACACACACACACAGTGCTCTTGCTTGATGCTTAAATGAAAAAATTGAGTGGACACATAATGTAGTCTGATGTACCAGTTTCTTATACTTAACTTTGCATTTACAAATAATGGCTTTCTGGTAAAGTCAATCCCTTCAGTGCTTCGGTGCTTTGGGCTGCCTGCATATTATTACTCTCACAGATGAGATTCAAGTCTAATGGAAGTGCCTGACAGGGATAGGCACGTGGAAGCTGTTTTTACATTGAAAATAATTACTGTTAACCAGTTTCCTTTTCACTAAGAAAATATAGTTCCAAGAGTAGACCTTGATAATTCTAGAACAGATTTGAATAAATATTTTTAACGAAGCCCAAATATGTTTTATACAAACATGAGAGGAATATTGGAAATGTTCCAGTCTTTCTTATCTAACTGGAAGAGATCAAATAAGTGATTTATTTTGTTTTGGTTTAGTTTCTGTTCCTAAACATTGAATCCATTAGATTCTCACTTGTTTTCAAATTGTCTGTAGAAACACTGCGAGCAGAGAATCTTTTCTGTTATTTATTCCTATGTACTTGTAATTCCATGGCAGAATTTATTAACCTGTATTTCCTTCTTTTCCTCAAGGAAAAAATGTAGCTCTCTAAATTTCATTGAAGATATTTCAAGTCTCCTTATGTTACATTTTAAAAGTTTTTTATACAATCAACATTTTATTGTATA
The DNA here is from genome assembly GCF_007474595.2 of Lynx canadensis. Taxonomy (NCBI): domain Eukaryota; kingdom Metazoa; phylum Chordata; class Mammalia; order Carnivora; family Felidae; genus Lynx; species Lynx canadensis. Next base: position 15,746,461 of record NC_044303.2, read on the forward strand.
TAATCTTGAATCTTTATAATACACTGCACAATAAGCATTCATAGTGTTATTTTGCTCTGAAAATTGAAAGATTTGTGAGATTAAGGGATTTTTCCCAAGGCCATAGCTATAAAAATTAAGATTTAAACCTAGTTTTAACCAAAGCCTCTTTTCTTTTTAGAAGTTCTATTCTCTTATTGGACTTTGTGAATCAGAAAGGCAATAATTTAATTAGGTGATAAATTTGAAAAAGGAATCTGTTAATATGTTTTATTTGTGAAAAGAATGGTGAACTCTGCTGTGTTCGGTGTTCCGTGTACTTTAAGATATTTACTTCCGTTGTAAGTTATGGATGATCTGTCGTTAATCTGGGTGGAATATGAAGACCTTATCTCTTCTTCTCTTTGGGAGACTTATCGTAACCATAGAGAGATGATTCCATTTATCTTTGCTGTAATTAAGAGAAAAATAATTCTTAAATATTAAAAAAATGTTTATTTATTTTTCAGAGAGAGGGAGACAGAGTGCGAGTGGGGGAAGGACAGAGAGCGAGGGAGACACAGAATCTGAAGCAGGGTCCAGCCTCTGAGCTGTCAGCACAGAGCCGATGTGGGGCTCAAACTCCTGAACCAATCATGAATGGATCATGACCTGAGCCGAAGTCCGTTGCTTAACCGACTGAGCTACCCAGGTGGCCCAAGAAAAATAATTCTTTTTTTTTTTTTTTAATTTTTTTTTTTCAACGTTTATTTATTTTTGGGACAGAGAGAGACAGAGCATGAACGGGGGAGGGGCAGAGACAGAGGGAGACACAGAATCGGAAACAGGCTCCAGGCTCTGGGCCATCAGCCCAGAGCCCGACGCGGGGCTCGAACTCACGGACCGCGAGATCGTGACCTGGCTGAAGTCGGACACTTAACCGACTGCGCCACCCAGGCGCCCCATTAATTCTTGATCAAAATCTCTAAGGAAGCAGGGTTTAAATCAGTTTGTAGACATAAGTTTTGGTACTAATGCCAATAAAGGTCAATGAGGAGGACATTTGTCCATGCACCTTCTGAACTATTTTCTACTTGGGAGAGGCTCCTGTTTTGAATAGGATGAAGATGATCTCTCCTAGAAAAGCTGAAAATGCTAGATACTCTCTTTTGTAGCTCCACCATCACACACACCCGTGAAAGACTTTGAGGAGACAGCAAAGAGAGAAGTGATAGCGAAGTCTTCTTCTTTCTTGAAACTGACAACAGTGAAAACATTTGGAAACAACCAAATTTCCACTGAAATAGAAATGTTGAAACCAACTGTGCTATTTTCATATTATGGAATTCTAAGGAATTAAGCGGAGTGAGTTAATGATATTTACAGTAACATGTTCAGATCTCTAAACCCATTTGTTGAATGAATGACTCAAGTTGCTGAATAATGTGTAGAGGTGGATGCCATTTATTAAAAACAAAAGAAAACAAAACAAGAAGTGCTTATAAGGTCAAATTTTTAATATAGGCTGTAGTTTAATCCTGGTGGCATTAGCAACTGGACTAAAATTGTATTCCTGGCAGAGAATTTAGAGCAGTGAGATTGTAGTATGTAGTGCTTGATGGTGAAGATTTTTCTCATCACTAAAGGCCTGTGGCATATTATTTATTTATTTTGCTTGAGAGAAGATATTTGTAGCACAAAGAACAAAGGATTATTCTTTAGACTAATTCTAGACTAATTATCTAGAAGAATTTCTACATATTAATAATGATAAGACCAACAACCTCAAAGAAAAATTGTCAAAGGTTGTATATAGACAGTTTACAAAAGAGGAACCCCAAATTGCAAATAAGCCTATTAAAATAATAACAATAATGTAATTATCTTTCACATCCTCCAGAATGGTAAATATTTTATAATGTCTGGTAACTCTAATGGTTGGTGAGGATGTGGGAAAGGGGCTTAGTTAAGTGTTATCATTAAGAATATAAATTAGCACAGCACAATTTGAGAGCCATTAATCAATAACTAGTAAAATTGAAGATGGAAACACCTTGCATTCAGCAAGTGTATTTTCCCTAGATGTATCTATGCTAAAGAACTCTCATGTATTACAGAAAAATACATGCAAAAAATATTCATTGCAGGTGCTTTAATAATAACAAAAAATAGGAAATGATCTAATTACCCACCAATATAAGGACTAATAAATACACTCTGGTTTATTATTACAGTGGAACACTTCACACACAAAAATGAAATGAATGAACAAGATCTACATGCAGTCAACATGTATAAATAATCAACATATTGTTTTTTTAAGTATCCGCAAAAGGTTTGATACAGCATCTTTTTTATATAAATAAAAATAACCAAAACATTAGTAAAATTCATTAATAGATGCATGTGTATGGACTCAACATATAAAAACATAACAACTTCAGAAGAGTGGCTATTTGGGGGGAAGAAAAGAGGAAAATCACAGGGGAATTATTTTTTCTTTAAAATCAAAGATAGAAGAAACTGAAGGGAGGTGACAAAATGTTAATATGTGTTTAACTTGACTGTGGGTTCATAGATGTTTGTTATATAACTTTTAAGTTTAAAATATCTCAAAATTGAAAATTAAAAAATAACCTGCTTTAAGTATTTTAAAAATGACACAGAGATGTTAACCTTACTATTAATATAATTTTAAAGGCTGTCTGTTACTAGATAGTTAGGAACTTATTCTGATGGCATTGCTTTTATCTGTTTGCTACTTAAAAGATCACTTTTATTAAATATATGTTATTTTAAAATATTGATATTTATATTTGTTACTTATAAACAAGTATGTAGATATATACACCACACACATATATGTTACATATATTTGTTGTGTATTTGTTTTAAGTTTTTATTTACATTCTAATTAGTTAACATACAGTGTAATATTAGTTTCAGGTATACGACATAGTGATTCAAAACTTCTATACAACATCCAGTGCTCATCATAAGTACACTCCTTAATCTCCATCACCTACTTAACCCATTCCCCCACCTACCTCCCCTGTGGTAACCATCAGTTTTTTCTCTTTAGTTAAGAGTCTGTTTCTTGGTTTGCCTCTCTCTCTCTCTCTCTCTCTCTCTCTCTCTCTCTCTCTCTCAATCTCTCTTTTCCTCCTCTTTGCTCAGTTTTGAAATTTTTAAAATTCCACCTGTGAGTGAAATTATATGACATTTGTTGTTCTGTCTGACTTATTTCACTTAGCATATTACTCTCTAGCTCCATTCATGTCATTGCAAATGGCAAGATTACATTCTTTTTGATGTCTGAATAATATTTCATTGTATATGTATACCAAATCTTCTTTATTCATTCATCAGTTGATGGACACTTGGCCTATTGTAGATAATGCTGCTATAAACATCGGGGTGCATGTATCTCTTTGAATTAGTATTTTTGTATTCTTTGAGTAAATACCTAGTAGTGCAATTCCTGGATCATAGGGCATTTCTATTTTTAACTTTTTGAGGAAGCATCCTAGTGTTTTCTATAGTGGCTGTACCAGTTTGCATTCCCACAAACAGTGCAAAAGTGTTCCTTTTTAATCCACATTCTCACCAACATCTGTTGTTTCTTGTGTTGTTGATTTTAGCCATTCTGACACGTGTGAGGTGATATTGTAGTTTTGATTTATATTTTCCTGGTGATCAGTGATGTTGAGCATCTTTTCATGTGTCTGTTGGTCATTTGTATGTCTTCCTTGGCAAAATGTCTATTCGTGTCTTCTGCCCATTTTTTAATAGAATTATTCATTTTTTGGGTGTTAAGTTTTATAAATTCTTTATAAATTTTGAATACTAACCCTTTATTAGATATATCATTTGCTTTATCTTCTCCCATTTCATAGGTTGTGTTTTAGTTTTGTTAATTGCTTCCCTTGCGGTGCAGAGCTTTTTATTTTGATGAAATCACAATCGTTTATTTTTGCTTTTGTTTCCCTTGCCTCAGAAGACATATCTAGAAGGAAGTTGCCATGGCTGATGTCAAAGAGGTTACTTTCTGTGTTCTTCTCTAGTTTTTTTATGGTTTCATATTTCTCATTTAGGTCTTTAATCCATTTTGAGTTTGCTTGATGTGGATAATGGACAGAGTTGATAATTTTGGATAAGAGATCTGGACTGAATCTGGGTATTTGATCTCTTTGATGCCTAGCTGTCTTTATTTTGACTCTTCCAAACTTTTCTCCCACCTAAATTAAGATACACATACTTCAATATATTGCTTAACTCATTAGAGTCACATTATTCTTGTGTATAAATTTGAATACTAATTATTTATCTGGAATTTTGTAAGCATTAAATAACATCATGTAAGTGAAAAGAAGTTAAACTCTAAAGGCTATATTAAAAACAGTTATTAGCATTTTTAAAAATTTCTGTTTCAGTGCTCCTGGACTGAAAACCAAGAAATTCATACACATTTCTGTATTTATTTATTGCATGCCTAGTGCACAAAGTACAAAATTCATTGCTGTCATTATATGAAATTGGAAAAAAAAGTAGAGACTAGCCAATATGTTTGTATGTAGAAACCATGATTGTAACTCAAGAAGGAGAATTGGCTTACATGATTCTTTTTTTTCTTCCCCAGAAGGAAACTGTGGAGTATTTGATGGGAATACAAACCTCAGATCCTTCTTCCATAACATAAATTCCAAAAATGTAATGATTTCCTCCCAGACTGCAGGAGTGAGAAAAATTTTCTTCTTTGAAATATCTCAGATGTAGAACAGTATTTCTTTTACTTTGGGTCTTTTGGTGACAAATTCTCTTATTTTATTGAAGAAAATATGTGTAGTTTGCTTTCATTTTTAAAGGATATTTCTGCTGGATAATAAATTCTAGATTAGAAGTTTTTTCTTCTTTCAGCGTTTTAAAGATGTCATCTCATTGTCTTCTGGATTTTATACCATCATTGAAAAGTTAGCTGTTAGTCTTGCTAATAGAGATAGTGCTTATTATTATTATTATTATTATTATTATTATTTTTCCCTCTCAGGTTGCTTTCAAGTTGTTTTTCTGTCTTGGGATTACAGCAGTTTGATTATTATGAGCATTGATGTTTTTTGTTTGTTTGTTTTTTATTTATCTTTCTGTAGGCTCACCGAGCTTCTTGAATCTATGGGTGGCTATCTTTTGTTAGTTTCAGAAAAATCTTGGCTATTGTATTATATTATATTAATTATACTATACTGATATTCTGCCTCAAGTTCTTTCATTTCTCTTCTTTTGGAGTTCAATTTATGTGTACACTAGAGCTTTTGACTGTGTCTTACATGTTTCTTATGCCTCGTGTTTCTTTCTTCTTTTTTTTCCTTCTTTGGATTTTGTATTATAACAAACATAGACAATAGGGGATTTTACTTTGTTTCCAGTTTAGAACACCAGACTCTTATTCTACTCCAGAACTAAAAAAAAAAAATATTTCTTGGGAGAAAACAGATCAGGATTTCAGAATTATTCTAATTTCTAATGGATCATTATAGTCCATATGAATTTTAAGGGCTTCAGTGATTTTTTTTCCTCCTCAATACAATACCTCTACTTGATTCAAATTGGATCTTCAGCACATTCTTAAAAATCAGCATTTCTTCCCAGGAACAAAAGTATCTGAAGACCATCAGCTTACTTAGGAAGCACTAGACTTTTAGTCTTTTTAGTCCTCTTTGTTTTCATGGTTCTATGATGCATTAAGAATATAATCCATCCATTTTTTTTCCTAGCTGCTGCTGTGGGAATGTTGGCCTGCTGCCACCTACAATATTCTACACCAAAGTGGAATTCCTGTGGCATAATTTTGGATTATATTCCTAGAAGCCCATACTCAAGTCAGGTTCTAGAGCCTCCTCAATGTTCTTTCAAGCCACAAAAAATCTTTTTATAGCTCTTCTTATCCACCTCCATCCCCCCACTCATTCAGGAAGAATCTATTGCTCATGACAAAGAAACTTGACTATTACAATAGAGGTTGAGGAGGGGAAAAGAAATTGCTGAGCAAATCATTGGTCATAAGATGACTGAGGTTATGATAAGGTCATAGTGTATGTGGGCATTTCAGGACTAGAGGCAAAGTCAAGTTCTATTATTGTCAGTAGCATGTCTGAGCCTAACTTTAAATAGACCAAGTAGGAGCAACCACATCTCTGTGCATGCTGCTTTAGGGTATGCAATGACCAGGCAGCCCAGGGTACATCTTAGAAGGTACAGTGAGAACAGAAGGTTGCTGCTCTGACCAAATGGGATGTGTTACGCAATCAGAGGAAATTATGAGGACCAGACATTTCCTACCCTTAGCTGATTGGAAATTTAAGTTTTTCTTGTACCTAGAGGCCATATTGGGAAGAAGGAGTTAGAGGGAAAGCACAAATCTTTCATAAATGAGTAATTATTCTAAATAGATTATTTTCAAATAAAACCACTAGGATACATTTAGCTGGCAAAGTTGGAGTCAGCTTGAGAGCCAAGATGAAGTAATTTAAAATACAGAAAATTATATGTCTTCGTATCTGAGTATATAGACTAGATTTTAACCCCTTGGCAATACATGGTAAGACATAGTCTAAAGTTGGTGAAGTATATATATATATTTACTTTAGCTGTGGTAGGCAGGAACTAAAAATTCAGTTTAAGGTTATAAAAAATATGTACAATCTTACTAACCATGGATTTTACTAACAAAAACTTTTTTTTTTGCCAAATTGAATTTTCATCTGAATAAGTGATACAGACATATTTGTTTACTGTGAAGTGAATGGTTACAGAAAACACTGCACAGCCTATATCCTTTCCAAAAAAGAATGTACAAACTCTAAGAACACTTGCAGTTTCATACTTATTGCTTCCTGTCATTTAAAAAATAAACTTGGAATTTTCTTTGTCTGCCCTACCTCCAAAAAAGCTGATAATCTTTCATTGATTTAAATCTTTTAATGTTTCATTGAATTAAAAAAGGGGAGATTAGAGAAAGCTGTATCACCTCCTTACTTGTCTAAGAAATTATCAACATAATAGACAGTCTAAATGAAAATATCAAAGGTCTTTTGTTTGAGCTCTTCCAGAGAATAGAGAAACGGTTTATATTAGTGGATAAAGGTTTATTGTAAATGTAACCTGTTTATTAAATGACCTGGAGTTAGTGGCGTACAAATAGGAAATGACTGTCTCCCACCCTTTACTTACTCCCTCACTGGTTCATATATACTTTGCCACATTTCTCTTCCCACTGCTGAATGACAGCTCAGGAATATCCCATAACCTTTTGTTAACTTTTAGCCCTGAGGATTTTCTTATTTTCAAATAATATACTAAGAACATATTATACTAAGTAACATACTAAGAACATATCCAGTCCAGACTACATTAAAGTTTTAATCTCATACTCGGTTAGAAGATTCTGCCTCTTCACACAGCCTCAACTTCCACTCTTGCCCAGCCAGATTTGGTGCTCAAGGACTAGTAGTAATTGTTTCTTCATGCATCTCTTCTTACCACTCCATGTTCTGGTTTAGCCACTGTCTAAACAAAGAGAATCGAGGTTAGAGGAAAAGGGATAATACCTTGTACTTAGCTGGCACTCTCTTTTCACCCACACTGGCTGAACATGAAGACTTTTTCATGGTAGGAGTGCAAATGCTATCTCTTCAGTATGGTGTATTCCTAAGTTTTTCTTAAACACCTTTCCTCCCTGACTTCCACACTAACCCATTCCTTCCCTGATGTAGGCAGTACAGTTTATGGCTAACGTATTATAATACCCTTTCAGATCCAGCCCTGTTGGGTACCTCTTCAGTCTTTTGCAGTGGAATTTCCTGCTTATCATCCACCTTTTTTAGATACTTGAGCTACTTTTGGAGGTGTCTACCAGCCTTTTAGCTTTGAGAAGGAAGGAGATATTTAGAAAACTAGGGAGGTACTTAGGCATGACAGAAACTCTTAAAGTAGATTTAAATTAGCAGCATTGAAAATTACACATTAATTCTTTGGAAACTGAGAAACAAGCCCATTTTAGTCTTCCTGTTTACTTTTCAGTTCTAAGATTGAAAGATTTCTGTAATTCTATGTTTGTAATTTAAAAACTGTACATTCCTTATAGAGAATTGTTGAATCACTATATTGTACACCTGAAACTAATATAACACTGTTTGTTAACTATACTGGAATTAAAATAAAGATAAAAAAATTTTAACAATGAGTGCATGCCAAGGAGAACATTTTGAAAGATTATTCAGTATTACATGGTATGTATTAGTAACAGAAGAAATATTGCATGTACCCCATAAATTAGGAATGCTTCGATAAATTACAGCCGTTCATTAGATAGAATATTATGTGGCAATTAATAGGACAGGTGTATATTTAGTTCCTTGTAAATGATCTCTGAAACCTAATAAATAATAAAAAAGAACAAGTTAGAAGAGCTATATAATTTCATTTTAATCTGCCTTTAAACCTGTAAAAAAAATAAAAATTATATACATTCCTAAGGGAGTAGAGGATAAAAATGAAAAAATGGTCTAAAATCTAAAATAATAGCAGGTAGTCTGTAATTTTTGGAAGAGTGGGAAAGAGTACATTTCTTCGAATCTTAACTCAAGAGATTTTTGACGTGTACATGAATTTAAAATATTTCTACTTAATGAATTCACTTTTTTAAAAATTCACCTTTAGATCTTGAAAAATGTAAATAGTAGGTGACATGTGGGTTTAAATAAAGTTAAATTTATTTGACAGAGGGGTTCACCCCCGTCACTATTATTTCCTTTGAACAATGTTTACTTTTTATCATATCCTCCTCCAATTCTCTATTTGTTGCCACAAAGCACTTTTGCACATTTTGTCCCAGAAAATTATGCCCTATAGAATAAGCCTGAAAGAAGAGAATCTATTATACTCAGCTTTGAAGCAGATTCCATGTATGAAACTTTCCTGTGGTAAAGCCAGATACTAATACAGAGTGATTAAATGACAGAAACGAGAAACACAGAACTTGACCACGTGTATGGTGTTTCTTCTTCCCTGTGGGAATGTATTTAAGCATCTGATAACTTTTTTGGAAAGAAAATCTTTTACAGTATGAAATTGTTTTTTCATTCTTGTGTAATAGAGCATGTTTACTTGGGCAAGGAATTCTTTTGAGAAATTCAGACTCCCTAGAACAAAATAAACAACTTATAAATGAAAATAAATCTACTAAAGTTGCTTTTACTTTTTAAAAATTGTATGCTTTTTTTTGCTAGCCTTGGAAGTATGTATGTATGCGTATATATGTGTGTATACATACATACACACATACTATCCTTCATTGTTAAGTGCTTTTGCTTGTGAACATTTTTGCTTCTAATAAACTTAAACTAGTAGGACATTTTAATATCTACAAAAAGAAATAGTAATTTATGATATTCTATAGCCTGATTTCTTTGAACTTGAACATGATATCTAACTCTTTAACACCCACTCTGATGCTGTAATGAAAATAATATTAATTATAACTCAGATCCTTCCTTCCTTCCTTCCTTCCTTCCTTCCTTCCTTCCTTCCTTCCTTCCTTCCTCCCTTCCTCTTTCTTTCTTTCTTTCTTTCTTTCTTTCTTTCTTTCTTTCTTTCTTCTTTTAAAGTTTATTTATTTATTTTGAGAGAGTGAGTGCGAGCAGGGAGGGACAGAGAAAGAGGGAGAGAGAATTCCAAACAGGTTCCATGCTGTCCGTGCAGAGCCCAACTTGGGGGTCGATCCCATGAACTGTGAGATCATGACCTGAGCCAAAATGAAGAGTCAGACCCTTAACCAACTGAGCCACCCAGGCACCCCTAACTCAGATTCTTGAATGCTTTCTGTACGCTAAGAGGTTGTCCGTAGCAATTTATGTATATTTAATAATTTAATTTTGACAGCAACTCTATGAAGGAGATACTAATATTATTTCTGGGTTTTTCAGCTGAGGAAGAGAAGGACTGGAGAAAATTTCTCAGGGTCACTGAGGGAGGTAGTGTGTGACTGAGCCTGGATTGGAACCAGGCCACATATTTCCCAATTGCATGTCCTTAAGTTCTACACTACGCTACACTTAAATTGTAAACTGAGAAGTGGATATCAAAAACGTTCTGATCCATCAGAGTCAGTAATAGTCAGTAGGTTTATATTAGGTCTTTTGCTTTAGTTTCCACTTGTTTTCATTGGAATTGATATTTTATTTTGATTGCTTATTGTTATGGCAACTTTGAGAGGAGGCACACAAGATAAAATGAACTAGAGGAGCACAATTAGAGCAGGGATTGAGAGTTTTCTCAGGGACTGCTAATACCACTGATTAAAAATACTTTCTATTCTGACCCACAGAAGTTCTGAGTTGGCAGGTTTGGGATGCGATTTGGTTATCTATCTATATTTTAAATCCCCACTGGAGTTTGAGTGTGATTTAGATCATGGAATTACAATTCAAAAAAATTTTTTTGAGTTGTTACATGGTTACTATTTCAGTTTCTGAACTTTATGATGTTACTTAAACTGGAATCCAAAGTTTTAAATTTTAACTCATTTTTAAAAAGTTTTTTTTTAATGTTTATTTATTCTTGAGACAGAGAGAGAGACAGAGAGACAGAGACAGAGCATGAGTGGGGGAGGGGCAGAGAGAGAGAGGGAGACACAGAATCCAAAGCAGGTTCCAGGCTCTGAGCTGTCAGCACAGAGCCTGATGCAGGGCTCGAACTCACGAATGTGAGATCATGACCTGAGCCTAAGTCAGACAATGAACTGACTGAGCTACCCAGACACCCCCAAAAAACAGCTTTTTTTAAAAAAGTTTAATTAAACAGATTGATTTTGAGGGTTTTCTATGAAGGAATCAAGATAGTATTGCCCTGGAGAGAGTAATGATTTAATGGAAGTGTACAGTTTTATTTCCTCCATTCAAAGCTGCCTTTGTTTTCTTTTCTTTTCTTTTTAAAAGAAATGTTTATTTAATTTTTTGAGAGAGAGAAAGAGAGAGCGTGAATGTGAAGAGGGGTAGAGGCAGAGAGAGGAGAGAGAGAATACCAAGCCGACTCCACGCTGACAGCACAGGGCTCAATCTCACAGCTGGGAGATCATGACTTAAGCTGAATCAAGGACGCTTAATGGACTGAGCCACCTATTACATACCTACTACAATTGAGGGATTTGTGTAAAGCATATTTCTCTACTTTTCATTATTATTAAATCAATAGTCATTTTGACTTAGAGAAACAGACTGCTCCTACCTCCTTGTACCGTGCACTTTCTCCCAAGAAAAGAAAAAAATCTGCATGATATTTGCATAGGGGGGCAGAGTTACAAGAGCTGAATTCGGGCTGGCAATGGGGAGTTTTGAAACTAAGGTCATTGGTTCAGGAGGCTGCATCTTTGGGGCAGGAATGAAACCCAATCCACATGGATTACCAAGGCATCATTCCAAATGGTCAGTCTAAGGGGGAACAGAAACTGAAAAACCAGACTGGGATGAGAGAATATCAAGTTGGGAGAGGAAGCCTGGGACTAAAAGAATTTTCTGAATAGCTGAAAGATTTTTGAAGGTGGATTTTATCAGGTACTGACAAACGTAGCTTTGGATGAATAGAAAGTCCTGATATACCTCAGAACTCCATCTAGAGGGTTGTCTCTGAGAAGATGGAGGAGATGAATTGTAATGAATTGTATTTTTGAAAATTAGTAACCTTTTATTCGTTTCATATAGAGATCAACCAATCACTGTTAAAAGTATAATTGAATAGGATAGTGCTCATATTCATTTATTCATATATATTCATATATTGCTTCCATTCCTTCGTAATAGAGAAGTCAGAAGGTAAATGGTAGTAGCAAGTGAATTTTAAGCCAAAGGAAATTTGTTTTCTGTATCATCAATATTTTATTGGTGCAAATGATTTTCACTTTGCAAGGAGGGGCTGTGTATGGCCCCTAGAATCTACAATATCTAGTGTTTCCAGGTAGAGAGAGAGAACAAATTCTTTCTCCGTTGCCTTATTATTTTTTTTCATTGTAGAACTTGACTACCCACATTAGTTCTGACTGACTTCACCATATTTATCAAACTGCATAGCATTTGGAAATTTGTACTTACTCTGAAAGAATAAAAGGTTTTAGAACTAAGCCCCCTATCTAAGATTACACATGGAGGAAGACTCAAGTGATTTTATGCCAGTAGTGGGAGAAGCATGTAATTAAACAAAACAAAACAAGAAGACAAAGGCCAGAGAAGTCTATAGCAAGGATTTGATTTTGCCAGTAGAAAGCTTAAGAAGTTCAGACTTAATCTACCAAATTTGATCATAGGATTGGTTTTTTCAATATTCTTTAACTCTGACTGCAATAGAGTTGCATTTTAGGGGGGAAATATGAGAGTGGAAAAAAATGAGAAAAAGTTTGAATTTCCCTAAGTCTCTGTTAACTTAAGAAAAATTGATGCTTTTTTGCTTGATTTGTGTTTTCTGTGTCTTATTCCTTATTCAGTAGAGAAGGAAATCATGTACTTTTAATCAATTATTGTTACTCAAAGAGCTGACATTTCTTTGTACTATTTCAGTTATAATAGCTATTAGCTCATGTGATTCATAAACTTAAATGTGATTTTTTTAAAAAACACTAATTTTGTATATGTTTAAAATTTTCCAGACATAAAATATAAGAATACTTTGCTTATTTTATCAACTTTTCTTAAGTTTTGCTTACTTTATTTCATTAGGTCTTGAAGTGGTTCACTAAATAAATTTTTTAAAAAAATTTTAATTGCCTGGTGTGAACAGATTTAGATAGAGATTTGCCAAATTTATACAATGTGTTAATAAGACATGTGACTTTAACACACATGTGATTACACAATAGATTCTTCAGTTAAGTTACTCAGATTCCAATTACTTATTTGCTTATTTTCTATATAGAATATTTGAATACTGAATAAATGATTTAGCTGGTAGCTGTTAATTTTTAAAAACCAAATATACTCACTTCTCTTTATTGATTTATCTTCAAATTTTAGTTCTCTTGTTAAAGTTTCACCCTAATGTTGGCATTTCAGATAAAGTTCTCTCAGGTTCCATCAGTGTGGGGAAATAGCAGCCTATGATTCAGAGATTTGAAATAATTTGAAAAGGAAAATACAATAAAGGTGTTTTAGAAAGGATTCCGTTTCCCAAGAAGTAGCATCAGCTCTCATAGGAGACCAATTCTGATATGTGATTCTGGGAGTTATTTCTAAGGAACAGCTTTATTGATTCTGCTCTTTGTGATGTGAATGAAGAAGTTATGGTTGACTATAGTAATTGGGCCTGATTAGCAACGTGATACGTGGATGCTTTCCTAATGAGTTCTCCTAAAAATAGGCCTGAAGCTCAGGAGATCTTTAGAGTGACTAGAGTGTACTGCACGTCCAGTTATAAAAGCTAACAGAGGGGCGCCTGGGTGGCGCAGTCGGTTAAGCGTCCGACTTCAGCCAGGTCACGATCTCGCGGTCTGGGAGTTCGAGCCCCGCGTCGGGCTCTGGGCTGATGGCTCAGAGCCTGGAGCCTGTTTCCGGTTCTGTGTCTCCCTCTCTCTGCCCCTCCCCCATTCATGCTCTGTCTCTCTCTGTCCCAAAAATAAATAAACGTTGAAAAAAAAAAATTAAAAAAAAAAAAAAAAGCTAACAGATAACAATAGGCAAAATCATCAAGAATTAAAAACCCTCAGAAAATAATGCTTGGATCATCCAATAAATAAGGAACACTGACTGGCTTAGATGTTCTAAAGTTGTTTCTTATAACTTGGTATTTAAAAATATCATGTGAGGGGTTCTGACTCAAGATGGCAATGTAGGAGGATCTTGAACTCAATTCCCATAGACACAATGAATCTGTAACTACATATACAGATTTCCTTTGAAAGAAACCCAAAAACTAGCCAAGCAACTCCTACACATGGAGTGAATGAGAAAAAACCCACATCAAAGTGGATAGGAAAGTCTGACACAATCTTGCTTTAACCCTCACCCCTGGTACAGTGGCCCATAATCAGGAGAAACTCACATCCAGTTTTCTCCATGAGGAATGAAGGGTTTGAATCCTACCACTGATGCCCCAACTTTTAAGACCCGCATCTGAGAAATGAGTCTGCAAAACACCTAATGTTAAAAGCCAACAGGCTTGCTTCTATGAGACTCACAACGGTATAGCAAACTGAGAAACTGAGAAACAGTTTTTAAAGACCCACACAGACTGACTTAGCTACTAATATAATGTTATATGTCAATTATATTTCAATTAAAAATCATATGAAAGGATCTGAATTGCAATAAATGAATTCAATACTTTAGAATTGATTAAATTTAACAACATATTTGGGTTTGCTTTTTTAAAGATCTTTTTTTTAGAGCAGTTTAAGGTCACAGAAAAGTGAAGGTGAAGGTATAGAGATTTCCCATGCAGTCCCTGTCCCTCACCTGCATAGCCTCCCCCATTATCAACATTGACCACCAGAATAGTACATTTGTTATAACTGATGAGCCTACATTGATACATCACAATTACCCAAGGTCCATAGTTTACATTTGGTTCACTTTTGGTCTTGTACGTTCTATGGGTTTAGACAAATGTGTAATGATGTGTGTCCATCATTATAGTATCATACAGAGTATTTTTGGTGCCCTAAAAGTGTTTTGCACACTCACTATTCATCTCTCCCTCTCTTTTTCATCCACTGGCAACCACTTGTAGTTTTGCCAGCTTTGCCTTTTCCAGAATATTATATGGTTGGAGACATACAGTATGTAGCCTTTTCAGATTGGTTTCTTTTACTTGGTAATATACATTTAAGTTTCTTCAGTGTATTTTCATGAGCTGATATTTCAGTTCTTTTTAGTACTGATCAATATTTCATTGTCTGGATGTAACACAGTTTGTTTATTCACTCACTAAAAGAAGAACTTCTTCGTTGGCTCCAAGTTTTGGCAGTTATGATAGAGTTGCTATAGCATCTGTCTGCAGGTTATTGTGTGGACATAAGTTTTGAACTCCTTTGTATAAATACCAAGGAGTGCAATTGCTGGGTCATATGGTGAGAATATATTTAGATTTGTAAGGAGCTGTCAAACTGTCTTCCAGCATACTGTACTATTTTGCATTCCCACCAGCCATGAATGAGACTCCCTATTGATTCAGATCATCACCAACATTTGGTGGGGTTGACTTTCTGGATATGGCCATTCTATAGGTGTGTAGTTTTATCTTATTGTTCCTTTAATTTTCATTTCCCTCCTGACCTGTAAGGTGGAGCATCTTTTCATATGCTTATTTGCCATCTCTAGATCTTTGGTGAGATATCTGTGAAGATCTTGGCCCATTTTTAAATCAAGTTTTGTTGTTGTTGTTGAGTTTTTAAGTGTTCTTTGTTTATTTTAGGTAAGAGTCCTTTATCAGATATGTCTTTTGCAAATATTTTCTCCCAGTCTGTGGCTTGTTTCTCATTCTCTTCTCGGTTTTTTTTTTTTTTTTTCACAGAGCAGAAGATTTAAATTTAAGGCAGTCAAGCTTATCGAGTTTCTTTCATGGATCATACCTTTGGTATTGTATCTAAAATGCCATCACCATATTCAAGGTCATCTAGGTTTTCTCCTATGTTTTCTTCTAGGAATTTTGGAGTTTTGTGTTTCACATTTAGGTCTGTGATCCATTTTGAGTTAATTTTTGTTAAGGATATAAGGTCTGTGTCTAGATTTATTATTTTTTTCCCAACGTGGATGTCCAATTGTTCCAGAAATGTTTGTTGAAGAGACTATCTTGGCTCCATTGTATTGTCTTCTCTCCCTTGTTGCAGATCAATTGACTATAATTTATGAGGGTCTATGTCTAGACTGTCTGTTCTGTTCTATTGATCTATTTGTTTATTCTTTTACCGATACCACACTGTGTTGATTACTGTAACTTAGAAATTCTTAAAGTTGAGTAGTATAACTCCTCCAACTTTGTTCTTTTCCTTCAATATTATTTGGCTATTGTGAGTCTTTTGCCTCTTCATGTACACTTTAGAATAAGTTTGTTGATATCCACAAAATAAGTTGCTGGAATTTTGACTGAGATTTCATTGAATATATTCATCAGGTTGGTAATAACTGACATCTTGACAATATTAGTCTTCCTATCCATGAACATGAAATATTTTCCCATTTGTTCAGTTCTTTGATTTTGTTCATCAGAGTTTTTCATTTTTCTTATGTAGATTTTGTAGGTATTTTGTTAGGTTTATACCTAGATATTTGTGTTTGGGTGTGCTAATGTAGATGATGCTGTGCTTTTGATTTCAAATTCCTCTTGTTCATTGCTGATATATAGGAAAGAGATTGACTTTTGTGTTTTAAACTTATATCCTGCAACCTTGCTATCTATAAGTGTTTATTAGTTCCAGGAGTTTTCTTTTGTCAATTCTTTCAGAATTTCTGCATAGATTATTATGTCATCTGTGAACAAAAAGAGTTTTATTTTTTCCATCCAAGTTTGCGTATGTTTATTTTCCTTTTCTTGTCTTTTTGTGTTAGATAATACAGTATGATGTTGAAAAGAATGCTGAGAGAGGACATCCTTGCTTTATTTCTGATCTTAATGGGAAGGCTTGGAGTTTTTCACCAGTAAGTATGATGTTTGCTGTAGGTGTTTGCACATATATTTTTTATCAAGTTGAGGAAATTTCTCTTTATTCCTAGTTTGCTGAGAGTTTATTTTATTAATGAATGTTGGATTTGTAATTTTTTAATGCATCTACGGAAATGATAATGTGACCTACCTTTCTTTCTTTCTTTCTTTCTTTCTTTCTTTCTTTCTTTCTTTCTTTTCTTTCTTGTTGATGTGATAGACTACATCAAGTGATTTTTGAAAGTTGAATCAGCCTGTACACCTGGGAAAAATCCCACTGGGTCGTGGTGTATAATTCTTTAATCCATTGTTGGATTCAACTTGCTAGGATTCTGTTGTGGATTTTTGTATCTATGTTTATGAGAGATATTGGTCTTTAGTGTTATTTTTTGTAATACCTTCGTCTGGTTTTGGTATTAGGGAATGCTGCCTTCATTGAATGAATTAGAAAGTATTTTCTTTGCTTATATTCTGAAAAAAATTATAGATAATTTATATGATTTATTTCTTAAACATTTAATAGAATTCACCAGCAAACCCAAATGGGCATATTGCATTCTGTTTTAGAGGTTATTATTTGCTGATTCAATTTCATTAAGATATGACTCTTCACGTAATTTTTTTATATAAGCTCCTTCAGATGTCTGTTTCTTCTTGTGTGAGTTTTGGCACATTGTGTCTTTCAAGGAGTTGGTCCATTTCATCTAGGTTATCAAATTTGTGAGCATAGAGTTGTTCAGAGCATTTCTTTATTATCTTGTTGATGTCCATGGGATCTATAGTTATTAAAGAACTACATTTTTAGATGAATCCTGCATCATTCTGGATCTCTAAGAGAATGTAATAAGTAGACTTACCTTCATGACTCATACTGTATGTAATGTTTGTAGGACATAAACTTTTACTTTGTTAAAAGTAATTGAGATTTGGGGCTGTTTGTTACTTCACATAACATAGCCTATCCATCTGATGCTGAAATTAGTTTCTGAGAGTGTGATACTGGCTGTATCAGAAACATGAAATAGAGAACATTGTCTCAGGGTCTATTATAGTGCAGCAAAGAAACTGTTATTGGAGGCTGGAAAGATGGTGACACATTTGGCAAAACAGTAGCTTATGGTCACTGAGGAAGCAGATATTGTACTAAATGAATTTGTAGTTCTTGGAAATCAGGAAGAGAAGTGAAATGTTAGTGCTTTATGTTGGTTGATGTTGTCTTCTTTTGGTAAGACATGAGACAGGCTAAAAAAAATCAGCAAATCCAAGGCAGCAATTAAGGAAAGTAGAGGCAATCTATAAATTCATGGACTTGAAAAGTTGGATGAAATAACTCCTTATTCCCAAATAGTAAAATTTAAACCTTGAATAACAAAACTGAGTCTTGCAGTGAGAATCATATCAAGTTCAAGGGAAAGTTCCAGTGTGGTGGCACTTAGTAAATCCTTTCATTGGACAAAAATGTCTTAGGGAAAAGAAACAGTGATTTTCTTGGAGCAAGCCAATAGATCCAGATTATCTGCAAATATTCAGAGAGGAAAGTAGAGAGAGGGAATCATGGGGGTGACAAACAAAGAAGGGTACCAAATGTAAGAAGTTATGTTTAGAACAGAATTATAGATATTATCTATTAACACACATCCCTGACTAGAATAAGATGGATAAGAAGTCAGTTGTTCTGATTATCTCTTGCTGTTTAACAAATTTCCCCAAAAATAGTGGCTTAAGCAACAATAGTTAATTTGTTCTCACCTTTCGTTTTTCTTGGTGTTGACTGGGCTTTCCTAGGTAATTCTTGCTCAGGTATCTCATGCAGTTTTAGTCAGATTATGACTGGGGCTAGAATCATGTTAAGGCTCACTCATTCATATGTCTTCACGTTGATGGTGTCTGGGATTGTCATCCGGGACACTTGGCAGTAGTCTTTACAGGCAGCCTCTTCCCTTCCTCATGACGTGATAACTGAACTCTAAGAACAAGAATCCCATGAGGTGGAAGCTGTATTCCCTTTTATGATCTAACCTTGGAAGTGACATAGTATCATTTCCCTAGTTACAGTCTCACCCATAATCAGGGGTAGGAAACATGGACCCACCTCTCCAGTACAAGCAAGGCTAATATCACATTAAGTGAAGAACTTGTGGGATGAGAGACCTTGTTGTGGCCATTTTGGAAAATGTAATCTAATTAAATTTAGAGATATTTGTATAAGTCAGTAAGCCTAAATTTCAATGGTTTAACACCAATAAAATGTTTATTTGTTGCTTTTGCTACATGTCCAAGATTGAGGATCATTTATTATCACATTATAATCTAGCCTTTCCTACCTAATATACATATGGGGATAGTTTAAGGAATCAATGAGATCTACAGCATTTTAAAGGATATTTAGTTGTTTCTGGCTCTTGATTTCTTCTTTTCTAATTGTAGTAACTTTTAATTCTTCTAAAATATTCTTTAGTATTTACCTCCATATCTCTAAATAACATGTTTGTATTGCTACTTCTTGTTTCTTTAATTGTAGGCATTATCTGTTGATTTCCCACTGGAGAAGATGAGGGTTTACTTTTCTTTACTCCTCTTTTCCCTAGCATATGCACATGTATTTCCAACTCTCCCTCTACCCCCATCCTCTTAATAGAGTTACATTGTACTTTGGTCAGATCAATATGTTAATAAAATAAAATATTATATTCATTATATTAATTACATTATACTATATATATTATTATCTATGTATGCTATTCAGATTTGAGCCATAAAGTAAACTGTAATTACTTTCCCTTTCTGTAGCATGTTTATACAAATCCCACACAAATGTAAAAGTGCATATAAGTTTACAGGTAAAGCAAACATTTATGTACCAATCAGCAGGATCAAGATAGATCATTGTCATTACTTTACCTTTCACTCTTTTCTTTCTTACTCCCCCAAATAACTATTATATTGATAATGATAGTCATCTTTCCACTTTGCTTCATGATTTTGGCACCTACAGTGCATTCATAAACACTAAGTCTAGTCTTGCCTGTTTTTGAATTTTTTGTAAATGGAAATTATAATATGCATTCTTTTGTGTCTCACTTCTTTTGTCCAACATGGTGAGACTGATATATGTTGTTTGTGTAATTGCTCTTTGTCAATTTTTACTGAAACATATTGTTTCATTGCAGTAGAATATTTCAATTTTTATCTATTAACATTTAGGTTGTTTTATAGGTTTGAGTATTGTAAAATATGGGCTACATATATCTAGGAATTTCAATTTTTATCCACTCTATTAACATTTAGGTTGTTTTCTAGTTTTGAGTATTGTAAAATATGGGCTACATATATCTAGGAGTGGAATTATTGGGTCATAGAATATGTTTATCTCCAGTGACAAACTATTTTACAAAATTGTTGTGTCAATTTATGCTTCCACCAGCATTGTATATAACTTCTTGTTACTGTAGATCTTTGCTAACATTTGCTATTGTGAGTCTTTTAAATGTTCTCGTCTAGTGGGTATAATAATTGCTTAGTTTGGATTTCCAATAAAGTTGAATGCCTTTTCCTGTATGTTGTCTTGAATTTCCTCTTTTGTGAAGTGCCTGCTTAAGACTTTGTCCGTTTTTTAATTGGACTGTTTCTCCTTTACATTTTGATTTGGAGGAACTTTTTATATGTTCTGAATAAACCTTTCGCTGGTAAAATATGTTGCAAATAGTCCCATTCTGATTTGTCTTTTCACTTTCTTAGTGGTGTCATTTGATGAACATCAATTGTTAATTGTAATATAGTCCAGTTTATTGCTTATTTTACAGTGAATAGTTTTTATGAATGGGATATTTTCTCTGTACAAGGTCATGATGATATTATTTAAAATTATTTTCTAAAAGGTCTGTTGATTGTGACTTTAGCATAAACCTATCTTCCCTGACTTATGTGTCTCCCATGAGGCAGGAGTCAAATAAATTTTTTTTCCATGTGAATAACAGTTTGTCCTAGCACCTTTTATTTAGATGGTCTCTGCAAAATAACCATTGTAGTAAATAACAAGTCCATATATGTATGGGTACGTGTCTGGGCCTCTGTTTATTCCATTGTTCTTCTTGTAAGTCTTGATTTTCAGTAGAGTAGTCCTCTTACCCTTTTCTTCTACTGTAAGGTTGTCTGAGCTATTTTTGGCCCTTTGCATTTCCATATACATTTTAAAATCATCTTGTAAATATCCTTGGTATTTTTATTTGGATTGCATTTTACTAATTTGGGGATCAATTATATCATTGTAATACTAGTATTCTAATCTACAGTTATGATGTTTCTACTTATGTAGATCATCTTTAATTTCTTTCAAAATTGTTTTTAAGTTTCATATGCAGAGTCTTGTTTTACTGGATTTGTTCCTGGGCATTTGATATTTTAGGTGCTATTTTTAAAGTATGCTTAAAATTTTTATTTTCTGACTTAAAATTTCCCATGTCCTTTAGAAATAAAATAGATTTTTGAATGTTTACTGGGAAATGATCGCCTAGCAGAAAGTGAACTAGATGATGCAGATCAGATACTAAGCAATTGGATATTTGGCTTTTAGGAACCCTTCATCCTGGAAAATCTTCCTGCCTCACTCAATATTTTAATACTTTTATTTTTCCAAAATGTCCCAATAAGTAAACACAGCTCGCCTGTATTAATGTCCCATTGTTACTGTAACAAATTACTACAAACATAGTGATTTAAAACTACAAATTTATTATCTTATAGTTCTGGAGTTCAGTATCTAAAATTGATTGGTAGGTCTGTGTTCCTTATAGAAATTCTAGGGGAGAATCTTTTTCCTTGCCATTTTCAGCTTCCATGGGCCACTTGGCATTTCTTGGCTTGTGGCCTGCACAACTCTGACCTCTACTTCTGTCATCACGTATGCCTCTCTGGCACTTACTCCCCTGCCTCCTCTTATAAAGACCATGGTACATTGGGCCACCCAGATAATTTAGTATAATCTCCCCATTTTAAGATGTTTGACTTTCTTTTTTTAAATTGAAGTATAAATGACATAAATGTTACATTAGTTTCAGGTTTACAACATATTGATTTGACTATACCATACATGGCTGAATGCTCACCACAACAAATATAGTCACAGTCTGTCACTGTGTAATGTTATTGTAATATTATTAATTCTCCTCCCTATGCTTACTCTTCATCTCTGTGACTTATTTATTTTACAATTGAAAGTTTGTGCTCTTAATCCCCTTTATCTCTTTTGCCCATCCCCTCACCTACCTCTCCCCTGGCAACCACCAGTAGTTCTCTGTATTTAAGAGTTTGTTTATTTGGTTTGTTTATTTGGTTGGTGGTGTTGTTGTTTTTAGATTCCCTATGTAGGTGAAATCACATCTTTGTCTTTATTTACTGATTTAACTTAGAACTATAACCTCTAGGTCCATCTATATTGTCACAAATGGCAAGATTCCATTCTTTTTAGTGACTAATATTCCAGTATTTATATATTCCACTCCTTTATCCATTCATTGATCGATGGACACTTGAGTTGGCTTTATATATTGGCTATTGTAAATAAAACTGCAGTAAATATAGGGGTGCATATATCTTTTTGAATTACTATTTTCATTTTTTTGTGTGTATAAATACTCAGTAGTGGAATTACTGGCTCATATGGTATTTCTATTTTTAATTTTTTGAAGAACTTTCATACTGTTTTCCACAGTGGTTGCAACAATTTAAATTCCTACTAATAGTGCATGAAGGTTTCTTCTCCAAATCCTTGCCAACACATAGTATTTCTTATCTTTTTTGAATCTAGGCATTCTGATTACTGTGAGGTGATACTGTGGTTTTGATTTGTGTTTTCCTGATGATTAGTGATGTTAAGAATCTTTTATGTGTCTGTTTGCCGTATGGGTGCCTTTGGAAAAATGTCTGTTCTTGTCTTCTGCCTATTTTTAAATCAAGTTATTTTTCTGGTGTTGAGTTGTATGGGTTCTTTATTTATTTTGGATATTAACTTCGGATATATCCTTTGCAAATATTTTCTCCCATTCACTTGGTTTCCTTTTTATTCTGTTGATGGTTTCCTTCACTGTGCCAAAGCTATTTATTTTCTTTTAGTACCAATAGTTTATTTTTGCTTGTCTTTAGTTGCCTGAGGAAGCATATCCATAAATATGTTATGAAGGCTGATGTCCAAGATATTACTGTTTATGTTTTCTAAGCAATTTTATGGTTTCAGGTCTCACATTCAGGTATTTAATCCATTTTGAGTGTATTTTTCTGTATGATGTAAGAAAGTGGTCCAGTTTCACTCTTGCATGTAGCTATCCAATTTCCCCAACATTATTTATTGAAAAGAATGTCTTTCCACATTGTATATTCTTGCCTCCTTTCTTATAGATTGATTATAAATTTATCATCAATATTTTTTTTTGTATTAGCTTAAAGAAACATTTGCTTGCACTGTGCTGCTAAAATATTTTGGAAGTCTCTATGGGCAATTATTAGTGACCAGAATTTTTGGAACATCTAGGTCAATAGCACATAAATGGCAATAGAAATCTTAGTTTGCTTGGAACATTTTGTACACATACATCCTTCTACTATTTATTCAAGATGTCCTGGGCTTATTTACTTACTATAATCATAATCATTCCTTGAGATCCATAGTGTTTTTGTGTCTAAATATAGAAAAAAGTGATAGATTTTATGCATGGAACCTCATTTATTTATAAACACAATCAATTTTGTCCTTTAGTTTGAGCTTTAAAATGTTACTGCATTTTATGTGCTTCCTTATGGCAAAAGGATAGAACTTTCTTACCTTTTGGTCTGGAAGTAAATGCCCAAGTGGCCAGTTATGAACCTGACATTATACTATGACCTCACATTTGAATTCTAAAAATGTTTGCATTATTCTATATTACATTAGGGTTTAAAGTACAGTAAATCTGTATAGAACTAGTTATAAATTATATTTCTCATACCCTTTTGCCCAGATATTTGAATAAAATTAAAGTTCTAGAAAGATGTTACACTTAAACTATGTTTTTATTTTTTACCATCTGACATACCATTGAACACCCCTTTCCTTTTTTTTTTCCACCTGAGGTTAAAAAGCACAAGTAGAAAATTATGGGATCTGAATTCATAAAACCTGGGTACTGCTAATTACCAACTGTGTAATCTTGGGAAATTCATTGCTGTGGTTTGAATGCTTGTATCTCCCCTCATTTCATATGTTGAAATACTAATGGTGATGGTATGAGGTGGGTCTTTGGGTGATTAGGTCATGAGGATTCTGTTATCTTGAATGAGTTAGTGACCTTATAAAAGGGGCCTCACAGATGTAGTCCCAATAGTTTATTTTTGCTTTTGTTTCCCTTGCCTGAGGAGACATATCTAGAAAAATGTTTCTGTAGCCAATGTTAAAGAAATTCTTGCCTGACTTCTTCTAGGAGTTGTATGGTTTCAGGTCTCACATTTAGGTCTTTAATCAATTTTGAGTTTATTTTTGTGTATGGTGTAAGAGAGTGATCAATTTTCATCCTTTGCATGTCCAGTTTTCTCAGCACCATTTATTATAAGGACTGTCTTCCCAGTGCATATTCTTGCCTCCTTTGTTGAAGATCAGTTGATCATATGTGCATGGGTTTATTTCCGGGCTCTCTGTTGTGTTCAATTGATCTATGTGTGTATTTTTGTGCCAGCACTATACTGTTTTGTTTATTGCAGGTTTATGGCATGTCTTGAAATCGGGGATTGTGGCACCTCAAACTTTGTTCTTCTTTCTCGAGATTGCTTTGGCTGTTCAGGTTTGTGTGTGTGTGTGTGTGTGTGTGTGTGTGTGTGTGGTTACATACAAATTTTAGTATTATTTGTCCTAGTTCTATAGCAAAATATAAAGCTTCTGCACAACAAAGGAACCATCAACAGAATCACAAGGCAACCTATTGAATGGGAGAAGATATTTGCAAATGATGTATCCAATAAGGGATTAATATCCAAAAATCTAATGAACTTATACAACTCAACCAGAAAAACAAATAACCTGATTTAAAAATGGGCAAAGGACCTAAATAGACATTTTTTCAAAGAAGATATACAGATGTTCAACAGACACATGAAAAGATACTCAGTGTTACTAATCGTTAGGGAAATGCAAACCAAAGCCACAATGAGACATTACCTCACACCTGTCAAAATGTCTAAAATCAAAAAGACAAGAAATAATAAGTATTGGTGAGGATGTGGAGAAATAGGAATCTTTGTGAACTGTTTGTGGGAATGCAAATTGGTGCAACCACTGTGGAAAAGAGTGTGAAGATTCCTCAAAAAAATGGAAATGCCATATGATGTAGTAATTCCCCTACTGGGTATTATCCGAAGAAAATGAAAATGCTAATTCAAAAAGATATATGCACCCCTATGTTAATTGCAACATTATTTACAATAGCTAAGATACAAGAGCAACCTAAGTGTCTATTGATAGATGAATGGATAAAGAGAAGTGATTATATATATATATATATATACACACATACATAGTATATACATATATATATATATATATATATATATACATATATAGTAGAATATTTTCAGTCATAAAAATAATGAGATCTTGCCTTTTGCAACAATATGGAAATATGTATGGATCTAGAGGTTATAATGCTAACTGAAGTAAGTTAGACAGAAAGACATGTACCATATGATTTCACTCAAATGTGGAATTTAAGAAACAAAACAAAGAAAGAAAGAATAAGAAACAAACAGGACTATTAAATACAGAGAACAAACTGGTGGTTGCCAGAGGGGCAGGGGTTTGAAATAGATAAAGAGATTAAGAGCACACTTATCATGATAAATACTGAGTAATATATGGAATTGTCGAATCATTATATGGTACACCTGAAACTAATATAACTCTGTATGTTAATTATACTTTAATAAAAGAATAAAAGAGGTCTCAAAGAGTTTGCCAGCTCCCTTTCCCCCATGTGAATATAGAACAAGAAGTCTATGAGCAGAAAGAGGACCTTCAAGTAGATCATACTGGCTCCCTGATTTTCAACTTCTAGCCTCCAGAACTTTGAGAAATACATTTCTGTGAATGTATAAGCTACCCAGTGGTATTTCTTTTAGTAGAAAGTGGTATTTTCTTGCAGCAGCCTGCACAAACTCAAACACCATTTATCTTCGTCTATAAAACGGGGATTGTAGTAACACTTACTTCACAGAATTAGGACAGTGAATGTGAAAAAGATGTTTTGTAAACTGAAGTGGCTCTAGTTTCTGTTTATTCAACATTGTTCCTGAAACTGGAGTTTAATTATTAAGGGCTTTTGTAGGATCAATAGGTAGAAAATCCAACCCAAACTGGCTTAAGATAAAAGGGAAGCTTATTGGTTCGCATGACTCAAAATTCCAGAGGAACATCTGATTCAGGAGCAGTTTGATGAAGGGGCTGAAATGTTGTCATCAGGGCCTACCATCTATCTCATCAATCTGCTCTCCTATATGGTTTGTTGCATTTCACTTTCATGTGGTGTCAGTATGACCGTCAGCAACAACTTTAGACCTGCAGTCTCTTAGGCTCAACTCCACAGAAACAGAATCTATCTCTTTTAGATAGTTTTTGTGCAAACTCTAGAATTTACTCTAAATTGGACCAGTTTGAGAGACAACCGACTTGACCTGATTTGGTCATAAGACTTACAGAGACTGAACCAACATGAATCACACCATCCATCCCCAGAGCCTAAAAGGAACCCCTGAACCACAAGTATCAGGAGTGGCAAAGGAGCTGGGGTGTTATAACCAAAAGAAGGGAGGTGGGTTCTACTTGATAAAGTGTCCATTCTGTGTGTACTTAATGTTTCTAAAAGGATATCATTTTATCCTTAGTTTGTCCTACTCTGGAGAGAGAGTTTTCATGGAAGAAACCTTGCTTTTTTGTTCTAATATAGTCTTCTCCCTCCCTTTGTTTACCCGAAGCTCATAATTATAACATGCTGTATATCTTTCCTTTCTATTTGGCAACCAACTTGCTCCCATCTGTTTTTTATTGAATGATGTATGGGAAAGCCACATTTTCCTAGCTGGGAAAGTTTGATGAGCCGTTCTCTGTCTTTGTGCATTCTGTTTAACGCATTCCTATTTTTAGATTTGGGGGAAGATTTATACATATGATTGGTAGCCAGTATTTGCTCTTAAAACTCTTTTTTAGATAATTTAAAGTTTCACTTATTCTTGAACACTTTTCCAGGCGACTTAGGACAGTGTTATAAAAATATATAAAACTTTCGTGGACATAGATATGCTGTTTAATATATTATGGGCATAATATGAATTTCCATTTTTCTTTAGCTAATTTTATTTATTTACTCATGTTTATACAGATATTAAATGCAGACAAGTAAAACTTAAATAACATGTTTTTTTTTCCAAGTAATGTTAAGACTGATCATAGATAGTTTCAAATGATAAAACTGAAGAATTAATATTTAGATAGAAGCATTGGAATTTTCAGTCTCTGTCACAATTCATTGTTACTCTTGGTAAACTTCACTGAAAGATAGCAACTTTATTAGGTCATCATTGGTACTTTTAGTACCTTTTCAGATTTTTACAGGGGCAAGTTTTTGGTGTTTTGATTTTATAATCTCATTCAGTAATTAATGCTTTTGGTTACGTTAATTATTTGTGAGCAGATACGTAAATAGCTCAATTGATCAAAATAATTCCCATTTGTATAAAAAATACATATATATTTTTTACTTCATTGAGTTGCATTCATTCGGTTGTCTCTTCAAGACAAAGTTAATAAAGTAGCTTCTTTGGTTCACTTTGCTTTTGCCAACCTGTGCTCAGCGCATGCAAATGAGTAAGTGGCATCTGCCTGGGTTACTCATTATGTGTGTAGGAGATAACACATTGTGAGATGAAAATTATTCTATCCTCCCTCCTACCACCCCATAGGATATTCTGGCAAAAGGGTAGGGGAAAGAATTTGAAAACTTATCTTGACTCCTTATTATATAAAGGACTTATTATATACTAGTTATTATATACTAGTTATTATATACTAGTTACAAGAATCAGGTGCTGTGGGGTACTTCCATATTTTGGGTTGAACATAATTTTTTTTTTTATAATTTTGAGTTTACCAATTTTTATCATGCGGACTTATGGGAATTCTTAAATTTTTGCTTTAATTTTCCTTATCTTTAAAATGGAGATTATAATATAACTTTCTAGGACTGGGGTTATGATTAAAGGAGTTATACATATATGGTACTTAGAAGTGTACCTGTATGATACTGAGAAGAGATAGTAAGTATTCTGTAGATATTGACCATTATAATGGAATACAACATGGCAGGTAAGAACCAAGGCTTTGGAGTCAAACTTGCTTGAATTTTTTTTTTTTTTAGTTCTGCCTTGGGCAAGATATTTACTCTCACTGGGTCATAATTCTCTCATTTGTAAAATTGGTATAATAATGGTATCAAAGTTAGAGAGTTGTTGTGATTTTAAATAAGGTAGTATATACAAAACACAATAATGCTTGGAGTATGTGAGCAATCAACAAATATAAACTATTATTATTATTATTTGCAGCATTTGTGTTAGATTATAAATGCCACCAGAACATATAGAAGATATTTACTTAATTTAATCTGCATAGATTTTAAGAGAGACACCTTATGGATAAATGGTTCCGAATATTAAGTTTTAAATTTGGATTTAGCTGTGCTTTATTTTTTTTTTCACTCCATCACCCAGTATTTGGGTAAGTGGTTGTATTCTTTTAACAAATATAAATAAACACACATATACTAAATATGAAACAGTTAAACAGCAAAAGCCTGTGTTAGATAGACTAGGCTCAGCTCCAAGAGAGAATGGATCCTGAACATACAAATATTTGTATCAAGAGTCAGGAAATAAATAAAAAGGAATGAACTTTATGGAATAAAGCAATGGAGAAGAGTCTCAGAGAAATTTTTTAGTACAGAAAGAGCATATTCACCTTAGTCCTTCCCTCTTCAGTGGTGTAGCACAGAAGATGTTCACAAACATTCAAACAGTTGGTGATGGGGGAAGGTGGTGGTGTAGGAAGACACTGGGCTCACCACGTCCTGCGGATCACTTAGATTCCACTAACACCTGCCTAAATAACCCAGAAAATCGCCAGAAGACTGGCAGAATGGATTCTCTGGAGCCAAGCATAGACAAGAGGGACACGGAAGAGGGTAGGAAAGGCGGAGAGGCGGTGCACGCTACATGGACTGGCGGGAGGGAGCCGGGGTGGTGGAGGGGCAGCCAGCCCACCCAACAAGGCAGAGCCCCCGAGTCTGGCTTGCAAAAGCGGAGGAGCCAGACTCTTTGAGTTCTGACAGCCAGCAGGACTTAACATCTGGAAGGTTATAAATTAACAGATCTGCTCAGAGAATGGAAGGGCTGGAGGACAACGGGAGGGAGAATTGTTGAGCCCCGGACAACAGAGCGCAGATTGGCAGGAAACAGAGGTGCTCACCAGTGCCATCTCCTTCGCCCATCCCCCAGCCAAAATCCCAAAGGAACCAGTTCCTGTCAGGAAACTTGCTTGCTCGGCGCAAACACCGAACCCTGTGCTTCTGCAGATCCATCCCTCCGGTGGATCTGACTCCCTCCCGGTGCCACAGAGCCCCTCCAGAAGTGGATCTCCAAAGGAAAAGTGAGCTGAGCCTGCCCCTCCCACCCCTGAGCAACTTGACGATCCACCCCAGCTAATACACCAGGTCCCCAGCACCGCAAGCCTGGCAGTGTGCAAGTAGCCCAGATGGGCCACGCCACCCCACAGTGAATCCCACCCCTAGGAGAGGGGAAGAGAAGGCACACACCAGTCTGAGTGTGGCCCCAGTGGTGGACTGGGGACAGACATCAGGTCAGACTGTGGCCCACCCACCAATGCAAGTTATTCAAGACAGCACAGGGGAAGTGCCCTGCAGTTCTGCACCACTCCAGGGACAATCCAAAATGACGAAATGGAATAATTCCCCTCAAAAAAACCTCCAGGAAGTAACGACAGCTAATGAACTGATCAAAAACGAATTGAACAATATAACAGAAAGTGAATTTAGATTAATAGTCACAAAATTAATTGCTGGGCTTGAAAACAGTATAAAGGACAGCAGAGAATCTATTGCTACAGAGATCAAGGGACTAAGGAACAGCCAGGAGGAACTAAAAAATGCTATTAATGAGTGGCAAAATAAAATGGAGATGACCACGGCTCGGATTGAAAAGGCAGAGGAGAGAATAGGTGAACTAGAAGATAAAATTATGGAAAAAGAGGAAGCTGAGAAAAAGAGAGATAAAAAAATCCAGGCATATGAGGGGAAAATTAGAGAACTAAGTGATGCACTAAAGAGAAATAATCTACGCATAATTGGTATTGCAGAGGAGGAAGAGAGAGGGAAAGGTGCTGAAGGTATACTTGAAGACATCATGGCTGAGAACTTCCCTGATCTGGGGAAGGAAAAAGGCATTGAAATCCAAGAGGCACAGAGAACTCCCTTCAGACGTAACTTGAATC
The DNA here is from genome assembly GCF_007474595.2 of Lynx canadensis. Lineage (NCBI taxonomy): Eukaryota > Metazoa > Chordata > Mammalia > Carnivora > Felidae > Lynx > Lynx canadensis. The sequence continues at coordinate 15,776,672 of NC_044303.2, forward strand.
GATCTTCTGCATGACATATCATAGTGAAACTGGCAAAATACAGGGATAAAGAGAAAATTCTGAAAGCAGCTAGGGATAAACATGCTCTAACATATAAAGGGAGACCTATAAGACTCGTGACGGGTCTCTCTACTGAAACTTGGCAGGCCAGAAAGGAATGGCAGGAAATCTTCAATGTGATGAACAGAAAAATAATCAGCCGAGATTCCTCTATCCAGGAAATCTGTCATTTAGAATAGAAGGAGAGATAAAGGTCTTCCCAAACAAACAAAAACTGTAGGAATTCATCACCACTAAACCAGCCCTACAAGAGATCCTAAGGGGCATCCTGTGAGACAAAGTACCAGAGACATCGCTACAAGCATGAAACCTACAGACATCACAATGACTCTAAACCCATATCTTTCTATAATAACACTGAATGTAAATGGACTAAATGCACCAACCAAAAGACATAGGGTATCAGAATGGATAAAAAAACAAGACCCATCTATTTGCTGTCTACAAGAGGCTCATTTTAGACCTGAGGACACTTTCAGATTGAAAGTGAGGGGGTGGAGAACTATTTATCATGCTACTGGAAGTCAAAAGAGAGCTGGAGTAGCCATACTTATATCAGACAAACTAGACTTTAAATTAAAGGCTGTAACAAGAGATGAAAAAGGGCATTATATAATAATTACAGGGTCTATCCATCAAGAAGAGCTAACAATTATCAATGTCTATGTGCCGAATACAGGAGCCCCCAAATATATAAAACAATTACTCACAAACATAAGCAACCTTATTGACAAGGATGTGGTAATTGCAGGGGACTTTAATACCCCACTTACAACAATGGATAGATCATCTAGACACACGGTCAATAAAGAAACAAGGGCCCTGAATGATACATTGGATCAGATGGACGTGACAGATATATTTAGAACTCTGCATCCCAAAGCAACAGAATATACTTTCTTCTCGAGTGCACATGGAACATTCTCTAAGATAGATCATATACTGGGTCACAAAACAGCCCTTCATAAGTATACAAGAATTGAGATCATACCATGCATACTTTCAGACCACAATGCTATGAAGCTTGAAATCAACCACAGGAAAGTCTGGAAAACCTCCAAAAGCATGGAGGTTAAAGAACACCCTACTAAAGAATGAATGGGTCAACCAGGCAATTAGAGAAGAAATTTAAAAATATATGGAAACAAACAAAAATGAAAATACAACAGCCCAAACACCTTGGGATGCAGCTAAGGCAGTCCTGAGAGGAAAATACATTGCAATCCAGGCCTATCTCAAGAAACAAGAAAAATCCCAAGTCAAAATCTAACAGCCCACCTAAAGGAAATAGAAGCAGAGCAGCAAAGACACCCCAAACCCAGCAGAAGAAGAGAAATAACAAAGGTCAGAGCAGAAATAAACAATATAGAATCTAAAAAAGCTGTAGAGCAGATCAATGAAACTAAGAGTTGGTTTTTTGAAAAAATAAACAAAATTATTAAACCTCTAGTCAGGCTTCTCAAAAAGAAAAGGGAGATGACTGAAATAGATAAAATCATGAATGAAAATTGAATTATTACAACCAACCCCTCAGAAATACAAGCAATTATCAGGGAATACTATGAAAAATTATATGCCAACAAACTGGACAACCTGGAAGAAATGGACAAATTCCTAAACACCCACACACTTCCAAACCTCAAACAGGAAGAAATAGAAAGCTTGAACAGACCCATAACCAGCGAAGAAATTGAATCAGTTATCAAAAATCTCCCAACAAATAAGAGTCCAGGACCAGATGGCTTCCCTGGGGAATTCTACCAGACGTTTAAAGCAGAGATAATACCTATCCTTCTCAAGCTATTCCAAGAAATAGAAAGGGAAGGAAAACTTCCAGACTCCTTCTATGAAGCCAGTATTACTTTGATTCCTAAACCAGACAGAGACCCGGTAAAAAAAGAACTATAGGCCAATATCCCTGATGAATATGGATGCAAAAAATCTCAATAAGATACTAGCAAATCGAATTCAACAGCTCATAGAAAGAATTATTCACCATGATCAAGGGGGGTTCATTCCTGCCATACAGGGCTGGTTCAACATTCACAAATCAATCAACGTGATACATCACATTAATAAAAGAAAAGAGAAGAACCATATGATCCTGTCAATCGATGCAGAAAAAGCATTTGACAAAACTCAGCATCCTTTCTTAATAAAAATCCTCGAGAAAGTCGGGATAGAAGGAACATACTTAAAGATCATAAAAGCCATTTATGAAAAGCCCACAGCTAATATCCTCCTCAATGGGGAAAAACTGAGAGCTTATCCCCAGAGATCAGGAACACAACAGGGATGTCCATTCTCACTGCTGTGGTTTAACATAGTGTTGGAAGTTCTAGCACCAGCAATCAGACAACAAAAGGAAATCAAAGGCATCAAAATTGGCAAAGATGAAGTCAAGCTTTCACTTTTTGCAGATGACATGACATTATACATGGAAAATCCGAAAGACTCCACAAAAGTCTGCTAGAACTGATACATGAATTCAGCAAAGTTGCAGGATACAAAAATCAATGTACAGAAATCAGTTGCATTCTTATGCACTAATAATGAAGCAACAGAAAGAGAAATAAAGAAAACAATCCCATTCACAATTGCACCAAGAAGCATAAAATACCTAGGAATAAATCTAACCAAAGATGTAAAGGATCTGTATGCTGAAAACTCTAGAAAGCTTATGAAGGAAATTGAAGAAGATGTAAAAAAATGGAAAAACATTCCGTGCTCATGGATTGGAAGAATAAATATTGTCAAAATGTCAATGCTACCCAAAGCCATCTACACATTCAATGCAATCCCAATCAAAATTGCACCAGCATTCTTCGCGAAGCTAGAACAAGCAATCCTAAAATTCATATGGAACCACAAAAGACCCCGAATAGCCAAAGTAATTTTGAAGAAGAAGACCAAAGCAGGAGGCATCACAATCCCAGACTTTAGCCTCCACTACAAAGCTGTAATCGTCAAGAGAGCATGGTATTGGCACAAAAACAGACACATAGACCAATGGAATAGAATAGAAACCCCAGAACTAGACCCACAAAAGTATGGCCAACTAATCTTTGACAAAGCAGGAAAGAATATCCAATGGAAAAAAGACAGTGTCTTTGACAAATGGTGCTGGGAGAACTGGACAGCAACATGCAGAAGAATGAATGTAGACCACTTTCTTACACCATTCACAAAAATAAACTCAAAATGGATAAAGGACCTGAATGTGAGACCGGAAACCGTCAAAACCCTAGAGGAAAAACAGGAAAAGACCTTTCTGACCTTAGCCGCAGCAATTTCTTACTTGACACATCCCCAAAGGCAAGGGAATTAAAAGCAAAAATGAACTATTGGGATCTCATGAAGATCAAAACTTCTGCACAGCAAAGGAAACAACCAACAAAACTAAAAGGCAACCAACAGAATGGGAAAAGATATTTGCAAATGCATATCGGACAAAGGGCTAGTATCCAAAATCTATAAAGAGCTCACCAAACTCCACGCCCGAAAAACAAATAACCCAGTGAAGAAATGGGCAGAAAACGTGAATAGACACTTCTCTAAAGAAGACATCCGGATGGCCAACAGGCACATGAAAAGATGCTCAACATCGCTCCTCATCAGGGAAATACAAATCAAAACCACACTCAGATATCACCTCACGCCAGTCAGAGTGGCCAAAATGAACAAATCAGGAGACTATAGATGCTGGAGAGGATGTGGAGAAACGGGAACCCTCTTGCACTGTTGGTGGGAGTGCAAACTGGTACAGCCACTCTGGAAAACAGTGTGGAGGTTCTTCAAAAAATTAAAAATAGACCTACCCTATGACCCAGCAATAGCACTGCTAGGAATTTACCCAAGGGATACAGGAGTACTGATGCATAGGGGCACTTGTACTCCAATGTTTATAGGAGCACTCTCAACAATAGCCAAATTATGGAAAGAGCCTAAATGTCCATCAACTGATGAATAGATAAAGAAATTGTAGTTTCTATACACAATGGAGTACTACGTGGCAATGAGAAAGAATGAAATATGGCCCTTTGTAGCAACGTGGATGGAACTGGAGAGTGTGATGCTAAGTGAAATAAGCCATACAGAGAAAGACAGATACCATAAGTGTTCACCCTTATGTGGATCCTGAGAAACTTAACAGAAACCCATGGGGGAGGGGAAGGAAAAAAAAGAGGTTAGAGTGGGAGAGAGCCAAAGCATAAGAGACTCTTAAAAACTGAGAACAAACTGAGGGTTGATGGGGGGTGGGAGGGAGGGGTGGGTAGGTGATGCGCATTGAAAAGGGCACCTTTTGGGATGAGCACTGGGTGTTTTATGGAAACCAATTTGACAATAAATTTCATATATTAAAAAAAATAGTTGGTGTTGGAGAGACCTAACTTCTGTAGTTTCTGGGTTGTGCATATTAGTGCAAACACAGCTCTAAAGAGAAAAATGAAGTACTAACATAAAAGTGATAGACATCCAGTTGATGCTCTACATGTAGATGAGGCACTAAACCCATACTTTGTTAACTGAACTTTCAGCAATTGCAGACATTGATTTTTGTTTGCAATGGTATACAGCATTGGTGTCAGGAACATAACCTGCCTGTTGTGAATTAGCTTAGTGAAAGCAAATCTCCTAAAACCCAGAATAGTTCATGCAGGCTAAATACTGCATCAATGACATCAGAAGAGCAGGATAGTGATATCACCCAAATTATTCATAACCAATGATTTTATCATCTTCACTGGGTACTTACTACGTACCAGGTACTGTGCCAAGTGCTTTAGACATATAATTTAATCTTCATTTCAACCTTTTAGACACTATTATTGTCAACTGCATTTTATAGTGGTATAGTTTTTTCATTGTTGTTTAAAGGTTAGAAATGGTTGAACTGGGGTGAAAGACTTTTTGAGTTAGACTTTTTGAGTCCAGAATCCATGTTTAATTGTTGTTCCATACTTCATACAATCCATTATAGAAGAGGAGTTCACAGTTCAAGGCAACAACAACGACAGCAGCAATCCTACCCTGTCGTTATAGCCATTTTTAAGTTAATGCTAATGAGATACTTAGAGTTAATGATGCAGGCTAAATTCATTGTGGTTATTTCAAGGTCCTGAGTTAAAAACACTGCCCAGGTGAACAGGTAGGACTAGCGGCTCTGCTGGCCTGAGACTGTGGTCCCATTTGAGGTAAATCGTGGAGTAGTAGATCAGCTGGGGATTTATCAGGGGTTCCCAGGAAGTGAAACAATCCTAGGGTTTGATAAGCTCTCCACATATCTCAGTTTAACCAGTGCCTATGTTCATGTGCAGCAGAGACAGAAATGGGCCCAAGCCTTCCATACATTCCTGGCTAATGGAATGTCACATGCTTAGGGAAGACTCAAAAGAACTTGGTAGAAAGTAAAAGCTGGAGCAGGTTTGAAACTGGCCTGAACTTTGAATGTACTCTAGGCCACACACAGATCTATCAGAAGAGCAGAAAGCCTTATTAGACTGAGGTCCTTGAGCACAATCTGTTAAAAGTCTTTGCATGAACAGTAAGCTATATGTATACTCAGTGATTCCTGGGAAACCAGGCTTAAAAATAAAAGCAAGAAAAAAGTTAGTGGAGACATGAGACACACTTCACAGACTTAGTTCAGGTTAGTTATCAAATAATCAACAATAACAACTCTCTGAGAGTAAAATAACAATCTAGAGTTGGTATGGTATATTATGTAAAATTTCAAGTACTCAATAAGAGATTAGAAGACACTCAAGAAAACCATTAGTTATGTCCCATACTTAGCAAAATAAATAGTGGTGTGAAACTCCAGATTTTGCATTTAACTTAAAAAGACTTTAAGCAACTATCATAATAATGTTTAGTGACCTAAAAAAATCATGTCTATAGAATAAAAAAGTATAATAAGAATGATTTAACAAAATATGAAAAGATAGAAATTATAAAAAAAAGAACCAAATGGAAATCCTACCATTGAAAAGTATACTAAGTGAATTGAAAACCTTACTAATGGCATTCAGTAGCAGATTTGATATAGCAGAAAAGAGAATTTGTGAACTTGAACATAGATCAATAGAGGCTATCCATTCTGAAGACAGAAAAATAATTGAAGAAAATGAACAGAGCTTCAGAGAACCATGGAACGACATAAAGCATACCAAATTATGGTAGCCTTAAGAAGAGAGGAGATAACGAGGCAGAAATAACATTTGAAGAAATAATGGCTGCAGATTTTCCATATTTGACGAAAATTGTTTATTCACAGAGTCAAGAAGTGCAACAGAACCCAACAGAACCAAGAAAACTAAACATAGTTATAGACCTAAACACATCATAGTCAACCTGTTGAGAAACAAAGAGAACATTTTGAAAGAAGCAAGAGACAATGTTTCATCAAGTACAAGATAACAAGTAAAAATTAATGGCTGACTTCACATTAAAAGCAATAAAAGTCAGAAGGCAGTAGAATGCCATATTCAAAGTGTTGAAGCAAAAATCTGTCAAGATAATTTTGTAGCAATGTAGCAATATTGTTCTTCAAAATTTGGACACAATAAAGAAAACCAAAATAAACAAAAATGGAAGGAATTAGTTGTCAACATATATGTCTTACAAGAAGTACTAAA